>NC_090921.1:39548153-40206471 GCF_040938575.1 Ambystoma mexicanum
AATGATCTCTGGCTTTATGCCAGTAAGACAGAGATCCTTTTCATGGGGTCGCCTGCTCCTCGTTTCCTCCCCACTCTCAGCCTGGGTCCCCTCCCCTCACCCACCTGTGAGGCAAAAAAACATATTTGACTCCTCTCTCTCTTTCTCTCCACACATCACAGACCTTGCCAAGAAGTGCAACTTTCAGCTCCACCTCCTCAGGGTCATTCTACCTTTCCTCACCTTCTCCCAGAAGCTCAATGTCTCCAGAGCTCTGGTTCTCTCTAGGCTGGACTACTGCAACAGCATGTTCCTCAATCTTCCTTTCTTCCCTTTGCCTCCTTCAACTAATCCGGAAGAGGACTGTGAGACTTATTCTTGGCCTCAAGCCCAGGGACCACATCTCTCCAGCCCTACAATCTCTCCACCGGCTCGTGGTGACCGGAAGGATCAAATTCAAGACCCTTTGCATCATCCACCAGGCTTTCTAGGCCCTGCAACGTCTCTACATCCAGCTTTCCCTCCCTAAATAGCTCCCGGCCAGCGTCCTTTGGTCCTCTGGCTCCAACTCTCTGCAGGTCAAACATTTCTCCAAGCACAGAGTGGGAGGTAGATCCCTTTCCTTGGCTGGTTCCTCCCTCTAGAACGGTCTCCTTTCCCCCTCAGACTTGAGCCGGATCTTCTTAAATTCTCGAAACTTCTAAAGACTCTCCTTTTCTTCTCTTCCTTCCCTCTCCCCTTCCCTGCTAACGCTCCCTCTACCGCTGCAACTGGGGCCTGGTCCCTTCAGAGTCATACTGAGGCCAGACCACCCCCTAGGAGTTACCCCAGAACTTGCCTTCAGGCTCCCTTACCCTGACTAGCACAACCTGGTCCTCCCTGTCCACCGCACTTATCCTCCCTTCCCCCACTCTTCCCCTTGCACTTGCCACCTTGGCCCACCTAGCACATTCCCGCCCCTCTCCCTCGGGGCACCCCACTCCTGCACTTCTCCCTCTGCCCCTGCCTTGCACTTAACCACCTTTGTCATGCACTTGCACAGTAGGATTATCACAAGGTCAATATAACAGTTTTTTGTTGTTACTTTTGCTGTTCCCTTGTTCCCGACACCAACTTGTAGTGCCTGGAAACACCTGTGTAGAGGCGCAATACAGATGTCTAATAAATAAAGAAGACTATAGGGAACACATGTGTTTTATTGTATTTGCATGTATGTAGGCAACACACTAACTTGTTACTAGCTGCTATTCGGGTCATTGAGCAGCATGGAAACACTGAACACCGGTGCAGGAAGTGTGCGGCCTGGGCAAATAGATCCCGTTCATTAGACTGATTAATATGCAGGTCTTGGGAAGTGATGTGATGCTGTTATCCTCGATGGACATGGCTGGACAGACAGAACACTAGGGCAGGAGCAAGCGACCTGGACACTAGATTCATTAGACTGATTAATATGCAGGCCTTGGGAAGTGATGTGATGCGAGTGTCCTCGATGGACATGGCTGGACAGACAGAACACTGGGGCAGTGGTAAGCGACCTGGGCAATAGATTAATTAGACTCTTCATTAGACTGATTAATATGCAGGTCTTGGGAAGTGATGTGATGCTGTTATCCTCGATGGACATGGCTGGACAGACAGAGCGCTGGGGCAGGGGCAAGCGACCTGGACAATAGATTCATTAGACTCTTCATTAGACTGATTAATATGCAGGTCTTGGGAAGTGATGTGATGTGAGTATCCTCGATGGACATGGCTGGACAGACAGAACACTGGGGCAGGAGCAAGCGACCTGGGCAATAGATCCATTACACTCTTCATTAGACTGATTAGTATGCAGGTCTTGGGAAGTGATGTGATGCAGTTATCCTCGATGGACATGGCTGGACAGACAGAACACTGGGGCAGTGGTAAGCGACCTGGGTGATAGGTTCATTAGACTCTTCATTAGACTGATTAATATGCAGGTCTTGGGAAGTGATGTGATGCAGTTATCCTCGATGGACATGACTGGACGGACAGAACACTGGGGCAGGAGCAAGCGACCTGGGCAATAGATTCATTAGACTCTTCATTAGACTGATTAATATGCAGGTCTTGGGAAGTGATGTGATGCTGTTATCCTCGATGGACATGGCTGGACAGACAGAACACTGGGGCAGGGGCAAGCGACCTGGGCAATAGATTCATTAGACTCTTCATTAGATTGATTAATATGCAGGTCTTGGGAAGTGATGTGATGCAGTTATCCTCGATGGACATGGCTGGTGTCATGATCACTGCTTCCAAGGAGCTAGGACCAGCCCAACGTCCTTGGAAGCAGGCCCCTAACCTTCATTCTAGGCACCAGCCGGTCCCCACTGGGACCTTTTGGACCTTGTCCTGGCGCCGGTGGCACCAGGCTCATCAAAATCACTGGTCCCGGCACGGGAAGCGCCGGGCTCATAACATGTATAAAGATGCTTGGGTGGACTTACCTGCAGCAGACCATGCTGCTTACTTACCAGCCATATGGGAATCCTCTGTGAGCCGGGACTAGTTTCTTACCTGGGTGGGGCAGGCTCCACTCCCTGGATACAACACTGGAACTCTTCTAGAACAGGAACTCTTTTCTTACCTAGGCGAGGCAGTGGAGGAAGACGCCTCATCACTCCAAGGCTATTTAAACCACACCCGATTGATGAAACGTGCTTCGCGTTATTCTGCATCTGCAGCAGAACGCTCACCGTGTCTGTTCCAGTCTTCTTTCTTCTGATCCTGAACCTGCGAGAACAAAAGCTTACCTTTCTTGTATCCAGCCTTCAGAAGCACCTGCAAAGACAAAGAAACAACAGGTTAGCACGGTAACCCTCACTCGCAGCGCTTTCCTTACCTGATCCATCGGCAGTTACCAACTCTTCGCGCTGCTCTTCCGCCGTTATAAAAGCCTGTGAAGACAAAAGCATAATTATTCCTGTGGCACCCCTTGAATTCCGGTTTTCTTCAACGCTGCATTCCTGCACCTGAAAGAGAAAAGAAGAGACATTAGGCAGGTTATTTACTCACGCGCCATCGCGCCCTCCACAATTAGGCGCCTGCAAATACTCCGGCGTTTTCCAGCGTCTCTTCAGCATCCGAACTCATAGCTGCAAAGGAAAAGAGACAGTTAGAGTGCATTTCGAAAGCAGGCAACAGGCACTTACTTACGCACTTCCAAGCGCTTCATTCCTATGCGCTGGCTCGAACTCCGGCTCTCTTCAAACCACCATCTTCTACCTCAAGAGCCCTGCAAGACAAAAGGTACCATTAGAAAGAACATTATAAAGAGCCCTATTCCATACTAACGTGCCCACGCACCTAAAGACTGTAAGGACATAAAAGGTGCCCGGAAACTCACCGTTCGTGCAGTAAACGATGGTTAGCAACCCTCTGAAGTCAAGAGGCCTACGTTTCAACCCAGTGAAGGAACTGGTAACGGCACCCTGCACCAGACGCAGATGGAGAGTCCAGCATTCACCTATCTAAGGTGAGCACGTTGACCTTGGGGCTCCACGGAAAAGTGAGAAGGGAGAAGAGAGAGAGATACCCGACAACCCCAGGTCATTAACCCCATATTCTTTCACCTGCAGATATCTTACTCTTCGAGTTAGACACACAGTGCGAAGAGGCCCAGCCCCGGAAGCCAATCGAGTCCTGCACTTCACTTTTCGAGATACAGTTACCATCCTGCCAAGACCGGCGCCTCCGTGGGAATCAGGTGAGCGTTACAGAACTCGAAGCCCACCGCAAAACTCCTACCCAGGCGCAATGGAAACCTCGGATACCGATCAATTGGCCCAGTTGCTTGGGGAACTAAGAGCAGAAGTACATGCAGCTCGTCAGGAAACGAACGCTCTAAGAAGAGAGCTGATTATATCCAAGGAGCGAACAGAGGATCTCGCTAGGCAATTGCTACAAATGCAGGCAGGACAAACACCTTTGCCCGCTTCAGGAGGAAACTATCCTTCAGCATCCTCCACAAACCCAGTGCAAATCAATCTACCCGGTAATGTGCCCTTGGCTCCGCCCGAACGCTTTTCTGGTGACCCAAAGAGATTTGCAGTGTTCATTAACCAGTGCCGCTTACACTTCTTATGTAGACCAGCTGCCTTCCCAACAGATCAGGCCAAGGTGGCTTTCGTGCTTTCTTATCTCAGTGGCAGTGCCGCAGATTGGTCGATCCCTTTAGTCACTCAGGATGATCCGGTTCTTCATAATTTCCAGGCTTTCCAGTCCAGCATGGAGAAACTGTTTGCAAGACATGCACAAGGGCAGGCCTTGGACAATGAACTCCTTTCGTTACGACAGGGTAATCAAGACCTCTTGACTTACATTGCATCATTCAACAGACTTATAGTGGAAACTCAATGGCCTGAGGATAAGAGAATTACGCTTTTCTACAGAGGCCTGCGTGGAGAGCTCAAGGATGTGTTAGCTCAAGTTGTGAATCCTCCACAAGAATGCTCAGACTATATTGACCTAGTTGTTCAATTGGACCACAGATTACAGAACAGGAAGGCTGATCGTTGTAAATTTGATACCCGAGTGTTTTCTAAACCGCAGACCTCTACTAGGGGAGTTGACACCTTGGAACCCATGCAAATAGGGGGCATGAAAGGACCATTAACCCAAAAAGAGCGAGAAAGGAGAAGACGGCTGCAATTATGCCTCTATTGCGGAAACTCGGGGCACTTTCTTCGAGACTGTCCAGTGAAACCAGCTAAGAAGGCTGTAGGAGCTGCAGATACCTGTACCACAAATTCTGAGCAGGGAAACGACTTAGCCCGACAAGTGTAGAGGTCCTCTTGCCGAGCGTTAAAATCTGTTCCGTGACCTCGCATTTCGTGGTGCCTATGGTCCTCATTAGCCCTGAACGTCTGGATCGTTTGCATGCAATTGAAGCTTACATCGACAGCGGAGCAATCGGTAATTATGTGGACCATGAAATGGTATCAAGGATGAATCTACCTCTCATGATGTGGAGGGAGGATCTCAGCTGTCCCCTGGTCAAAAAGCTCCTGAAAATCATGGTCATCAAGGAATGCCCACAGCTACAGCCCCTACCACATGAGGACTGGATGCTGTATCCCCATTGTCCTCCAAAGTAAGTTGTGCAACAGCACCCAAAACCTGTGAGGGTGTCCTGTCTCCTTCAGGCAAGGTGAGACAGTAGTTTTGGCATATTTCTGATTCAAAGTGTACTTGCCCTGATTTCCAATTGATAAGCGGATTGTGTTCTTTTAACCATGGAATACCCAAGATGAGACCGAACTGAGGCATGGAGATCAGGTCAAAACATATTGTCTCTTTATGGATGGTTTGGATAATCAAGGTGAGGGGAGCGGTTTGCTGTTTGATGGGGCCAGACACTAAGGCTGTACCGTCAACGGCTTGGACTGGTTCCGGACGTGGTTTATTCACCAATGGGAGATTCAAGGACAAGGCCAAAGTGATGTCGATGTAGTTCCCAGTGGCCCCAGAATCGATGACAATGGCGACTGGGTGCGTGATCTCCAGAGTTGGTTTCAGAATGGCTTGTACGATAACGTGTCTTATGCAACCAAAAGCGGGCACTGATTCTGAGGAAAAACAAGGCGTGCTCGATCCAGCCCTGGATCTAAGATCGAGCTGTCCGAAAAACCTGGTTCTTCAACTTTGGACGACGAGGACATTCTTTGACGAAATGTCCATTCAGGCCAAAATAGAAACGGGCGTTGTCTGTCCTTCTACGTTCCCTTTCTGTGAGAGAGATCGGACTACGGATTCCCCCAATCTGCATGGGTTCCGCGGAAGACTCAGAAGATGAAGTGGTGGGATGTGTACTAGAAAACCCAGCTTCTGCCCTTCGTTCAGTATGTCGGGCGTCCACCTGCAGGGCCAAGTCCACCAGGTCGGGGTATTGTGTTGGTAAAGAAGGAACGACTGAAAGGGCGTCTTTCATAGAGTTGCTCAGTCCTCTATAAAACACCACTGCTTTCTTGCTTTCCAGCCATGAAGTTTCAACTGATAACTGGTTAAAACAAGTGATATACTCAATGAGTGTACCTTTTCCTTGACTTAAATCCAACAATTCCAGATCACGTGATTGAGCCTTATGTCTAGTATCAAAAACCCGGGTCATTTCCGCTACTAGTAAATCAAAGTCGTACAAGGTAGGGCTGTCTTTTTCTAACAAATGATTAGCCCAGGCAGCTGCAGTACCTGCCAAATGAGACAAAGTAAATGCTGCTTTAGTGGTGGAATCTGGGAAGGCCAATGGTCTGCACGAGAAATGTAATTTACATTGATTGAGGAAAGTGCATAACTTCCTAGGGTCACCATGGAATCTCTCAGGAGTTGCTAATGGAAAGGGAGTGGGAACCACCACAGGAACGGGTGGTGGCACACTGGGTGCTGGGGGTTGTGGTGCTGGGGGCTGTAACGCAGCATCCCCGAATTCTGGATCTGCAGGAAGGGGATGCTGGATACTATGTATGGAATCAAGACGTTGGTGAATGGCGGGGGTGGCAGCTGCCATATCAGCCTGTAAAACTGTGATTGCTTGAACCAAAGCAGCCACGGGATCTTCAGCTGAGGCCTCCATAACCTAAACGACAAAGGGCTTCACAGTCTGTCGAGACTTGATTGTCGTTAAGTTTAGAGGGGCCTCTGTCCCCAAGTACCGCACAGGGAGAGATAAAATGACTCTCTATGCGATCCTTGAGGACACATATGGGAGATGCAGGAACACCGGAACCACGTAGTACTGGAAATTCCAAGGCCGCTGTAAGGCAAACAATTATTAGCACAAACAATCACAGTAACAGTATGCAGAATGGCCTAGTAACGTCCACGAAGAAGCTTACCGAAGTGTAGTAGTGAGGTCACTGCTAACCACACAGGTGCCTGAGTTCTAGCTATGTGGGGGCGTGTGAGCAGCACCTTCAGATGAGGGTAATGGTGACTTGAGTTGGTGATCGGAGTAGCCACCAGTTGCTGAGCCCACCTGCAGTTGTTGACGTGGAATACGTGGACATTCGTAAGTGTGTGATTGAGGTGAAGCAATCCAGGGAAGAACCTAAAGAAGTCAGGTATGAAAGTCCTGAGGTCGAAAACAGCCAGTAATCCAAAAAAGAAAACTCCAAATCCGAAGGGTAAGCCAAAAGAAGTCCGTAATTCGAGGTCCGAGTTAGAGTAGTCCAGGAATCCAGATTGTAGAGCAAAACGCCAAACAGAGTCCCAAAGAACAGCTGTGAAGCGATGTGTGTTTGCGGGAACTCCGCTTTTATACTTTTTGTTTCGCAGTCACGTGACCCAAAGCCAAAGCACGTGATCGGGAACTCCTTGTCACGTGATCCGGAAGCAAACGTGAACGCCTGACTCTGCCTGACCCAATGCGCCACGGCAGTTGCCAATGCAGAAATGGATACAACCAGGACCAAATGTGACTTCTGCTGTGATGTAAGGTATGGACCCCAAGCTGCTGACGCGGCCCCCGACCTAGATGTGATGTTGGGATTGGATGGGTTGCAGGACGTGCTGCGGGGAATATACCGGGCGTGCGGACATGATGCATGACAGAGGTCCCAAATAGAAGCCCACCCCACAGCCTCCCCAGATCCCCCTTTCCCATATGTGTTTCCTGGATCAAAGCCAAATGTATTCCCTGGCATTTCAGAAATTCTCCCACCCTCTGCTTTTTCTGCCAAGAGCCCAGCCCCCTAACATTCCAGGTGCCCACTTTCTAAATTCTACCTTCTCCCATGTTATTACCCTGGAGATATGTCCCAGCCCTCTATTACGAGGACGCAAGTCGCAGGCCGTTGCCCTGTCCTCCCTCCTTGCACCTCAGCATCCGTACTATGCCCCTCTACGGTGATTGTCGCCACATGTTCCATGATCCCTTCCCGTGCCATCTCCAGAGGACCCGGGATACCCAACCCCAACTTGGTATCATAAACTGCGTGTCCCCCTCCCCCAACCACCCCCCTCGCTTTCCTGCTGTAATCCCCAAACTCCCCAACCTTAACACATGGCCCGTCCCCCCTCGGGATCCAACCTCACTCATTCTAACTGTGGACGCCATGACGTGGTCGACCCACCTCTTCCCCTCTGCTCCTGGGTGACCACCCATGACGTTGTGTCAATGTGGGAAGTTGCCACCGTCCCTCTTGTCACCATCTCTTCGATGTAGCTCCTCTTATGTGCCCCTCAGACCCCCATTGACCAGTATCCAATGTTCTGTGATCATTCTCGCCTTCCAGTCTCTGTTCATAGTCCCATCATTCTTGTGTGGCAGGTTGTGAGGCCGTCGCATCCCCTCCGATGTGGGCGTTGCCACTATGTGATGATGTGTCTAGCCAGTCCCACACTTCTTTCGGCGACATGAAGAACCACGACTTTCCCCCAGACAGAACATTCAGCTTGGCCGGAAAGAAGATCATGGATTTTAGGTTGAGCTCCAGAGGCTGATGTCTCACTGTGTTGTAGTTCCTCCTCTGACGCTGCACTTCCAGTATGAAGTCCGGTAAAATTTGCAGCTTTGTGTTCCCTATTTCGTAGAAGCCTACCCTGCGGGCCTCTTGCAGGAAAGCGTCCCGGTCCCGGAATGTCATGATTTTGGCCACTAACACTCTTGGTGGGGTGCCCGGTGGTGGAGCTCTTTCTGGCACCCTGTGTGCCCTCTCTACAGTAAAGAACTTAGACAGACCTTTGATCCTCCATACCTTCAGGATCAGGTTCTCCACAAACAGCTCGGCACTGGGACCCTCTTCTCTCTCCGGCCCTACAACCAGACGGATGTTGCGACACCTGGAGTGGCCCTCTGCGTCCTCTGCTCTTGTTTCTAGGGCCCTGGTTACCCCCACCAGGCCCGCCACCTGGTTATTGAGAAGTTGAATATCGTCCTCCACAGTGCTGACCCTCTGCTCCACTTCCGTCACCTTTTTTTTTTTTTCTTCATTTATTCTAATTTTATTTTAAATCAACTAACACTCCAAACATTACAACCATGTAGGACATTTCACAATCAAGATCAAAAATCGATTACACTTTGCTGCCCTTCCCCCACCCCCAACCCCCCATTAACTGGAGCCGTTTCAACCGTGCTCTCCTCCTGAGCTTCCTCATGTATCTCTGACGTCCCCCCCTCCATATCCTCTGCTTCGCCCTCGGGCAGGTGGGGGTTTGCCATTGAGGCCACCAGTTGTCTCCAAGCCATCAGGGGACCTACTTCCTCCTCCCCTCCCCTGGTAGCTGCTTCATACCATGCCACTGATTCTGCCTCTGCCCACTTCAAGAGGTCTGCCCACCACATCTCCAGTCTGGGCTGGTGGACCGCCTTCCAGCCCATAGCGATTCTGCGCTTGGCCAAGATATATGCCAGGTCCCTCATCTTGCTAATATGTTTAAGGTTCCGGGGCCTGGGGAAACTCCTGAGCATATATGCCCAAGCCGAACCAATGTCGAGCACCACCCCGCTGTTAGCCAGTCTCATTTTCAATTCTATCCAAAATCTGGCCAGAACATATGCAGCAGGTCAGCCCTATGGGTGACGTATAATTGTATCTGCTGAAGTCTCGCATTCTGGGACACCTTCTTGGGGTACCTCTGGGCTCTTTCCCATTGGCCATCTGTCATGGGTTCCCCCACCTCGTCCTCCCAATCGTGCCTCATCTGAAGCAGCTCCCCTCCTGCCTTCTTGCCCAGTAACTCATATATCCGGGATATTTCGTGCCCACCCTCCGAAATATCATACATCATTTCTATGGTGGCATCAGGTTGCTCCGCAAGTACCGTGTCAGGCCACCTCTCCCTCACTCGTTTCATGATTCTAGTATGCGTTATATGTTGGCCTTTATGCACCCCGGTCTCCTCTATCAAACTCTGAAATCCTAATGCCTCCCCCTCCTGCCATATGTCCCCCAGGGTGGCCAGGCCCACTGGCTCCCAGTATTTGCGAATCCCTTTATCAACTGGGAGTCCCCCTCCACATAACACTACCAGCGGGACCTGTTGTAAAAGCGGGTCTGGGTCACCCACTGTTCGCCACGTTCTGTGGCAAACCTCCCAGCCGAGCACCAACAACCTACCCTTCCCCGCCACCTTCGCCCTAGGCAACCATACCGTCTCTGCCAGGTCTCCTCGCAGAAGCCTAGCTTCTGCCAACTCATTTTCCGACAACCACCTAGCCACGAATAACAGTTGTCCCGCCAGGTAATACAATTCAAAGTTCAGTAGGTTGATGCTCCCCTTCTCACACGAGTTCTGCAATTTCCAGAGAGCCATCCTGTTCCTGGAGTTATGCCATATGAAGCCCCTACACATGCTGTGAAGTTTAACAAAAAAGCGTTTGGGGATCAGGTATGGGACATTCACGAAAAAGTGTAACAGTCTGGGCAGCACAACCATCTTGAGCAAAGCTGCTCTACCCATCATGGCTAGGGGCAATCTGGACCAGAACACCATGCTGTTTCTGATGCCTTCTATCGCCTTCTCCGTGTTGTGTTTGTGCTCTGCTTCTACGCTGTGGTATATATTTATGCCTAGGTATCGGAACGTCTCTATCTGCCAGGGTATCTGCAAGATGGGCAGCTTGTCAAGCGGGATGCCCCTGTATCTCCCCAAGGGGAACACACTGGACTTCCCCGGGTTTACCGATATGCCCGAGAGGGTGGCATATCGTTCCATCACCTCTAGTACATATTGCAAATTCTCTTCCGGATAGCGCAGGTAGAGGAGCATGTCGTCAGCATATAACGAGATCAAATGTGACCCTCCTACCGTTTGGAACCCCACATCCCCGTATTGTTGCCTAAGGCAAACTGCCAACGGCTCTAGCGCCAGGATGTATAGCATAGGTGACCATTTATCAGAGATCGTTGTGCCAGTTTTTACCCTTGCAATCGGGGTACTGTATAGCATCTTGACACATCTCATGTACCCCGGCCCCATCCCGAATCCTCTCAAGGTCGCCATCAGCCATGGCCATTTGACTGAATCAAAGGCCTTGACCGCATCTAATGATACAATGGCTATTTCGCCCGGGTCACCCACTGTTTGATCGATGATGTGGTGTAGTCCTGTGATTGTCAGTGATATTTCTGCCGGGGACATAACCTTTTTGGTCTGGGTGTATACGTTTGCCAATCACTAACTTGAGTCTTTTGTCGAGTACCGCTGTGAGTATTTTGCTGTCCTGGTTGAGCATTGACAAAGGCCTGTAAGACCCGCAATTTGATTCCGGCTTGCCCGGTTTCAAGAGTGGGATGATCACCACCTCTCGCAGGGTCACCAGCAACTCCTCCCGCTCGTAGGCCTCGTTGAACATGGCCACCAGCGGCTGGAGCAGCTCCTGCTTGTACGTCTGGTAGAATTCGCTAGGCAGTCCATCCGACCCAGCCGCCTTACATGTGGGCAGATGCTGGATCACTGCGTCCAATTCGTCTGCGGTGATTGGGGCCTCTAGGCTCACTCGTTCCAGGTCGCCCAGAGTGGGTAGACCCATATCCTCTAGCATTTCTGAAATTTCCCCACCCTTTTGTTCGCTCGTATCCTCGTACAAGCGTTTATAATACCTAAGGAACTCATCGTTCACCCCATCTTGTGTGTCATAAATCTGGTCATCTTCTCCCTTAATAACTCTAATCACTGGCCGGGGTGTCTCGTTTTTATATAACCAGGCCAGCAATCTTCCCGGCTTATCCCCGCCCGCATGCTGCCTCTCCACGTATTTCTTGTAGTTCAGTTTACATAGCCTATCCCAGAGCTCCTCACTAGCTCCCTGCAACTCCCTTATTCTCTTCCCATCTTCCCGGGTGGTCCCCCCCTTTGCGCATCAGATCCTCTAGCTCCCTCTCTGTATCCTGCAACTCCCGTTCAATACCACCCTGGAGCCCTTTGGATTTAGATATGGCGATCCCTCCACACCACCACTTTTAATGCCTCCCATACCGTTCCCACCGACTGCACACTCCCCATGTTAATCTCAAAGTATTCTGTGATGGCCTCCCTTAGGTCCTCCCGGAATCCTGAGTCCTGTAGGGACTCGGCTCTAAGCCTCCACGTCGGGACATGCCCCCTAGGGGGGTGGTATCGCCACTCCGGGACCAGGGGGAATGGTCTGAGAGCACCCTGGCCTTATATTCAGCTCCCACTATCTCCTCTGGGGTGAACACATATTCCAGCCTGGTGTGCAGATCGTGTGGGGCTGCATAATGCGAATACTGCCTATCTGGCGGGTGCAACCGCCTCCATACATCCACCAGTTTGAGGTCTGACAACAATGCCCGAGTGCTTTGGCTGCTGGGGTCGGTTTGTCCATCTTACCGTCGGACCTGTCCATCCTGGGGTTCATGGTGCAGTTGAAATGGCCCCCCCCATAGTATCGGCCCACCCAACAGGGGGCAGATTTTTCCATATAGAGACCTGAAGTAAGCTGCTGTGTCCTGGTTGGAGGCATATAGGTTTACAACATTCACTTCTTGATTTTCCAGAAGCCCCTCCGCCACCATCATTCTCCCCTCCGGGTCTACAGTGGACCTAAGCAGCTGAAAAGGCATATGCGGTGCCACCCATATGACCACTCCCCTCGCGTATGCAAAGTATGTGGCTCCCACGACGCTTCCCTTCCATTTTCTCTTAACCACCTCCAGTTTTTCTTTAGTGAGGTGGGTTTCCTGTAATAAAGTGATGTCGACTCTCATCCTTTTGAGGTACATCATCACCTTATTCCGTTTGATATAATTATTGAGGGCCCGCACATTCCAGGTCACCACACTAAGACTACCCGACGCCATGAACACGGTATCCAGCCTCTCCCCGTAGCTTCCCGTTCTGCTCCTGGTAACACTGCGTCTGGCTCCTTGCCCTCCCAACCACAACAACCTCCCCCCCCCCCCTTACCCCAACTACACCCCACTGCACATAACCCCTCCCTGCCCCTACCCCAAAAAGTGCCCAGCTCCATCCCTGGATCTTAGGCCCACCCGCTTTTGGTCCCTCCTCAGAGTCCCCGAGGACAAGAACCCAGCAGGGTGTCACCGGACTGGAGTGGCCTACCTTTCTGTACCTTCAATGCATTACTACACTGCACTGGATTGGCCTACCTTCCTCTACCTTCAGGGCATTACTATACTGCACTGGAAAGGCCTACATACCTGTTCCTTCAGGGCATTACTACACTGCACTGTAGTGGCCTACCTTCCTGTACCTTCATTGCAATACTGCACTGCACTGGAGTGGCCCACCTTCCTGTACCTTCAGTGTATTACTGCACTGGAGTGGCCTACCTCCCTGTACCTTCAGTGCATTACTACACTGCACTGGAGTGGCCTACCTTCATTGCATTACTAAACTGCAATGGAGCGGCCTACCTTCATTGCATTACTACACTGCAATGGAGCGGCCTACCTTCCTGTACCTTCAGGGTATTACTACACTGCACTGGAGTGGCCTACCTTCCTGAACTTTCACTGCATTACTACACTGCAATGCAGCGGCCTACCTTCCTTTACCTTCAGGGCATTACTACACTGCACTGGAGTAGCCTACCATCCTGTACCTTTAGGGCATTACTCACTACACTGGAATGGCCTACCTTCATTGCATTACTACACTGCACTGCACTGGAGTTGCCCACCTTCCTGTACTTCAGTGCATTACTTCAGTGCATTACTGCACTGCACTGGAGTAGCCTACCTCCCTGTACCTTCATTGCATTACTACACTGCACTGGATTGGCCTACCTTCCTGTACCTTCAGGGTATTACTGCACTGGTGTGGCCTACCTTCCTGTAACTTCATTGCAATACTACACTGCACTGCAGTGGCCTACCTTACTCTACCTTCAGTGCATTACTATACTGCACTGGAGTGGCCCACCTTCCTGTACTTCAGTGCATTACTGCACTGCACTGGAGTGGAGTGGCCTACCTCCCTGTACCTTCAGTGCATTACTACACTGCACTGGAGTGGCCTACCTTCATTACATTACTACACTGCAATGGAGCGGCCTACCTTCCTGTACCTTCAGGGTATTACTACACTGCACTGGAGTGGCCTACCTTCCTGAACTTTCACTGCATTACTACACTGCAATGCAGCGGCCTACCTTCCTTTACCTTCAGGGCATTACTACACTGCACTGGAGTAGCCTACCATCCTGTACCTTTAGGGCATTACTACACTACACTGGAATGGCCTACCTTCATTGCATTACTACACTGCACTGGAGTGGCCTACCTTCCCATACCTTCAGTGCATTACTACACTGCACAGGGGTGGCCTACCTTCCTGTACCATTAGGGCATTACTACACTGCACTGGAGTGGCCTGCCTTCCTGCACCTTCATTGCATCAATACACTGCACTGGAGTGGCCTACCTTCCTGTACCTTCAATGCATTACTACACTGCACTGAAGTGGCCTACCTTCCTGTACCTTCAGGGCATTGCTATACTGCACTGGAAAGGCCTACCTACCTGTACCATTAGGGCATTACTACACTGCACTGGAGTGGCCTACCTTCCTGCACCTTCATTGCATCAATACACTGCACTGGAGTGGCCTACCTTCCTGTACCTTCAATGCATTACTACACTGCACTGGAAAGGCCTACCTACCTGTTCCTTCAGGGCATTACTACACTGCACTGCAGTGGCCTACCTTCCTGTACCTTCATTGCATTACTACACTGGTGTGGCCTACCTTCCTGTACCTTCATTGCATTACTACACTGCACTGCATTGGCCTACCTTCCTGTACCTTCAGGGTATTACTGCACTGCACTGGTGTGGCCTACCTTCCTGTAACTTCATTGTAATACTACACTGCACTGCAGTGGCCTACCTTACTCTACCTTCAGTGCATTACTATACTGCACTGGAGTGGCCCACCTTCCTGTACTTCAGTGCATTACTGCACTGCACTGGAGTGGAGTGGAGTGGCCTACCTCCCTGTACCTTCAGTGCATTACTACACCGCACTGGAGTGACCCATCTTCCTGTACTTCACTGTACTTCAGTGCATTACTACACTGCACTGGAGTGGCCCACCTTCCTGTACTTCAGTGCATTACTGCACTGCACTGGAGTAGCCTACCTCCCTGTACCTTCAGTGCATTACTGCACTGCACTGGAGTGGCCCACCTTCCTGTACTTCAGTGCACAGTGCATTACTGCACTTGAGGGGCCTACCTCCATGTACCTTCAGTGCATTACTGCACTGGCCTACCTTCCTGCACCTTCATTGCATTACTGCACTGCACTGCAGTGGCCTACCTCCCTGTACCTTCAGTGCATTACTGCACTGCACTGGAGTGGCCTACCTCCCTGTACCTTCATTGCATTACTACACTCACTGGAGTGGCCTACCTCCCTGTACCTTCAGTGCATTACTACACTGTACTGGAGTGGCCTACCTTCCTTGCATTACTAAACTGCACTGGAGTGGCCCACCTTCCTGTACCTTCTGTGCATCACTGCAATGCACTGGAGTGGCCTACCTTCCTGTACCTTCATTGCATTACTACACTGCACTGGTGTGGCCTACCTTCCTGCACCTTCAATGCATTACTACACTGTACTGGGGTGGCCTACCTTCCTGCACCTTCATTGCATCAATACACTGCACTGGAGTGGCCTATCTTCCTGTACCTTCAGTGTATTACTGCACTGCACTGGAGTGGCCTACCTTCCTGTACCTTCAGTGCATTACTACACTGCACTGGAGTGGCCTACCTTCTTTGCATTACTACACTGCACTGGAGTGGCCTACCTTCCTGTACCTTCATTGCATTACTACACTGCACTGGAGTGGCCTACCTTTCTGTACCCTCAGGGCATTACTACACTACACTAGAGTGGCCTACCTTCCTGTACCTTCAGGGCATTACTATACTGCACTGGAAAGGCCTACCTACCTGTACCATTAGGGCATTACTACACTGCACTGGAGTGGCCTACCCTCCTGCACCTTCATTGCATCAATACACTGCACTGGAGTGGCCTACCTTCCTGTACCTTCAATGCATTACTACACTGCACTGGAAAGGCCTACCTACCTGTTCCTTCAGGGCATTACTACACTGCACTGCAGTGGCCTACCTTCCTGTACCTTCATTGCATTACTACACTGGTGTGGCCTACCTTCCTGTACCTTCATTGCATTACTACACTGCACTGGATTGGCCTACCTTCCTGTACCTTCAGGGTATTACTGCACTGGTGTGGCCTACCTTCCTGTAACTTCATTGCAATACTACACTGCACTGGCCTACCTTACTCTACCTTCAGTGCATTACTATACTGCACTGGTGTGGCCCACCTTCCTGTACTTCAGTGCATTACTGCACTGCACTGGAGTGGAGTGGCCTACCTCCCTGTACCTTCAGTGCATTACTACACCGCACTGGAGTGACCCATCTTCCTGTACTTCACTGTACTTCAGTGCATTACTACACTGCACTGGAGTGGCCCACCTTCCTGTACTTCAGTGCATTACTGCACTGCACTGGAGTAGCCTACCTCTCTGTACCTTCAGTGCATTACTGCACTGCACTGGAGTGGCCCACCTTCCTGTACTTCAGTGCATTACTGCACTGCACTTGAGTGGCCTACCTCCATGTACCTTCAGTGCATTACTGCACTGCAGTGGCCTACCTTCCTGCACCTTCATTGCATTACTACACTGCACTGGAGCGGCCCACCTTCCCGCACCTCCAGTCTATTACTGCACTGGCCTACCTCCCTGTACCTTCAGTGCATTACTGCACTGCACTGGGGTGGCCCACCGTCCTGCACCTTCATTGCATTACTACACTGGAGTTTGTTTGCTTGTTTTATTTAGTATAGCGCTCCAGACCCAGGGGTAAATGGGCGCTTAAGGACAGGTTACATAGTTACAGTATCTAAGCAGTTATACAATTGTGGCGTTAATATGCCATATATAGTATGTACAGACAGGAAGTAGGAAACATTTCAGAGTATGTACAATATATACAGTTGGTACTGATTGCCTATCTCAGGATTGCCTTCTCCAGAAGCCAACTAATGACTAGTCTTCTGAACGATTGGAAGGATTTGGTCAGTTTAATACTCAATGGCAGGGTGTTCCAGAGTTAAGGGGCGAGGACAGTAAAGCTCGAGCACCCCGCTCTTTTGGTGGAGAATCTAGGCACGGTGAGGCAGAGAGTGTTGGATGATCTGGTGATTCTTGTGTTTGGCTTAAGCGAGAGTTTGTTGGTGAGGTACTGGGGGGCTAGGTGGTTTAAGGCTTTATAGGTGAGGCAGAGGGTTTTCAGGTCGATTTTTTGTTGAATAGATAACCATTTGCAAGATATTCTTATATGGGAGATGTGCTCTATCCTGGGAATATTTAATGCTGCTCTCAGCGCATTATTCTGGAGGATCTGAAGTTTCTTGATTATAGCTTGGTTGGCACCAAGGTAGAGGCTGTTGCAATAGTCAAGCTTCGATTGTATGGGGCCCTCGCCAGAATGAGGCCGCTGTTTGTGGATAGAAAGGGTCTACAAGCCCTGATTCTTTTTCCCGTGTAGGCGGTAGCTGAGGCGGTCATATTAACTTGTTTGGAAAAGTTGGTATTGGCGTCAAGGTAGAAGCCTGGCGTTTTCACATTATTCATGACTGGAATGATGTTGCCATCTATGATGAAGTTGGAGTAATCGGGGCTGAGTTTCTGTAGGTTATTGGGGGACCCCACCAGGAGGAGCTCGGTCTTCTCATTATTCAGGCAGAGGCCGTGTGTGGCCATCCATGCCTGAATGATGGCAGAGATTTTGTTAATCCTGGTGGCGTCAGTGTTGTACTTGCCAGTGATGGTGAGGAGTATCTGGGTGTCATCTGCGTAGATGGTGTAGGTGACGCCCAGATGGCCCACCTTCCCGCACCTCCAGTGCATTACTACACTGCACTGGAGTGGCCTACCTCCCTGTACCTTCATTGCATTGCTTCACTGCACTGGAGTGGCCTACCTTCCTGTACCTTCAGTGCATTGCTACACTGCACTGCACTGGAGTTGCCTACTTTCCTGTACCTTCAGTGCATTACTACACTACACTGGAGTAGCCTACCTTCCTGTACCTTCATTGCATTACTACACTATACTGGAGTGGCCTTCCTTCCTGTACCTTCATTGCATTGCTACACTGCACTGGAGTATCCTACCTTGCTGTACCTTCCATGCATTACTGCACTGCACTGGAGTTGCCTACCTTCCTGTACCTTCATTGCATTACTACACTGCACTGCACTGGAGTGGCCTACCTTCCCATATCTTCAGTGCATTACTACACTGCACTGGAGTGGCCTACCTCCCTGTACCTTCATTGCATTACTATACTGCACTGGAGTGGCCTACCTCCCTGTACCTTCAGGGCATTACTACACTGCACTGGGGTGGCCTACCTTCCTGTACCTTCAGTGCATTGCTACACTGCACTGGAGTGCCCTACCTCCCTGTACCTTCATTGCATTGCTACACTGCACTGCGGTGGCCTACCTTCCTGTACCTTCAGGGCATTACTACACTGCACTGGGGTGGCCTACCTTCCTGTACCTTCAGTGCATTACTACACTGCACTGGAGTGGCCTACCTCCCTGTATCTTCATTGAAATACTGCACTGGAGTGGGCCACCTCCTGTACCTCCTTTGCATTACTACACTGCACTGGAGTGGCCCACCTTCCTGTACCATCAGTGCATTACTACACTGCACTGGCCTACCTCCCTGTACCTTCATTGCATTACTACACTGGAGTGGCCTACCTCCCTGTACCTTCATTGCATTAATACACTGCACTGGAGTGGCCTACCTTCCTGTACCTTCCATGCACTACTACACTGCACTGGAGTGGCCTACCTTCCTGTACCTTCCGTGTATTACTACACTGCACTGGAGTAGCCTACCTCCCTGTACCTTCATTGCATTACTACACTGCACTGGAGTGGCCTACCCCTCTGTACCTTCATTGCATTACTACACTGCACTGGCGTGGCCTACCTCCCTGTACCTTCATTGCATTACTACACTGCCCTGGAGTGGCCTACCTCCCTAAACCTTCGTTCCGTTACTACACTGCACTGGAGTGGCCTACCTTCCTGTACCTTCAGTGCATTACTACACTGCACTGGAGTGGCCTACCTCCCTGTACCTTCTTTGCATTACTACTCTGCACTGGAGTGGCCTACCTTCCTGTACATTCATTGCATTACTACACTGCACTGGAGTGGCCTACCTGCCTGTACCTTCATTGCATAACTACACTGGAGTGGCCTACCTCCCTGTACCTTCATTGCATTACTACTCTGCACTGGACTACCTCCCTGTACCTTCATTGCATAACTACACTGCACTGGAGTGGCCTACCTCCCTGTACCTTCATTGCATTACTACTCTGCACTGGACTACCTCCCTGTACCTTCATTGCATTACTACGCTGCACTGGAGTGGCCCACCTTCCTGTACCTTCAGTGCATTACTGCACTGCTCTGGAGTTACCCACCTCCCTGTACCTTCAGTGCATTACTACACTGCACTGGAGTGGCCTGTACCTTCAGTGCATTACTACACTGCACTGGAGTGGCCTACCTCCCTGTATCTTCATTGAATTACTACACTGCACTGGAGTGGCCCACCTCCTTTGCATTACTACACTGCACTGGAGTGGCCCATCTTCCTGTACCTGACAGTAATGTTGCAGAAGGAAAAGGCGCAGAGCAGAAATCCCTTTTAAGTTCAGTTGGTGGATGTTTCCCAGAGTATCGACAGCAGGGTTCCAAGGAGGCGAAAGAACAGGGAATGCAAAGAAGGAAGGCAGCAGAGGAACAAAGGCAATGAGAACGAGTACTACAACCAAGAACACAAGCCGCTGTAATGGAGCAGGTAGTGATGCAGGAACACAAGAAAGACGAGAGCATCAACAGGTGGAATACCTGACTTGCAAAGCCAGCCGATGCTGTAGCTGGCTCGCCTTTACCTTCTGCGGTTGGATGCGGTGTGTAAGCTATCCAGGTATTGCCCCATCAGCTGCTGCCACCATTTGGAAGAAAATCTCTAGGCTAGACTATTGCAACAGCCTCTTTCTAAATCTGCCTGCTTCTACTCTCCGCCCTCTGCAACTAATTCAGAACAGGACTGCAAGACTTGTCCTTGACCTCAAGCCCAGGGATCGTATCTCTCCAGGACTTAAATCTCTGCACTGGCTCCCAGTGGCAGCGTGGATTACATTCAAAACCCTCTGCATTGTCCACAAGGCCTTCTAGGACCTCAATACCTTCAACTCTCTCTTCCTAAATATCTTCCTTCTCGAGTTCTTCGCTCATACACCTCTAACTCCCTCAGGGTCAGTCGCTTCTCCAAGCAACGAGTTGATTGTAGATCTCTTTCCTCAGCTGGGGCCTCCCTCTGGAACAGCCTCCCTTAAACTTGAGGAGAACCATCTCCAGTTCTGGAAGCACCTCAAAACCTTTCTCTTTGCTTCTGCTTTTTCTCCTCCTCTCCTCTGCTGACATCCTGGCTGCAACCGTAACGGCACTGGCTACCTGGACACCATCCGATCTCGGGCCCAGGTCCTCCCCGGCCAGCGTCACACACCTGCACTGCCCTCCTGGCAACCCCTGCATTTGGGGACTGTTTCTGTATCCCTACAGTCCCCCTACCAGCCCTCGACACCTGTTGTCCACACTTACCCATGCACTTGCCACATGCTGGCCGTTACTTTACTTGTTCTTTTACCATGTACTGCACTGTCCCTGCCCCCTTCCCATGCACTTGCACGATCTGAAAGACACCTGGCCTAGTAGGATCGTTGTCCTGTCCTCCGTGTTCCCCCTCCCTTGCCTCGTCGCGCCTTGAAACACTTGTGTATAGGCACGTTATAAATGCCATATCATATGGTTATCGATCAATTCTCTTCATGGAGTCATTCATGTAGACATTATTACAAGCATGCAGTTTCTGGTTTTCCTTCCGCATTTTCATGCAATTTCCCTCATCTCATGAAGATAGTTTTGAGTATCTTCATATCCAACTCTATGCCCAATCAGAAGCTCAACGTTGTCCGTGTTTACCAACTACTAGGTGAACCTAAACACCCCTCCAATTCCCATCAATTCTGCCATCCAGTGCCATCCTTACAATAGACTGAAGATCCACCCGCCATCAGCACCAAAGAATTCACAGACCTTTAGCACTCCCTACATTTGAATAGCCTTAACAGAGATTAAGCAAGGAACAAGTTACTTACCTGTAACTGTTGTTCTCCAGCATGGGTCTGGCATGGATTCACTGTAACGCTCACCTGATTCCCGTAGAGGCGCCGGTCTTGACTGGGCGTATACCGTATCTTCAAAGGTGATGTGTAACACACGGCTGGCTCTTTGGGCTGGACCTCTGTGCACTGTATGTCTGACTCGAAGGGTAAGATGTCTGCAGATAGAAAATATGGGATTAAGGAACTGGGTTATTGAATGTCTCTCTCTTCTTCCCTTTCTCTTCTCCTGTAGAACCCCAAAGGTTAACGCTCTCACCTTAGGTAAGTGAACGCCGTGCTCTCCATCTGCCTCGGGGCAGGGTGCTGTAACCAGTTTCTTCACTGG
Source organism: Ambystoma mexicanum (assembly GCF_040938575.1). Classification (NCBI taxonomy): domain Eukaryota; kingdom Metazoa; phylum Chordata; class Amphibia; order Caudata; family Ambystomatidae; genus Ambystoma; species Ambystoma mexicanum. The sequence continues at coordinate 39,569,744 of NC_090921.1, forward strand.
ATAAGGGGAGCAGGCCTCTTGACTTCAGAGGACTGCTGTCTGTCGTTTACTGCACGAACGGTAAGTTTCGAGTAATTCCAATGTCTTTAAAGTCTTTAGTAATGATGTCTCTTGTTTTGCAGGGTTCCGGCGATGGCGGATGACGGGCTGAAGTGAGTTGAAAATGGAGCCCGTGTGATGAATAGAAGCGCCTGGAAGCACGTAAGTAAGCGCTTGTTGCCTGCTTCACGATGCGCTCTAACTGTTTCTTTATTTTGCAGGTACAAGTTCGGAGCGGCTGCAGGGTGCCGGAATACCCACTGGGTTAGATGTGGAAAGGAGTATTGGCACGTGAGTATTAAAGTTCCCCAATGTCTTTAAACGCACCTTGTTTTGTCTTTCAGATGCGGGATGCAGCGCCGAAGGCCTCCGGAGCGTGCGAAGAGTAGGTAAGCCTTTGTCTTTCAGATGCCGGAATGCAGCGCGAGGCGTTGGTGACAGCCGATGGACCAGGTAAGTGAAGAGCTGTCACTGAAGACCGTAATGCTAACCTGTTCTTTCTTGTCTTTATAGGTGTTGCTGAAGACTGGATTCAGAATGGTAAGCCTTTTCCCTTAGGCCCAGGATCAGATGCAGAAGACACGATGAGCGTTCTGCTGCAGAGGATGCAGAATAACGCAAAGCAAGATTCATCCATCGGGTGTGGTTTAAATAGCCTCCTGTAGTGCTTAGGTGTCTCCTTCCACAGCCACGCCTAGGTAAGAAAAGAGTTCCTGCTTTCCAGAAGAGTTCCAGTGTTCTGAATCTAGGGAGTGGCTCCTGCCCCACCCAACAGGAAAAGCAGTTCCAAACAGAAGAGGATCAGAGGCTCAACTGGCAGGCAAGTAAGCAGAATGGTCTGCTGCAGGTAAGTCCACCCAAGCATTATGAGACCGGCGCTTCCAGCGCTGGGACTGGGCATATTTATGAGCCTGGTGCCACTGGCGCCAGGACTGGGTCCAAAAGGTCCCAATTGGGACTGGTTGGCACTCGGAACCTGGGTTATGGATCTGCTTCCAAGGGAGTTGGGAAAACCCTGACCTTTTGGAAGCAGAGATCATGACATTCACATGCTCATGAATATTCCCCGTCGTCAGGCTGGGAATCCTCTGTAAAGAAAAAAATCAGTATCAGTTTCGTTTCTGATCTGTCTTTCTTAGTAGTAACCAATTACTGATCTCTGGGTCATACTGTCCCCAGCCAATGACTGCCCTCTCCCTAATCCCCACCTCTGGCAGCCATCCTCAGATTTGGTAGCACGCAAAGTGGCAGCATGACCAAGTGAAGAGCCGCAGAGGGGTAGGTGGGAGGGTTCGCATGTGAATCCATGCCAGACCCATGCTGGAGAACAACAGTTACAGGTAAGTAACTTGTTCCTTCTCCAGCATGGGGTCTGGCATGGATTCACATGCTCATGAATAAAAGAATATATAGCAGTATACACATGCACAACCACGGGAGGTGGCAAAGGCTCAACATTAAGCAATTCTTACCCCTCACAAGGCTCACCTTAGGCGAACAGGTTGCGCAGCACGGCTTGGCCGGCCCTGGACTCCTACCTGGAGTCCCGATCGACGCAGTAGAATCTTGTGAAGGTATGAGTAGACCTCCACGTAGCAGCCCTGCAGATGTCCAGCAGGGGCATACCAGACAGGAACGCCGCAGTAGCAGCGATGACTCTGGTCGAATGGGCTCTCGGATGGCCGGGCAGCGGTCGGTTTGCCAACCGGTGACAGTGCATGATACAGCCGGAGAGCCATCTGGAAATGGAAGTCTTCGAGAGAGCCTTCCCTTGATTCACAGACCCAAAGGTCACAAACAGTTGTGACGTCTTCCGAAAACTCTTTGTGCGGTCCACGTAGAACTTCAGCGCTCTAGCTACATCCAGCGAGTGCAGAGTCCTCTCGGCCGGCGTCAAAGGCGACGGGAAGAAAACTGGTAACACCAAGGGCTCGTTGAGGTGGAAGTGCGGTGGCACCTTGGGCATGAAGGAGGGGTGCGCCCTCAGCACCACCCTTGTGTCATGAAAAGTCAAGTATGGAGGCTTGCAAGATAGGGCCTGGATCTCTCCCACTCGTCGTGCGGAGGTGATGGCCATGAGGAACGCTGTCTTCCATGAAAGGAACTTCAAAGGCGCCGAATGCATAGGCTGAAATGGGGCCCCCATGAGCCTGGTCAGCACCACATTAAGCTCCCACGCCGGGGCAGGGCAGGAGCCTTCACCGGCGGAAACGATCGGAATAGTCCCTTCATAAATTCCTTCACCAGGCGGTGAGACCACAAGGACGCCCGTCCCGTAGTCCTGGTATATCGGGAGATGGCAGCCAGATGTATTTTGATGGAGGCGTGAGCCAGTCCAGCTTTGGCCAGCAACAGTAGGTACGGCAGAACTTGAGGGGCCGTAATCCGCAGAGGGTTAATCTTCTGTGCACGGCACCAGACAGAGAACCTCTTCCACTTATGACCGTAACACTTAAGAGTTGAGGACGCCCTGGCTTTTGCAAGAACCTCTCTGCAGTCAGCCGGGATATCGTACCCTCCAAACTCAGAGCCAGGCCTGCAAGTTCAGCGACTGTGGGACGTGATGGAGGATGGCGCCCCCTTCTCTGGAGAGAAGATCCGCGTCCGCCGGCAGCTTCACTGGTGTGGACGTTTACAAGTCCAGAAGGTCTGGGAACCAGATCTGCCTAGGCCACGCAGGTGCGACGAGGATCATTCTGCACCTGGACTTCTTGAGCTGGTTGATGAGGCGGAGCAGCAACGGCAATGGAGGGAACGCGTATATAAACAGGCCGTCCCAGGGGAACGAGAAAGCATCGCCCATGCTCCTCGGCTGCGGGAACCTACTGGCGAACCTCTGGCACTTGGAGTTTGTCGCCGTCGCGAAAAGGTCGATCCGGGGTTTGCCCCATCGTCGAAAGAGCCGATCCACCTGGTCCCAACCTAGTTCCCACTCGTGGCATGAGCGCAGCTCCCTGCTGAGTGAGTCGGCGATGGTGTTGTTTATTCCTGCCAAGCGGAAGGGAACCAGAAACATCCCCTGGGCGACGGCCCAGTGCCACAGATCCTGGGCCTCCTTGGATAGGGCTGGGGATCTGGTGCCCCCTTGCTTCCGTATGTAGAACATCGTGGTGGTGTTGTCGGTGAAGATCCTCACCACCTTGTCCTTGAGGGATGGAAGGAACGACTTGAGCGCCCAGAACACTGCTCGGAGCTCCAGAATGTTGATGTGGAGAGACCTCTCCTCTGGGAGCCAAAGGCCTCTTGCGTGGAGATCTCCGGTGTGGGCCCCCCAACCCTCCAGAGAGGCATCCGTCATCACTATCTCCTGAAACGCCGGGGTTTGAAAATCCGTGCCGGTCGTGAGGTGAGCACGGGTGCCCCACCATAGGATCGCCCGACGGAACTCCTCGTCGAGAGGGATCCTGTCCTCGAAGCAGCCCGTCGCCTGAAACCAGCGGGCGTCGAGGAACTCCTATAGCGGACGCATCCGAAGTCTGCAAAAGGGTAGAAGATAGATGCATGAGGACATCATCCCGAGGAGGGACTTGATGGACCTCACCCTGGCCACGTCCGTGGCTAGCAGGCGCTGCACCTTGCCCAGGATGGTCTTGGTCCTCTCCTCTGACGGGGAGGCCAATTGCCTCACTGTATCGAGCTTCGCTCCCATAAACAGTGCTACTTGCAACGGAACCAGGTGGGATTTTGGGGTAGTTGATGGCGAACCGCAGTTCTGTGAGCAGCCGGACAGTCCTTGCTGTGTGTTCGACAGCGAGTTCCCTTGTCCTTGCCCGGATTAGCCAGTCGTCCAAGTAGGGGTAGACGTGGATCCCATGCAGGCGCAGCCGCGCCACCACTGGTGCCAGGCACTTGGTGAATACCCTGGGTGCCGACTTTAATCCGAACGGTAGGGCTCTGAATTGGTAGTGGCGTCCCTGAACCACGAACCTGAGAAACTTCCTGTGCTCTTTTAGAATGGGGATGTGGAAGCAAGCATCCTCCAGGTCCAACTACGATAGGAAGTCGCCCTCCTCCAGCTGTCCCAGCACGTGCTGCAGGGTGACCATCCTGAATTTCTGCGCCTTGATGTAGTTGTTTAACCGACGCAGGTCCAGGATGGGGCGCCAACCGCCTGTCTTCTTCCTGACGAGGAAGTACCTTGAGTACACTCCGGAGCCCCGGAGTCTCCTGGGGACGAGCTCGATGGCACCTTTCTTGAGCATCGCCCTTACCTCCAACAGCAGTTGAGGGTCATGATTCTCCTTCCTGGCCACAGACGGAATGCGAGGGCACTTCTTTTGGAATTCCAGCGAGTGCCCATTGGCCAGGATGTCCAGCACCCAACGGTTACTAGAGATGGACTCCCACACGCTGACAAACTTACTCAGCCGGCCTCCCACCGGGGTGCTTCGGTGGGGGCCCGATGACACGGCCGGGTCAGTCTTGAATGGAGGCGGCCTTGCTGCCTTGACCTCCTTGGCGAAAACGGCGGGACCCCCCTTGCTTGCCGCGACCTCTGTAGGCCTCCTGGGAAGAGGAGCGGGCCGCCTGGCAGTATGTGGAGGAGCCACCGCTGGATCCTTCGGAGGAACCCTGTCTGCCTCTGGAGCTCCGAAAGGGCCGTTGTTATTGGAAGTACCCCTAGGGCCTGGGCAGTCTCCGTGTCGGTCTGGATGGCCTGTAGAGACTCGTCCACCACCTTACCAAAAAGGTTGTTGCCGTCGAACGGCATATCCAACACTCTGGTCTAGACATCCTGGCGAAAGTCTGTCGCCTTGATCCATCCTCGTCGTCAGAGGCAAACTCTGTTGCCCAGTTGGCGAAATCCAGTATCGGCAATGTCTGTTGCCACCGTTATGGCGTGATCCGACGCCACCTCGCCTTCCTGCAGAATTTGTAGGGTCTCCGCCCTCTTATCGTCGGGTAGGAAGTCTAGCAGGTGAGCTATCTTGAACCAGAGCTCCCTGTCATAGCGGGCCACGATCGCTAAGGCATTGGCCGCCTTAATCATCGTCGCCGCCGACGAGATGACTCGTCGTCCCATGGAATCCAACTTCTTGCCCTCGCTGTCCGGCGGGGAAGTGGAAATTGAAGCCGCCGCACCCACTGCTTTCTTCTTAGCCGCTGCCGAGACGACAGAGTACGGCGTGGGGCGTGGGCTGGGCCCTGAGGCACAAGGGGGCGGCATCGGGGACTCTGTACTTCTTCTCGTACCTGTCCCTCTTGGCGGGTGTCGTGGAAGGGTTCTGGAGGACAGCAAGCCCCTCGTCCCAGATGTCGTCGGGCAAAGGCACCGCGAGGACCGTCTTCCTCTTGGCCTCTCGTCGTTGGTAAAAAAAAAACCTTCCTTTTTTTGTTCTTCAAGGCAGAGCTGGAAGAGCTCGGATGCCCTGGTTATCATGGCATGGAAGGAGCCAATTTGGTCGGCTGGAGAAGCCCGAGGGGGGGGGTGATGACGGGATGTCCGCTGTGTCATCGCAGACGTGGTCGTCCATCCCCGTCGCTGTATCCATCGCCGTATCCTCTCTAGGGTCCGGCGAGGGGTATGAGGGGTCCACAGGCCTCGTGGACACGAAGGGTGGACTTTCCTCCGCTTGTTTGGAGGGTTTCCCGACAGGCCTGGTTCTGGATCCTCCGTCGGGGTCTGTGGTAATCTCGTCCTTATCTCGGTACATAAGGATTGGATCACCAACAAAATGGCCGCCGAGCTATCCTGGGGCTCGGGTAATGGCTGCGAAGGATGGGATGGCCGCTACACTGGGCCCTCTTCGTCGCCATCTTCGATCACGTCAGCGGGAACCGTCCCCTGGGATTGGACCTTCTCGAACCTCTCATTGAGGGCTATGAACCTCTCGTTGAGGCCCTTCTCGGTTTCCATCAGCTCCTCCTCAGAGGCTGATACCGAGTCTGTAATGGCCACCGCCCCGCCCCCCTCTTTTTCCGCCAGGGACTTCACGGGGGTCTTAACGATGGGCTGGAAAGAGGATTCTCTCTGCGGTGGCAGGGATACTTTGGGCCCAGAGGCCGTTTCCACTGGCGTAGTCTCAGCCGGCTTCGCCAGGGTCGCAGCAACCACTTTGATAGAGGCCTTTGCCGGCTGGCTCAAAGCCCTCACCACCTTAGGTGCGTCCTGGGCCTTCGCCTTAGGGGGAGGGTCAGCGCCTCGCTCTACCTTCGAGATCGTCCGGGGCCGCTCCAGCAGCTTACCCGGGTTCTCGGACTTCCTCTTCCCCGAACCAGAGTGCTGGCTCGTGGTTGAACGTGTCGAGGAAGTCGCGCCCTGCCTGGCAGCCGAAGAGCCCGACCTTTCGGCGCTCCCGGTGCCCGCAGACTCACGGTGCTTGGCCTTCTGTTGGGCCCCCGTCGCCGGGGCGCCCTCAAAGGACTTAGAAGCCCGCTCAGACTTTTTCTTCGCCTTCTCACCTGCTGTACCCTTCTCCAGCCAGGCGGCCAGACGGGAACGATGATCTTGTTTGGTCCGTTCCAAAAGGTTCTTGCAGAACGCACAGTCCTTCTCCACGTGCGTCTTGTCCTCATGATGGCAGTAGAGACATCGCAAATGCTTGTCCTCCTTGAAAACGTTTTGTAATCCGCATCCAGGGCAGCACCTGAACAGCATGGATCCAGGCGTCGAGCTTCCCTTGTCCTGGGCCATGTCTGTTGAGGTAGGCCGCAGATCTTCCAGAATCCTCCAAGAAGCGTAAACTCGACGAAAGCTTCACCCTTGAGGGGCGTAGAAGAATTCCGAACGGGTCCCGTTATCGGAAGTAGAAACGGTGGAGCTTGAGGCTCGATTAAACTGAAAAAAATGAGAAAATCTCTGAAAAAGCGTGAAAACGCAGCAAAAACTCGAGAGCTAAAGCACGAGGACTCCCAACACTGGAGCGTACGGTAAAAATCTGAGGATGGCTGCCAGAGGCGGGGCTAAGGGAGAGGGCAGTCTTTGGCTGGGGGCAGTATGACCCAGAGATCAGTGATTAGTTACTACTAAGAAAGACAGATCAGAAACGAAACTGATACTGATTTTTTTTCTTTACCGAGGATTCCCAGCCTGAAGACGGGGGATATTCATGAGCATGTGAATCCATGCCAGACCCCATGCTGGAGAAAGAAAAAAATCAGTGTTAGTTTCGTTTCTGATCTGTCTTTCTTAGTAGTAGCCAATCACTGATCTCTGGGTCATACTGCCCCCAGCCAATGACTGCCCTCTCCCTAAGCCCCTCCCCTGGCAGCCATCTTCAGATTTGGTAGCACGTAAAGTGGCAGTATGACCAAGTGAAGAGCCGCAGAGGGGTAGGAGGGAGGGTTCGCATGTGAATCCATGCCAGACCCATGCTGGAGAACAACAGTTACAGGTAAGTAACTTGTTCCTTCTCCAGCATAGGGTCTGGCATGGATTCACATGCTCATGAATATAAGAATACATAGCAGTACACACATGCACAACCACGGGAGGTGGCAAAGGCTCAACATTAAGCAATTCTTATCTCCTCACCAGGCTCACCTTAAGCAAACAGGTTGCGCAGCACTGCTTGGCCGACCCTGGAGTCCCGATAGACGCAGTAGAATCTTGTGAAGGTGTGCGTCGACCTCCACGTAGCAGCCCTGCAGATGTCCAGCAGGGGCACACCCGACAGGATCGCCGTGGTAGCAGCAATTGCTCTGGTCGAATGGGCTCTCGGACGGCCGGGCAGCGGTCGGTTTGCCAACCGGTGACAGTGCATGATGCAGCCAGAGAGCCATCTGGAAATGGAAGTCTTCGAGAGAGCCTTCCCTTGATTCACAGGTCCAAAGTTCACAAACAGCTGTGATGTCTTCCGAAAACTCTTCGTGCGGTCCACGTAGAACTTCAGCGCTCTAGCCACATCCAGCGAGTGCAAAGTCCTCTCGGCCGGAGACGAAGGCGACGGGAAGAAAACTGCCAACACCAAAGACTCGTTGAGGTGGAAGTCCGACGGCACCTTGGGCATGAAGGAGGGGTGCATCCTCAGCACCACCCTCGTGTCGTGAAAAGTCAAGTATGGAGGCTTGCAAGATGGGGCCTGGATCTCTCCCACTCGTCGTGCGGAGGTGATGGCCACGAGAAATGCTGTCTTCCATGACAGGAACTTCAACGGCGCCGAATACATAGGCTCGAATGGGGTCCCCATGAGCCTGGTCAGCACCACGTTGAGCTCCCACGCTGGGGCTGGAGCCTTCGAACGATCGGAATAGTCCCTTCATAAATTCCTTCACCAGGCGATGAGACCACAAGGACGCCCCTCCCGTAGTCCTGGTATATCGGGAGATTGCAGCCAGATGTATTTTGATGGAGGCGTGAGCCAGTCCAGCTTTGGCCAGCGACAGTAGGTATGGCAGTACTTGAGGGGCCGTAATCCGCAGAGGGTTAATCTTCTGTGCACGGCACCAGACAGAGAACCTCTTCCATTTATGTCCGTAGCACTTGAGAGTTGAGGACGCCCTGGCCTTTGCAAGAACCTCTCTGCAGTCGGCCGGGATGTCGTACCCCCCAAACTCTAGTGCTGCAGGAGCCAGGCCTGCAAGTTCAGCGACTCCGGGTTGTGGTGAAGAATGGCGCCTCCTTCTCTGGAGAGAAGGTCTGCGTCCGTTGGCAGCTTGACTGGTGTGGACGTTGACAAGTCCAGAAGGTCCGGGAACCAGATCTGTCTCGGCCACGCCGGTGCAACGAGGATTATCCTGCACCGGGACCTCTTGAGCTGGTTGATGAGCCGGAGCAGCAACGGCAGCGGAGGGAATGCATAAAGAAATAGGCCGTCCCAGGGGAAAGAGAAAGCATCGCCCATGCTCCTCGGCTGGGGAACCTGCTTGCGAACCTCCGGCACTTGGAATTCGTCGCCGTCGCGAAGAGATCGATTTGTCGCCCCATCGTCGGAATAGTCGATCCACTTGATCCTGGCGAAGTTCCCACTCGTGGCACGAGCGCAGCTCCCTGCTGAGTGAGTCGGCGATCATGTTTTTTATTCCTGCCAGATGAAGAGGCACCAGAAACATCTGTTGGGCGACGGCGCAATGCCACAGATCCTGGGCTTCGTTGGATAGGGCCGGGGACCTGTTTCTGCCCTGCTTCCGGATGTAGAACATCGTGGTGGTGTTGTCGGTGAATATCCTCACCACCTTGCCCTTGAGGGACAGAAGAAAAGACCTGAGGGCCCAGAACACTGCGCAGAGCTCCAAAATGTTGATGTGGGGTGACTTCTCCTCCGGGAGCCAAAGGCCTCTCATGTGAAGATCTCCGGAGTGCGCTCCCCAACCTTCCAGGGAGGCGTCCGTCGTCACAGTCACCTGGTGAGCAGGGATCTGAAAGTCCGTGCCCGCCGACAGATGGGAGCGGGTATCCCTCCATCCGGATCGCTTAACGGAACATCTCGTTGAGAGGGATCCTGTCCTCGAAGCTGCCCGTCGACTGGACCCAGCGGGCGTCGAGGAACTCTTGTAAGCGGCGCATCCGAAGCCTGCAAAGGCGCACCAGATAAATGCAGGGGGACATCATCCCGAGGAGGGACTTGATAGATCTTACCCTGGCCATGTCCGTGGCCAGCAGACGCTGCACCTTGCACAGAATGGCCCTGGTCCTTTCCTCCGATGGCGAGGCCAGCCGCACCACTGTGTCGAGCTTGGCTCCCAGAAACAGGGCGACTTGCGACGGAACCAGGTGGGATTTTGGAAAGTTGATGGAGAATCCCATGTCCATGAGCAGCTGGACAGTCTTCGCAGTGTGCTTCACAGCGAGCTCCCTTGTCCTTGCCCGGATGAGCCAGTGGTCCAGGTAGGGGTTGACGTGGATCCCCTGTAGGTGCAGCCACCGGTGCGTGGTACTTGGTGAACACCCTGGGTGCCGACTTCAATCCGAACGGGAGGGCGTTGAACCAGCCGGTAGTGCCGCCCTTGGACCAACTTTCGGTGTCTTTTTAGACTGGGGATGTGGAAGTACGCATCCTTCAAGTCCGACGACGACAGAAAATCGCCCTCCTCCAGCTGTCCCAGCACATGCTGGAGGGCGACCATCCGGAACATCTGTGCCTTGATGTACTTGTTCAGTTGTCGCAGGTCCAGGATGGGGTGCCATCCTCCTGTTTTCTTTTTTATGAGGAAGTACCTTGAGTAAACTCCGGAGCCCCGAAGCCTCTTTGCGACGAGCTTGATGGCACCCTTCTTGAGCATCGCCCTTACTTCCAACAGTAGTTGAGGGACGTGATTTTCCTTCCTGGCCACGGGTGGAACGCGAGGGCACTTCTTCTGAAACTCGAGGGCGTGCCCTTGGGCCTGGGCATCCAGTACCCAACGGTCGGTGGAGATGGACTGCCACACGCTGACGAACCTCGCCAGCCGGCCTCCCACCAGGGTGCTTGGTGGGGGCCCGACCCCACGGTTGGTTCAATCTTGTTTGGAGGCCTCCTTGACTTCCCTGTCGAGTGACGACGGGCACCACCTGACTTGCCGCGTCCCCTGTAGGCTTCCTGGGACGAAGATCTTGCCGCTTGGCGGTACGTGGAGGAGCCACTGCCGGATCCCTTGGAGGTATCTTGTCTGCCTCCGGAGCTCCGAAAGGACGGCCGTCGTCGTTGGGAGCACTCCCAGTGCCCAGGCAGTCTCCGTGTCCGTCTTGATGGCCTGAAGGGACTCATCAACCGCCTTCCCAAACAGGTTGTTCCTGTCGAAGGGCATGTCCAAAACCTTGGTTTGTACGTCCTGGCGGAAATCCGTCGCCTTGAGCCATCCTCGTCTAAGGCAAACGCTGTTGCCCAACTGACGGAAACCGGTGTCGGCGATGTCCGTTGCCACCGTGATAGCGTAGTCCGAAGCAATCTCACCTTCCTGTAGGATTTCAAGGGCCTCAGCCCTTTTGGCGTCCGGAAGGAAGTCTAACAGAGGGGCGATTTTGAACCACAACTCCCTGTCGTAGCGGGCTACGATAGCCAGGGCGTTGGCCGCCTTGATAGTCGTCGCTGCGGATGAGATGACCCGTCGTCCCATCATGTCCAGCTTCCTGCCCTCGCCGTCCGGCGGGGACGTTGATGTGGAGGCCGATGCACCCCCAGCTTTCTTCTTTGCTGCCACTGAGACGACTGAATCCGGGGTAGGTTGCGCCCGAAGGCACAATGGGGCAGCGTCGGGGACCCGGTACTTTTTCTCGTACCGGTCCCTCTTTGCCGGCGCCGTGGCAGGGTTCTTGAGGAGGGCGAGCCCCTCATCCCAGATGTCATCAAGAAGTGGTACGGCGAGGACAGTCTTCCTTTTATCCTCGCACCGTTGGTTAAGGAACCCTTCCTTCTTCTTTTCTGGGCAGAGCTGGAAGAGCTCGGATGCCCTGGAAAGCATGGCATGAAAGGATCCAATCTCGTCGGGCGGGGACGCCCGAGCAGGGGGCAACGGGGGACACGTCCCGTCGTCGCCTCCGTCGTCATGTGTACCTGTCGTAGCCGTGTCTGTGCCTGTATCATCCCCGTGGGTAGTGGACGGGGGGGAAGGCAGAGCAGGCCACAGAGGTGGGAGAGGTGGCGTAGGATGCGTCGTCCTCCTCTTATGCGGTGGACTTTCCGAAGGTCCTGGCTCCCGTTCCCCCGTCGGGTCTGGCTCAGGTACCTCCGTCGGGGGGAGGGGGCAACCTTGTCCTCATCTCCGAGCATAAGGACTGAATCGCTGACAAAATGGCCACCGAGGTGTCCTGCGGCGCCAGAAATGACGGGCGCGAGGGCTCTTGAGGAACCTTGTCGGCGACACCGTCACTCCCGTCGTCGCCCTCGTCGGGATCCCTCCCGATGGGCTGAGCCTCTTCCACGACTTCGATGAGCTCTTCTTCAGAGGTTGTGTCCATATCCACGATGGCCACCTGCCCCTCCCCCACCTTTTCCAACAAGGACTTCATGGGGGTCTTCTCAATGGGCCTGAAAGACGACTCCCTCTGTGGTGGCAGGGAGACTGTGGGTCCCGAGATCGCCTCCACTGGCGTAGCCTCCACAGGCTGAGCCAGGGCCGCTGCGACATCCTCAATCGATGTCTTAGCAGGGTGAATTAAGGCCATCGTCACCTTCTGTACGGCTGGGACCTTCACCTTGGGGGGAGGGTCCGAGCCTCGCTCCCCCTCTGCCAGAATCTTCGAGATCGACCGGGGCCTCTCCAGAAGCTTCGCCGGGTTCTTGGACTTCCTCTTACCCGAGCCAGAGCGTTGGCTCGTGGTTGATGGCGCCGGTGAGGATGCGCCCTGCCTGGCAGCCAAGGAGCCTGACCGTTCGGCGCTCCCGGTGCCCGCGGACTCACAGTGCTTGGCCTTTTGTTGGGCCCCCATCGCCGGGGCGCCCTCACAGGACTTAGAAGACGGCTCAGACTTCTTTTTCTTCTTCTCGCCGGACAGGCTCTTCCCTTCCAACCAGTTGGCGAGACGGAGGTGGCGATCCTTCATGGTCTGCTCCGACATGTTCCCACAAAACGCACAGTCCTTCTCCGTGTGTGTCTTGTCCTCATGGAGACAGTAGAGGCATAACGAATGCTCGTCCTCCTTGAAAACATTCTGAAGCTGGCATCCAGGGCAGGACCTGAACAGCTTCCCGGGCGTCTTGCTTCCTTTCTCCTGGGCCATGCCTGGGGTAGGCCTCGGAACTTCTGGAATCCTCCAAAAGCGTAACTCGACAAAATCTTCACCCTTGAGGGGCGTAGAAAACTCCGAAATGGATCCCCGTTGATCGGATGTAGAAACGGTGGAGCTTGAGGCTCTATTGAACCGAAAAATGAGAAAAATCTCCTGAAAAAGCATGAAAACGCAGCAAAAGCTCGAGAGCTACAGCACGTGCAACGTGCGGTAAAAATCTGAGGATGGTTGCCAGAGGCGGGGCTTAGGGAGAGGGCAGCCATTGACTGGGGGCAGTATGACCCAGAGACCAGTGATTGGTTACTACTAAGAAAGACAGATCAGAAACGAGACCAATACTGATTTTTTTCTATACCGAGGATTCCCGGCCTGACGACGGGGAATATTCATGAGCATGTGAATCCATGCCTGACCCCATGCTGGAGAACACCAGCTTCTCCATGTGTTTGCCCAAAAAGGGGCGAGAAGTTAGCTGGGCAAGACGGGTCACTTTACGTGAGGAGAAATCCTACCTTAAATTCAGATCCAATTACATCAACCATTTGAAGCAATTGATCAACTAGCCAATACCACCTCTCCCCCCTCCACTCTGTTGATATATTACCTGTAAACTGTATAATATTTGTATATAATTTACTGTATTACTGATACAGCCTGTATATATTTCTAGTATTATGTGTAATTACGTAACTATGTAACCTATGCCTTGCATGTCCTGTACTGCTGCACCCTCTTACCCTCGGGTCTGGTGCGCATTATAAATGAATAAAACAAACAAACAAACAAACAGCAGATGACCTTTTTTAGGAGAGGGTGCATAAGAGAGTACTTGAATGGTTATGGGAAGAAGCCAGTGGCAAATGAGTGATTGCAGAGGGCTTTTCTTGCGCTTCTGGTTTCTTAAAAATGTTTTTGTTGTTCTGAGGCTTCTGCAGATTAACATTTTACAAGTTGTATCATTGTGTACGCCCCCGAAGAAATTAACAGCATTTGTGGATTAGCCATGTCCCTCTAGGAGAACACTCTGCACTGTGCACAGCAGCACCACTCCCCCCAACCGTTATAAGCCCAGCACAGTCTTCAAACCTTCATACTTTAATTATGCATTCCAAGTTCTCTATTAACATTTTTATTTGCATTAGAGGCAACAACGATCCATTAGCAATATGAGCCATGTCACCTGTAATGTAAAACAAATATAAGGTTAGAAACAGGGAAGGATCCCCACACCAGGCAATGTCCAATGCAGGGCGTCAACCATATCGGCTGAGAAAACACCCACGCCACTTCCATCACTTAAATCCATTCCTCTGAACTCCAGTCAGAGAATACCCAAGAAGTGGTCAAGATTCCACGTTTGGTCAATGGATTGCACACATTACCTGAAAAAGTAAAGCAAAAGAGAATAATACCATCTGTATTCTGCCAATACGTGGGTGCAATTTCAAGGGGAAAGGCCATTTTGGATGGTAAAGTTAGCTACACCCCAGGATACGGTCATCTGCTCAGGGTTCTTCTTCAATTGGGGACCAATAAATACAGTGGACCATGGACTAACATCAGCGAAGGTGTTCTTTATCTACAAACATTAAAACCTATTATAACCAAACCCCTCCTAATTCCCAGCAACCCCAACATGGGTTTTCTGCCATCTTCTAAAACACGACAAATGAGTAAAAATATGAACATATTCTTTGAATGAGGGTGTAAAACGTCTCCTTACAAGAACAAATTCTTTCATCATTGCATAGATTATATATAAAGCTTTTAACACACTCTATATGGTATAACAGGCTTTCCTAAGTATGAATCCTCTTGTGTTTGTGTAGACCGGATTTATGAGTGAAGCTTTTCCCGCATGCAGTGCACTGGAATGGCCTCTCCCCAGTATGGGTTCTCTGATGTTGGTCTAGGTTGGATTTATGAGTAAAGCTTTTCTCACATGCAGTGCACTGGAATGGCCTCTCCCCAGTATGGATTCTTTGATGTTGTTCTAGAGTGGATTTCTGAGCGAAGCTTTTCTCACATGCAGTGCACTGGAATGGCCTCTCCCCAGTATGCATCCTCTGATGTGTGTCTAGGTTGGATTTCTGAGCGAAGCTTTTCTCACATGCAGTGCACTGGAATGGCCTATCCCCAGTATGAGTTCTCTGATGTTGGTCTAGGTTGTATTTATGAGTAAAGCTTTTCTCACATACAGTGCACTGGTATGGCCTCTCCCCAGTATGGATTCTTTGATGTTGTTCTAGACTGGATTTCTGAGTGAAGTTTTTCTCACATGCAGTGCACTGGAACGGCCTCTCCCCAGTATGGATTCTCTGATGTGTGTCTAGATTGGCTTTCTGAGTGAAGTTTTTCTCACATGCAGTGCACTGGTATGGCCTGTCTCCTGTATGTATTCTCCGATGTGTGTACAGATTGCAGCGCTGACTGAAGCATTTTTCACACTCTATACACTTATACCGGTTTTCCCCCCTGTGGGATCGCTTACGTAGGATAAGGTTGGACTGGTTAGGAAAGCACTTTCCAATTACCCTGCCTGGAAAAGCTTGCTCCTTGAAGCAGTTCTTCAAATGTACCATAAGTAGTGAATGCTGGGTAAACCGCTTTCCACGGTACGTGCCTTTTTGGGGTTTCCCTTTAATAGGAGATCCCTTATGTCCTATGATGTTGGATGGATCTGTAAAGCTTTCCCCATGTTCGGTACATGCACCAGGTGTTTGACTGTCCTGCGAGCTTGTTGATTTCTTGTCCCATGCAGTGGACTGGTCATGTCCATCTTCAGCAAAGTTTCTCTTCTTCCTCTGGACAGCACTCCATCTTGGGTCAGCTCCTCGCAACCTCTTAGACTTGGTAATGGCCCAACTTTCTGTTGAAAAAAGGAAAGATTACAGTATTTATTTTATCCCACTTCACAGCACAAAGGTTTGTTTGTGTTCAGTCACTACAGCAGATAAAAAAGTACAACCCCTATTGACACAACTATCACAACTAATAGAGGTGACAGACAATTTTGAGTGTCATTTATGATGCAATAACTAACACTTAAAAGGACAAACACTTCTTTGGGTGAGCTAAGAGTGAAGCCAACATGGCATTCAGTCTGTTTTTGGTTATATTAAACCGCATCGGCACACACATTTAGTTTGTGGGTGCAAATGTTTTTATCCTTGTTGTGTGGGACCTGGATCAGCTCTCAGGCTGCTCAGAATGTGGTGTTTCACCCGTCAGTAATGCCAGATTGTGTGCTAAATGGTGGTGAATTTCTACATAGTTGGAAAATATGAGGTAGAAACCAACAAAGATTTTAGTTGCACTTTACTAAAGTTTGGGAGTGAAGCAGAAAAAGAAATAACATGCATGTCTAAAACAATATATTTGTAGAGCTTGTAAAGCTAAGTCAGACGGGTAAAATGGGAAATATGTACGGTGAAGTAGAGAAAACATAATTTGTTAATGTCCAACAGTGACCTCTTCAGAAGAGGATTCATGGTCCCTCCCTTGTGTTAGAACACATTTCTCAGCCCAAACCCAACCCGGATAAAACAGGAATATGATCTACTTGCTACTTGCAAATATCCGCAAATCCCATCTTAATTTGTTTGAATCTCCCATCACCTTCTCCACAAATGCCAAAATCTGTGGTGCCATAAGGGACGCTGCCCTGAGAACAAACTCCTCAAACTGGAGTGTTCGTGAAATCGTGCTTCATACCGCTCAAAATCTCTTAGTGCTTGCAGAAAAGAACTCCACAGCAACTGAGGACATACTGATAAACTCTGCTCTTGTCCAATGTTCCCGCTAATTATTTCTTCACAAGTGTGCTCCAAGATTGAACAAAGTGTGACAGTTAAAGAGTGCTCTCCCTCACTGTATTTGCAAGAGGAGTGCATAAGTAGTAATCTCCCTCACTGTATTTGCAAGAAGAGTGCATAAGGAGTAATCTCCCTCACTGTATTTGCAAGAAGATTGCAAGAAGAGTGCATCAGGAGTAATCTCCCTCACCGTATTTGCAAGAAGAGTGCATCGGGAGTAATCTCCCTCACTGTATTTGCAAGAAGAGTGCATCGGGAGTAATCTCCCTCACTGTATTTGCAAGAAGAGTGCAATCACTATATTTGCAAGAAGAGTGCATTGGAAGTAATCTCCCTCACTGTATTTGCAAGAAGATTGCAAGAAGAGTGCAAGAAGAGTGCAAGAAGAGTGCATCAGGAGTAATCTCCCTCACCGTATTTGCAAGAAGAGTGCATCGGGAGTAATCTCCCTCATTGTATTTGCAAGAAGAGTGCATCAGGAGTAATCTCCCTCACTGTATCTGAAAGGAAGAGTGCATCAGGAGTAAACTCCCTCACTGTATTTGCAAGAAGAGTGCATCGGCAGTAATCTCCCTCATTGTATCTGAAAGGAAGAGTGCATCGAGTGTAATCTCCCTCGCTGTATTTGTAAGAAGAGTGCATCAGGAGTAATCTCCCTCACTGTATTTGCAAGAAGAGTGCATCAGGAGTAAACTCCCTCACTGTATTTGCAAGAAGAGTGCAATCACTATATTTGCAAGAAGAGTGCATTGGAAGTAATCTCCCTCACTGTATTTGCAAGAAGATTGCAAGAAGAGTGCATCAGGAGTAATCTCCCTCACCGTATTTGCAAGAAGAGTGCATCGGGAGTAATCTCCCTCATTGTATTTGCAAGAAGAGTGCATCAGGAGTAATCTCCCTCACTGTATTTGCAAGAAGATTGCAAGAACAGTGCATCGGGAGTAATCTCCCTCATTGTATTTGCAAGAAGAGTACATCAGGAGTAATCTCCCTCACTGTATCTGAAAGGAAGAGTGCATCAGGAGTAAACTCCCTCACTGTATTTGCAAGAAGAGTGCATCGGGAGTAATCTCCCTCATTGTATCTGAAAGGAAGAGTGCATCGAGTGTAATCTCCCTCGCTGTATTTGTAAGAAGAGTGCATCAGGAGTAATCTCCCTCACTGTATTTGCAAGAAGAGTGCATCAAGAGTAAACTCCCTCACTGTATTTGCAAGAAGAGTGCAATCACTATATTTGCAAGAAGAGTGCATTGGAAGTAATCTCCCTCACTGTATTTGCAAGAAGATTGCAAGAAGAGTGCATCGGGAGTAATCTCCCTCATTGTATTTGCAAGAAGAGTGCATCGGGAGTAATCTCCCTCATTGTATCTGAAAGGAAGAGTGCATCGGGAGTAATCTCCCTCACTGTATTTGCAAGAAGAGTGCATCGGGAGTAATCTCCCTCACTGTATTTGCAAGAAGAGTGCATCGGGAGTAATCTCCCTCACTGTATTTGCAAGAAGAGTGCAATCACTATATTTGCAAGAAGAGTGCATTGGAAGTAATCTCCCTCACTGTATTTGCAAGAAGATTGCAAGAAGAGTGCATCAGGAGTAATCTCCCTCACCGTATTTGCAAGAAGAGTGCATCGGGTGTAATCTCCCTCATTGTATTTGCAAGAAGAGTGCATCAGAAGTAATCTCCCTCATTGTATCTGAAAGGAAGAGTGCATCGGGAGTAATCTCCCTCATTGTATCTGAAAGGAAGAGTGCATCAGGAGTAATCTCCCTCACTGTATTTGCAAGAAGATTGCAAGAAGAGTGCATAGGGAGTAATCTCCCTCATTGTATTTGCAAGAAGAGTGCATCAGGAGTAATCTCCCTCACTGTATTTGCAAGAAGATTGCAAGAAAGTGCATAGGGAGTAATCTCCCTCATTGTATTTGCAAGAAGAGTGCATCGGAAGTAATCTCCCTCATTGTATCTGAAAGGAAGAGTGCATCGGGAGTAATCTCCCTCACTGTATTTGCAAGAAGAGTGCATCAGGAGTAATCTCCCTCATTGTATTTGCAAGAAGAGTGCATCAGAGGTAATCTCCCTCACTGTATTTGCAAGAAGAGTGCATCGGGAGTAATCTCCCTCATTGTATTTGCAAGAGTGCATCAGGAGTAATCTCCCTCATTGTATCTGAAAGGAAGATTGCATCAGGAGTAATCTCCCTCATTGTATTTGCAAGAAGAGTGCATCAGAGGTAATCTCCCTCACTATATTTGCAAGAAGAGTTCATCGGGAGTAATCGCCCTCACTGTATTTGCAAGAAGATTGCAAGAAGAGTGCATCGGGAGTAATCTCCCACATTGTATTTGCAAGTAGAGTGCATCAGGAGTAATCTCCCTCACTGTATTTGCAAGATTGCAAGAAGAGTGCATCGGGAGTAATCTCCCTCATTGTATTTGCAAGAAGAGTGCATCGGGAGTAATCTCCCTCACTGTATTTGCAAGAAGAGAGCATCGGGAGTAAACTCCCTCACTGTATTTGCAAGAAGAGTGCATCGGGAGTAATCTCTCTCATTGTATCTGAAAGAAAGAGTGCATCAGGAGTAATCTCCCTCATTGTATTTGCAAGAAGAGTTCATCGGGAGTAATCGCCCTCACTGTATTTGCAAGAAGATTGCAAGAAGAGTGCATCGGGAGTAATCTCCCACATTGTATTTGCAAGTAGAGTGCATCAGGAGTAATCTCCCTCACTGTATTTGCAAGAAGAGTGCATAAGGACTAATCTCCCTCATTGTATTTGCAAGAAGAGTGCATCGGGAGTAATCTCCCTCATTGTATTTGCAAGAAGAGTGCATCAGAAGTAATCTCCCTCATTGTATCTGAAAGGAAGATTGCATCAGGAGTAATCTCCCTCACTATATTTGCAAGAAGAGTTCATCGGGAGTAATCTCCCTCATTGTATTTGCAAGAAGAGTGCATCGGGAGTAATCTCCCTCATTGTATTTGCAAGAAGAGTGGATCAGGAGTAATCTCCCTCATTGTATTTGCAAGAAGAGTGCATAAGAAGTAATCTACCTCATTGTATTTGCAAGAAGAGTGCATCGGGAGTAATCTCCCTCATTGTATTTGCAAGAAGAGTGCATCGGGAGTAATCTCCCTCATTGTATTTGCAAGAAGAGTGCATCGGGAGTAATCTCCCTCATTGTATTTGCAAGAAGAGTGCATCAGGAGTAATCTCTGTCACTGTATTTGCAAGAAGAGTGCATCAGGTGTAATCTACCTCATTGTATCTGAAAGGAAGAGTGCATCAGGAGTAATCTCCCTCATTGTATCTGAAAGGAAGAGTGCATCGGGAGTAATCTCCCTCATTGTATTTGCAAGAAGAGTGCATCGGGAGTAATCTCCCTCATTGTATTTGCAAGAAGAGTGCATCGGGAGTAATCTCCCTCATTGTATTTGCAAGAAGAGTGCATCGGGAGTAATCTCCCTCACTGTATTTGCAAGAAGAGAGCATCGGGAGTAAACTCCCTCACTGTATTTGCAAGAAGAGTGCATCGGGAGTAATCTCTCTCATTGTATCTGAAAGGAAGAGTGCATCAGGAGTAATCTCCCTCATTGTATTTGCAAGAAGAGTGCATCAGGAGTAATCTACCTCATTGTATCTGAAAGGAAGAGTGCATCAGGAGTAATCTCCCTCATTGTATTTGCAAGAAGAGTGCATCAGGAGTAATCTCCCTCACTGTATTTGCATTGCAAGAAGAGTGCATCAGGAGTAATCTCCTTCATTGTATTTGCAAGAAGATTGCAAGAAGAGTGCATCAGGAGTAATCTCCCTCACTGTATTTGCAAGAAGAGTGCATCGGGAGTAATCTCCCTCATTGTATTTGCAAGAAGAGTGCATAAGGAGTAATCTCCCTCACTGTATTTTCAAGAAGATTGCAAGAAGAGTGCATCGGGAGTAATCTCCCTCATTGTATTTGCAAGAAGAGTGCATCGGGAGTAATCTCCCTCATTGTATTTGCAAGAAGAGTGCATCGGGAGTAATCTCCCTCATTGTATTTGCAAGAAGAGTGCATCAGGAGTAATCTCCCTCATTGTATTTGCAAGAAGAGTGCAAAAGGAACAAGTTACTTACCTGTAACTGTTGTTCTCCAGCATGGGTCTGGCATGGATTCACATGCTCATGAATATTCCCCGTCGTCAGGCTGGGAATCCTCGGTAAAGAAAAAACCAGTATCAGTTTCGTTTCTGATCTGTCTTTCGTAGTAGTAACCAATCACTGATCTCTGCGTCATGCTGACCACAGCCAATGACTGCCCTCTACCTAAGCCCCACCTCTGGCAGCCATCTTCAGATTTGGTAGCACGTGAAGAGGCAGTATGACCAAGTGAAGAGCCGCAGAGGGGTAGGCGGGAGGGTTCGCATGTGAATCCATGCCACACCCATGCTGGAGAACAACAGTGCTGGAGAACAACAGTTACAGGTAAGTAACTTGTTCCTTCTCCAGCATGGGGTCTGGCATGGATTCACATGCTCATGAATAAAGAATACATAGCAGTACACACATGCACAACCACGGGAGGTGGCAAAGGCTCAACATTAAGCATTACATCAAACTCAACATTAAGCAAATCTTACCTCCTCACCAGGCTCACCTTAGGCGAACACGTTGCGCAGCACTGCTTGGCCGACCCTGGACTCCTCCCTGGAATCCCGGTCGACGCAGTAGAATTTCGTGAAGGTGTGCGCCGACCTCCACGTAGCAGCCCTGCAGATGTCCAGCAGGGGCACACCAGATAGGAACGCTGTGGTAGCTGCGATCGCTCTGGTGGAATGGGCTCTCGGACGGCCGGGCAGCGGTCGGTTTGCCAACCGATGACAGTACATGATACAGCCCGAGAGCCATCTGGAAATGGAAGCCTTTGAGAGAGCCTTCCCCTGATTGACAGGTCCAAAGTTCACAAAAAATTGCAACGTCTTCCGAAAGCTCTTCGTGCGGTCCACGTAGAACTTCAGCGCTCTAGCCACATCCAGCGAGTGCAAAGCCCTTTCAGCCGGCGACGAAGGCGACGGGAAGAAAACAGGCAACACCAAGGGTTCGTTGAGGTGGAAGTCCGACGGCACCTTGGGCATGAAGGAGGGGTGCATCCTGAGCACTACCCTCGTGTCGTGAAAAATCAAGTACGGGGGCTTGCAGGAAATGGCCTGGATCTCTCCCACTCGTTGTGCGGAGGTGATGGCTACAAGGAACGCTGTTTTCCACGACAAGAACGTCAAAGAAGCTGAGTGCAGAGGCTCGAACGGAGGTCCCATGAGCTTGGTCAGCACCACGTTGAGCTCCCACGCCGCGGCCGGCGCCTTCACCGGCGGGAACGATCTGAACAGTCCCTTCATGAACTCCTTCACCAGACGACGAGACCTCAAGGACGTCCGTCCCGTGGTTCTGGTGTATCGGGAGATCCCAGCAAGATGAATCTTGATGGAAGCGTGCGCTAGTCCAGCCTTGGCCAGCGTCAGTAGGTACAGCAGTACTTGCGGAGCCGTAATCCGTAGAGGGTTAATATTCTGTGCGTGGCACCAGACAGAGAACCTCTTCCATTTGTGTCCGTAGCATTTAAGAGTTGAGGACGCCCTGGCCTTTGCAAGAACCTCTCTGCAGTCGGCCGGTATGTCGTAACCTCCAAACTTTAGCGCTGCAGGAGCCAGGCCTGCAAGTTCAGCGACTTTGGGTCGTGATGGAGGATGTCGCCTCCTTCCCTGGAGAGAAGATCCGCGTCCACTGGCAGCTTGATTGACGGGGACGCTGACAAGTCCAGAAGGTCCGGGAACCATATCTGCCTCGGCCACGCGGGTGCGACGAGTATCATCCTGCACCGTGACCTCTTGAGCTGGTTGAAGAGCCGGATCAGCAACGGTAAAGGAGGGAATGCGTACAGAAATAGGCCCTCCCAGGGGAACTAGAAAGCATCGCCCATGCTCCTCGGCTGGGGAAACCTGCTGGCGAACCTCCGTCACTTGGAGTTCGTCGCCGTCGCAAACAGATCGATCTGGGGCGTGCCCCAGCGTCGGAAGAGGCGGTCCACTAGATCCTGTCGTAGTTCCCACTCGTGGCACGAGCGCAGCTCTCTGCTGAGCGAGTCGGCGATGGTGTTTTTTATTCCTGCCAGATGAAACGGCACCAGGAACATCCCTTGGGCGACGGCCCAATGCCACAGATCCTGCGCCTCCTTGGACAGGGCTGGGGATCTGGTACCGCCCTGCTTCCTGATGTAGAACATGGTGGTGGTGTTGTCGGTGAAGATCCTCACCACCTTGCCCAAAACACTGCACGGAGCTCCAGGACGTTGATATGGAGGGATTTCTCCGTCGGAAGCCAAAGGCCTCTCGCGTGCAGATTTTCGGTGTGCGCTCCCCACCCTTCCAGGGAGGCATCCGTGGTCACTGTCTTCTGGTGGCCCGGGGTCTGGAAGTCCATGCCCGCCATCAGATGCGCACGGGTGCCCCACCACCGGATCGCTCGTCGGAAACTCTTGTCGAGTGTTAGCCTGTCCTCGAAGCTGCCCGTCATCTGGACCCAGCGAGCGTCCAGGAACTCCTGCAACGGGCGCATCCGAAGCCTGCACAGGCGGATGAGATAAATGCAAGAAGACATCATTCCGCTGCACCTTGCCTAAGATGGCCCTCGTTCTTTCCTCCGACGGCGAGGCCAGAAGCGCCACTGTGTCGTGTTTCGCTCCCAGAAACAGTGCGTCTTTCGCGTGCACCAGGTGGGACTTGGCATAGTTTATGGAGAATCCCAGGTCCGTGAGTAGTTGGACGGTCCTCGCCGTGTGTGTTCCGCGGCGAGCTCCCTTGTCTTTGCTCGGATGAGCCAGTCGTCCAGGTAGGGGTAGACGTGGATCCCCTCCAGGCGCAGCCGCGCTGCCACCGGTGCGAGGCACTTGGTGAACACCCTGGGTGCCGACCTCAATCCGAAGGGAAGGGCTCTGAACTGGTAGTGCCGCCCTTGGACCACGAATCTGAGAAACTTTCGGTGTCCCTTTAGAATGGGGATATGGAAGTAGGCATCCTCCAAATCCAACGACGACAGGAAATCGCCCTCCTCCAGCTGACCCAGGACGTGCTGGAGGGTGACCATCCGGAACTTCTGTGCCTTGATGAATTTGCTCAGTCGTCGTAGGTCCAGGATGGGTCGCCATCCTCCTGTCTTCTTCACGAGGAAGTATCTGGAGTAAACTCCGGAGCCCCGAAGCCTCTTTGGGACGAGCTCGATGGCGCCTTTCTTGAGCATCGCCTTTACCTCCAAGAGAAGTTGAGGGACGTGATGTTCCTTCCTGGCCACAGGGGGGGTGGGGGGGGGACGGACGCGCGGGCACTTCTTTAGAAACTCGAGCGCGTGACCCTGGGCCAGGGCATCCAGCACCCAACGGTCGGTGGAGATGGACTCCCACACACCGATGAAGTTCGCCAGCCGGCCTCCCACCGGGTTGCTTCGGTGGGGGCCCGACCCCATGGCCGGTTCAGTCCTGCTTCGACGAGGCTTTGCCGCCTTGTCCTCCCTGGCGACGACGGCGGGGTCCGCCCGACTTGCCTCGTCCCCTGTAGGCTTCCTGTGACGACGAACGGGCCACTTGGCGGTAGGTGGAATATCCGCCGCCGGAACCTTTGGAGGCACCCTGCTTGCCTCCGGTGCTCCGAAAGGGCGGCCGTCGTTGCTGGAGAACACCAAGAGCCCGGGCCGTCTCCGTGTCCGTCTTGATGGCTTGCAGGGAATCGTCCACTGTTTTCCCAAACAGGTTGTTCCCGTCGAACGGCATGTCCAAAACTCTGGTCTGCACATCCTGCCGGAAGTCTGTTGCCTTGAGCCATCCACGCCGTCTAAGGCACACGCCGTTGCCCAACTGGCGAAAACCAGTATCAGCGATGTCCGTCGCTACCGTAATGGCGTGGTCCGACGCCACTTCCCCTTCCTACAAGATCTCCAGGGCCTCAGCCCTCTTGTCGTCCGGTAGGAAGTCCAGCAGGGGGGGCGATCTTGTACCACAACTCCCTGTCGTAGCGTGCTACGATAGCCAAGGCGTTGGCAGCCTTAATCGTCGTCGCTGCCGATGAGATGACTCTGCGTCCCATCATCGTGTCCAATTTCTTTCCCTCGCCGTCCGAGGGGGGAAGTTGACATGGAGGCCGATGCTCCCCCACCCCCGCTTTCTTCCTGGCCGCCGCGGAGACGACCGAGTCCGGGGTCGACTGTGCCCGAAGGCACAAGGGGGCCACGTCCGGGACCCGGTACTTCTTCTCGTACCGATCCCTTCTCGCAGGCATTGTGGATGGGTTCTTGAGGAGGGAGATACCCTCATCCCAGATATCGTCCAGTAGGGGTACAGCGAGGACCGTCTTCCTCTTGGTCTCGCGCCGTTGATAAAGGAAGCCTTCCTTCTTCTTCTCTTCTGGGCAGAGCTGGAAAAGCTTGGATGCCCTGGCGATCATGGCATGAAACAATCCAATCTCGTTGGGCGGGGAAGCCCGGGGAGGAGGTGACGATGGAGGATCCTCGCCGTAAACTTCGTCGTCTGTACCCGTCGCAGCCGTGTCCGTCCCCGTGTCATCCCCCCGCGTCATGGATGGGGAGGAGGGCTGAGACGGGCGTGATGGTTGAAAAGGAGGTGGAGGATGAATCCTTCTCTTAGGAGGAGGGCTCCCAGAAGGGGTGATCTCGTCCTTATCTCCGAGCATAAGGACTGTATAGCCAACAAAATGGCCACCGAGTTGTCTTGCGGCACTGGTTGAGGGGGTTCCGACGGGCGGACAGGAACTTCGTCGGTACCCTCGACGTTCTCGTCGTCCCCCTCGTCGGGGTCCCTCCCGACGGGCTGGTCTTCCTCCACGCCAATGCCATGGCTTAAGACTTCGGCCTCAACCTCTGAAGAGGAGCTGATCGAATCCACAATGGCCTCCTGCCCCCCCTTTTTCTTCTCCGTCGGAGGTTTCACGGGGGGTCCTGTCGATGGGCTTGAAAGAGGACTCCCCCCCACAGTGGCAGGGAGACTCTGGGCCCCGAGGTCGCCTCCACTGGTGTAGCCTCCACAGGCTGAGCCAGGGCCGCCGCGACTGTCTCGATAGAGGCCTTGGCCGGGTGGATCAAGACTTTCGTCACCTTAGGTGCGCTCACTGCCTTCTCCTTAGGGGGGGGGAAGGGGGATCACCGCCTCGCTCCCCCTCCGAATTGGCCTTCGAGCTCGACCGGGGCCTCTCCAGAAGCTTCGCCGGGTGCTCGGACTTCCTCTTACCCGAGCCAGAGCGTTGGCTCGTGGTTGATGGCGCCGGGGAGGCTGCGCCCTGCCTGACAACCGAAGAGCCCGACCGTTCGGCGCTCCCGGTGCCCGCAGACTTGCGGTGCTTGGCCTTCTGTTGGGCCCCTGTCGCCGGGGTGCCCTCAAAGGTCTTAGAAGACCGCTCAGACTTCTTCTTTTTCTCGCCTGACGGGCTCTTCCCTTCCAGCCAGTTGGCGAGACGCAGATGGCGGTCCTTTATGGTCCGCTTCGACATGTTCCCGCAAAACGCACAGTCCTTCTCCACGTGCGTCTTGTCCTCATGCAGGCAGTAGAGGCAAAGGGAGTGTTCATCCTCCTTGAAGACATTCTGAAGCTGGCATGCAGGGCAGACCCTGAACAGCTTCCCGGGCGTCGAGCTTTCCTTCTCCTGGACCATGTCCGAGATGGGCCTGAGAAAGTTCTGGAGTCCTCCAAAAGCGTGGCTCGATGAAATCTTCACCCTTGATGGGCGTAGAAGAATCCGACACGGGTCCCCGTTATCGGAAGTAGAAACGGTGGAGCTTGAGGCTCGATTAAACCGAAAAAATTTGAAATTCTCCTGAAAAAGCGTGAAAATGCAGTAAAAAAACTCGAGAGCTAAACACGAGGACTCCCAACACTTGAGCGTGCGGTAAAAATCTGAGGATGGCTGCCAGAGGCGGGACTTAGGGAGAGGGCAGTCATTGGCTGGGGGCAGTATGACCTAGAGATCAGTGATTGGTTACTACTAAGAAAGACAGATCAGAAACGAAACTGATACTGATTTTTTCTTTACCTAGGATTTCCAGCCTGACGACGGGAAATATTCATGAACATGTGAATCCATGCCAGACCTCATGCTGGAGAAAGCAGTGCAACAGGAACTGCTTAGGGGAATCAAGGAGTACTTCCTTTTCAATGACACAGGGAAGGTGGGAATCCAATTAGTCTGGGAGGGCTTCAAGGCAACTATTCGGGGGACTCTGATGAGAATAGGTTCCAAGAAAAAGAGAGAAAGGGGGGGAGAGGGAGGTCACGCTCTGTAAGAAAATAGAGCAGATACAACCGGCAGGTACCCAAGGACAGTATATTTTGCCTGCCAAGGTGAAAGAGCTCTGACTGTATAAGACAATTGAAAGACGTCCTGACACAGGACACAGAAAAAAACTCCTGTTCCTTAAACAGAAATTCCACAAGAAGGGGGGCAGGGCAGATAGGATCCTGGCCTGGAGACTGAGGGAGGAGAAAAAGAGGAGAACCATAAGGGCTATTAAGACTAGGAGAATAGGTGCCTATAGGACATCAAGAGCATTGGGAGTGAATTTGTAAAATACTTCAGTCCCCTCTACTCGTCGGAATGGGTGGGGGAGGAGACCCAAATAGACGAATTCCTGAGAAGGTTACCAATCCCAGGGCTCCACAAAGAGATGGTGGAAAACCTTGAGAACCTCATAACCATAGAGGAAGTCATCACCGGGATGAAATCAGGGACTGCCCCGGGAGAAGACGGTTTCACGAAACAAACAACCAAAACAAAAGATAACATTTTCCAAACTATTTAATCCCTGTTAGCCCCGTTTCTAGTAAAGGTATTTGAGGCATGCCTGGGAGGTGAACCCACCCCGCACCCCCACGATGATGGCGGCAATCATTGTTGTGATCCCAAAGATGGGGAATAACACCACTACGTGCACTTCTTTTATGCCCATTTCCCTCCTCAATGTAGATGTAAAGATACTGGCAAAGGTCCTGGGAACAGGACTGGAGGGTTTATGCCACTTGTAGTGCATGGGGACCAAGTGGGATTCATTAGGGGAAGACAAGGATCAGATAACATCAGGAAGACTATCAACCTGATTCACAGGGCACAAGTGGGAGGTCTGGATGCATGCCTAGTGGCCTGGGAAGGATAGGGCTGCGAACAAACTTCCTGAAATGGGTGGCAGAAGTATATAACAAGCCCAGGGCAAAGATTCGGATAAACAGGGGACTCACGGAGACCTTCAAACTCACGAGAGGTACTAGGCAGGGATGCCCTCTCTCCCCACTGTTGAACGCCCTCACAATGGAGCCACTCTTGTTGAGCCTGAGCGGGATTGAGCGGTCACCCGTAGCCCTGTGTGGCCTGCTGTGAGGCTGCCTTCCAGGCCCTGTTGGGCCTGCAGTAAGTTTAATTCAGGCATTTTTTTTGCTTGTTGGCGCTCCAAGCGCATTGTGCTGCCCCCTGCCCCCTCCCTCCACCGCACTTCCTGGTCCTCCTCTCCCCACTCCCTTCCCGCCTCCCTGCCCGCCCACACCCCCCCTCCCCTTCCTCTCCTCCTGCCTTAAATTCCCACCCCCCGGGGCAGCCTCCCTGCCCGGCAGCCTCCCTCGGCTAAGGGCCCCCTTAGGCAAAGGACGGCTCCTAAGGCTGCGGCTCCCTGTGTCTGCAAGTGTCCGCAGGGGACGCCAGGCGCCGGTCCACCATTCTTTCTGGTTAGCTCCACCTGCTGCCCAGCCCAACATCCTACACCTTCCTTTCCTTTTCACTTACATGGTTTCTACACTTCAGTGTGTACCGCTAATTGTGGTAAACTAGGGCTTTTTCTCCCCTTGCAGGACTCTCAAACTTAGGTGGCCTCTCCACTGGGTACCTAATTCGTATTTACTGTGCTACTGTTGCTCTGTAATTGTGGTAAACTAGGGCTTGCTGCTTTCACTCCTGTCCGCTTGCTCTCGTCTGTCTTCCCCCCCACTCCCACCTTATTCCATGGTGCTCTCTATCGCTCCTATCTTCTCTAACTGCTTCTCCATTGACTATCCTGCTCTCCTCACTAAATCTGGTAGGAATAAGTTTAAAAAGGATATCCTGGTCTCCAACCCAGGCCTCCCTATCGCTGACACCTATACCAGTGCCTCCTCCAAGGAAACTCTTACTGACATCCTCTTTTTCGTGCCTTCCCCTGACCAATGGACCCTTCATATGGTCTCTATGCTCTCTCCCTTCTCCTCTTCTCCCATTAATGGTGGCACCCGTTGAGATGTCCTCTTGGCCCCCTTCCGCTCCTCTAAGGCCATCGTTAATGTCTACGCTAATGGGACCGTCTTGGTCCAAGACCCTCAGGCCAACCTCCACCTCTTTGATAGACGCTTCCTGCGCCTCATGAACTTCCTTTCCTCTCCTGCTGTCCCCTCTTCTCTGTCCTCGGATACCTTGCCTCCACCCTCTCACCCTGCCCTCTCTCTTGCTCCTTCCTCTTCACCTCCTCAGGGCGTACCTCTGATCTGTACCCCTCCCCGGAAGTCCTTTAAGGATGGCAACCTTCTCCTCATTGCCACTCTCAACTCTCGCTCTGCCGTCAAACATTCCTCTGATATCTGTCGCCTTCTTGAGGAACTGGACCTTGACATCCTCGGTCTCACTGAGACATGGTTCACGGCCAGCTCTGTCACCAGCTTTGACACACTCCTACCTGACGGTTACAAGATCCTCTCCTTGCCCAGGCCCAACCGTGCTGGGGGGGTGTGGCCCTTATCTTCCCCGAGTGGATTCCTGCCACTGTCACCCCTACGCAGACCTACTCCTCCTTTGAATGCCTTGTCTGCCGACTCTCTCTCGCTCTCCTAGCCATTCCCTTACCGTGGCTACTATCTATCGGCCACCTGGTCAAATTTCCTCCTTCCTTTCTGAGTGGGCTGACCTCTCCTCCTCACTCCTGTCCTCAACCACTCAACTCCTCTTTCTTGGAGACTTCAATATCCACCTTGATGCCTCCTGTCCTCCCTCTGGACTCTTTCGCGACCTCTGCAACTCTCTCTCACTCTATATTCTCCCGTCTGGGCCGACACATTCTGCAGGACACACTCTTGATGCTCTGATCTCTTCTGACCTTCCCTTCTCTGTCCCTCTCTCCTGGAGTTATCACTTTCTCCTATCCTCCCACCTCACCTTCCCTACCCCACAGGCAAAGCCACCCTCATCACTGCCACCCACCTTCGCGGTCATCCGACCCATGAATCGCATGTCAGTTGAGGCTTTCGCTTCCACCTTCTCGCCCCCCTCCGCCTTCGGCTGACTCCCACCCTGACACAGCCCTCTCCACTCTCCACTCTGCTATATCTGATACCCTTGATATCCTTGCCCCTGTCATGAGAATCCGCCTGAAGCCCAAAGCCAAATGTAACTCCTGGTACGACTCTGATCTCGTCACCCTTAAACGCAAGTGCAGGGTGGCAGAGAGGAAATGGCGCGCTTCATGTTCATCCTCTGACAAACTGGCCTGCCGCCTGCTCCAAAGGCAATACCGGCTCTCCGTTCTCACTAAGAAGAGAGCCCTTATCCAAGCCCGCATCTCTGCAGCATCTAACAATTCGGCCGAACTCTTTAAAATCTGCAGGGAGCTGGCCAACCCTGCCGCCGTCTCCACCTCTCCTGACCCCTCCCAGGCCCTTTGCACGGCACTGGCCTCTCACTTCATTTCAAAAACTCAGGACATTCTGTCCTCACTCTCCTCCCATCACCTCCCCTCCTCTATTCCCTGCTCTCCCTCTGGCCCTTCTGCAGCCACCCCTCCTCCCACCTTCTCTGCCTTTCCCCTTTTTTCTGCTGACGAGGTTTCGAGACAAGTCCGATCTATGAAAGTCTTGTCAAAACAGGTCCAGCCCTGTTCCGCCAAAACTATCAAGGACCACATCGACTCCCTGGCGCCTGCCCTGGCTGACTTCTGCAATCACTCCTTCGGAGTCTTCCCATCCCCCCTCAAGCACTCCCTTGTGCACCCCCTTCTTAATAAACCCTCTTCCGACTCCTCCTGCCCAGCTAACTATCGCCCAATCTCTATCACTTCCTTCCTGGGCAAGCTCCTGGAGAAACTGGCCATCTCCCAGCTTACTCTCCATGCTGAATCTGTTGGTAGTCTTCATGACCATCAGTCTGGCTTCAGAGCTGCCAGAAGCACGGAAACTGCTCTCCTGGACATCCGTGAGGACCTGCTCTCAAACCTTGACTCTAACACCCATTGTGTTCTCATTTTGCTCGACCTCTCTTCTGCCTTTGACACTGTCAACCACACCATCCTGCTCACCGTCTCCGTGATAACCTGGGTATCACTGGTCAGGCTCTGACGTGGCTGACCTCCTTCCTCTCCAATCGACCCGCCCAGGTTCAACTGGGTTCCTTCCTCTCTGACATCTTTTTCTCTACCTGTGGTGTCCCCCAGGGATCTAACCTCTCCCCCTGGCTGTTCAACCAGTACCTGCCACTTCTTGCTCACCGCATCGCCGCTCTCTGTCCCAACTTCCAGTGCTATGCGGATGATAACCAGCTCATTTTCAGGCTACCCTCGGCCTCCTCTTCCCCTATCTCCGACTGTCTTTCTGCTATCCAGGAATGGTGTGCCGCCAACGACCTCTGCCTTAATGCCAGTAAGACTGAGATTCTACTTATCGGCACACCCACCCTCCCTTGGCCCTCTTCTTGCAAGGCAAAAAACCTCAGGGTCATCTTCGACTCCACACTCTCTTTCTCTCCTCACATATCTGACGTTTCTAAGAAGTCACAATACCTGCTACACCTCCTCAGAGGTATCCTTCCTTTCCTCTCCTTCCCCCAGAAGCTCACTGTCTCCAGAGCCCTGGTTCTCTCGAAGCTGGACTACTGTAACATCCTCTATCTAAATCTTCCTGCCTCTACTCTCCGCCCTTTGCAACTCATCCAGAACAGGACTGCGAGACTTGTCCTTGGCCTCAAGCCCAGGGACCGTATCTCACCAGGACTGAAATCGCTACACTGGCTCCCAGTGGCCGCGAGGATTAAGTTCAAAACCCTCTGCATTGTCCACAAGGCCTTCTGGGGCCTTGGCCCAAAATACCTTCAACTCTCTCTTCCTAAATATCTTCCTTCTCGAGCTCTTCGCTCATCCACCTCCAACTACCTCAGGGTCAGCCGCTTCTCCAAGCAACGAGCTGGGGGTAGATCTCTCTCCGCAGCAGGGGCCTCCCTCTGGAACAGCCTTCCTGCCTCCCTGAAACTTGAGGAGAACCATCTCCGGTTCCGGAAGCACCTCAAAACCTTCCTCTTTGCCTCCACTTTCTCTCCCTCTCTCCCCTGCTAAAATCACTGAACCTGCACTGAATCTGCAACTGGCCACTCACCAATCTCGGTCCTTGGCCCTGCCACTCTTCCCTGCACTGCCTACCTGCACTACGGGACTGTCTCTGTATCCTACAGCCCCTTCTCCCGGCACTTACCTTGCACTTGCCACCAGCTGGCCCTATTATTTATCTTGTATTCTACTAACCATGAACTGCACTTCCCCTCTCCCCTTCCCCTTGCACTTGCACTTTTCCCAGTCCCCCTACCATTGCACTTGCGCGATCTGAAGGACACCGGGCCTAGTAGGATCGTTGTCTGTTCTCCCCTTGTTTCCCCCCCCCCCGCCTCGTCGCGCCTTGAAACACTTGTGTATAGGCACGTTACAAATGCCATATCATATCACTGGTAATTGCAATTCGAATGAACGACCGAATCAAGGGTATAGTGTGGGGAGAAATCGAATGCAATATCTCACTGTTTTCTGACGATCTACTGGCCTACCTTATGAATGTCCAAGTCTCCCTCCCGGGTCTAATGACCCAGACTGCGGTATATGGCTGCCTCTCGGGACTCAAAATCAATGTGGGAAAATCTGCTATCCTGCCGTTACTGGAGCAGAGTCCCCTCCTAGACACGAAAGAGAGCTATCAAGACATGACAGTTAACCAGAGGAGCATTCAATACCTGGGCATTTGGGTAACAAGGAATCTAGAGGAGATGGTGGGGACTAACTATAATCCCTTCCGTGCTCAGCTGATGGCTGACCTAAAGAGGTGGCACCCATTGATACTGACATGGTACGGTAGGATGACCTCCATACAAATGAACCTGCTCCCCAGACTGCTCCCCAGACTGCTATACTTATTTGCAGCCATTCTGAGACAGCTCCCGGAAAAGTTTTTCTTGGAAGTCACAGGGCAGCTCCGTAGATTTATATGGGGAAACATATGGAGAAACAAGACCCCAAGGTGAAAATGGCAACCCTTACCCTTCTAAGGGACAAAGGGGATTTGGGTTCCCGGACATCCAATTATATTATAAGGCGGCACAAATCAGGGGGCTGCTGGAACATATGAGGGTAGATCTGAGGACCTATTGGACCTACCTGGAAGATCTTGTTGCACACCCTCTGAAGGTCAGGGATTACTTTTGGTCCCGGCTAAGATCGATACTGGAACGTCTCGCCCCACCCTACACTGGGAGTTTGTTTGGTCAGTTTGGCCAGAATACAGAGACACACAGGGCCGCCGTTTGAGTTGGGACACCAGGGATTTGCCCGTTCACAGAGGTGGTTGGATGCAGGGCTTGAGAGGGTGGGACAACTGTTTGAGGTTGGAAGCTTCCAGGAATGGGTTAAGGTACGGGATGTACTGGGAGGGGACTCAATTTCAATATTCAAATATCTCCGCATTAAGGGTATCCTGACAAAGTGGGCGAAGGGGCAGCTAAAAAATGAACAGCTGTGGAAAAAGTCCTAGACCAATCCGCAACAAGGAAGGGCATACTGTCCAACCTATACAAAGCTATGAACGAGACCTTCCAGAGGTATTGGGCAGGGTTGGTGGGTAAAGTGATCCCTGAGGAGGAGTGGGCACGAATATACAGAGTGCTCTTCCAGGGAGGATTGTTTACTTCGACGATAGAGCACAACTTTAAAAAGCTAATGGGATGGCACAGGGACCCAGTGAAATTGTCCAAAATGTTTGCGGGAGCATCTCCTATGTGCCCCAAGGTACCAGTGTTTTAGAAAGAGGTGTTGAGCTGGATGAAAGAGATCACAGGGATAGGGTTGGGCCTAGACCAATTGGCCTAGGACCATCCCATTAGCAAGCTTTACTAGGGTTCCCACAAAAAGATAGGGAAGAACATAGAATTCAGAAGATGTGGAAAGCTATGTTAACAGCGGCGAGATTGGCCATAACCCAATGTTGGAAAAATGAAACGCTCCCCACAAATATATCCGTTCAGATATCGCAGCGAGTAGAGCGCTCGCTTTGACATCTGTGCAGAGCCTGCTGATGCAGGTTCGAATCCCGGCAGGGCCAAACTCAGCCTTTCATCCTTCCGAGGTCGATAAATGAGCACCACACACCATGGGCAATAAGCAGCACGCAGATGCCCGAGGGTTTGTAGCGCTATATAAATAAATAAATAATATATTTATTTTTTTAACGAAAGTGGTATGGGAAGGAAAAGTGCACAACATGATGATAATGGGGAAGCTTACTGTGGTAGTGAATGATAGGATTGAAGAATTTCAAGCTGAATGGTGTGCCTTGCTGCTCAAATGGGGACTGGAGAAAGATAATCACGCAGACTATCCCAGTGGGTGTACGGAGTGGGATGCGGAAACGAGGGGGAAAGTCCTGGAAGGGAGCCGACAATGGTTATACACAGACACTATGAGAACCATTGTCTCTGAGGCATTGATAGAAGAAACCCACACCATTCAACGAGTGTTAATTTAGACGCAGGGTTGTGGTAGGGGGATGGGGTGGGAGATTTAGACTGTTCAATCTGCTCAGACCTCTGCTTCAATTAGGGGACAACAATGAATATGCCGGGACTGTGAACATGTCACAAGCTTGGAAGGAACATAGGTCTTTTCAAAAAAAGTAAAAAAAAGTTTCTTTAGGTTTACTTGGTGACAATACAAAGTCCACAGTACATATAAATCACACATTTCCAACACTATAACAATTCCAATATAATCCCACGCCGATCATACTGCTCTCATCAGACTCTGTATCCCTCCCAAAATGATCACCCAGTTATTGGCGGAAGTCTGGCCAAATGTCTTTAGGCCTACTGCTAGCATGGACAAGGGTCCCATAGACCTCTTCCATGTCATTAGCCCAAGGTACATCGTGAAATCATTCATCAACCATTGGTGGCCATTGCAAAGTCCATGCCATCAATAAACATCTTCTGGCAATCAGCAGTCCTAGGTTCAGGAATCTACGTTTCTCCTCAGCCATTTTCATACTGAAGCTTAGAAAACACACCTGCGGGGGTAAGGGTCCCCGTTGCCCAATCACTTCACACAGTATAGCAGCCACTCCCTCCCAACACGTGGACAACTGTGGGCAGATATGCAGCATGTGTAATAAGTCTACCTCGCCTTCAGCACAGGTGGTGCATTTGCCCGTACAATCTTTATCAAACAACCGGGCCTTGGCAGGAGAATAGTGTAGCCTATTTACAATCATACGTTGGATGAGGCGAAATTTGGAGTTGTATGAAATCTTTTTACTTCGAATGCAAATATCAAGCCGCCGCTTCTCGGGAAATGGAGAAAATCCCGTTGCCACTTTGCTTCATTATTTGGGCCATTGGAGCCAAGTTCACTGTGTAGGCGCTTGTACAATATGCTTTCAGCCCTTACCCCCGCAATAGCCTCATGTATATATGACGCCCCTGGGATGATCAGTGGCTCGCTTGGAAGTAGCACATAATCTGTAGCGGTCATTCCCCAACATACTCCTTGCAGTCTTCCCAAGTAATGAACTTCCCCCTGAACGTACATACACCCCACAGTGGCAACTCCCGCCGCCCTCCAGCTCTTTTCTTTTCAATCAATGGGTCTAGTGTCAGCGCTAGGTCTTGCACTCCCCATATAGGAGCTTGCCTGTCATAGGACTCTTTTCCCCGTAACTTCGAAGCCTTGTCCGAGCTTTCCTTGAAGCCTCCACATGATCTAACGGACCCCAGGTTTGTCCTTGGCACCATAGAGAATAGTACGTAAAGGGACTCCACCTGCTGCACTCTTTTCTAGACAGATGCGGTGTGGGATCATCTGATTTTTGCCAACACACTGCATATAGTCACTGGGCAGCTAGGTAGTGTAATTCAAAGTGTGGCACGCTTACCCCACCTTCCTCCCAGGGGCTGGTCAGCGATAGCCACCACATGCGAACCCCACGGTTACCCCAGACAAATGATGTGTATAACAACCATAGCTCTTTGAACACCGCTGTGACCGGCCATGCTGGTTTATTATGGAACAGATACAGCATCATTTTGATCAGTGAAAGCCGACCCATCGGCATTGGCATTTCCCCCCAGTTGACCAGCTTAGTTTTGAGTTACAATATATATGGAGAATAATTCAATGCTACCGTCTCATCCAGCGATTAGTGTACCACTATACACAGATATTTCAATGAGGTCACCACAATTCTTAGGTCATGTGCTTCAGATAGTTCTAGGGAGACGCCAATTAAGGGGAACACTTTTTATCTCTTGCGATGTAGTCCTGAGAACCTCCCAAGTTCTTATACTGTTTTTAACACTGTAGCACCGTTCTCCAAGAGATCACGGATATACAGCAATATATACAGCAATATATCATCTGCATAAAGTGATATTAACGTTGGGTTCCTCCCAGTCGGAGACCGCATTTGCTGGAATATAATAATAAGGTCCGCAAACGGTTCTATTACCAAGGGAAACAATAGCAGGGATAACGGGCACCCCTGCCTCATACTGCCTTCCACCAAATGACCCCAGACGTAGTCCCGTTTGTGTTTGCCCTGGCTATTGGTGCAGTATATAACAATTAAACCCACAATATAAATCGAGGCCCATATATTCTCCAGTACTTGGAACAGAAACGGCCAGTGTACGGTATGAAATGCCTTCTGCATGTCCAAGGATATTGCGGCAGCTCAGGAGTCGGGGGTGACTACAGACATCACATTACATAATCTTCTCAAATTTAGAGCTGTGGCCCTCCCGGGTATAAACCCAGACTGATCCTTCTGGATTAAATGAGGCATCAGTGGTAGTAGCCGGTTAGCAATTGTCTTTGCAAATATGTTTGCGTCCACATTTATTAAAGAGAGCAGGTGGTACACGGCACATTTATTAGGGACCTTACTAGGCTTTAAAAATAATGTTACCATGGCCTCCCGCACTGCCTCCGAGAGTTGCCCATTACCCAGCACCTCCTCCCACATCTCAATCAAAGGGTCAGCATGTCACCGTATCCCTTGTAAAACTCTGCCACCAACCCATCCGTCTCTGGCGCCTTACCATTTGGCAATCTCATGATCGCCTCCTTGACCTCTTCCGCTGTCAGTGGTGACTCGAGAACATCTGCCGCGTCTCTAGACAACAGTTACATTGGTATTGCTTCTAGGTACTCCTTTATTTCAGCCCCAGAGGCATCCCCTTTGGGCTGGTACAATACTATGTAAAAGGGACAGGACACTACATTTATGTCTGTGTCCATGTACACCCTTTCACCTGATCCATCATCAATGTACGTAATAGGGGTCATGCCTTCTTCTAGTGCAAGCAGTCGCCCTGGCCGGTCAGCTTCCCCATAACTGCGCACCATAACTGGCCTATCCAAAAACCTGATCTCCCTCTGTGCCAAGTCTCGTAAGCTATCAAGTTGGAATTTTGTCTCAGCTAGCGTTTCAGGTGTAGGGTCTCTTGTATATATCGATCCTGCAATACTCTCAATCATTTCCACCGCTTGGAGTTCACGCCTGATGGACTACAAG
This sequence comes from Ambystoma mexicanum, assembly GCF_040938575.1. Classification (NCBI taxonomy): domain Eukaryota; kingdom Metazoa; phylum Chordata; class Amphibia; order Caudata; family Ambystomatidae; genus Ambystoma; species Ambystoma mexicanum. The sequence goes on from NC_090921.1 coordinate 39,607,031, forward strand.
ACCTCAAATTCAGACGCCATGGTGATGCCCCTGACGTACACTTTAAAGGCCTGGCACAGCATAGCAATGGCCCAGACAGAGCCCACATTCTAAAAAAAATAAATAAATACAAATACAAATTCTATACTCTCCTGCAAACTGAGTGCAAAAGCTGGATCACGATGCTTCTGACTTGAATCTCCAAGAGGGTGTATGTTGCCCCTCAGAGGACCAATTTAATACTAACCGCACGGTGAGTGGTCAGACAAAGAGTCCTTGAGTATATTACACAATACGGTATGTCTGAGAGCAAGGCCTCCGAGATGAACAATAGATTAATATGGGAGTGTATTTCATGCACTGCTGAGAAAAAGTGCATTCCTTTCTCTCCCTAAAACGTATTCTCCATATGTCCACCATGTCCAGTTCTCGCACTCCGTTTGCTATTGTGCGAGCCACCTTCGTAATATTACGTGGGCTTGTATTAGACCGGTTCGAAGTCACATCCATTATAGTGATAAAGTCCCCACGCCACAAAATATCGGGCATGGGGATCTCAGCTAACTGTTGCAGGACGTTATGTTCTGGGCGTGCCCGGAGATTGGGAAATTCTGGGGTGAAGTCTCCCATCGCTTAACTGAGAAAGGAATTAAGCTAGATGTGGAATCTGTGTGGGCATGCATGGTGGGGGGATTCACTAGACCACGTAACCTGAAACATGGGAGCAAACCTAAGGACTTGGCCTACATTCTAGCCAAACGCAGAATAGCTATGGGATGGAAAGTGTGCCACAGACCCAGGTTAGAGGTGTGGTGGCATGATCTTCAGAAATGGGCTGAAGCGGAAACGGCAGTATGGCATGAAGCGGCCTACAGGGGGGAGGACGATGAAGTGGGATCGCTGATGGCCTGGAGAGAACTAGTGGCCACATTATCTTGGTCCGCCCAGGCCAGTCCAAGGGAACACGACACCTCGGGGAGCACGGAATGTGGGGTGCCCCGGAGGAATGATAACTGATGGTGTAATGGAGTAGGCTTGGGTTGGGGGGGGGGGGGGTAAGGAGATGGCAGTGGTACATTTCCGTTAATGTAAATGATGTTTGGAAGCTAATTACTTGCACTGTCGGGTGCGTTTTGGTGTTTGTTGATTGTAAAAACCAATAAAAATAGTTTTTAAAAAAAAAAACTGTTGCAGGACGTCCAAATAGAAATTAGCATCATCAAAGATGGGGTCATAACTATCCTTCATTCATACATACATACATACATAATAACCATGTAACAAAACATACCATACCATCTGTTCATATCTATGATGGACCGTTGACAAGTGAACTGTAAGGCTTTATGTATCAGTATCATGACGCCACAGGCTTTAGTGGAATACGATGTGAAATGCCGCTGCTTGCCCCAGTTCAGAGCCACTTTCAGGGCCAACTGTTCCATGAGATGTAACTCCTGAAGGAAGAGTATACTAACACCAAGGCGATTTGCTTGTGCACAATCTTCCTGACCTTTATACAATTAGCAAGTCCCCTAAGATTCCAGCTCAGCAATTTAATCTGACTCATTACGCCACATGTCCCATGCATGGTAATTCAAGTACAGTACATGTGTGACTAACCTCGCATGTCATTCCACACAACCGAAAATTGCATGCCACCAAGTATTTTTATACTATACTACCTAACCGTTCCCTTTATAGCCCACCCAAACCCACACTGCCCTCCCACAACTCGCAGTGTCATTGTCCACCCCACTTCCCGCCCCCACCAACAACAAGTTTGCAATTGCAGCGGATTAACCATCGCCGCTCATGGCGCTTTTCTACGGCATTTTAGCTTATTCCACAATTAGTAAATTCAGCCACATTGCAGCTTTATGCATTAGCATCTACCAATAATACAACACAACCATCCACTTCAGGTCCTGGGAGATCCTGAGGGCAGCCCAGGCTGGATAAACTTGACTGCCTCCTGGGGCACTTAAAAAAAAGTACAATTATTCCTAAAACTGAAAGCGCAGCCTGGCTGGATACAGCATAGCATACTGTATATTGCATTCACAAAAGAGTTTATTCACACCCATGAATTGGCTGTGTTCTTGCTGGACTGATATCGAGAAGTCTGTAAACAAACGGATTAGCCGAGACCCCAGATGCAATTCCTGTTTGTCCCAGGCCAGCTTCAACAGGAGACAAGAAGCGGCCTGAAAGTGGTTATTGGTGGGCGATTACACGCTGTGCAGTCTGAGAAACCTGGGGCCATCACTTCTGGATCCCAACCCTGGGGGTGGACGAGCGGGGTAGGATCACCTGCGTAGAGGAGTGTGTCAGAGGGGTTACAGCGTGTCGAGGGAGCAGTGTCGGGGAAAGCTGTAACCTGTTGGCTGTATCCAGGCCAGTGCTTGTTCCCCTGGGATGTTTGATGGTCCCAGGGTTGTCTGAGGGGATGGGGGTGAGCCCATGACCTCGACCCACACATCCTGAGGAAATTGCCCACTAGCGCCGTGCTACTGGGAGAGGTAGGGGAAGAGGCAGAGGGAGAAGGAGAGGAGTGGCTGGAGCAGGAGCTCGGAAGGTGCAAGCATCACGGAAATCGGAAAACCAGAGAAAGCAAGTGAAAGAAAGTGCGCTAGCGGCACGAAACCAGGAAAAGCAGAACAGCGAGGTTTTTAAGAACGGAAAGCAAAGAGGGTACGAGTGACCCAAAAGAACGGAAAGCAAAGAGAGGATGTGAGTGACCCAAAAGAGAGAAGTGTGCAAAAGGCACGGCAAAGTAAAAGGAGTGAGCAAGAGGCAGGGCAGAGGCAGAGTACAAGGAGTGTGCAAGTGTGCACAGCAAAGGAAAAGAAGGATGCAAGCGGCACCACAAAGGAATACAAGTGTAAAACAACAAAGACAGAGTGAAAGAGGCACAGGAAGGATAAGGTGCCCGGAGAAAAGTACAGAGTGCAAGTAGAGGGGCTAGGAGTCTGGGGGTCCTGCATGGGAGGAGAAAAAACCATGCGCTCTCGAAAGTCTCTGCTACTGCCCTGTGAAAGAACTATGCTTTGAGAGGTACATCCTGACAAGGTGACCTTTGGTGTGAGACAAGAGGGGCCTAGGCTTGGGGGAAGGGCACCCTGAGAGGCTCAGGCTTGGGCAAGGGCACCCTGAGAGGCCCACAGAAAATTGAGAGACTTGTTATAAGAAGAAAGGCCAAGGCTTAGGGAAGGGAACACAGAGGCCTAGAAACTGTGAAAGGAAGTGTGAATCTTTATTTGAGACAAGAAGCCTAGGATTGGGGAAGGGAACCCCGGTGGCCTCAAATGATTGGTCTCTCTTCTTTCGGAACCAGAGGGGTTAGGGCTTGGGGAATGGTATCCCAGAGAACCCAAAGGAACTGAATCTCCATTTGAGACAAGGGGGGGGGGGGGCTAGACTTCGGGAAGGAACCCCTGAGAGGCTCAAGAAGAAATTGCGAGAGATACTGTTGAAAGGAGAGATGCCTAGACTTGGGGAAGGGAACTCAGACCAAAACGGAACACTCTCTTTTGGAACCAGAAGGGTAAGAGCTTGGGGAAGGGAAAACCAAGAGACCCAGAGACATTGGGCCTCATTAGATGTTTGGTGGTAGCCTTGCCGGTACAACCGGCAGGCTGCTGCCAAACTTCCAAAACTTCCAAACTTCCAAAAATTTAGGCAATTACCGGGGCATTCCGGCCCCGCCGGACCCGGTATTTGCCCATTCACGAGCGCAGGTGCATCAGACATGCTGTGTTTGTGGGTGCCGCTCTGCCCGCCAGGCCCGACCTGGTACCGTAGTTCCCAGACCGGCAATCTTATAATGATGCTCATTGTGAACTTGATTGACTTGCTACCAGAGCCCTACCGGGAAGATTCTGAGGGCACCTCTTTTGCGCAGAACTATTTATGATAAAACTGGCAGAACTAAACCTGATGGTAAGGCTACCTGAAACCAGCCTTGGTTTGCATTTCTTTTTGACCCACCATTTTTTTCTTTAAGAAGACCCAACATCACATTTGTTTTAAGAGTCAGGGCAAGCATAGGTTTTGACACAGACAGACTTTGGTTTTGGACATCGACGGTCCTTAGAAGCATCAGTTAAGGGAACAAACCCATTAGAGATAGGGCCAGTTAGGCATTTACACCAACCCTACAAAGTTTATAATAAAGGTTTTCAAACTGTTACTTTTGAGTCTCTCTCTCTCCCTCTCTTGGTACGATGCCTGCCTCACAGCAGACTGTTTCCCGCACGGACAAGAAGTGGTCTGAAAGTGGTTATTGGTGGGCCATTACACGCTCTGTAGTCTGTTTCCTGCGTTTACTTCAGGAGGAGGAGGGGCATTGTGTAGCACTGTGAACCCGATTAACTTTAGGAAAACCAGTCCAGCGCGACGCAGACAGGAAGTGGTCTGAAAGTGGTTATTGGTGGTTTGTGGTGGGGCGTTGTACACTGAAGAATGGGTAAGCCTTTGTGTGCTGGTAAACGTGCAGCATGCCACCGAGTGATTTCGCGACATGGCCGCGAGCACCGGCACTCTGACTTCTCCCGGTGATGAGAAACATTGTTGCACGCTCCGCGAAAGGATTTGGCAGACACTGTTACTTTTAGAGCCCAACTTAGATAGTTGTTAACTATTTGCTTATCTAGCCCGTGCTTGAACAGAGGACAGGCGAGACTACCACGGTGAGCTGTCGCAAGCTTAGAAAGCAAATTCTACTTTGTGGGGTCAAGATTTGGAAATGTGGCTTCTAGTGCTTCACGGGTGGAGCGGGAGCAACGCACATTGGCAACTTGTGCTGAATGATCCTCGGCATTAAAGGGGAAGCGGCTCTCGCAGCAGTTAATGTCCATTCTGTCTGAGGTTGCGATTTGAAAGACCATTTGGGCCTGGTGCATTGGAATTACTATATCTACTTATTACAGTTATCAATTTCCCGAACAGGTTTAGAGAAGGAACCTTCTCTTTACACGCCAAATGACTCTATACGTGTCCCACCCAGAGTTGGAGATGCATACAGGCCCTCAAAATGCTCCACCCACTTCACTTCCCCCAACGCATTCACCAGGGTTCCAACCGGTCCATTTCCTCCAGATTTAATGAGAGACCAAAATGCACTGGTGTTTTTTGAACCAGCACTGCCAACATAGGCTCAGCATCGATCTGTAGCCGCCGCTCGCTCGTGTTTCAGATGCAGTTGTTCTGGGCCTGATGGATCTTTCTAATTCAGAGATTGAGGAATTCAAAAGGGCATCCTTCTTAATGCGTCTTTTACGTTTCCTCCCTTCCCTTCCCTTCTTTTTTTAAATCAGGTCCAGATCGTAAACGTGAGGGTGCGGTTGCCTGCATGGTCGTTTTCCCCCCATCCCTTTGTGATGAATTCCCCATTGCATTGGAGATAAAGGGTTCAAAGTTATCAAGCGCAAAAACTGCTGCCTGTTCATTACTAGATATCTCTGCCAATCTACCCACCAGGTCCTTATTTGCTCTATTAATTCGCGAGGGAGACCAGAACAGTCTATTCCCTTGCTGGTTAGATGTAACTATGCCTCTACCTGGAGCCATTTGTTCTGCCTGCATGATTGACACCTGCAGATCTTCCAAAGAAAAGTGGGCAACAGGAAGTGAGTGGTCACTGATATTCATAGGCAATACCTAAAAATCCATGCATCTTTCCATCCCCTCCCCATCCACAAAAACGAAACCAATTGTAGAGGAGATCTTTCCAATTGTCCATGTGGATGAGTGTGGAATCTCGCCACTAAAGGCACCATTAAGAGGGACAAGACCAGAGTTTAAAAAAAAAAAAAAAAAAAAAAAAGGCCAACCATGCTCTTCCATTTTTCATTTTCATCCCATCTCCTTACTCCGCCAAGAATTACGGTGTTCCAAGGCCCCCATACAATCTGAGTTTAGGTCCCCTACCATCATAACCTGGCCATCTGATGTAACACTAAGCCAATCCGCCACACACCCCGATCGATATTAGATCGAAACACTGACCCATACCACTATGCCAATCCGTTTTTACCATCAAGATGTTACGAGAGTTGAATCTAATGTGAGTGACTAATATTCCAAATAAGATCACGTGAGGAAATAATTTCACAAAAGGGAGAGGATTTTATGAGAGTAACTAGACCCCCAAAAGGACGCCCGTTCACCCCCTGATGTGCTGCTTGATGCAAGACCGTGTAGCCATCAAACGCTGGGGCCTTCTTTAGCCAGGTCTCTTGCAAGTTAATCAAGGTGTACTGTTTCATGCAGGCCGCTAACTCCCAGTTGTTATAAAGGTGAGCAGGGCCTATCGTGTTAAGACGTGCAACTGAGAACAACCATGCATGATTGGCTTGAGGTCCAGGCACGGGCTGACTGTCCGAAGGGCATCCAATGCAAGTCTAACTCAAGTGAAACGGTAGCAACCAAGACCAGTCTATAGATTCCTCCAATGCCATTATTTTCCTTTTTAGAGACAGTACTTGTTCTTCAACTATAGCCTGTCTCTGTAGATGTTGTTGCAAGTTAGTTCTTCCCCATTTTCCCCAGGTCAGCTCGCCCTGCCTGTCCACTTGATGATTTAGGGACACAGGTAACCAGATCATATCCAAGGCATCTAAGACTGTCTCTTTCTTTCAGGACAGTGTCCATAACCAGTTTTGACTTGTAAAACACCATTACCTGATCCAATCTAGAGGTATCTGCAAAAAATATCCTAGCAATGTCATTCGATGTAATACCTCTCAGTGTCACGGAATTCCCCCTTTCTCACCTGGGAGCGATCCTTGCAGGATTTCTTGGGCGGTGTCTTCTTATGCACGGACCTGGTCTTGTATAAGCCTGCACAAGCCTTTTCTGGCTCCAGCGTGCGTTCAGAGCTCCAGGATTCAGACACTCCGGGATCCAGGAACGAAGAAGGTGAGCACACAGCACACGAGTCTGGGAAACAAGGAAGAAGGAAGAGGGTAATGGGAATGGAATTAGGAGGTCCAGGAACAAGGGTAACAGTGTAGCGAACTACGGAGCACACGTCTAGTCGCTGCTTGCAGTAGCATTTAGACGCGCGGACCCGCGGGGGCGCGGCCTATTTGTAAATACGCTACATCTGACGTAAAGACAAGGAAGATGTTGCACGTCAGACGGCCATATTGGGAGATCAAGGAGTGCAAGCCCCGTTGTGACAAGGACCATGAGGTCCAAAAGGGGCGTGTTCTGTGGATCATGACAGCATGCCTCCTCCGAAGACTTGTTCCACCGGGTTTGCCCGGGTGTATGAGATGGTATCTTCTGAGCAATCGAGGGGTATTCAGGTTAGAACCTGGTTCCCAGGTTCTTTCACTTGGAAGATATCCTTTCCATTCAACCAGGTATTGAAGCTGACCCCGTTTATACCTGGAATCGCATATTCGGGACACTTCATATTCCACTTGGTCGTCCACCACCACCGGAGGGGGTCTGCAAGATTTCCGGGAAGATCGGATGTAGGGTTTTAATAAAGAAGTGTGAAAAACTGGGTGAATCTTCTTCCAGGAGTCGGATAGCTTGAATCGGTATGAGACAGGATTTATGATTTCCTTGATGGGAAATGGACCATAGTACCGGGGGGCCAGTTTGTTTGGCCTCAAGTGTCGGGGTAGTAGCTTCAAGGACAACGAGACTTGATCACCAACTGCATATGAAGGCCCTGGTCTTCTTTTAGAATCAGCATTTTGTTTAGTCCGTATTCTGGCCTTCTCTAAGTGTTCCTTGGCTTCCTTGTGTACATTGATGAGTGTTTCCATCCAGGAGTCAACGGTAGGAACAGGTGTGGGATGTGGAAGAACAGAGGGTAACACTGATGGATGGAATCCTTGACTGCAATAAAAGGGGTTGGTCTTGATTGCCGAATGATCGGAATTGTTGTACGCAAACTCAGCCACGGGTATTAGGAGCGACCAGTCATCCTGAACCTTTGTGGCGAAACAACGAAGGTATTGTGCCAGGGTCCGGTTTACACGTTACGTAGCTCCATTGGTTTGTGGATGATAACCTGATGAGAGAGCGCGTTGGATTCCCAGAACGCGACAGAGATGTTTCCAAAATTGTGGGACGTATTGAGGTCCTCGGTCTGATATGATCTTGGAAGGAAGTCCATGTAGGTGGAAAATGTGTTCCAGGAAGATTCCAGCTAGCTCTGATGAGGACGGTAGTTTATACAGGGGTGTAAAGTGAGCCATGAGCTTCTACAGTGACTGAAGCGGATCTCTTCCTGCAGAATACACCACTACCTCCTTGTGCTCTTAGTTCTGGTTACTCTGCTCCGCTCTTCCATTTTCCTATGGTGTTATGGTGAGTTTACATTTTTTGCAGCGTTCCCCTTTTTGTCTTTTAGTAACTTTTTTGTAACAAGTTTTTTCCCTTCACCTTGAGAGATCTTGTCCCTTGGCATGGATGCCTTCTCATGTCAGGAAGTACCATATATGTTGCACGGTTTCCTGAGCAAAACCTAGAGTTTCCCGGGCAAAGCGATGGCGTGAGTATCTGACCGGCTGTGTGGACTGGGACGGCTTAGCCTGGGTATGTTTTGCTTTGCAGAGGAGGGTCAAAAACCAGTCCATGATTGGACAACCCTGGTCTTTTTGGTGCAGATTCTAACCATTGGAGGGATGGGTGCTACGGCTCTAATTTGGTATAAAAAGAGCAGTCCAGGAAGAGAACCCAGCATTGCGTCCCGCCAACTCCCGGTCTCCCTCCATTGATCACCTGAAGGGGCTAGTCGTGCTTTAACCCATGGACTGGTGGGCCCAACCAGTCTGGATCCTGCATGAAGATCCTGCCTTCAGAAGACTTGAGAAGTGTAAGCAAAGGTTTTTTTTTTTGCTGCTTGGGATACCCTAGCATTTGGCTAATTTCTGCTTGCTGATTTATAGGGATGCAAGTTAAGCCCTCTGCTTTACTTCCTTGCTTCTTGCTCACTCTTATGGGGAACCTGAGCAGTCCCTAAGACTCAGTACTGGGAGACTTTCTCCCTTAGTGAATGTATTGTATTTCTAAAGATGCACACATCCCCTTATAGTCAAGTGCGGTAAGGATACATTGTATCCTTTTAACTTCTACTTTTGTAACGTTGTAGTTGCAATTATAATGTGTGCAGGATGGGCCAGTGGTAGTGGATATTTTTCTACCATCATTTTGACTTATACTTATGCCTGTTTGCAATTACTGCAACCGGCTACTTGGAGTGGATACCACTCTAAGGTGGCCGTGCCACGAGACACTTGCCGGTCCTTTCACCATATCGTTCTTTGTCCTTCTTCCTGCCCTCTCAGGAATGTAAAGTGGAATGGCCTTTACTGGAGAAAGCTGCTGCTTTAGCGGCCTAAGGGGCGGTCTGTGTGTTTGGGCTGAGGTGGGGGTTGGGACTGGCTGGTCCAAGTCCACATCCTGGTGCCTGAATTGCTCTTGCTGGGCAGATGGGTTTCTAAAATCAACCCTGATGAGGCCAACCTAGTTATGGTGAACAGGGGAACTCTGAGGGATTAGCCAAAGCCCAATAAAGGTAGTGTGGAGAGCAGTTGAGGCTTAGTCTCAGGAGAGTGAGCACTTGGTTAGGGGCCCCAATGAGCCAGTAATAATTCAGTTTAAACAGTTTTAAAATAGTACAGTTATTTATTTAGGCCTTCAAGAACACACCAAGAAATGAAACTAGCAGTTACTAATGTCACTCAATAACGAACCAGGGGAATTGATAAGTGCTCAGATGTAGGTAAAGTGATCAGAACCAGCCACAAGTACAATTCCCTTTACCTAAGAGGCCCAGCTCCAGGATGTAAGGGGCCTTGTGCCCAAAAGTCATAGGTGACAAACACGGGTTTCTCCAGGGAAGGTGTCCTCTACAGGGATGCAATGGGCTTGATGTGGAGATGTAAGACAGTTCAAAAGTATTTTCAAGTTCAATAACAATTTGTCATAAGAGGCAAGTTATCTCCTCTTTTCCTAACCCACGGGCAGAATACTTGAGACGGGTTCGACAACCACAGATAAGTAAGAAGACTGGGTGCATGCACCCAACGCTATCCTATGGAGGACAGGGGGAAGGGGCGCAGGTATGCTTACTTATCCCCATCTAATTCCGATTTTCCCAGCGGTTACAATGGATCATCTGGGGATTGCTGGGAGTGCAATCTTCTGTCCTTTGTTCGGTGAGAGGCGTTAGAAAAGATTTCTCTTTAGGAAACTTTCTCTCCTTATTCTATGGATACCCACATTTCTTGCCTTTTTTTTTGTTTAATATTTTTGTATTAGGCATGTTCGTTTACAAGTAATATAAACATAACGTATTAACATTTTTATACTTTTATGGAACATTAAACCATTAAAATTGATATAACAAGTTGATATAATAAATGGGAAACGATTATTTTTGCGAATTAATAATGAGACGGACACGGGAGACAAACAAGACGGAATACAATAGGGAAGGTGAAGGAGCGGGCTAACATTTAGTGGCACTGGTGATATATCATTAATTTTACTTATTCAGTATTATTTATTAAAAGGTATTGAATAAAAACATTCCTTTTTTGTTAATTTTGTGTAAACAAATCGACAGAAATTGCGTGACATTTTTCAATCCGATGAGTAGAGCAGATGGAGTTCCACCAGGTGTTATAAGACAAGTTGGAAGTATGTTTCCAGGTGTAAGTAATATTGTGGTAAGCAATGCTGATAAATACATTAAATAGTGCTGGTGATTCAATCCGTTGCATATAAGGGTTAACAATAGAGCCAATCATAAGATTTGAGACTGACAAATGTTCTCTAACATGAAATATCTTTTGCAAGCATATCCAGATTTTTGGCAAAACGCATATACAAATTTATGCACAAAAATTAAATGAATAAAATTGGCATTTGGTAAATGACATGACCAACCATTGTTAGATGTGTTACCCGCTACTTTTGCAATTCTCAGGGGTGTAAGGAATGGAAATGAGTTTGGGTTAGGTCGGCAGCTACAGATGTTGAGTAATATAGTTTCCATATTTTTTACCACATTTCTGATGTGGGTTGAAAGTTCCAATCAAGCTCTCATTGTTATGTTATGTTGTTATGTTATTTTGCACTTATATAGCGCCTTATATACCATTGGTATGGTCTGAAGGCGCTGGTAGGTTGAACGCCCTTGGGAACCGAAGTTCTTGTCAGTAGAGGGAGGAGAGAGGGTCCAAAAGGTGCGAGTGCGCATCTGGTATGTGTGCAGCTGGTGTGAAAATTCCTGTGGGAGCTGCTTCATAGCGGTAGGTGTGGTGGGTGAGAGGTTAGGAGTATGTGTTCGAATCTGGCAGGAATTATCCAGACCGAGAGTGGCAGCGTAAGGCCTGAGGAGAACGCCTGGCTGGGGGTGCGAGACCAGCAGTGATTACATAGAGTGATGTGGAGTGAGCGGCGTCAGATGTTGATATGAGAACAGTTATACCGAATGGTGTCATAGTATCCCTGTGTTCTAGTTGGGTGGTGGAGTAAGGAGAGAGTAAGCGTGGGGTGTGATATGAGGTATGTTCTTCTAGGTATAATATGGACGTCATGCAGTTAAGCATTTGTCCGTTCTGCACATTCGTCAGCCCTCCACACGTCCTCTCGCCACAACGCGTCCTCTCGCCACAACACGTCCTCTCGCCACAACACGTCTTCACTCCACACACGTCTTCACTCCACACACGTCTTCACTCCACACACGTCTTCACTCCACATATGTCTTCACTCACTACATCCGGCCGCCCTCCACACCAGGCCGCTCTCTACACCCGGCCGCCCTTCACACCCGGCCGGCCGCCCTTCACACCCGGCCGGCCGCCCTCCACACCCGGCCGGCCGCCCTCCACACCCGGCCGGCCGCCCTCCACACCCGGCCGGCCGCCACACCCGGCCGGCCGCCACACCCGGCCGCCCTCCACACCCGGCCGCCCTCCACACCCGGCCGCCCTCCACACCCGGCCGCCCTCCACACTCATCCGCCCGCAACACACATCCGCCCGCAACACACATCCGCCCTCAACACACATCCGCCCTCAACGGTCATCCTCTCTATATGCTCGTTCGCTTGTATACGATTGTCTATCCACGCGTTCACCTAGTCTATACGTTTGTTGGTTCAGCAAAGTTAATTTTATACGCCCTCATCAGTTCTACGTGCTCCTTAGTTCTGTTCGCTTCTCTGTATTTGCGTTCACATTAGCTTTTATATACTGCTATGTGTATTTCATCGGTTCAGATCTTCTTAGTTTCTTAGTTTCATTGCCTAAAGATACTAGAATTCAACAAGTTGGGAGACAAGGGATCATTTAGATATGTATATAATTTGGCAGCTTTAATGTAAGGATTACTATTTAAACAAGTTAGTAAGGGGGAAGGGAATATTTGGGTTAAAGTGGGTGAGGGTTTAGTAAGCGATTTGATTAGAGATGCGTGAAGGTGTAGATCAGATTTGGGGATATTGTATTGTATACAAAGCTGTGCGAAAGGGATTTCAATAGAACCATGCAACAAATGTTTAACCATTTTGATACCTGATAGGTACCATCTATGCATATCAATAGTATTAGATTTGATAGGTCAGTGTTTAGTAAACCAAAGGAAAATGTCTCCTGGTTCAGTTACAGTAAAAGTTGGGAGTAAGTTTATTCCAAATGGATTTGAAGAAATGTAGAAAAGGGATTAAGGTGATGTTAGGCCATGTGGAAGTGGCTAAGAAATGAGAGAGAGAGAGAACGGGCCAATAATATTTGCCTCTATATTAATCCATGAGGGGCGTCACTAATGTGATTTTCGTAGTGTTTAACCCCTAAAGTGCCAAGGACGAGTATGCTCATCTTTTTGCATAGATTTGCATAATGGCCTGGTACTTAAGGGGTGAAATGCGATTAGATGTTTTAAAATAAAAGATTTAGGATACAGTTGAAAGTTGGGAAATTTTACTCCTCCTAGAAGCTTTGGGAATCTAAGTTTATTATGCAATTCTTGGCGTTGTTGGATACTATAAGAATTTAAGAAGTAAGGAATCCATTTTTTGTAGAATTTGCAACAGGGATCATGGATATTAAATAGAAGATTATGGGGCTCATCGTGATTTTTATAGTATCAAGGCGTCCCCACCAAGATAAGAACCATTCTTTATCTTTTTCTATCAAAAGATTGGTGTTAAGAGTAATTGATTGGTGTTAAGAGTAATTGTAGCATGAATATCTTTGGAGATGTGAAGCCCTAGATATTTAATATGAAAAGATTGCCATGTCATACCAATGAATAAGATTGATCAAGTAAGGGGAACATCCATGCCATTCTAATGAACGAAACAACGGTCCAAGAGACACGATCAAAGGCTTTCTTCCATATCTAATGCAAGAAGAGCCAAGGGGGTCATTGGATTTTTGGAAATGTGATGTAATATTAAAAAGTAATCTAGTATTGGAGGAGTATTGATCTTTAATAAAAACCTGATTAATCAAATGTATGAGTTTGGGAAGATATTTTTCTAATCGTTTAGCTAAGAGTTTGGCAAATATTTTAAAATCAGAGTTGATAAGGTAGATAGGTCTGTCATTTTTAACTAGAGAGGGGTCTTTATCAGGTTTGGGGAAGAATACAAGCAGGGCTTCGCCAAAGGAGCCAGGGCATTGGCCAATTTTGGCAAAATGAGAATATAATTGTAAAGGTTTCAGAGAGATGGAATCAATAAATGTTTTATAAAAATCAATGGAAAATACATCAGGAACTGGGCCTTGAAAAAAAGGACTACATTTCAGATTCTTTTATTGAGGCATCAGAGGAAAATAAGTTAGAATAGAAGTCTAGAAAGGCTCCATTTATATCTTTCTGACTAGTCCGTCTGTTGCCTTCAGAGGAGGTGAAGTGAATGAGGAGCGATTTTTCTTTCTTTCTTTTTAAATAAGATACCACCATTTTTTTCCGGCTTTGTTGGATCCACAATAAAATTTTGATTTAGAGCAGAGTATGGAATTAGCAGCTTTGTCAGTGCATAATTTATTGAATCAATAGGTCTATTCAAAATGATTTTGCAATAGTGGGATCAGGGTAGCATAGTATGATCTCTCAAGATCTTTATTGAAGGTTAATAGTGTATTATGAGTGGATTCAGATAGTCATTTTTTAGTAGCGGAGAATTGAATAATAAAACCACATAGGGTGGCTTTGAAGGCATCCTAATTATTATGGAAAGAAGTATGTTCCGGGCGATTACGGAGAAAGAAATGATCAATAAAAGAGTTTGTTTCTTGAAGAAGGAGCTATCCTCATGTAAGAAAGAGTTACATTTCCATCTTTGGGAGATTTTGGGTATAGGTATCCATTCTAAAATGGTAGATACTGGGGCATGATCAGAAATGGTAATGCAGCCAATCTCTGAATTAATAATGGCAGAGGTTAATAAAGGGTTAACGAAGATGTAATCTAGTCTAGAGAAAGAATAATGAAGAGGAGAGTAAAACAGTCTTTTATGTCTGGATGGCAAAAACGGCAAGAGTCAATCAGATTAAGGTTATGTAGCATATCATATTGAGAAAATTATTGTGGGATTTGGAGTTAACAAAATTGGAGGTAGATTTACTATTGAGAGAAAAATCTATAATTTGATAAACATCTCCACATAAAATAAGTCTATCTACAATCTTTTGAACAGATTTTGCCTTAAAGTTGGATCAAAACAGGGGGTTAGAGACGTTGGGACCATATACATTGATAATAGTTACTGGTAAGTGGTTAAGAGTAGCTTCAATAATGATCCAGCAGCCTTCGGGATCTTTATCTTCACTGATAAGGGAGAAGGGCAGGTGTTTATTAATTGAAATGGAGACCCAGCCTTTTTTGTCTAAGGCGTTCAAGAAAAATGTGTGGTTAGTCCATGAAGCTTCGATTTTGCGATTTTCACTGTCCGAGTCTAAATGGGTCTCTTGAAGGCAAGCAATGTCTACCTTCATTTTTGAGAGTTGGGTAATAACTTTGTTACGTTTGATGGGATGATTTAACCCTTTAACGTTCCAAGTATAAGCTTAATAGGCATTAGTAATCATGAATAAATATATAGCATGACCAGAGTATGCAGTACAAATGAATACAATAGAACATGCAGGCAATATATATGTCATTAAGATATGTGATGAACAGATCGAATACTAACTTTGTATGCATTAAAGAACCACTAGGGTATATGGGGAAGAACACAAGGAAGGGACTATAACAAAAGGGAAGAGGACAGATGGGAGAACGCAAGGAATATATTAAGGTAAAAGTAGTCATGTATGAAAGAGTAAGTAGTAAGAATGAGAAGAATCCAGTTATAACAATAATAGAAAAAATAATCATGGGGGATACAAGAGCACTGAGACGAGGGAGGCAAGGGTGAGAAAGAGCTGGCTTTACAGGAGATAAAGATAATGACCAATATTATAGTAACAGGGAGTACACGAGGCAATATGCAGAAGAAAAATAAATGGGGTTACGATATGAAGGTTATGAGAACAATATACATATCGACACATTGTTGACATGAGTAAATGAGGGTAGACTGAAAGAAGAGTCATAGTATAATCAAGTTTGCAATGTAGAAAGAGCAGGTTCTGAGGATATCTTGATTTGTCTCTGGGACAAGAACAGTTAGAAGAGGAACCTTGAGGGATTGATGAGACAGATTTGCTACGTTTCGAGAAACTTGGCATGTTGATTCTTTGATCTTTTAAATGGAGGTTATTGAGAACGGGGGTCTGATATAGTGGAGCAGGATGTTGATTCTAGTGAGGTAGTGTCCATTGGAGTACATTGAAGAGACTGGAGCAGGTTGTAGAGATCGCTGGGTTCCGTTAATTCTTTAGTCGGCCCATTCGGTATGGTGATTATCATTTTCGCTGGTTCCATTTAGTCCATATCAGATGCCGAGGGTCTTCATGAGATTTCGCATATCTAGAAATGTCTTCCTTTTGGTTTGGGTAATTTTGGAAAAGTCTGGAGAGATGAAGATCTTCATGTCCTTGACAGAGAATAGGAGAAATCTTTCTGGCATCTAGTAAAGTTTGGCGCGCTTGTTGAGGTCACAGAAAACAAGAAATGAATGGTCTGGGAGTAGATTTATTGCCCGAGAATCGAGGCTTTATTCGATGAGCCCGTTGCAGTTCCAATGGGGGCAAAAAAGTAATTCCTAAAGCAGAGGGGATCCATTTGTTAAGAAAATCTATGGGTTCATCTGCTTCTATGTTGTCTCTGTCTAATTCTGTAGCGTGAAGTTCAAGTTGAAGAATTTTTTGCTGCATATTTTCGAGGCCTTCAACTCTTACCTTCAACAACAGAAATTCTTTCCTAAGCTTCATCCAGTCTGCATAAAAACTTTTTTATTTCATGTTTGAAGCCTTTAATTTCATCTTAAATGTTGGAGGAACGAGAATTTAATGTAGAGATGGAAGAGCGAATATTGCTAAATTCTTCCAGAATCTTTTCCAAGCACAAAATAAATGATGAATTATCTGGTGTTGGAGTGCCTTTAGTGTTGTGAGGAAATGTAAATAAAATATGACAGAAATAGGTTAGTTCAATAGGAGGCACGCAATCCATTTTTCAGACACCGGGGTCAGTACTGAGTAGGCCACAGAGACCTTGTATGAGCCAGGGAGTTACACCGTGAATCAGAAAGCCAGGTAGCCATGTAAGGGATAATACATGCACCCTGGTGAGCGCCGGAGAGGGTGCGCAAACAAAAGAAAACGTTATGGGCACACAGAGGGTGACAAGAACCCTTTCCCTGAAAGCGTATCTTCGCAACAATGGGAGCAACTGCACAGCGTATTGTGGCAACTACTCGGGAAGATTTACCTCAGCGAGGAGAGACAGACGACAAATGAAGCACTCACAGGCAGCATGAGCGCGACGCTGCCTTTTGGTGTTCTGAGGCAGTTTTGCTTATCCTCTCCGGCCTGTCTCACCATGGAAGTCCATAGGAAGACCCAAAAGAGATGAACTTGGCGGGACAGGAATGTCACGTTTCCTCACACGCAAAGTCTTCCACTTCAAGGTAAGCGAGTTCTGTGTACGTTTCGGTTTGTAAACACCACAGTATAAAGACCTGCTGCTATATAGTGTATCTCAATGTTGTTTGAGAAGTTGGTATTTTGGAAAAATATCTCGCTGTTCCGGGGAGCCTCTCACCTATGCCGGCATTTTAGGTGCCGCTTGGCCACGCACACACCGCCCCCCTTGCTTTTGTTTTTAAACCTGTCCCGACTATTCCAGCTTCACTCCCCTGGCCTGTTGCTCATTTTTGTTATGGGGAAACTGACTAGACACTCAGACTATCAGTACTGGGAAACTGTTTCCCTCTTGTCCTTTTACCTTTTTGGTAACTCTGTGACAGAGCACACAGCATCGTACAACGCAGTGCAGTGCAGCGGAGATACCTTGCATCAACCTAGCATTTTACACTTGGGATTTTTGGTTACTTTCATATATGTGCTGTAAGGGTGGCTTGACGGTTGCAAAAGACTTTTATTCATGAGAAAATAAAGAGAAAACACTTCCTGACCCTAGTTCTAAGAAGGGTTTTCCGTCAGCACCTCCGTCTAAAGCATATAACCCACCGTCCTGTGTCAAATTCCTATTTACATCCCTTACACTCTAAGCTAAGCAAAACAAAAGGAAAGTGGTGATCTGCTTAGTTCTGGCAAATGACTTCCTTCTTCTGGGTGGTTGATCCATGTTCATCCCCAGGTGATGAAAATAAAAGTTCTCCAAAAAGAAAGTGCAAATCAGAAGTGTCTGAAGTTTTCTTGCATCTGCACCCCGCCAATGTACAATGAAAAGAAAGCCTCTTATAAACAAATGTTAGGCGGACGATTCCCTCCCCCTAACCCTCTCTAGGTTTTCCAATGTATTTCACACTGTCATGGGGAAGGTACTGTGACTGAGGATAAGTGATGACATTTTCCTCTTATGGGTGGTGGTCCAAAACTCACCTTTCTTGCTTATACTTCTTTCTTGATAGGCTCAGTTCACTCTCCTGCCAAGTACTATATCATACGACCCAATGTTTGAAGGTTTCTTCAACTCTATCAAGGTCTATTGATGGTTTTTCTCTCCCCTTCTTACTTGCCACTTTCCGTAACCTGGGTACCTTTGTGCTTGGTCTGCGAGGATTCCGGTTTCTCCTTGACGCTTGTAATCAGCTGCTGGGCTCCTGTGGCTTTCGTGGACTTCGTTCGGATTGTGGCAACTCTACAGTCGCCGCCTTCCTCCTAGCAGCAGGGTTTTTCCTCTACATGCTCCCCAGTTTACAGGAACGGCTGGAGCCTCTGTCTGCCAGCTCACTGTATGGTCCTTTTGTCCTGGAATGGCTTTGAATCTTCCAGCTCCCTTCTTGCCGCCCCGGTCTACTTCCGCCTTCCTTTCTGCACTGAGCTTGCTCTCATGGTTCCTTCAGGGAGGGCAAGACAACTGCCGAAGTTATTTTTCTATTGGCTTTGGTAATGTAGGGAAGGCATAGTATCAAATCGACACAAGTGATCACAGTTGAAAGGTGTTTATTGAAATACAATTGGGTTTGAAAAACGCCTATCAAATCCTAAATTAAAGATGGGAGCAAGCTACGACCATCAAATAATAATAATGCAGTCCTAGTCGAGCCTGTCAAAATAAAAGGGCCTATAAACCTATTGCCAATCCTTACTTCTAGTGTGGGAAACAATGTTATGCTAAAGAGAAGTGGCCAAGAAATTATATGTCAGGATATTCAGGGCGTTGGCCTCCCTTCCTCAGGCGGGACAGTACTTCTCGGACGTGTGGCACGTGTTCGTCCAGATCATGAGAGTAAATGAGGATATCGTCTAGATAAACCACCACAAAGACATCCAAGATGTCACTAAAGATGTCGTTCATGAAGTGCTGAAACGTAGCCGGAGCGTTACATAAACCAAAGGGCATGACTGTATACTCGTATAGGCCATACCGAGTACAAAAGGCGGTCTTCCACTCGTCCCCTTTGCGGACTCAGATCCAATTTGGTATAAACAGAAGCGTGTGTCAGGCGATCTAGCAGTGGTGTTATAAGGGGTATCGGGTATCGTTTTTTTTCTGTAATGGCGTTGAGTTGGCGATAGTCCACACAGGGACGGAGATCGCATTCCTTCTTTGGAAGAAAGAATACAGGACTAGCAGTTGATGAACTGGAAGGGCGTATATTGCCTATTAACGTAAGGATTTCTGTCTGTACTCTTTCAAGGCTTGTTCTTCTGGGGGGGGCGAGGGGGGAGTGAATAAATGCGGACCGTGGGTACTGTGGCGCCGGAGGTCAAATCAATGGGGCAATCATAGGGGTGGTGTGGTGGAAGAACCTCAGAGGAACCCGATCGAACACCTGGACATAATCTTGGTATTCTGCAGAGATGTTTGAGGCGATCATACCCACTACATGTGATTCAGAGGGGCCCTCAATGTCTTGTAAGGTGAGATGAGCAACATCCCCCAGCGCTGATACCTCCTCTCTGCTTGTGAGAAGACAGAAGTTCTGACAAATATAGGACTCGAACTGCACCTGACCCGTTCTCCAGTTGATAAGCGGGTTATGTTCTTGTAACCAAGGTATCCCCAAGATAACACTGAACTGTGGCATGGCTATCAGATCGAAGCTTATGGTTTCTTTGTGAACTGACTGGATTGTCAGTATTAACGGTGCCGTCTGCTGTTTGATGGGACCAGAGGCTAGGGCAGTACCGTCAACAACCTGTACAGGTTCAGGTCGTGTTTTGTTCACTAGTGGTAGATTTAAGGAATGGGCTAAAGTTATCTCAATGTAGTTCCCTATGGCCCCTGAATCAATGATGATTGTGACTGGATGTTTAGTACCTGGAGTGGGTTGGAGGACAGCCTGTACATGGATGGGCCTGACACGGCCGAAAGCGGGAACAGGATCCGGGGTAAGGCAAGGAGTGCTCGATCCAGCCCCCGGATCTATGATCGAGCAGTCCGAAAAAACTGGTTCTTTGGTTTTGGATGACAAGGACATTCCTTGACAAAATGCCCATCCAAGCCACAATAGAAACAAGCGTTGTCCGCCCTTCTTCGTTCTCTTTCCACCGAGGTAATCGGGCTCCGAACACCCCCGATCTGCATGGGTTCCCCCAAGGCTTCAGAGGAGGACGAGGGAGCAGACAAGGTCGTGGTTTGGGAAAACTTGGCTTCAGACCTACGTTCAGATCGACGGTCATCCACCTGGAGTGCTAAATCTACAAGACCATGGAACTGGGATGGCAAGGAGGGGACAACTGAGAGTGTGTCTTTCATAGAATTACTCAAACCACTGATTTCTTGCTTTCTGGCCATGATGTTTCGGCCGCTAATTGATTGAATCGGGTAATGTATTCAATAAGAGACCCCCTACCCTGGTTTACCTCCAGTAACTCTAAATCACGGGACTGGGCTTTGTGTCTGGTATCAAACACCCGTGACATTTCCGTGACGAGAAGGTCAAAATCATAAAGGGCAGGGTGGTTATTCTCTAATAAAGGATTAGCCCATGCTGCAGCTGTGCCGGCTAAGTGTGACAACGTGAATGCAGCCTTGGTGGTAGTCTGGGAAAGCCAAGGGCCTGCACAAGAAATGCAGTTTGCATTGGTTGAGGAACGTTCTAAATTTCCTGGGATCGCCATGAAATCATTCAGGGGCTGCTAACAGGAATGGAGAGGGCAAAACCACAGGGACAGGATTTTGAGCGTTGGGAGTTGGAAGCAGGGGTGGTGCAGGGGCGGTGTTCCCGAATTCAGGGTCCGCAGATAGGGGATGCTGAACGCTCTGTAATGAGCCAAGGCGTTGATGGATAGCCGCGTTAACGGCAGTCATGTCAGCACGAAGTACCGTGATGGCCTGGATCATAGCAGCCATGGGGTCATCCGTGGTTCCCTCCATACCCACACGACTGAGGCTTCACAGTCTGTCGTAACTTGATTGTCGTGCAGATATGAGAGACCTCCATCCCCAAGTGCCACACAGAAAGATACGCAAAGTCACTCTCTGTGCAACCCTTGAAGCCACAGGTGGGATAAATCCGGAACCACGAAGTGCTGGAACCCCAAGGAAGCTGCAAAGGAAACAGGGTTAAGTGCCAGACAATCACAGTAATTCAATATGTGAAGGCGCAGGAAGTTACTTACCATGTGATGGCAGGACAAGGGCTGCTAACCATATGGGGTGGAGAAGGGGTAGTTCCGGGACTCACGCGGGCAGCAGTCCTTGCTGTTATTGGACTGTGGAAAGCACACTGGTTGTTGCAGGAAACGGCCCACCTGTTGAGGAACCACTGATGGAGTTCCTGTGCTACTCCAAGCAGAGCTGAATGAAGTTCAGGAGAACGGGATACCAAATTAGTGGGGAAATCCAATGGAGTCCATATAACAATCCAGATTCGTGTACCAGGAATATCAGTCCAAAGATCGAGTACCAGAAATCGAGAGGGCAATCCAAAAGAAGTCAGTGAAGCAAAAGTCGAGTTCGAATTCCAAAATAGATCAGCAAACCGGATACGCGATGCTCAACAGAGTTGCAGGAAACAGCTGTGAAGCGATGTAGTTACCGCGAGCACGGCTTTTGTACCATCTACTTCCTGATCACGTGGGACGGAGCCGCATCACGTGAGCGCGAGAACGAATCATGTGAGTGGAATACCGTGGTCACGCGACGCGGAAGCGTTCTCCTGCTTTTCCCGTTTCCCAGTCGCCACGGCAATTGCCAGTGGAGAAACGGACGTAACCGGGACTGCGGGGTGCAGCCGACATGTTGTGCACGTCCATAAAAAGGTTCTCACTGCAAATGCGAGTCCCGGAACTTGTGAGAGGTAACTGAAGGACATCGTCGGGCTGAGGGAATACTGGGATTATTAACAGAGTGTGCAGCATGAGCTGAGTGTGCGACACAAATGGAAATTGTTCACAGTTCCAGGGAATGGCTCCCTTCTCCAGGTTTCGCTCCACCAAAACAAAAGTTCAAAAGAATAACCAATTTCTATGTAGAACAAGAGGATAACACCCTCCTGTTGGCGGTGCAATTCACTCCAGAGTAAATAACACATTTTACCCAAAGCTTTTCCAAATTCATTGCAATTCGAAATCCTAATAGTATGAATTTGCTTTCAAACTACCTCAACTTGCAAGTCCCAAGCTCACATAACACCAGGTATACTCCCCTGTCAGGTTCTTTTGCACAGTTCTTTTACACAACTTGAGTGCCGGCCCCAGACTAGCCAGTGCCTGGTATACTCTCCTGCCAGGACTTTTCTACAACACAACTCTATCAAGATCTAGGGGCATACGTTTTCCTCAAGTTCCTATTATCACTGGTATATTTAAGATATCCCCAAATACTGAGACTGTATAAATCAGTTTGTGGTATAAGCTGTAGGGAATGTGCCTCCCGTTTCAATTAGGGGCCAGTGTTAGGCAGAATTATATGCAGCACCCTTTGGGAACACCACACACAATTAAGACTTCAAGTGACAGTACAATTTCACCTTTGGTACAAGCCTGTACTACACAGTTAAAGTGGTAGCAGTAGCAGAGCAGGCAGACTTATCTCAAGAGTAAGTGAGCAGTATCAAATAGTTACACAAAGGACAGAAATTACTATGATTCAGGCAAACACTGACTCAAGGTTTTCAAGTAAAAGAATATACATTTATTTCACTCTTTTGTATAACACTACACTATTATAAGCAGTCTTAAAAAAAAAAAATTCACACTCTTAATACACCACACCACTTCCTTTAAATTCCAGACAAGTTAAGCTCACAAAATGAAGTGGGAGCAAAATGGCACTCCAGCAATTTAAAAGGGAGGGAAAGACAAAAGTTAACAGAAATGGATCCACACCAACAGGTAAGTACTCAGGGCAAGCGAACAAGAGACACTACAATGATAAAATCAGATAGAAAAGGCTTAGGGCCAAAGTCAATGGTTCAAAAGTCTTTTGCTCATGATAATACAATTCAGGGTAGTTTGCTGTAAAGTCCGTGGCACGGTTTCCGGACGAGGTTGGTTGGTAGAAAAGTTAGTTCAAAGTTAAGAGAAGGACAAGCCCTCGGATTGGGAAAGATTTCAAACACTTTCACCGCGGCTGAACAAAACGCACAACCGGATTTTCACAGTACCTTAAAACGGAGGGAGCTGTAGCTGAGGCAGAAGTTCCTGGTAGTTCCTGCAGGCTCACGGTTCCTGAAGCGACTGTCGGACTGATCAGAAGTAGGAAGTCTGGAGGGTCCTGCGCTACCCAGGGAAGAAACCAGCAGCAGAGCAAAGCAATGAATAAAAAGTGCGCTCCTTAAAACCCAAGCAGGGTCCGACCTTCCTGGCTATCCGGCCCACTGTAGCTCTGTACAGCGAATTCGACCAGAGGAGGGGTCCTGGCTTGCAGTTGGGGTGAACTGGTTAGTCCCACCAGCTCATGGGAAGAGATTTCCTGGAGGATCTTCTCTGTCGTCGGATTCTGGAGATTCGGATCTGCAGCATGGCTTCACCGATCGGTTCAGTCGTTGTAGGAGTCCTCTTCTTCCAGTTCATCGTTGGTTCTTTCGTTCCAGTGGCGACTCTGCTCTTCCAGTCCAAGAGACCTGCTTTTTATGCAGTTTTCCCCCCATTCATACAGCCTGGCTGTCAATCACACAGCAGGGTGGCTGCCCTGGCAAGGCCAGTCCCCTTAGCCAATCAGATAGGAGTGCGACTTGGGTTACCAAGGGAACCCATGGCAGGGGTCCTAAAACCCCTCTCTCACATCCGGCCTACCCAGACTCTCAGGCGCCTAAAGGAGGGCTTCTGTGTGGAAGACCATGAAAAAGCAATGAACAAAGGGACCAATCCTGGTTTGGCGTGCAGAGTAAACCACGAGAAGGACTTTAACAAAAAGAAATGGTGAATAAAGAAAGATTGACACGAGGAAGAGGACAACCGGAATGAAGAAAAGACTGACGAGGAAGAGAGCAACCGGAATGAAGATTGCTGAGCTTGACTGAAGTGGGTGGTCTAGTTGTTGGAGGGATCCGATTGGTTTCAAACAGCTCCCTGCAGTAAATGCAGGGGTTCAATGCTGGAACCGAGAAGTACTGTGGGGAGTTCCGACCGGCTATGCTCTGCCGAGGATGCCATGCTGTTAACATGTTACGTAGGTAGTCTCTGAAAGAGGCCCATATGTCTTTGGGGCGGCTAGTCACCGACTTAGTGAGTACATATTGCTCTTCGCATTCATTGACAAATGTAAGCTCACGTAAAAAGTCATCAATACGAGGGGCATTTGTGGCTTTCCAACATTTCAATATACAACGTTTTGCAACAACACATGCCACATTACATATGCGTCTGGTGGTTTCAGCTACCTAAGTGATGTCCCTGAACAAATATTTCAAGGGGGGCAACGATGCCGGGATTGACGTAATCTTTTCAAGGATCTCTGCAACAGAACTCCAGAACACAGTTATCAAAGGACATGCCCAGTACATATGAAAAGCGTTTGCAGTTGGTTCGCCACATTTCAGACATTCCCCAGAGCAATCGACCCCAAACTTAAGCCAACTTGGCCAGGATATAATGGACCCGATTGAGAATCTTAAATTGATTAAGCGTAAGCCAGTGTTCAAATAGACAGATTTGGTTAGTTGGCAGCATCGAAGCCATTGTTCCACACTCAGCGTTACACCCAAGTCCGTTTCCCAGGTTGTTTTTATAGTGTTAAGAGATCTGGAAGGTGTTTGCACTAAGGCATATAAATTAGAGAGCCCCTTCTTTGCCCCATTAGTTGCTATCATGGCACGTATGCATTCATGTGTAGTGGGTTCTTCAGGAAACGTTGGCCATCTCGCGGTAAACACAGCACTCATGCGGTGATATTGATGTTGTTTAAGCTGTCCACCCCGAGCAGTGTTCACAAAATCACCCAGACTCACATACGTACCTTCTGGGAACATGTTCCGCATTTTTAGCTGTTTATCCGGGTCCCATGTTATCTGCAATGTTTTATCTAAGGTGGGGGGGAAATACCAGGGAAGTGCCAGAGCGGAACCTCAGGGTCATATGGAACAGCTACCCCGATTCTTCTGTATATCCTGAACCATGCATGTGCAGTAGTGCTGACGAGGTCAAACTTGCAGGGGTCTTTGTTGCTCTGGCTAAAAATGGCAGACCTGAGGTCAGTAGGGGAAGATGCATATTTCTCTATAGGAATATGTGTGGCTGTGTCACCAGGGTCGAACCAGTGTTTCGCGAATGGGGCCTGTGCCATCAAGGTTTGAAGTGCTGCAATACCGCTGCTCGAGTATGGCTCCACCAGTTTGTCCCATTTCATTCTTGGAGCCCTCCCTCCTCATATAAATGACGTAGCTAGTGATTGGCCAGGCAAGGCATTCTTCACAAAGCTACAGAGGGGAACATTACCAAAATAGAACAGTAGTTTTGGGGAGAATGACTATTTTGAGAAGTGCCACAACGTTCGTATAAAGAGATGGGGAGCTTGGTCCACAATTGGAGTTTAGCTGTTAGTATCTGTAAACAATCCTCATAATGGTCTGCATAGTGTTTTTTTTCCGCTGGATACGATAGTGCCTAAGCAGTGGACTCGTATTTGAGACCATTTAAATCCATTAATATTGGATGGGCATTTACTGGCGGGCATGAGAGGAAACAGTTCAGATTTAGAGTTATGGATTTTATACCCAGAGTAGCGTGCAAAGTCATGTATGTCGGTCATGATGGGTTCCAGGTTTAGCTCAGGGTCTCGAATATAAAGCAGAGTATCATCCACGTAGAGCAATATCATCTGCGGAGGGCTTGTCATTCTGATGCCTCTATGTACACGTTTCTACCAGACGAACGAACTCAGCCATGGGTTCAATTGTGAGAGCAAACAGAATGGGGGAGAAGGGGCCAAAGTAGAGGGAACCTGAACCAAGGTTTGCCTGCAGGGGCGGCCGGCGGGCGCATGTGAATCCATGAAAGATACCAACGCTGGAGAAATGGAGCTACAGGTAAGAAACTACCCCCTTCTCCAGCATTGGATCTTTCATGGATTCACATGATGTGAATACATTACATAGCAGTACCAATCATGCGTGGTGGAGTGTAAAGGCAATCCAATACATAAACAGAATCACATACATGAGACAATAAACCCATCCAGTGACCAAGTTAAAAAATAAACACCCTGAAGCTGCGGGGCTTACCTTATTGGAATAGGCGTTGCAGGACCGCCCGTCCCACCTGCACATCCTCACCATGCTGCTGCCCCAGACAGCAATGCCGGGTAAAAGTATGCAGCTCCGCCCAGGAGGCCGCCTGGCAAATGCCCACCAGCAGAATCCCCGACCACAATGCTGCCGACAAAGCCCTAGACCGTGTTGAGTGTGCCTTCAGAGTCCTTCCCAAAGGCTTCCCAGCTTTAGTGTGGCATAACGAAATAGCAGAGGACACCCAACGAGAAAGTCTTTGTTTGGAGATGCCCGTCCCTTGTTGGACTGCCCATAAACCACAAACAGCTGTTTAGATTTTCTGAAATAATGAGTTTGATTCAAATAAAACTTCAACGCCCTCTTAACGTCCAGAGAATGCAGAGCCTGTTCTGCTGGTGTGGATGCTGCAGCAAAAAATGAGGGCAAAACAATAAAAGAGTTTGTGAAATGCCGTTGGCACTTTGGGGATAAGTGCGGATTGGTGGCCAAAATAACCTTGTCCTTCAAGAATCTCAAGTATGGCGGGTCGACTACCAATGCCTGCAGCTCTGCTACCGACAAGTGAAGGAGATCAGAGAACCACGGCTGCCTGGACCAGAACGGAGCCACAAGAATCACACGGCATTGGCATCTCCAAATCGACTGGAGGACCTGCCGTATGAGCGGAAATGGGGGAAATGCATATACGAACCGGCCCGTCCACGGGAACCCATCCCCCAGACACTCCCCAGAGACTCGGGGTGAGCCCACCTGTTGGCGAACTCCCAACACTGTTTGTTTTTTCCATCGTAAAATGATCCAATGGGGGATGGCCCCACTTCCGGAAGATTATGGAAACCTGCTGCACGTTCAGCTGCCACTCGTGCAGCTGACCGACGTCCCGCTGAGCGCATCTGCCTGCACATTCAACACTCCCGGGAGATAAGCCACAATGCCGATGTCATGCAGCAGAGTCCAATGCCAAAGGTCCTGTGCTTCCCTCGACAGCACCCTGGAATGCGTGCCCCCGTTTCCGGAGATAAAACATTGTGGTGGTATTGTCTGTCAACACCCTCGCCACCGAACCGCGTATGCACGGCAGAAACGCATGAGGGCCCAGTGTACTGCTCTCAACTCGAGCACATTGATGTGGAACCGGGATTCCTCCCGAGACCACAGGCCTTGAACTTTGAGTTGCCTAGATGCACCCCCATCCCATCTGAGAGGCATCTGCTACAATCGTAAATTGGAACTCCGGCTCCAGCAACGGCATGCCCCGAACCAGATTGTCCAAGCACTTCCACCATCGAAGATTGTCCACCAGAGTGTCGTTGACCACCATCTTGTCGGACCAAGAACCGCGACTCTGCGCCCACCGGTACGGGTGGAACTCTTGAACCGGCCTCATGAAGAGACGACAGTTTATCAGCAGCGGAATGCATGCCGCCATGGCCCCCAGCAGTGACATGTAGGTCCGGACTAACACCCTTGTGCCGATCTTCCACTTGGCTGCCCTTTGCAGGAGCTTCAGCACCCGCTCGCCTGAGGGCTTCACCAGTCCCAGTCGAGTCTCAAACTCCACCCCCAGAAACACCAATGCCTTGGAAGGCTTCAGAAATGATTTCTCGAAGTTGATGGCGAATCCCAGTCGTTGCAACAGCTGCATGGTAGCTCCGAGACTTTCCTGCGCATCCCTTGGCGACAAACCTCTCACCAGCCAGTCGTCCAGGTACGGGTATACGTGATGACCCTCCCGTCGGAGAAATGCTGCCACTGGTGCCAAACACTTTGTAAACGTCCTGGGGGACGACTTCAAACCAAATGGGAGTACCCGAAACTGGTAACAGTCCGCTCCTACGACAAACCGTAGATATCTGCAGTGCTGTCGACGCATGGGAATGTGAAAGTATGCGTCCTGTAAATCCAACAATGCCAGAAATTCGTCGGGCTGTACCGACCGGATGACTTCCTGAAGAGTGAGCATCTTGAACTTCAGGCGTTGCAGAGTCTTGTTCAACGCCCGAAGATCCAGAATGGGTCACCATTTGCCGTTGGGTTTCTTCACCACAAAGTAGCAGGAATAAACCCCTTGGCCTCTCTCTGCCACTGGAAATGGTTCTATAGCCCCTTTCTCTAGTATAAGAACCACCTCCTGCCGCAGGACGTGAAAATGTTGTTGCAAGGCATACACCGGTGGAATGGAAACTGAGGAACACTTGAACTCCAACGAGTGGCCCAGACGCACTGTGTCCAACACCCAACGATCCAACGTTATTTTGCACCATTCGTCCACGTGCATCACCACCCTGCCCCCCAGTAGATTGTCCTGAAGGCAGTCATTGTTGTGGTTTAGCTTGCCTCCCCTTAGAGGTGGAGGACTGCGAACCCCTTTTCCGCTGAGCCTGAAAGTCCCGACTCTTCTGTGCAGACTGCGCCGACCTCCGGTACCCCTGGGAGGAATAACTTGATTGATAGTAACCCCATCCCTGGTGGAAGCAAACCGGGCATTACCCAAAGCCCCCGGGAACGGGCGAAAGGAGCGAAAAGAGCGTCCACTCTGCAAAGCCCCTAAGGACTTAGCCGTCTCTGTGTCCTCCTTCATCCCTTTGAGGGCCTCATCAATTTTTTCACGAAACAAATGCTCCCCCTCACAGGGCATGTCGATAACTTTATAATGCACCTCCGGGCGAAAGTCAGTGCACTTTAGCCAGGCTTGGCGACAAAGCACTACCCCATTGTTAATCTGCTTAAACCCGGACTCCGCCAGGCCAACGGCAGTATTTATACTGTGACTGAAAGCCTCCTCATCTTCACACACCAATAGCATGGCGTTCTTGTGGTGCTCCTCTGGCAGATGTTTCAAAATAGGCACCAGCCTATGCCACATCTCACGATCATAGCGTGCCATGATCACTAAGGAATTAGCCACTTTCACCGTCGTCGCCCCAACAGTCAAAACCTTCTTCCCGAAGGCCTCCTGTCTTCTTGCCTCACTGTCCGGAGGAGTAACACACTTGTGCTGACTCCGGGCCTTACGGCTGGCCGCCAGCGACACCACAGACTCAGGCGTGGGCTGCGACACCAAGCACTTCGGGGTACATTCTGGGGCCTTGAACTTTTTCTCAAGTCTATCTTTGACAGCCGGCTCCGAAAAAGGATGGCGCATCGTGCGCAGGCCCTCCTGCCATGTGTGGTCCAGAATAGGCACAGAGAATACAGCTTTCCTTCTCTTGCCCATGTGATCGAACAGGAAGCAATCCTTCCGCTCTTCCTCTGGTGTCAACCCAAACTCCACACACGCCTTAGCCATCATGGCATGGAACGCCCCAACATCATCGGGGGTGGGAGGGGACGCTGCGCCAGACTCCGAGGCTGTTCCACCTCCCTGTCCGTGTCCCATGCGTCATCCCTCGTCGGTGACGATGAACCAGTAGACATAGTACCTGTGGAACACTGCCGGTCTCTGACTCTGGCAGTTCGCCCTCCTCATCCTATGATCGTGGACAGTCTTCTCTCACCGGCAACCCTGCCGGAGGAGATTCACATGGAGGCACACCCAGAACTTCCAGTGCAGGCCCCACCGGGGTCACATTCCAAGGAGGCAACCTCGCCTCCGGCTGGCCCAACAACGATTGCAGCGTGGACAGAACTTGGAGCAACAACATATACTGCGAGTTAACCAGTGGATAAGTAGCAGGACCAGCTCCCCGTCCCACCGACGTCGAGGGCCCAACACTTTGCAGTCCCAAAGCCGACAGGCCCAGCACAGGCTCCTGTTCGTCGTCCACCTCCGAAGACACTGAAAAAGCTGCCGTATCTTGATGTAGAATGGTGTCAAGGCATAAGCGAGTCGAAGGCGGAAGACTGCCATGCCCCACTAGTCAGCAACAATCCTTCCGTGTCAATTCTCGTGGACGAGAAAAGCATTGGTCCCTTATCAAACACTGTCGTCGCCGGAGTGGATGACACCACCGTCAACGACAGAACTGTAGATTGGAGAGCAACCGTCTACGACGGGCCCACCGTCGAAGAGGTCATCGTCGGTACCGCTACCTGCTGTGTAGATGTCACCGGAGACCGGACCTGCTTGGCAGCGCTGGACCGGTGTTTAGAGTACTCTATGCTAGAGGACGACCTGTGATGGTCCCCGGAAGACAAGCGCTTCGATGAGGAGTCCTTTGACTTGGCCAAGCCCTTCTCCTGCGGCGTCAACTTTTCGGGCCTTCTACCAGATACCCGGGAATGGTCCGACCGACCATGCTTAAACGAAGAAGCACTCGTATGGTGTTATTTGAAGGGTGATTATAGAGCACTGCTATGCCCACAAAGATTGAAACTGTTGGACACTGACTGACTCCTAGATTGGTTTTTGAGCCTATGTACACATGAAGCGGGGGGGGGGGGGGGCGGGGGGGAGGGGAAGGGGCGGGAATATTGGTAGCAGGGGGTAGTTTATATGTTTTAACAATGTTTCTTCAGTTTGTTTATTCTTTTTGTATGGTTTATTTGGATGTATATTTGTTATAGAAAATCAATAAAAAGAAAAAAGCAGGGAAAGAAAGGGCTGGGGAAAAGAAAAAGCAGCAAAACGAGAAGTGACCAATAGATTAGCAGTGATTGGCAGGGACGCGGGACTGAAGTCGCATGACCTAGATCCACCTGCGCCAGAAGGCCATCTCCCCTTTGGAGAAAGCGGATTGTGTAAACAAGATAAGATGTGTAAATGAATGTGTTGATATTGTGTCAATTGTAATTTGCCCTTTAAAACATTACAAAAGAAAATAATCAAATGGGACGAGCTGCGGAGGGTTGAATATGAAGAGGACACTTGAGGCCTGAGTCGGTGCCAGTCGATGTGCATTGCCCCTGCCTAATGAACACCCTTCTGGTGGCAGTCTGCATGGTGCCAATGCTCTTGCAGTTCAGGAAGGGACGTTGTTCAATACATAGGCTCCTGGTGCTCCATCTTCACATATTGTTCCCCCCACTTGCCTCATACGTTAACCCTCTACGACATGTGCAGGGCTCTGCTGCTTCCCAGGTAGATTTGCACTACATAAAATCCAAAACTACAAATGCATAACAATCGATGAAACATACATACCTGGGGCGGCTTTCAGAACGCTGGGTTCTATATTAACTACATCAAATCCCAAACTACAAATGCATAACAATCGATGAAACATACACGCCTGGGGCGGCTTTCAGAACGCTGGGTTCTATATTAAACTACATCAAATCCCAAACTACAAATGCATAACAATTGATGAAACATACACACCTGGGGCAGCTTTCAGAACGCTGGATTCTGCATTTCTTTTCACCAATGAGTCTGTGAAGACGGCTCCATCTACAGGAAGTGCATCTGATCCCGGGGAGGGCAACGCATCAAGTGAACAATGCCCAGTAGGACACAGTGGTGTGGAATTGTGCTCCTGACCTGCAACTGGGCCATCAGGAGACACTGGTTCTAGCTGGTCATCTTCATCAACATCATGCCCAACTGGTACCACGTGTTCTAGCTTGCAGTTCTGCTCATCAGGGCACAATGGTTCTAGTTTGCAATTCAGTTCTTGACTCGGTTCTTCAGAAAACATGCTCTGACGCACTTGTGTCTCTTCTTGCTCCTGGTCGTCAGGACAAGGTGGTTCCAGCTTGAGGCTCAAACTGAGGTTCTGTTCATCAGGGGACATGTCTTTAATGCACTGTTTTTGTTGCTGGTCATCTCCATCGGGGAAGACTGGTTGCATGCACTGGTCCTGTTGTTGGCTTTGCTCATCAGTGAACACTGTTTGTACACACAGAATTGGTTGGTCCTGGCCAGTGGGCATCCCTGGTTGTATATACTGGTCCTGTTGGTGTCCTGGTACAGGAGGAAACCTTGGTTGAGGACACCAGCTCGAGTCCCCTGTAAACGTGCTGACATTGCCGTCTCTGATCGTCACTGGACTCCGAACCTCCACTGATGCTACATTATCCTTCAAGTAGTCCTCGGCTCTCGTTAGCCAGATTTGCTTCATGAGCTCTGTAACCGTAACAGGCATGCCCTCCATGGTATTCTGCAAGTGATCTATTTTTTCTTCAAGGCGCTGTAGTGTGGCTAAGGAGACCATGTTTGGTACTTCCGAAACAGCAGGCACAGATTCATGGATCTGCCAAGCACCGTTCCTACTGGATGCCGCCAGAATATTACCTTTACTTGCCAACAAGCTGATTGCTTCCTGTGTTTGATCATGTATTTGATCATTTTTGGGGTCAGGGTCCTGACAGGATCTTTTCAATATGGTGTACGGCATTGGTAAATTCCAATTCTCTACCTGCCTTCCCTTGTCCAGAGACGAAGTCTTTAGGCTCTTTGAGGTTCCAGGCTGCGAGAACTGTTCTGGCTTGCAGAGGCTCCAGGCTGCGAGAGCTGGTCCGGCTTGCAGAGGTTCCCGGCTACGAGAGCTGGTCCGGCTTGCAGAGGTTCCCGGCTACGAGAGCTGGTCCGGCTTGCAGACGTTCCCGGCTACGAGAGCTGGTCCGGCTTGCAGACGTTCCCGGCTACGAGAGCTGGTCCGGCTTGCAGACGTTCCCGGCTACGAGAGCTGGTCCGGCTTGCAGAGGTTCCCGGCTACGAGAGCTGGTCCGGCTTGCAGAGGTTCCCGGCTACGAGAGCTGGTCCGGCTTGCAGAGGTTCCCGGCTACGAGAGCTGGTCCGGCTTGCAGAGGTTCCCGGCTACGAGAGCTGGTCCGGCTTGCAGAGGTTCCCGGCTACGAGAGCTGGTCCGGCTTGCAGAGGTTCCCGGCTACGAGAGCTGGTCCGGCTTGCAGAGGTTCCCGGCTACGAGAGCTGGTCCGGCTTGCAGAGGTTCCCGGCTACGAGAGCTGGTCCGGCTTGCAGAGGTTCCCGGCTACGAGAGCTGGTCCGGCTTGCAGAGGTTCCCGGCTACGAGAGCTGGTCCGGCTTGCAGAGGTTCCCGGCTACGAGAGCTGGTCCGGCTTGCAGAGGTTCCCGGCTACGAGAGCTGGTCCGGCTTGCAGAGGTTCCCGGCTACGAGAGCTGGTCCGGCTTGCAGAGGGTCCAAGCTACGAGAGCTGGTCCGGCTTGCAGAGGGTCCAAGCTACGAGAGCTGGTCCGGCTTGCAGAGGGTCCAAGCTACGAGAGCTGGTCCGGCTTGCAGAGGGTCCAAGCTGCAAAAGATGGTCTGGCTTGCAGGAGCTTCACGCTGTGAGAGCTGGCCAGGGTTCCAGGGGATCCAGGTTGGTAGGGTTGTTTTTGTTTCCAGACGATCTAGAAGAGGAAAGGTGATTTGGCTTGGATCTTGTAGCAGTGTAGTTAAATCTGTTCTGCCTGGTGGTGTTGCTCTTGGAGGTCAGGTAAGTACTACAATTATATATTTTCTTTTCCATAAACAGATTTTTGATTGTCCAAGTCGCAGGCGTCTGAAAAAGAGGAAAAATTGAAAAGAATGTTTATAACCAAACTGTAGAGTAAATGGGTCCAAATTGTATGGTATGTCCCCTTCCCATGACCCCTCTTTTCTAACTGTATCCATCCAATAAATAACAATTAGTTGCCATAAATGATGCATGTACTGTGCCAGTGAGGTCACCACTGGAGGATGACCCCACCCTATGGTGACAAGGAATGTCTAAGTAGGGATTCCCTTTCACCTCCCTACCCCCCATTGCAATGTCTCAAACACTTATGGGCTATATGGGAACTGAACAGGGTTATCAGGTTCAGGGCCCTTTTAAGGTGGATGGCTTGGTTTCTGACACGTACCGTTACCACCTCTTTTTGAAATTCAGGACCAATGGAATCTCCTCCTCAGTTCAGGGAGGAACCTAAATACAGTGCAACCGGCCGGTGTTCCTCAAACCTCTGGCCGATTCTCTCCTTCTCGATTGCACTGTATTTAGGTTCCTCCATGAGCAACAGAGGGAGACGCTCTAGACCAGCAGGAGCAGACAGGCATGCAGTTAGCGTGGTGGGAGGAGCCTGATGACAGCTCGCAGAGGACTGCCACTTCAGAGAGGGTGTGAGTCCTGAGCAACTAGAAACCACGAGAGACAGAAGCCGAACAAAACAACATAGGATGCACCGGTATCCTATTCACCGAAGTCAAGACATCGAAGAGGCACTGTGGAAGAGCAGACCACGTGTGCTGGAGAAATGGGGCGTGATACAGACCCGCAATTGCCAAAGCGACTTACTTTGGAGCAGCACTGTTGTAGCACACATACAAGGCAACACCCAGGGAGCAGTCGGAGGACGGTGAAGCCAAAAACGAGCCCACACTGTGCTGAAGGTACGAACACCCCAGGAGGCATTTTGGCGTCGAGTCTGGAACTTTAAATTTTTTCTCTATGCGGCCCTTGACCGCAGGTTCAGAGAATGGGTGCCGCATGGTTTGGACGCCCTCTTTCCATACGTGGTCCAGTATCGGTATCGAAAAAATGGAACGCCTATTCTTGCCCATGTGGTCAAAGAGGAAGCAGTCCTTCTTTTCTTCCTGTTGGGTCAGACCGAACTCCTTGCAGGCCTTTTCCATCATGGAATGGAAGGCCCCTATGTCATCCGGTGGTGACGGGTGAATGGGACTTTTCGGAGGTTCCACCTCCACATCCGAAACCCATGATGGGTCCCTCGACGGCGAGAGGGAGATATCAGAAGCTGACCCCTGTTCAGAGAGGGAGTCCGAGAGCTCACCTTCCTCCTGGACTGTTGGAGCAGTTGGGCCCACGACCGATCTAGTCGGGCGGTGTGAAGGTCCGGGCTTTAGACCGCACGTGGCACACGGGCGGAAAAGAGGCTTACCCGACATTATTGCAGGACCAGACAACAAACTCGCAGGAGTTAGAATATAATTCGATAAGTATCCGAAGAAACTACACGAGGAGATCCCACTATCTTTGGAGACGGTTGAAATCTGAAGGGACCCGCGGGGGCGGGGCTTATATACCATCACGTCCAACGGGGCGTACGTGGGCGGCCCCGTAGAGGACGTAGACGGGGATAGGACACACAAGTGTCGGAAGTTTTTCCTATTGGAAATGACTATATATGTGTACCGAGGGTTCCCAGTCTGACGACGGGGAATATTCTAAGCATGTGAATCCATGAAAGATACCAATGCTGGAGAAATGGAGTTACAGGTAAGAAACTACTCCCTTCCCCACCATATACACAAGTACCACCAACTCTCACCATCCAATACCTCATCCGGCACGCACCCTCCATAATCTTCCTCTGGGCTCTGAAGCACTGTCCTTCCTCCGTCTGGTCCCTCAGTCGGACTTCATCTCACTTGCAAAACCGAAGAACTAAGTGCCCCGTTTACGGTGCCCTCTTTCATGCTCTTCCACTCCCTTTCATTGGTCATGGCATCCCCCTGGCTCCCAGGCCAGTCCCCATCTTGTTCTAGACCGGGGGTCATGTCATGCAGATACAAGGCTTTAAAATGCCTATGAAGCCACGACGCAATCTTGAACACGGGTCCACCGGAGTTCTGCAATGTCAGTCTCGACCAAAACAATCAATCCTAAAGTTCTTATTAGGGTATTTTGGAGCTTCCGGGGGGGGTTGGGGTGGAGGGGGACTGGTATGTAGTATGTACCACAAGCTGTTCACCGCTTCGCTGTTGGGTTGCTCATTCCCTACTCCCCCACAAGGACTTCTGGGCTCTGTAGTCCTGGAAGAGATGAAAAGGTATACTGACCAGAACAGGGCACAGCAGGTATGGGGTAATAACAGGTGGTACTCGACAGTTGCAGCCAGACACAGGTTCAAGGAACTGGGGCCCTTCCAACTCCCTTACCCCACCTTTGAGGCAGGACTGGCTCTGGCAAACACAGGATAGGCCCCTTGCCACAGGTTGGGAGGGGTCCCTGTCACAGAAACCAACACTCAGGCACATGCTCACTGAAATCAACTGTCTCATCACAAACCTGCCACACTTATCCAGAATCATGGAATGCTTTGTTGCAAGCAAACTCCGACAGGACATCACCAGAACGAACCTCCTCAAACCCTTCCAAATAGGTATCCGCTCAGCCACAGCACTGGGACTGCGACACTCCACATTCTGGACCTTCACAATATCACCAAAAAAAGGTTTACAGACCAACTAGCTCTCCTTACGTTTCTGCAACAGTTGACATAATCAACCAAAGCATCCTAAACATCCTATCCCACAGGATAAAATTCTCAGGCACTGTGCTCGACTGGTTTACTTCCATCCTCACTGGCAGGGCACACATCGTCTCATGCCCTCCATCAATTAAACCCCATCCTATTTAAATATACTGGATGAATTTTATGACAAGAAGTAGTTCTATTTTGTAAAGGTTGATGTACAACTATAAAAAAAATTGTAAACATTTTTAAAAATTAAATATGGGATTCTATCTCACCTCCTCTTTAAACTACATCTTAAATCCCTCAAGACCGACTCTGAGCAACCACAACATTCACTTTCAAAAGTATCCAGAAGAAATGAAAATAAACTTGCAAATCTCTTCTCCCGCACAACCTCACACCCTCAAAAACTGTCTCTACAGCATCACTACCCAGACAACCTTCCACAGGCTCCAGCTCAACCGAAACAAAACTGAATACTTCCTTGTATGACCCACAAACAGAAACCAACCTCATCCCTGGAATGAAAACGCCCCACAGACAATCTGCACACATCCCTCACCACACCAGTCTAGTCACTAGGCTTCCCCATCGGCCCCACCACCTAATCTTCACACACTAAATGGTGTGATGGTCAAGCGGGCAGGGATCGCCACTAAGCCCATGGCTGGATGCCTACTAGGGTGTGAGCTAAAGCCCTCCGTACAGCAGAGGGAGGTGTGCAAGTGGGAGGAACCCAGTATCTGTCCCCATCGTACCACTGTGGATCACCCCATACCTCTTCAATCTATCTTTTCATTTCAGGCAACAAAGGTCTTGGCGGACAGCCCACCAGAGCCTCCAGGCAGACTACACTATTTATCAGATTGCTCTGCCCAAATGGAAGAGGGACTGGCCAAGGGTAGCAGCAAAGAGGTTGCACTGCTTCAAAGAATGCTGCACGTTGCCAGCTGACACCAGCGCACAATGTGATCCATCAGCTGAAACAGAGCTCCTATATCAGGACCTACTTACTACAAAACTTGCAGGGGAGAGGCTTCCTGATAAAACCAGAGACATTCCTATCCCTCTAACACAAACTGAAACATTTTCCAACATGGACTGGCATTATCCTGGAACGGTGGACCCATGCAGAAAGAAGGGATGGGGATTTGCCCCTTTTTAAACGTATTATGGCATTGGTAACACCTCCCGGATGGGAAAAACAAAGCAAAATTGGCTAGGGCAAGACCAACAATAGGAGAAGGAGGAGAGGATAAGAAGTGTGGCAGGAAACAGGAAGGTGTGGGTTGTTTGGGGGATGTTAGAGGAGAAGGAAGAGGAAGTGGCAGATGAAGGGATCAACAGTAGGAAAGACAGTGACTGGAGTGTGTAGACAATTGAAATAAAAAGGTGAGGTATTGGTTGGTGAGAGCGAGTGGTATTGTGTTGCGAGTGTGGATGTAAGGTGGATGAGCAAGAGTGTAAGAGGAGAGCGACAGAGTAGAAGGTAGAGTAGGGGATGGGTGAGGGGAGAGTGCTAGTGGAGATGGGATAGGTGGAGTGGAGAGTAGCATGGAAGAGAGTAGGAAATAGTATTATTTGAGGGTAGAGAGTAGTGGGAGGAAGGGAGAACAGAGATAGGTAGGGGACTATCAGGGCCAGAAAGAGGATGGATTGTGGCTGGAGTTGCTGGAAGAATAACTCAACCGTAGAGTAGGTCCCACCTATGATGTCCCAGAGAGGTTAGATGGATAAGGCAATTAACTTTAGGCCCTCACAGAAGGCCAGTCAGAACTTGACGATAGGCATAAAGAAGCAGTATATACCAACCTGCAGAGTAGGGGCGCCTGGGTTAGGCAGGGTCTTCCGTTCTATAGGCGAGAGTGGGGACGGCCCTATGAGCCCCTTTTTTAAACACCTTAATTCCATTTTCAAAGGTTTATTAAAACCTTACACAATACGGAAGATAGAAACATATATTAAATTAAAAAGTGTTCCAAACTAAAAATGTACCGTACAAAATGTGTTAACCTAGCAGAATAAAACAAACACTAATACAGAGACTTCCATTTCACGAATATACAAGACTCAGAATTTATGGTTAATGAGTTTTCAATGCCGCAAACGAATGTGACCCAAACTCCAACGAGTGCAAAGGCATATTGTTATGCATAAATCTCACTTCCCCCGAGTCCGGCGCAGTCTAATATTATATGTGTCAATGATTCAATTTACTTGGGCACCTTACAAAATATACAAGGAAGCCCCCCCCCCCCCCATCGCCACCCCCCCCCCCCCCGAGTCATTGGTGTTGTGCAAATGCCTATAAAGAGCCGGGAGAGACGATCTCAGCAAGAAAAGACCCAGGCTACAAATGGGGTGAGGTTTTCAGGATGGACACCCCAGACACTAGCCCTAGCCTTTGCAACTAGTCATCAGAACGTAGGTTTGTTCCTCTCGCTTTCCTAAATGTTCATCAGTGGTCCGCCGGGAGTAATCTACCTTGCTACATAACGGGAGGTGGGGGATACAAACCATGTACCACATATTGCGTATAACTCAGATTCATCCATCGGTGCTGTGAGGAACTCATGGTGACAACAGTAAAGACAGACACAAGTGATCACAGCTCAAGAGTGTTTATTAAACTGTATGCAGGTTGGAAAACGCCTAATCTAGACCTAAATCTAAGATGGGAGCAAGCATCGACCATCAAATGAAAATAAAGCAGTCCTTTTAGTGTTGTGTCAAATAAAAGGGCCTATACTAAGAAACCTGTTGCCAAACCTTACAACTAATACAAAAAGTCTGTGGGATGGTTTTCAAGAAAAGAAAGAAGTGTTCACAAATAATAGGTCAGGATGCGGTAGCTTGGAGCACGGGGGTAAGGTGGGATCTTGGAGCACAGTACACACTCAAGCTTTCCCAGCACGAGTCGACAGTTCCGCTTGCAGCCATAAGGACCGTTGCTGGTTAAGTCTTGTTTCCTTGAAAGTCTCTTGCCTTCGAGGGCCTGACGTATTCAATAACAAAACAAGTTTCAAGGAGGGTGAGGATTCTTCATCCCTGGGTCCCCTTCTTCTGGGCGCTGACCCCTCTTTACTTTCAGCCTCCCTCCTCCGGGTACACTATGGCTTTTCCTTCGCTCACAAATTTTAAAGTCTTTTAAACAGTTCCAGTGGACAACCCTTCGGCCGGGTTTACTCTTGTCAACACACTGTTTCTTGGTACTTTAGACCTTGCCCCCTTCTTGTCAGCATCTCGCGTGCGGGTTCACACTTGCCAACTTCACCTTCACATTCACTTTCACTTTCACTGTTTACGGGATTGACTTCCCTTTCTTTCTTTAAAGTTTGCAGTTCAAAGGCTTTCGACTGTATGGGTATTTTGCTTGATCTCCTGTCGGACTACTTGACTTATGGCGGCTCTCCTACAGCCTTGTGGTTTCTGTAGTTTTACTCAACCAGAGTTTCTCGGAGTAGCACCCAAGTGGTGCAGATCCCCTTCTGCAGCTGGTTTCCCCCTTTACTATTTTACAGTTCTTTGAACTTTCTCACTTTGTGACTTTCATTCATCACAGCCCTGTTCTTATCAGCTCTCCCCTCGACTCACCGGCTTTGATGAGCCACTTGGCTTTCTTCTTTACTGGAGTCAAGGCCAGTACCACAGAAGCAGGAGTCTCCCCCCGCTCCTGCTTCTTGGCGTAGGCTTGCCCTGTGTACCGTTGATATCTGCTGCAGCACACTAGGGATATTGTCCTTGGTCTTATGTTTCTTTCAGAAGAGGGTTCTCAGGGTTTTGTCAAAAAGGCCAAGGTCGTGTATCTCGTCCGCCTCTCGATATCTGCCGCCTTTCTCCTCCTCTTGACTGGCGGGTCTGGATAGCTGTCTCGTCGTGCGGTCTCCCTTGCTCGTACTGTGCCCTCTTGCGTCACCTTTTATTCCTGTGGGGAAGGGAAGGGAAAGGGCCGTCAGGTGTGTGTGAAATTCTGATGAATTGTCTGACCTTTTAATTGGGACATGTCAGGTACATGGGTCTGGTGTTAGTTCGTTCTCTGGTGTGTCGAGCAAATGTATTCGTGTCGGAAGGGGAGGGCAGTGGTCTTGAATGTCCTATGGGATAGGATAGGGAAAAGGTGTTGAAAGAAGCGGGATAACGCATTCCCCAGTCGCTGTCCCGCTCCAAGAAGACCCCCCATCCAGGTGATCCTCCCTCACTGGTCCAACCCCAGGAACTGGATCCAATAGCAATGGCCGTGTCCTGGCCACCTGGATGACAGATCCCCGGTGACTAGCTAGGAAGACACCTTCAGGTTTCTCACAGTGCACAGTCAGTGGCTTCTTGAAGATTGCATCCTATCGGGCCCTGCTACAAGCGTGCCTGGGATGCTTTCTTCTTCACTCAACATCCTGTATAGCATTGATGCAGAAACTGGAGCAAAGGGCAAAAGAAGCAAACGGTTGCTGTAGATTTGTGAAGCAGTACGGATGCAAATTTAGGGAACCAGTTGCATGACCACATCAACCACGCACAAGAGAGCCGTTAAGCATGGTTACTTTAAAATAACAAATCATAGCTGCTTGCCCGAGTATTATCCAGTTGACTTCTTTCCATTTATGTAATGGGGGATTTTTACACAGGGCAGAGTATTTTGATAACAGTTTACGTTACTAATTTCCATAAGTTCAGGACATGAAGCACCATTGGACAAGTCCTAGCAAGGGAAAGAAGTGTCTCCCTCGAGAGACAAGTTATTGTAGTGGCTTAAGAGAGTTGGATTTCATGACAGCCCAGCAGTCTCATCACTGTTTATCCAGTTGAGAAATTCTCAATATCAACGTGTGCTAGTAAAAAGCACAAAACTGCTACTCAGCACTGAAGTGTACAGTGAATATTGGAATCCTTGTCCCGTAAGCAATGACCGGAAACCTTGTGTATAGCCATATCCTTAGTAGAGAAGTGGGGGCGGTGGTAAAAGGGCTGTAGCATGAGTGTGATTGTCACACTAGCACAATGCTCACAGAAAGGAGAATCTGATACACAAGATTTCAAGACATTTAATACTCTTTGTGTACAGTACAAAAAGGAAGTGATAGAAGGTGATAAATGAAATGCCAGAATATTCATGTCTGAAAGTGTCAGGATGTGATGTGTAAGGATGGAGCCACGCTTTCAACAAAAAGGGTCCTCCCATCTTACTCCAAAGGAGACCACCCAAGCAATAATGAGTTTCTCCAGAAATCCAACATGAGGGGTTCACGCCAAAAGAAAGGTGCAAAGCAAAGTAATGCAAAGTTTCTTAAAGTCTCAAGAAACAAAAAAAGGACCTTTATTTCTCATGGAGGTTGTCATCGCTCATCATTGGGGCAAACAGGTGGGTGCTCTTCCACCGCTTTGCTTGGGTTGCAGATTTTCTCCAGCCGCGGACTCACAGCTCTCAGGAAGCCAGATGCTTTTAGGATTGTTCTGGTAGCTCGGTCCCTCTCTAACCCAACATAGAGACCTCTAAACAGAGGCCTTGTGACAGGTGAGTGATATGGCAAATATTTCAGTGTTGGCCCTATTCACTTTATAGCAGAAACCTTAGCAAAGTGGTCCAGAATTTGAAAGGATGCAGTGGGTGGGGGGAGAAGCTGCGACCAAGATGAGCATCAATGAGTCATCAGCTTAAAGGGTCAGCTATGAAGGGCTATGCCCTACTATTATTCACAGCATTGTCATTTCTAATAAAGATCAAACAGAAGTGGGCACGGGGCAATAATACTGAGAGCCACAATATATGGAAGAGATATGAAACCCCATCTTCTTCAAAACAAACCCTGCCAAATACAAACAATAGACAATCGACTGCCTCGCCAGCTTCTACACTTACTGGAGGGTCTAGGGCAATGGAAAAAGGTAGGTGCTCTGAGGGGAGACGAGGGGTTAACAACAGCGTGGAGTCTGTAACACCATCACATAATTTACATGGACGTCAAGTGCGCATAACAATATTAATAATGCCCGCTAAATACCAGTGCACAGGGCTTTCTCTTTCACCCCGGGAAGGCTATGTACCCATGGTCTAATTACCCAAAGGAAAATGGTCTGGAGGTGTCCCATGGCAGTTGAGAGACATTTATTTTCATTTAGGAGAGTCCTTCACACTTTTAGAGGTCGACTGGTTGTCCTGATGGTCGATGCTTCCAGGTTGACGCTTTGGCCATCTTTGTCGGAGCTTGCTTCTAGTGTCAGGAACTTGTGACGCTTGCCGACTGCACCAAGGTAGTGTTGAGTCCAACCATGTTCCCAGATTCAGCCTGGCAACAAAGGAGCTGACCCTGGTGGCTGTACCACATGTGGGTGAGGGTTCCAGACACATACATGAGCAAAAGTGAAGGCATCATATGCTACAGATAAGGAGCAAAGCAACATCTACAGAATGATAATAAATACACAGCAAGAGATACAAGAAACAAGGGCACTCCAGCAAGAACTGCACATTCAGGAAAAGGCCTCCTCCCTCCAGCCTCTTACCAGTGCCTCCACAGCATCTGCCCAGGAGTTCCATCTCTCAGCCTGCTCAGTAGCAAGTGGTGCTTGACCCCGCCTCTTCCAGTATGCCATTAGACAAACATCAAGGGACTCCTTCCTTCTGCTCCAAGGTGAGGCCACATCCAGTCTGCCCCTCGGCGGGACAGCCGCGCCATGGCCACAGCCTCAGAGCAAGGCCTCCAAACTCTAGACCGATGCAGCCTCTTACTTGCCACCCCTCCGCCCCCGGCACCATCAAGACTGAGGCTGCTCAGGTGTCCATCTGCCAGCCTGCTCAACATTGCGTGGCTACTGGGCCCACCGCCCCCCTGCACGCCATTGGGCAATTCTGTGCCTGCACCTCACATAACCCATCGTGACTGGGGTGACTGAGCCCCGGGGGACTCCAGTAAAGGGCTGACTGCTAAGGGTGAACTCCCTAGCCGCTTTGCTTCTTCACCTACGAGACTTGGCTTTGCTGTGCACCCACTATAGCTTCCATCATTCCTTTAACAAGGCAATGCCATTGCTGCCTCTTTTCCCTTTTAC
Organism: Ambystoma mexicanum; assembly: GCF_040938575.1. Classification (NCBI taxonomy): domain Eukaryota; kingdom Metazoa; phylum Chordata; class Amphibia; order Caudata; family Ambystomatidae; genus Ambystoma; species Ambystoma mexicanum. The sequence continues at coordinate 39,650,392 of NC_090921.1, forward strand.
TGCTCTCCTTTGCCCTTAACCATCTCAACTCTGCCCCATCCCAATCATCTCTTTCACTCCACGCTACCCATCATCTCACTTGACTTCTCTCCCTTTCCACAGAACTCAGAACTCTTCCACTTCTTGTATGGACCCTCACCACCTCTCTATTTCCCAAACTCTACGGCCCCGGCAGGCAGACTCTTAGTGTGGCGATCCGGAAACAAGGGTGCCAGTAAACTTACCGGCACCCTTGGTTCCGGACTGCCACACTCGTAATGAGACCCAGTGTATTCTGTCTCCCTTAATAGCCAATCATCCTGCAGTACAGTGGTTTGCGATTCCATGGTGGCGGACAAGTCCCTCACACTAGGAAGAGTGAAGTCCACATCATGAGCACAATTGTCTATTAGCAGACAGGGAACGAGATAATACGTGGTAGCGAGCAAGGGGCTGCAGACAGGGAACAGACTGCAACAGGGGAGCAGGGCTGCAGTGCAGGAAGCACAGGGTATTGGAACAGGAACTGAAGCAAGTTATGTCAGCAACAGGAAACAGCAGAATATCGAGGATCGAGGCACAAGGGCTGGGAGCGAACTTAATGCCAGAGCTCTGTACTTCTGCAGGCAGCTGCTTACATAATGTCCTATGCTGAAGCGGGCTAATTAGCAGCACCTGGACCAGCACACCTGAAGGTAATCTGCCTCCTCCTTCTCCGGTCCCAGGAAAGTGAAAGTAGCACTGATCTCCAGGGGTTCTGGGGATTGTGGTTCCAAGACTGATGCATAAGAACAACCAGGGAATGAGAACTGCCACAAGGTGCATTATAGGAATTGAAGTCCAACCAGGGAATGAGAACTGCCACAAGGTGCATTATGGGAATTGAAGTCCATGTTTTCGGATATACAGAACTGTTAAATAATGATTCAAGGTCTTTTCTGGAGATGGTAGAAAACACCCTGCAGTTCTGCAGACTGTGCCACCTATAGGCAGAGATGCAGAAACATGACAATAATGGGGAAACAGGGAACATTAAAAAATAATTTAGAGGGTGTGGATTGTGTGGGCGGGTATGCAAGCAATACTGAAACATTCTGGATTGTCTGTCTCTTCTGGGTGACGTGTGCTGCAACAATGATCCATGAAAACCCTAAAAGAAAACACTTGTATAATAATCCAAGAAGCAGAAAAGGGTGGCAATATAGTCATACTTGACAGAACTGACTATATTAATATGGCCACAACACATCTGTCAATATAAGGGTGCCAAGAAAAAATTTCAGCAACCCCACTAACAACATCACAAAACTAGCCAATGAACTTCTTAACAAATGGCATAAATGTGGGCTATTAACTGATGAGGAGTGGAATTTTCTCCAACCCAAACATCCCAGAATGCCCACCATCTACTTTCTCCCGAAAGTGCATAAGCCATTTACAAAAATACTAGAAGGAAGACCAGTACGGAGCGTGGGTGGTTGGATTACCGAACCCTTTGCCAAATATATCAACAACGTCCTTGCACCAGATACCGTAGCAGAGCACCGGCGGGGACTGCGCACCCCACACCAGCCGCAAGGTGAGCGGTCATTGACTGGCCGTGGAACTCAGCCCTGAAAAGACAGCAGCCAGCGCACAGGCCATTGCCCAAGTGTGAGGGGCCCCGACAAATAACACGGAAGCCAGTACAAGGAAGGTGGGGAACCGACACATCAGGCGCCCACACGCCACGGAGTGGCGGAGGGCTCACAGCGATACAATACTACGCGAGGACCCATCTGAGCAGGCACACCAACACAGCCAACGCATAAGAGGGACACTGGGCAACAACCTCCGGACAGACAGCACAGGGAGCGGAAAGGCTCGCGCAGACTACAGGTACGGGGGAACGCGCATCGCCAGCACAAGTCGTGGACACGGGTGCACGGCTAGCCCAGGGAGATGCCCAACGGACAGAAACAAAGGCACCCACGAGACTGTGGGGTTTCTAGATATGGGCACATGACTGGGCAGACGTATTAGACATACCGCCGTGACACAGGCGAGACCAGCGATCAGCCCGGCTGTGGATAATTCGGTGGCCCGCCTGGAAGCACAAGCCAGGACGGTGCCCTGCGCCTCCCCCGAGCCAACTGTGAGGGCACTTGCTGCGTGCCTGAAGGCGCACGCACGGTGCTCCATAGCACCGACTTTGAAGTGGGCCAGCAACATACCAAGCTTGGTGGGCCTCCACTGGGAGAGAGTGGGAGCCCGCCTGCCACAGCAAGGAGCCCACGCATGAGGCGGCGTGGGCCAAGGCAATTAGCTGAGGAGAGTTGCAGGTGGAAAGACCCGGACCGAAAGGTGGGAACGAAGAGCCCTGCTGTGGCCCAAAACAATATTTTTGGCGCCAGAGAGGCGCGGTTCCCTGTAGCCAAACTCAAGGGGGCCCAGAACAAGACTAGGCTTTGTGTACGCCCGTCGGGCCCAATCCATGCGCAACACAGGAGCGCAAAACGCACGAACTCCAGGTTGCGGGCTCAGAATCTTCTGAAAGCATCAAAGGCGCTGGCTGGCAGGCCGTGAGCCAGGCAACGTGAGACTGCCCCACGCAGAACTATAAACATAACAGCCTCGGGCAAGGCACTGGCACATTACAAGGGACACGTAGGGGTGCACCGGGGTGGCAAGCCCTGGCATAACGCAGAACAAGTAACGAGTGCAACTGGCACACTGAAGCACACAGCAGCTAATTCCTGGGAGTGGTGGCAGTGACAAGGCCCAACAAGAGCCGGTGCACCAAGGCAGCAGAAGTAACAGCAGCCAGGGACGTGGGAGAGCACAACCCACTCGAGGGACAATACGAACAGCGTACTTGGGCCAAACCGCAGCCGCCCGCAGGAACCATAGCTGACCACAAAACAGTCTCGTAGCGCGAGAAGCCTCACCCTCGCCAGCCTAATTCGAGGCACATGATAACGGCGAGATGGCAAACAAACAGACCAAGATAAAAGCGAAACAACCCATGCTGGAGGAATACGCTAGGACCCCGCAGTCGACGGAACAGGCTAGGAGCAAGGAGAAGACCCCCTCCACAGACCTCACCACGGCTCGCAATGACCAGTAGATCCTAGAAGTGATTGCGGACCTGAAACTAACGTGGGAAACTAAACTGGAGTCCGCCATGGTCGAACTAAAAGCAGCACTGGAACTCAAAGTTGGAGCAGTCCAGGAGGATGTGAATCTGCTCAGACAAGATGTCAGAGCGCTAGCGGAACGCACTGGCAAACTGGAAAAAGAGGTGGCCCCAAACACAGCTGCATGTGCGTCCCACACATCGGAGATCCACATCCTGAGTGAGTAACCTGGAAAACAGAGCGGAAGGACGTGCTCGGAGAAACAACATACGCATCGCGGGATTACCAGAAGGAGCAGAGGGATCAAACCCAACGGACTATGTCAAGACGATGCTGTTGCAAGAAATAGGCGGAGGGGCGCTCACCCAAGGTTTTGCAGTGGAGAGGGCGCACAGAGCCTTAACTACGAGACCATCACCAGGTACCCGCCCCTCCGCCACCCCAAGACCAATAATTGCCAAAATCCTGAACTATCGATGCAGGGAGAAGATCCTAGAACATTTCCGGAAAGGAGGCACGATACAAAGGGCATCGGCGAATATCACAGCGGACTACACATTTCTGGTGCAGAGACTACGAATGAACTATGGGTCAGTGAAGAAAAGACTGCGAGAGGCGGGCTACAAATACATGTTGATGTACTCGGCGAGACTGAAGGTGTACCTCAATAACAGAGCCCTGTTCTTCGACACCCCTGAGGAAACGATAGAGTGGTTGGATGCCCACAACTGCCCGTCGGAAAAGGACAACCAGAAAGCAGATGGAGCAGATAAGTAAATCAGTGACGGCAATATACGAGGCGCTGTCAAACCAGACACTGGGACTGGAATATAAGATAGGGCGATGCCTGCTGGGATAATCGTGAGATGGGTTGCATAATCATAATAGTCCGGGTAGGGTGAAATAATGCAAAATTGCAGGAGACTTGAGGGACTCGCTCTCACACCCCCATAAATAGCTCAGGTAGGCTACCGTTAGATCGGCAACCCCCTTGCTGGGTTCTTGAGATCGGTATCACTGAGGAAAGAACCAAATGCAGGATAGGCTGAGAACCAGGGATAATAATAATAATAATAATAATAATTAGGCTTTTATATAGCGCTACAAACCCTCAGGTATCCGAGCGCTGCTTATTATTACCCACGGTGTGTGGTGCTCATTTATCGACCTCGGAAGGATGAAAGGCTGAGTTTGGCCCCGCCGGGATTCGAACCTGCGTTAACAGGCTCTGCACGGGTGTCAAAGCGAGCGCTCTACTCGCTGTGCCACTTGACCGGGATGGAGCTGGGCTACAGTTGGGAACGGGAAGGGAGGGAGGAGGGGAGGGAAGGGGGAGGTGTGCAGTGAAATTAGTTGGGGAGACTTGGGATCGGGGGCTAATTGGGGAGTTTATGTTGAAATTGGACAGGGAACGAGCTTACACTCTGGCCAGGCTAAATCGAAGTGGAGGACTAGGAGGGAGGGAGAAGGGATAAGATATGGCCGACAATGGGAGACCTTAGAATAGTAACCTGGAATGTCAGAGGCCTCAACAGCTACCTGAAGAGAAATAAGGTAATGATGTATCTGAGAAAGCGAAAAGTAGATATAGCCCTTTTGCAAGAAACCCACCTCACCAAGGAGAAACTAGAGGTGGTTAAGAAAAAGTGGAGAGAGACCACCATAGGAGCAACGTACTCAGCCTACGCCAGAGGGGTGATCATTTGGGTGGCACCACACGTGCCCTTCCAAGTGCTTCAGGCCACAGTGGAACCAGACGGGAGGATGGTAGTGATGCGGGGGCTGTTAGAGAACAGGAAACTGTGCATCATAAACACATACGCCCCCAACGAAGACACAGTGGCCTACTTCAAGACGTTATATTGTAAAATCAGCCCCCACATAGCAGGCGCGGTCATACGGGGAGGGGATTTCAATTGCACACTGAACCCCAAAATGGATAGGTCGGACACTAAATTAGATAAACCCAGCCCCGCAGCAGAAACTCTACAGGCCCTGCTGAGACTTTGGTCTAGAAGATATATGGAGGCAGCAACACCCGAACGATAGGCACTACTACTCACACCACGCCGCCCCACACAACCGGTACACGAGAATGGATTCCTTTTTCGCCACTCCGGAACTAACTGGGGAAATGACGGGTTCAGAATACAAGGCGCAAATTTTATCGGACCATTCCCCTCTGGTCCTGGTGTGGCGACACCAGCCTCACAGAGCCAGAATCCCAACATGGAGGCTCAGGGTCGAAGCACTGAAGGATACTGCATTCCGAGAGGACCTAAGGGAGGAGATAACCGGGTATTTTGACAATAACACGGGGAGTGTGGAGTCGGAGGGATCGCTTTGGGAGGCCCTTAAGGTGGTAATGAGGGGGGGTGGCCATATCTAAATCTAGAGGGCTCCAAGGGGGCATAGAGCGAGCGCTACATGAGACGGAAAATAAACTAGAAGGAATCATGAAAAGGGTGGGCACCTCACAGGAGGACGCTGATCAGGTTGGCCAATTACAACAGGCTTGTGGTGGGCTCTGGGAGAGGCTCTGTAATCTGAACTACAAAAAATACATCGAAAGACAACATGCAGGGGGGGACAAACCGGGGAGGCTGCTCGCATGGCTATATAAGAACGAGACACCGAGACCAGCAATCAGGGAGATAATGGGTGAAGAAGGCCAAGTCTAGAACACCCAGAAGGGAGTGAACGAGGGATTCCTCAGATTCTACAAACACCTCTACGAAGACGCAGGGGAGACTGCAGAGCAGGAGACCCGGGAGACACTAGAAGACATAGGATTACCTAAATTGAGCAAGGAGGAAAGGGAGAACCTAGATGCCCCTATCACACTAGAGGAACTACAGACAGTGGTAGTACATCTGCCCACGTGCAAAGCCCCGGGGACAGATGGACACCCCAGCGAATTTTAGAAAACATATAGACTGGAAGTGCTCCCCCCGCTACTGGCAATGCTCAACCAGGCCTTTGAGAAAGGGAGACTCCCAGAATCTCTTAGGGAGGCGGTAATCATTCTGCTCCTCAAACCCGATAAGCCAAGCTCGGATTGTGGGTCATACAGACCCCTATCCATGCTAAACCAGGACAGCAAAATCCTCACGACAGTGCTAGCAAACCGACTGAAGAGGGTAATAAACAAACATATACACCCCAATCAAACCGGCTCCGTCCCAGGCAGAAGCATATCCGATAACCACAGAAGGCTACACCACATCATAGAACAGGCAGAGGGAGACCCGAGCGAAATAGCAATAGTCTCGCTAGATGCAGTGAAAGCCTTCGACTCCGTAAGGTGGCCATGGATGATGGCGGCCTTGAAAGAGTACGGGATGGGAACTGGGTACCTGCGGTGGGTGAAAATGGTGTACAGCTCCCCTATAGCCAGGGTCAAAACAGGGGCGATCATTTCAGACAAATGGCAACTTAGCAGAGGCACGAGACATGGATGCCCATGGTCCCCAATGCTATATATCCTGGCTTTAGAACCACTAGCGATTTGTCTAAGACAGCAGTACGAGGAAATAGGGGTCCATACTAAAGGGGGACCGCACTTGATATCATTGTATGTGGATGATATGCTGCTATACTTGCGTTTCCCAGAGGAAAACCTGCAATATGTCTTGGAGGTGATGGAGCACTACGCGACTCTCAGGCATAGCGGTAAACCCCAAAAAGTCATGCATGTTTCCCCTGGGGACATACAGAGGAGTCCCACAGGAGAAATTACCTATCTTGCAGATACCCTGGCAGACTAGAACATTCAGATACCTGGGGATTAACATATACCACCTGATCGCAAATGACCACAAATACAACACAGAGAGGGCAGTGGAAGGTATTAGGAACAGCATGGGGTTCTGTGCAAAGCTCCCCCTAGCCATGGTGGGGAGGGCAGCCTTGCTCAAGATGGTGGTCCTGCCTAGGCTACTACACTTTTTTGCAAATATCCCATACATGTTGCCAAACGCTTCTTTACTAAACTCCAGAGCTTATGTAGGGGTTTCCTATGGCACAACTCCAGAAACAGAATAGCTCTATGGAAACAGCAGAATACGTATGACAGAGGGGGCATAAACCTGCCGAACTTCGAAATATACTACTTGGCAGGACAGCTACAATATGTCGCTAGGTGGCTGTCGGAAGACGAGACAGCAGAATCTAGACTGCTGAGGGGTGAATGCGACCCATACTTCCTAAAAGAACTGATATGGCTACCCAAACCAGAGCTGCAAGGGTGCTCGGGATTGCTGGAACTAGGCTGGAAGACATGGCGCAAAGCGTGCCAAGCTGTGGGAAACCCGGCTCCAAGCTCCCCGCAGGCGCCACTCGTGGCGCTACGCTGGGTGGATGAGCAACTGAGGAAAGGGATCCGCAAATATTGGGAACCGGTAGGCCTGGCGACCCTGGGAGATATATGGCAAGAAGGGAAGGCACAGGACTTCCAAACGATAGCGGATGAAACAGGTGTACACAGGGGGCAACATATTACATATACCAGGATAATCAAGCGGGTAAAGGAGACGTGGTCTGAGGCGGTACTAGCAGAACAACCCGACACTACCATAGAAACGATGCATGATGTCTCGGAGGGTGGGCACGAAATATCCCGGATCTATGAACTAGTGATGTCTTGAGTGGGTAAGGAGTTGATCCAATTGAGACGAGAGTGGGAGGAGGAAGTGGGAGAATCCATGCAAGTTGGACAGTGGGAAAGGGCCCAGAGATATCATTAAAAAAGTGTCCAGGAATGCCAGGCTGCAGCAGATTCAGCTATATGTCACCCACAGGGCATACATAACCCCCCTTAGGATCGCCAAGTTCGGGAGTATAGATGTACAAAAATGCCCCAAGTGTGGGGAGGTGGATGCTGGGATGATCCATATGTTCTGGGCGTGCCCGGAGGTGGGAACATTTTGGGAGGAAGTCAAGCTACGTCTATCTGAGAAGGGAATTAAGCTAGATGTGGAATCTGTATGGGCGTGCAAGATGGGAGGGATTTACCAGACCACGGAACTTAAAGCAGTTTGTAAACTCAAGGACCTGGCCTACATTCTGGCCAAAAGGAGAATAGCCAAGGGATGGAAAGCGGCTCACAGACCCAGATTGGAGGTATGGTGGAACGATCTCCTGAAATGGGCAGATGCCGAGACAATAGCATGGTATGAGGCTGCAAGCAGAAGGGGGGGGGGGAGACAAAGTGGGACCTCTAATAGCATGGAGACAAATGGTAGCCACACTGTCAGGATCCTCCCTAGCTGAACCCAGTGAATGTGGCACGTCTGAGAATGATGAAGGGGATGAGCCCCCAGAGAAGGGGAACCCGTGGAACTGAGGTGGAAGCTCGAGTTAAAGTGGGGGGGAGGGAGAGGAATGCAATAAATTAACATGTAAATGTATGCTATGAAGCAGGTAACCGGAAATGTCGGGTGTGTGGGTTGTGTTTTGTTTTTTGTGAAAACCAATAAAAATTATTTAAAAAAGAAAAAACATCCTTGCACCAGAGGTCCCGAAAATACCCACGTACCCCAGAGGCACAAGGCATACCTTACTCGTCCTCCAAGAGTTCATTTGGGAACCACATTACCTGCTAGTCACCTTGGATGTCAAGGCCTTGTACACTGCAATTGACCATAACCTGGCACTTAAAAAAAAAAAACATTTACTTTACCTTCAGCAAAACTTCGGCATCCTTCTACTCCCACCTGGAACTGACTGAAGAATTCCTAGAATTTTCACTGACCAACACCACACTCCACTTCAACCAAGTCTTTTACAAACAACCTAAGGGAACCGCGATGGGAGCAACTTACGCTCCAGCAACGGCCAATCTATTTATGAATCATTATGAACATGTCCACGCATTCTCAAATTCAGGCTTCAACTAATTCATCCATAAATGGTATCGATATATTGACGACGTCCTGATGATATGGATGGGCATTACAGATCAGCATAACTGCTACAAATAATAACTCAACAGCAACCAGTTTGGCCTCGAACTAACAGGTACACATAGCGACTACTCAATTGACTTCCTGGACATAAATACCACAGTGAATAATCAGGAACTGATACAGAAAACCAACGGAGGTCAACTCTGTACGTTTGCTACCAGCTGTCATCGCAGAACTGAAATTGATATCATCCCCAAAGGAGAATTCATTAGAGCAAAATTAAACTGCAGCTGTAAAGAATCCTTTGACGGAGAATGTGAACTTTTATAAAAAAAACAGATCCTCAGAAAGAGGATATACTGAAAAGGCGATCGAATCGGTACTCAACATGGCAACAAACAGGGCTTGCAAGACCTTACTGACTCCCAAAGGCAAAACAAGAACAGAAGTCCAAGAAGAAGCAATCAGATATGTGAGCAGGTTCAACCATGACAGTCATCAGGTCCAGGAAATACTCCAGAAACACTGGCACCTCATAAGTATTGATACGGATATCAAACAATGGATAACCCCCAGGCCACAACTAACATAAACCAGAGCACCCACCCGACGCACCATGGTGAGTCCATCATGCATGGCACCCCTAAAAGTCAAGAATCAGACTTGGCTTACGTCTACGAAGGCAGTAGGCTTTCACAAATGTGGAACATGCACCATGTGTCCTCATGCGAGGAACGCCAAGACTCTTAACTTCAATGGCACACAGAACCACAAAGTCACAGAATTTATCAATTGTAAATCGAAATGTGTGCTTTATGGCATCACCTGCACTTGCAACCTAAAATACATTGGTAGCACCATCAGAGAATTGAGGACTAGAATATAAGAGAACATCTAGCTCTACTCAACCCACAAGATGCAAGATATCTGCTGGATCTACATTGGGAGGAAAAACATCAGCTGGACAAGAAAGAAGATATCAAATTTATGGGGCTCGAAGATATCCCATGTGATCCCAGAGGTGGTGACAGACTAATTAGGTTACGACAACCTGAGGCCATGTTAATCTACAAATACATAAGTGTGAGTTTAGGCCTAAACTCTGATCATGAGCTCAACGTCTTCCTGGGAACGGTTTATGAACATTAGTGTAAAAACTGTAATTGGATCACCAATGCCTCATGTGTGCCCCTGTTACCAACTTAATTGCCACATGCTAAGCTATTATTTTGACATGGACCCCCCCTCCCTGGATTCCTTGGTAAACTACCCTTGGCATCGCCTCATGCTGGCTTGGATCGCCTTGCCGCACACACACAGCAACTGGCCTTCTGCTAGCTGCGACTATGCCTTCCCATCCCCCCACCTGAGCACTCTGCATTGCACACCTTAATTCCACGGCTGCCCCCAGGGGTCAGATAGCCAAACCGTGTCCACAGTCCGAATATAGTATTAACTTACATCCTCCCCTCCTCAACAACTACAGCTATGGTTGGGGCCAGCCCAACGCCACACGGCACTCACCCTGTCCACTAATTAACAGAGACCAGGCTTGTAACACTCTCGAAACTCCATGCACACCCAGCCATGGGGTCCCATTATCCCCCGATCACCCAGGGACATGACACCCAACAAGATGCATTTGCCCCTTATTAACCAACTTTAACCTCCTTCAGCTCTTTATAACTGGGCAGATAACTTCAATGGAACGACTAATACGCCAATTTAGCACCAGGCCCCCTCTTACATCCCCCGCCACACAGCCAATCAGAATCACACTTTGGCCTAGTAGTCACGCCTATGGGCTACAGTGTTCCATATATTAGCAAGAACAAGATGATGTGTAGTCGCATGTGAAGGATTAGTATAAACAAATTATTTGAAAAGGTGAGTGTGATGGTTGTTGACTCCCGAATAGGGGTCGATAAAGAATCTCAGTTCTTAAATCAATGTATATATTTATACCAGGGTTCAATAGAAAATGTGCGTTAGTATTATAATTTAGACAACATCAAAAGCTACACAATATGTTTATGTGCAAGTCGCTTGGCCTTCCCATTTGGATGCTGGTCGGGTCTGTGGTTTCCTCCATGGTAACAGTTAGTACATCCATCAGTGCGAACACATTTAACAAAATGACCTATTTTTAAATGACGCAGAGTGGGTGTTTGGAAAGGCTTTGGAATTACCAAGAGCAGCACTGTCCCTAACGACCACGGGCCACACGTGACCAGCACCGACCTCACTCCCAGCACTCTGCCTATAGGAAGGCCCCCCCATACCCCCATCAAACTCGACCACTGGCTCTTGAGCGTCCTCGCACCCCTCTCCTCAACAAAACAGCCCCCTCAGAGATCAGGGCCCACACCCAAGTGGTTCAACGCCTACCTCAAATCACTAAAAACCCTCCAGCACCGTCCGGAACAGACCTGGAAAACCATCCCTACGGCACAGAAAAAAAACAGAGCATATAGATTGGAAATCAGAAAAACCAAGAAAGCATTCTATGGGAACATAATCTTAAACTCTTGAAGCCCAAGCAAGGAACTGCATAGAATAATTTCCAAATTCAACTCTCCAGCCTGCTCTACCCCCCACCCATCTCCTAATCCCTATGTGACACATTATCAGAACACTTTTACAATGCCACCATCGACAAACACTCCGCCATCATCTCTACATTGAAACACATGCCCCTGCCCCGACACACACACCCCGACCAATGACGAAACCCCCTTTCGATATACAAATCTTCACCCTTTTCTCTCAAAACTCACACCAGGAGTTCCTCTCGCTCCTAGCACAAAGCCAGCAATTAGGGCTCCCCCAAGGACTCCTGCCTGCCAACCATCCGCAAAAACATCCTAGCCTCAACCTGTGCAGGCAGTATCGCACACTCAATCCTCAATCACTCCCTAACATCGGGGACCTTCCCAGAAGCCTTAAAAACCTCCTACATCAAACCCCTCAAAAAACAAAACCTACTCAACCCACTTCGCCAACCCCCCCCCTCCTGCCCCCACATCGACCCCTCAGAACTACCGTCCCATCTCCCAACACCCGCTCCATGGCCAAATTCATGGACCGTGCAGAATGCAAGCAGCTTGGCTTTTTCACTTAAGCCAACAACTTCCTGGATCCTGCACAATCTGACTTCCGACCCCTCAGAGGAACAGAATCCTCCCAAGAGTCCGCCTGGGACAATCTAAAAAGAACAGCGGATGTAGAAGGCTGCCTTGTACTCATCCTTCTTGACCTCTCTGACACCTTTGATACCATAAACCACACCATCCTCCTAGACAGGTTACACTCATTAGGAATCAAACATACTGCCCCCTCTTGGATCTCCTCTTTCATCTCTAATCGCTAACAAATCATGCTCCATGTTAGGTAAGATTTTCATAGAAATGGTTAATCTTCCTGACCTGGGTAAACCCCAGAACCTTTTGCTTTACTAGTGGGATATTTGTCCTTAATACCTCAGTGAGTGGGAACCTTTTTCACACTCACAGAATCTTGTACTCTTTTTATGGGTGTCATTTTTTTAGACTCTCCATAGTGTCTTTTTAAAGTTATCCTATTTGACAACTTTTTGGCAATAAGTGCCTGTTGTTGCTGGGTTGCCCTAGGGGCTCTCCTTTTAACTTTGTCTGGCTAACCTTGAGAGAAGTACAGTTCCCAAGGGTAGAAAAGATCTTTGGATCCCTTTTACATTTTGTGAAACCAGTACACCCCACCTTATGTGGAGTGCTGGGGAGATACAATGTATCCCCTTTCACACTAAAACTAACAATTCTGTTATAGGGACAAGGAACAAGTTACTTACCTGTAACTGTTGTTCTCCAGCATGGGTCTGGCATGGATTCACATGCTCATGAATATTCCCCGTCGTCAGGCTGGGAATCCTCGGTAAAGAAAAAACCAGTATCAGTTTCGTTTCTGATCTGTCTTTCGTAGTAGTAACCAATGACTGATCTCTGCGTCATGCTGACCACAGCCAATGACTGCCCTCTACCTAAGCCCCGCCTCTGGCAGCCATCTTCAGATTTGGTAGCACTTGAAGTGGCAGTATGACCAAGTGAAGAGCCGCAGAGGGGTAGGCGGGAGGGTTCGCATGTGAATCCATGCCAGACCCATGCTGGAGAACAACAGTTACAGGTAAGTAACTTGTTCCTTCTCCAGCATGGGGTCTGGCATGGATTCACATGCTCATGAATAAAGAATACATAGCAGTACACACATGCACAACCACGGGAGGTGGCAAAGGCTCAACATTAAGCATTACATCAAACTCAACATTAAGCAAATCTTACCTCCTCACCAGGCTCACCTCAGGCGAACAGGTTGCGCAGCACTTCTTGGCCGACCCTGGAATCCCGATCGACGCAGTAGAATTTCGTGAAGGTGTGCGTCGACCTCCACGTAGCAGCCCTGCAGATGTCCAGCAAGGGCACACCAGATAGGAACGCCGTGGTAGCTGCGATCGCTCTGGTGGAATGGGCTCTTGGACGGCCAGGCAGCGGTAGGTTTGCCAACCGATGACAGTACATGATACAGCCGGAAAACACTTCGTGCGGTCCACGTAGAACTTCAGCGCTCTAGCCACATCCAACGAGTGCAAAGTCCTTTCAGCCGGCGACGAAGGCGACGGGACGAAAACAGGCAACACCAAGGGTTCGTTGAGGTGGAAGTCCGACGGCACCTTGGGCATGAAGGAGGGGTGCGTCCTGAGCACTACCCTCGTGTCGTGAAAAGTCAAGTACGGGGGCTTGCAGGAAAGGGCCTGGATCTCTCCCACCCGTCGTGCGGAGGTGATGGCCACAAGAAACGCTGTTTTCCACGACAAGAACTTCAGCAGAGCCGAGTGCAGAGGCTCGAACGGAGGTCCCATGAGCTTGGTCAGCACCACGTTGAGCTCCCACGCCGGGGCCGGAGCTTTCACCGGCGGGAACGATCTGAACAGTCCCTTCATGAATTCTTTCACGAGACGATGAGACCACAAAGACGTCCGTCCCGTGGTTCTGGTGTATCGGGAGATCGCAGCAAGATGAATCTTGATGGACGTGTGCACCAGTCCAGCTTTGGCCAGCGTCAGTAGGTACGGCAGTACTTGGGGAGCCGTAATCCGTAGAGGGTTAATCTTCTGTGCGTGGCACCAGACAGAGAACCTCTTCCTTTTGTGTCCGTAGCATTTAAGAGTTGAGGACGCCCTGGCCTTTGCAAGAACCTCTCTGCAGTCGGCCGGTATGTCGTATCCTCCAAACGCTGCAGGAGCCAGGCCTGCAAGTTCAGTGACTTTGGGTCGTGATGGAGGATGGCGCCTCCTTCCCTGGAGAGAAGATCCGCGTCCACTGGCAGCTTGATTGACGGGGACGCTGACAAGTCCAGAAGTTCCGGGAACCATATCTGCCTCGGCCACGCAGGTGCGACGAGGATCATCCTGCACCGTGACCTCTTGAGCTGGTTGATGAGCCAGATCAGCAATGGCAATGGAGGGAACACGTATAGAAATAGGCCCTCCCAGGGGAACGAGAAAGCATCGCCCATGCTCCTCGGCTGGGGAAACCTGCTGGCGAACCTCCGGCACTTGGAGTTCGTCGCCGTCGCGAACAGATCGCTCTGGGGTGTGCCCCACCGTCGGAAGAGGCGGTCCACTAGATCCTGTCGTAGTTCCCACTCGTGGCACGAGCGCAGCTCCCTGCTGAGTGAGTCGGCGATGGTGTTTTTTATCCCTGCCAGATGAAACGGCACCAGAAACATCCCTTGGGCGACGGCCCAATGCCACAGATCCTGCGCCTCCCTGGACAGGGCTGGGGTCCTGGGTCCGCCCTGTTTCCTGATGTAGAACATGGTGGTGGTGTTGTCGGTGAAGATCCTCACCACCTTGCCCTTGAGGGACGGAAGGAAGGACCCGAGGGCCCAAAACACTGCACCGAGCTCCAGGACGTTGATATGGAGGGACTTCTCCGTCGGTAGCCAAAGGCCTCGCGTGCAGATTTTCGGTGTGCGCTCCCCACCCTTCCAGGGAGGCATCATGGTCACTGTCTCCTGGTGGCCGGGGGTCTGGAAGTCCATGCCCGCCGTCAGATGCGCGCGGGTGCCCCACCACCGGATCGCTCGCCGGAAACTCTCGTCGAGTGTGATCCTCTCCTCGAAGCAAGAAGATATCATTCCGAGGAGGGACTTGATGGACCTCACTCTGGCCGCGTCCGCAACCAGCATCCGCTGCACCTTGCCCAAAATGGCCCTCGTACTTTCCTCCGACGGAGAGGCCAGAAGCGACACTGTGTCGAGCTTCGCTCCCAGAAACAGTGCGTCTTGCGCGGGCACCAGGTGGGACTTGGCGTAGTTTATGGAGAATCCCAGGTCCGTGAGAAGTTGGACGGTCCTTGCCGTGTGTTCCAAGGCGAGCTCCTTCGTCTTCGCTCGGATGAGCCAGTCGTCCAGGTAGGGGTGGATCCCCTCTCGGCGCAGCTGCGCCGCCACCGGTGCAAGGCACTTGGTGAACACCCTGGGTGCCGACCTCAGTCCGAAGGGAAGGGCTCTGAACTGATAGTGACGCCCTTGGACCACGAACCTGAGAAACTTTCGGTGTCCCTTTAGGATGGGAATATGGAAGTAGGCATCCTCCTAATCCAACGACGACAGGAAATCTCCCTCCTCCAGCTGACCCAGGACGTGTTGGAGGGTGACCATCCGGAACTTCTGTGCCTTGATGAATTTGTTCAGTCGTCGTAGGTCCAGGATCTTGAGTAAACTCCGGAGCCCCGAAGCCTCTTTGGGACGAGCTCGATGGCGCCCTTCTTGAGCATCGCCTTTACCTCCAAGAGAAGTTGAGGGACGTGATGTTCTTTCCTGGCCACACGGGGGACGTGCGGACACCTCTTTAGAAACTCGAGCGCGTGACCCTGGGCTAGGGCGTCCAGCACCCAACGGTCGGTGGAGATGGACTCCCACACGCTGACGAAGCTCGCCAGCCGGCCTCCCACCGGGGTGCTTCGGTGGGGGCCCGACCCCACGGCCGGTTCAGTCCTGCTTCGATGAGGCTTTGCCGCCTTGACCTCCTTGGCAACGACGGCTGGGTCCACTTGACTTGCCTCCTCCCCTGTAAGCTTCCTGCGACGACGAACGGGCCGCTTGACGGTAGGTGGAAAATCCGCCGCCGGAACCTTTGGAGCCACCCTGTTTGCCTCCGCCGCTTCGAAAGGGCGGCCGCCGTTGCTGGAGAACCCCAAGAGCCCAGGCCGTCTCCGTGTCTGCCTTGATGGCTTGAAGGGAATCGTCCACTGTTTTCCCAAACAGGTCGTTTCTGTCGAACAGCATGTCCAAGACTCTGGTCTGCACGTCCTGACGGAAGTCAGTAGCCTTGAGCCATCCACGCCGCCTAAGGCACACGCCGTTGCCCAACTGGCGAAATCCAGTGTCAGCGATGTCCCTCGCAATCGTAATGGCGTGGTCCGACGCCACCTCTCCTTCCTGCAAGATCTCTAGGGCATCCGCCCTCATGTCGTCCGGTAGGAAGTCCAGCAGGGGGGCCAGTTTGTACCACAACTCCCTGTCGTAGCGGGCTACGATAGCCAAGGCGTTGGCCGCCTTAATCGTCGTCGCTGCAGACGAGATGACCCTGCGTCCCATCGTATCCAATTTCTTTCCCTCGCCGTCCGGCGGGGAGGTCGACGTAGAGGCCGCGCCCTCCACCCCTGCTTTCTCCCTGGCCGCCGCGGAGACGACCGAGTCCGGGGTCGGCTGTGCCCGAAGGCACAAGGGGGCCGCGTCCGGGACCTGGTACTTCTTCTCGTACCGATCCCTTCTAGCCGGCGTCGTGGATGGGTTCTTGAGGAGGGCGAGGCCCTCATCCCAAATGTCGTCCAGTAGAGGTACGGAGAGGACCGTCTTCCTCTTGGCCTCGCGCCGTTGATAAAGGAAACCTTCCTTCTTCTTCTCTTCCGGGCAGAGCTGGAAAAGCTCGGATGCCCTGGCGATCATGGAGTGAAACAATCCAATCTCGTCGGGAGGGGAAGCCCGGGTGGGAGGTGACGATGGCAGATCCTCGTCGTAAACCTCATCGTCCGTACCCGTCGCGGCCGTGTCAGTCCCCGTATCATCCCCACGAGTCGTGGACGGGGAGGAGGGCTGAACAGAGCACGATGGCTGAACAGGAGGTGGAGGATGAATCCTTCTTCTCTTAGGGGGAGGGCTCCCAGAAGGGCCTGGCTCCGGGTCCCCCGTCGGGAGCGGTTCTTCCGCTGGTGGTAACGGCAGTCTCGTCCTCATCTCCGAGCATAAGGACTGTATAGCCAACAAAATGGCCACCGAGTTGTCTTGCGGCACTGGTTGAGGGGAGTCCGACAGGCGGTCAGGGGCCCCGTCCGCACCCTCAACGTTATCGTCGTCTCCTACATCGGGGTCCCTCCTGACGGGCTGGTCTTCTTCCACGCCAACGCCGTGGCTTAAGACTTCGATTAGCTCTTCCTCAGAGGTTGAGGCCGAATCCACGACGACCTCCTGCCCCACCTTAGGTGCGCTCACCGCCTTCTCCTTGGGGGAAGGGTCACTGCCTCGCTCTCCCTC
Source organism: Ambystoma mexicanum (assembly GCF_040938575.1). Taxonomy (NCBI): domain Eukaryota; kingdom Metazoa; phylum Chordata; class Amphibia; order Caudata; family Ambystomatidae; genus Ambystoma; species Ambystoma mexicanum. The sequence goes on from NC_090921.1 coordinate 39,667,964, forward strand.
CGATGGGGCCTTCGAGCTCAACCGGGGCCTCTCCAGGAGCTTCGCCGGGTGCTCGGCCTTCCTCTTACCCGAACCAGAGCGTTGGCTTGTGGTTGATGGTGCCGGGGAGGATGCGCCCTGTCTGGCGCCCGTAGAGCCCGACCGTTCGGCGCTCGCGGTGCCAGCGGACTCGCGGTGCTTGGCCTTGTGTTGGACCCCCGTCGCCGGGGCGTCCTCAAAGGTCTTAGAAGACCGCTCGGATTTCTTCTTCTCGCCTGACGGGCTCTTACCTTCCAGCCAGTTGGCGAGACGTTGATGGCGGTCCGTCATGGTCCGCTCCGACATATTGCCGCAAAACGCACAGTCCTTCTCCATGTGCGTCTTGTCCTCATGTAGGCAGTAAAGACAAAAGGAGAAAAAACTTGAAAAAAATAGCACTAACGCTCGAGAGCAATAGCACGAGGATCCCAACACTTGAACGTGCGGTAAAAATCTGAAGATGGCTGCCAGAGGCGGGGCTTAGGTAGAGGGCAGTCATTGGCTGTGGTCAGTATGACGCAGAGATCAGTGATTGGTTACTACTACGAAAGACAGATCAGAAACGAAACTGATACTGGTTTTTTCTTTACCGAGGATTCCCAGCCTGTCGACGGGGAATATTCATGAGCATGTGAATCCATGCCAGACCCTATGCTGGAGAAGCTTACCTTCAATAGCTGGTGGCAGTGATACCTTGTATTAATTTGGTGCACCTTTACCGCGGGCTGTGTTCACAGCTGCAATAAAGGCACCTAAGGGTGCTAATTTTTACCAAAATAAGCCTGTCTTCTTTTTTCACCATTTTAGTGTTTCTTCTCCTTTCTTGTTCCTTCCCCTGACATCCAGGGTGGGAAATTAATTTGTGTGATTTTTATCTTCGGTGGGAGTCGCCTGGACTCTGCGCCCAGTCTCCAGTCGGTCTGTGAGGGCAAGAAGCGAGGGAGGAGTCCAAAAACTCCACAGCCCTTTGTCTTCCTCCTTGTCTGAATGGGGACAAATCCCAGTGGGGGGCTGGCTGTCCTGAATGGACAACCAGACCGCCCCTTGTTGTAAAATGCAGGGAGAGTCTGCTGTAGCCCTTCCTTCCAATCGACCTGGGGACACTGGAAATGACGATCAAGAGCCTGGTGAGACCCACTAGACGCAAGACGACCTGCATTTTGAGCAATCCCACGCGTTGCTGCGACCTTGTGTTGCTGCGACCTTGTGTTGCTGCAATACCCCAATACCCTGGGACCACGTGCCATTGTGCGGTGGATATCCAGAGACAAGAATCGAGTTCAACAAGTCCCCTCAACAGAGTGCTGGACCTTTGTAACAATGAGAATTCAACTGTGATTTTCTGTCTTCTTCTGTGCTCCTTGAAAAGGCGCCAAATCTGCAGAACTGCATTCAGCCATGAGAAAAACCTTGCCTAGAGCCTCCTTCATTAATCCCTGCTGCAAAGTCCCTTCCAAGGTCCTCTTTTCAGTCACCTGGACAAGGAATCCACTGACCAGGTTTTTGGCTGCAGATCCTGAAGTCCACCTGCTGCAAAATTTTCTTCAATGCTGAGGTCCTGTGTTGGCTTGGGTATGTACTTACCCTAAGTCTCTTGGGATTCCTGTGTAGCTGTGGGGTGTTGTCTGTGATGGGGAGACCTCTCATCCAGTGCACCCAGTCCCACTGCTAGAATCCTAAAATACACAGCGACAAGACGAAGGAGGAATGCATGCCAGAGATCTAGTCTCTGCTCTGGGGCCCTCCAGCGTCTTGTCAATTCATGAAAAAGGGGTCCAGACTGACAAATCACAGGTATTCATCCCTTCCCTCCAAAGGGTGAGCACCCCCTGTGAGGCTAAGGAATTAAGCCCGCTATGCAATACTCTCACTAGTAGTAGAAGCAAGTTCAACCTCACTGGGAGAGAACCCTCCTTTGGGGACCAGGATTCCCAGGAGGAAATCCCTAGAGGGCAAAATAACACCTTTAAACCTCTGAGGAGACGATCTGTGAAGAAAAGGTCAGTATGTGTTATTACAATAACAAACTGGAAATCCTCCTTTTAAATTCCCATTCCACTGGGACGAAGAAGGGGAAAGAAGAATGGGGGGCGGGCTAGGGAAATACAAGAGGAGCCTGCGAGTTTCACTGGGATAAATGCTAACTTCAGCACGAGGCAGAGGGAGAGAGACAATGCAAAAACTGTTTTGCTACAATCAGCTCAGAAGAAGCTGACAACAGAAATACTGAATTGTCATCCAAGACGAATGGAGGGAAGAGAGGCTGGTGAAAGGACAGGAGAATCCAGTTTAGGGGGAGGGGAAGCCAATCCTCAACTAACACACCCTGGTAACGCTAGCCCTACAAACTGAAAGTAATAGGGATAACAGGAGACCCGGTGGAGTGGATGAAAACCATTGATATTGGAATGCTCATACTTGTCACTGTCAAGAGTGAGAAAGCATAACAAGAATGAATGAGAATTAATGTTCAGCTGTTTATACTCGTCTTAATCCACAAGAAAGTGTTGTACAGTCAGTACATACAGAACTGAATTCCCATATATTATGGGAATGACCCAGCTCATAATCATTCATACCAAATAAGGCCTAAGTGGATTAAAAGAACTGGGTATGGGCAGGAACCCTGGGAACCAGCTGGAACTGTTCAGGAAAATAGGAAAAGGCCCAGAAGGAAAAGATAATTCCATGACAGGTTTACCAGAGGGGGAGAAACGGCTCAACCCTTATAGAAGAAAACAGGAAAAGATTCAAAGGTCCAAAACAATGCATGACCTCTATGAACTGATAAAAGTAATCACTAGAGACTAAAGTGAAGCACATCCATTGAAAACTGGCTGAAGGATAGGTCAACACACCTCAGGAGGAAGCCTCCTGATTATGAGTTGTTAGAAATAGTGCCAGGATCAAATAGTGTTTTTAAAAATATGTATTTGGTTTAAAAAAAACTTTTACAAAAACAGAAAAAGAATGCATTTCAGATTTGTTGACACCATTCATACATAATAGAAACATTACTAAAAAAAACAATACTTCTTCACTTCCATTGAGATAAAAACAGACATATAGCGATACATAATTAAAACAGGCCCAATAATAGCCAGAATTATAAAAAAATACATTGTTTTTATAAAGGCCAGCCAACGCCAACCACTCAGGAACATTGATAATGTTTACACATCTCTTCCAAATATAATCAGCATCAAAAGTAATACGCCCAGTCAGTAATTTCTCCATTCGTTCCCTCAACGCAATACATTCCAACACCAAATGCTTTACTGTTTTGGTAGATCCCTCATTACAAAACCTGCAACCAATCTCCTTTTCAGTAATAAGGTGCCCCTAAACAAGATCTCTTTAGCTAAGAGTACATTCCACTGTAACCTCAGGAGGATAAATCTATAGAAATGGCTGGGGAATTGTAACACAATAAACTATATGTTCTTGTGCCAGGTGCATCATGGAGGAATAAGAATGGAAGAGATCCATAGTTATCACCCAATCCTGATCATAGAGTACCTTCTTTACTATATCTGGATTGCCGTTCACAGTTGTACCTTCCTTACTATATCTGGATTGCCGATCACGGTTGTCTTATCCATTTGGCTCCCAATGCTTTTAGGAATTGCATTTTACTTGAGACGACGTTATTTGGAGAAAGAAGTGCACCAAAGTCCTCGTACAAGGAGTTGGTCATTGAGGAAATTATAGTTTTTAAAAAAGTGAAAGCAAACGCCACTGAATGCAAGCCCCAAGTGAAATGATCCCTACTTCAAATTTTAAAGCGGCTAGTGGAACAGCATTTGAAATCTTGAGTATTCGTAGAAAAATGTGGCCTCAATTTTATCCAGCAGTTTAAAGATACTATCGTCAAATAATTCTAAGGAATAGATAAGCTTGGGGACCATTTTCCCTTCATAAAAGTTTAAAACTGGTTTGATAGAAAATCTGCCATATTTCCTATCCACTCCAAGTCCTTGATTGATAAGCATTGTTGACTTATTCACTAGTATTTCACGGAGACTCTTCAGACCAGGCTGCACACCAAAGTGAAAACCCAGATCGACAAAGCTCAAAAAGGTCCTTATAGGAATATTTCTATGGACCATAGCTTACTATTTAGTTTTCTTCCCCTAGATATAGCCAGAATCCTGGTGTTAGGGAGAATTCTCTGTTTAGGCTGAATTTCCTAACCTAGTGAGTCCCCCAGCAGCTTTGCTGGATTTCTGGAGTTTGCTTTTTTCCATCCTGCCAAGAGTGAGACTCTTTTTCTCCCACTCTTGGACATGAATGTGTGTAATTCCTTTGAATGTCAATGTGTTCTATGGGCTATGGGGTCTTTTACTCCATAGGGTCTCATATGTTTTGCTATGTGTGTTACACCACACCCTCCGTGCCGTAGCACTGGGGCGTCCTAGCGGACCTCCATCATAGACTCCATACCCAGGGACTGACTACTGTCTCCCCGGGCATGTAAAGTCACCATTGGCTTTACTAGACCTAAATTTACTAACAGAACTAGTACAAACCATCCTATTATGGACGTACTAGTAGGGGTAATTCGATTACTCCTAGGTCTGTTATTCGAGGGGGCACTGTCCCGTCCCCCATCGTCGAGTTTTGGCTGGTGGCAGTGGAAACTACTTGTTATATTCGACCCCGAATATAACCCTATGGGATTCTTCCCATTGTTGGAGATTGATACTTTTTCTCCTTAATCTCTAACATACCACCGGTCTACTTATCTTAAATAAGTCTATCGGATGGTATTTTCTGCCAGAACTCGGTTTTTAAAATGGCGTCTGTGTTCGTCTCTGTGACTCCTAAACCAAAGGTCGAGCCCTTTGTTCCACTTTTGGCGGGCTCTGTACAGAGACCCTCCAAAGTGGTGCCATTCTGTCTGGGTTACCACAGGGGTGTGTGAGGGGGTTTAGGCACCCTGGACCGAGTTGCCTTGCCTTAAACATACCTAGAAACCACCACATCTCTAACCACAGACGTACCCCACATTGGCTTCCTGTTAAGCATAGAATCTCTCTGAAAACACTTGCCCTCACAAGTGCCTGTCCAACCAGGCTCCTATTTACTTTGCCAACCGTCTCACACCCCACACTTCCTCTCGACCCATGGGAGCGGCCCAAGCCCATGCCTATCCCTGCCTAGATTTAAACTTCAAAAAGCAGACGCTGCTAGCTTCCCTGTCCTGGCCTCCAAGCTCTGGAATACCCTTCCGAATGCTATCAGAGCTGAACCTTCCTTTCATTCCTTTAAGAGCAAAACCAAAGGGTGGCTCTTAGCACAAAACACATAAGATATCAGACGCTATACTACGGATACGGTCAATCTGCCACTAATCTCTCGCATCCTAATGTGTAGCTCTTGTGCATATTACCTCTGTACTACTCTCTGCTCATATCTCCTGTACGTAGACACCTTATGTATATCTTTCTTGCCTGTACATGCTTTGTATTTTATATTGTATTTATTCTTGTCATACAGTAGCTCTACCCACATGTTGTCTGTAAGTTGGTAGAGCCACCTTATGTTTTCTTGTATGTAATTCGTAACTTTGCCTCCTAAGATATGCGCCCAGATGCCTTTGGGCCCGGCGCGCTATATAAACAAACAAAATACAAATACCATATCTTGCTGAACATGCTATGTAATAACAACAGGAGACAACATTTTCCACTTTGGAAACATAACAGTAGGTCACATTTATTTGCTTACATCAATGCAAAACAACCTTTCCCCAGGTGGTATGCCTTCTTATACCATAAAATGTAATTTTAGGCTAAGTGTTGCTAAATCAGGTGTCAATGACATGGCAAAAATGTAGGGACCACGGTTTCTGACAAGTTTCAAAGGTCTTCCATTATGACTGCTCACGGACTCCTCAAAGATACTCCCAGTTGCAATAAGGCATACCGGCCAGTCAGGGTATGCTAGTGCAGTCCTAGATTTAACTGTGCCTTCTGGCACTTGTCACTCCCGATTTATAACAGTCTGCGGCAAGAGGTCCCAGAATACAAAGTTAAAATGAGGACTGATCTAGCACTGCCGGATGGAATGGGGGCATGTTGGCATGTATGGCACTGCTCATTCTTACATGGGGTTAGGGTACAATGCAGACGGACTTGCACCAGCAAAGCCAACCACAACCCAAGCACCAGAGACATGATGGTACCAGAGATGCAACTCACAAGGAAGCCAATGACCAGGGGTTGATTAACCAGATTAAGGACCAGAAGGGTGACTGACCACATTAGAGTGACTCACTAGGCAGTCAACGATCAGAGAAGTGACAGACCAGACAACAACTCACAAAGGAATAGCTGCCAAGTACACCTGTGTTCGGCGTGACACCATGAGTAAGACCAGGTGTCATATCGCCCATGGAAAGTATGGAGCAGATGGGCGATGTGGAAGAAGGACTTAGACTCAGAGACACTGCATGGTGCGGTCTAGACTTTTTGTTGTTACACCTAAAATATACCTGGGAAATGAGAACACCTGTGCGTTGCAACTTTCTTGCTACCTATGTGAGTTTCACAATGCTCGTTCTCTACCTCCCATTGTTCCTCTGTGATTCTTTGCCTGCCTTCCTGGTTTTTCTGCCGGTCTTTTCCTTTTACCGCTTCCCGTGGTGTTCCTCCCATTCTAATTGCTTACCTGTGTGTTGTGCTTTCGCTGTTGAGCAGCACCCCGGCGCTGCCTTCCTGCACGCGTTCCTCCCTCAGCATCTCACCTGCCATCAGATGCTGATGCTCTAGGCTGGAAGTGCTACTTTGTTTCAGTACACCAGAGTTCTGTACTGCCTGTGCTGTTCCGCACTGGATTTCTATTCATTAATCCATTACGAAGATTTACCAGTGCATGCTGGTTATTGTGGTCCCGTACTCTCTGAACTCTAGCACGACAGAGCTGGACATTGCGGCTCTGCTTCACAGTGACTTACATTCTGAAACTGAGTACGTTGGAACTATACATTTCTACTCGTGTATGCTGGGTATTGGAGTCCGGATACCAGCACACACCTACAACTGTCTATCTGGATAACTACAACCACCACTGCTTACTTCAGCTACAAGATCTTCCAGGGTTTTTCAGCAAAGCTTTTCCCTGGTTTGGGGTGGGCTCCCCGGAGTCCCCCGCTGCCGGGCTCATAGCTTTCTAGGCAAGGTGACCTCCGGGGGAGCTCACCCCTATTCCGTCAAACGAAAGAACAAGGCCACCAAGACAACAACTGCCTGGAGGGAAAAGCTGGAAAGCTCGTCCGACGCATCAGTAAAGACACACACAAAATCATCAGGTGAGGAGTGGCCTAGTGGTAAGGAAAGTGTGAGTGATAAACCTGCGGATTCTGAGACCAGGGCTTTCCCTTTGCATTCTGGTACATTTATGCCCATACTTGTAGCGGGAAGAACAAAAATACCAAACCCAGCATTCAACGAGAAATTAGCAGAGTGGCTTACGTTGTCACATATGACATTTGGCATCTTGGCATCTCTGCAAGGGCGCCCTGGACCAGAGGAAAATGACTCATCAGGGAGTCAAGGTCCAGAGGCACGATAGGCCAAAGGAGCACATCACAAGGGCACAGCTGACCAATGGGCCCTTTGCATGCACGATACCATGAGCCCTTGGTTTTCACTTGCATGCTGGTACCTGTAGGCCCATACCTATAATGGGGAGGACCAAAATGTCAGTCTAGCATTCAACAGGAAATGCAGAGACTGGACCACCTTGTCCCATAGGATGTGGGGCTCCCTGACAGCTTTGCAGGAGAGCCAAAGCCCAGATGGGAGACAGACTCACAGGGCTGAGGACCAAAGGGGAGCAACTCACCAAGGGCCAGAGGAGAGATCGACTCACGGGGCTGAGGACCAAAGGGGAGCAACTCACCAAGGGCCAAAGGGGAGACCGACTCACAGAGCTGAGGACCAACTCACCAAGGGCCAGAGGGGAGACAGACTCACGGGGCTGAGCACCAAAGGGGAGCAACTCACCAAGGGCCAGAGGGGAGACCGACTCACAGAGCTGAGGACCAACTCACCAAGGGCCAGAGGGGAGACCGACTCACAGAGATGAGGACCAACTCACCAAGGGCCAGAGGGGAGACCGACTCACAGAGATGAGGACCAACTCACCAAGGGCCAGAGGGGAAACCGACTCACGGAGCTGAGCACCAAAGGGGAGCAACTCACCAAGGGCCAGAGGGGAGACCGACTCACGGGGCTGTAGGACCAAAGGGGAGCAACTCACCAAGGGCCAGAGGGGAGACCGACTCACAGAGCTGAGGACCAACTCACCAAGGGCCAGAGGGGAGACCGACTCACAGAGCTGAGGACCAACTCACCAAGGGCCAGAGGGGAAACCGACTCACGGAGCTGAGCAACTCACCAAGGGCCAGAGGGGAGACCGACTCACGGGGCTGTAGGACCAAAGGGGAGCAACGCACCAAGGGCCAGAGGGGAGACCGACTCACGGGGCTGAGGAGCAACTCACCAAGGGCCAGAGGGGAGACAGACTCACAGAGCTGAGGACCAAAGGGGAGCAACTCACCAAAGGCCAGAGGGGAGACAGACTCACGGGGCTGTAGGACCAAAGGGGAGCAACTCACCAAGGGCCAGAGGGGAGATAGACTCACAGAGCTGAGGACCAAAGGGGAGCAACTCACCAAGGGCCAGAGGGGAGACCGACTCACGGGGCTGAGGAGCAACTCACCAAGGGCCAGAGGGGAGACAGACTCACAGAGCTGAGGACCAAAGGGGAGCAACTCACCAAGGACCAGAGGGGTGACAGACTCACAGAGCTGAGGACCAAAGGGGAGCAACTCACCAAGGACCAGAGGGGAGACAGACTCACAGAGCTGAGGACCAAAGGGGAGCGACTCACCAAGGACCAGAGGGGTGACAGACTCACAGAGCTGAGGACCAAAGGGGAGCAACTCACCAAGGACCAGAAGGGAGACAGACTCACAGAGCTGAGCACCAAAGGGGAGCGACTCACCACGGACCAGAGGGGAGACAGACTCACGGGGCTGAGGACCAAAGGGGAGCAACTCACCAAGGGCCAGAGGGGAGACCGACTCATGGGGCTGAGGAGCAACTCACCAAGGGCCAGAGGGGAGACAGACTCACAGAGCTGAGGACCAAAGGGGAGCAACTCACCAAGGGCCAGAGGGGAGACAGACTCACGGGGCTGTAGGACCAAAGGGGAGCAACTCACCAAGGGCCAGAGGGGAGACAGAATCACAGAGCTGGGGACCAAAGGAGAGCAACTCACAAAGGGCCAGAGGGGAGACAGACCCACAGAGCTGAGGACCAAAGGGGAGCAACTCACCAAGGGCCAGAGGGGAGACAGAATCACAGAGCTGGGGACCAAAGGAGAGCAACTCACAAAGGGCCAGAGGGGAGACCGACTCACAGAGCTGAGGACCAAAGGGGAGCAACTCACCAAGGACCAGAAGGGAGACAGAATCACAGAGCTGGGGACCAAAGGAGAGCAACTCACCAAGGGCCAGAGGGGAGACCGACTCACGGGGCTGAGGACCAACTCACCAAGGGCCAGCTGGGGCACAGAGCAGCAGAGCCACGGACACGCTTTGATAAATTCCAAACATGCAACGTAATGCAGAGACACTAATTGTCAGAATACTAGAAATGGGAATCAAAGCCTCCTGGTGTAACATATTATGTATGTTGCAGCGGGACTGACTTTTGGGGCCTATCCGCGGTGTTTTAGGCCTGCGCTTGTTTGGATGGGAGGCCGCGTGTTTTTGGGCTTCTATTGAAGGGGCGTTGCGCTTATTTTTTCCTGCGCATCTCCTGGTTTTTTCAAAGTTTAACACATTTTTTTATTCCGAAAATCTGCCTCAGCCCTGTGCGCTCCAGGGCGCTGCCTGGTACCCTCCATTAAATAAATTAAACCGTGCTCACCTATTTTATTTCCTCTGCGGCACGCGAGCTTCTGGCAGAACATCCGGGGGGAACGGGGTGATGCCTCCTTGACACCGGAAGTGAATGAGACGATTTCACCCGGAAGTAAACTGCTTCCAAAACGGAAATCAAACTTTATAAATCGCAGGAAATAAAGTGAAGTGAATTACAAGCTGTAGTAGACGCATGTACACCCCGGCCTCGGGGCTTGAACCCGTCAATTTTCATGACCAGTGGCTTTGCGCCCCTCCCCCCCAGAGATCAGCAGGGCACCGAGCAGAGCTCAGGGGGAGTTCCTACCCCCTGACACCGGCTCCTTCATTTCTATGTCAGTGGAGGGAGGGAGGAGTGTATAGTACTCAGAGAGGGAGGAGTGTATAGTTCTCATTATAGAAGTGACAGACCTCCCCCCTCTCTGCTGGATAACAGTGTCTGAGGCCTCCTCATGCTCAGGCAGAAGTAGCAGAGCACCGAGCACAGCTCAGGGGGAGCTCCTACCTCCAGACACCTGCTCCTTCATTGCTATGTCAGTGGAGGGAGGGAGGAGTATATAGTACTCAGAGAGAGAGGAGTGTATAGTACTCATTATAGAAGTGACAGACCTCCCCCTCTCTGCTGGATAACAGTGTCCGAGGCCTCCTCATGCTCAGGCAGAAGTAGCAGAGCACCAAGCACATCTCAGGGGGAGCTCCTACCTCCAGACACCTGCTCCTTCATTGCTGTGTCAGTGGAGGGAGGGGGGAGTGTATAGTACTCAGAGAGGGAGGAGTGTATAGTGCTCATTATATAAGTGACAGTCCTCCCCCCCCTCTCTGCCGGAGATCAGTTTCTGAGGCCTCCTCATGCTCAGGCAGAAGCGGCAGAGCACCGGGCACAGCTCAGGAGGAGCTCCTACCCCCAGACACCTGCTCCTTAATTGCTATGTCAGTGGAGGGTGCGGGGAGTGTATAGTACTCATTATAAAAGTGACATACCTCCCCCTCTCTGCAGGAGATCACTGTCTGAGACCTCCTCATGCTCAGGCAGAAGTAGCAGAGCACCGAGCACAGCTCAGGGGCAGCTCCTACCTCCAGACACCTGCTCCTTCATTGCTATGTCAGTGCAGGGAGGGGGGAGTGTATAGTACTCATTATAGAAGTGACATACCTCCCCCTCTCTGCCGGAGATCAGTGTCTGAGGCCTCCTCATGCTCAGGTAGAAGTAGCAGAGCACCGAGCACAGCTCAGGGGGAGCTCCTACCTCCAGACACCTGCTCATTCGTTGCTGTGTCAGTGGAGGGAAGGAGGAGTGCATAGTACTCATTATAGAAGTGACATACCTCCCCCTCTCTGCCGGAGATCAGTGTCTGAGGCCTCCTCATACTCAGGCAGAAGTAGCAGAGCACCGAGCAGAGCTCAGGGGGAGTTCCTACCCCCTGACACCGGCTCCTTCATTTCTATGTCAGTGGAGGGAGGGAGGAGTGTATAGTACTCAGAGAGGGAGGAGTGTATAGTTCTCATTATAGAAGTGACAGACCTCCCCCCTCTCTGCTGGATAACAGTGTCTGAGGCCTCCTCATGCTCAGGCAGAAGTAGCAGAGCACCGAGCACAGCTCAGGGGGAGCTCCTACCTCCAGACACCTGCTCCTTCATTGCTATGTCAGTGGAGGGAGGGAGGCGTGTATAGGACTCAGAGAGGGAGGAGTATATAGTACTCAGAGAGAGAGGAGTGTATAGTACTCATTATAGAAGTGACAGACCTCCCCCTCTCTGCTGGATAACAGTGTCCGAGGCCTCCTCATGCTCAGGCAGAAGTAGCAGAGCACCAAGCACATCTCAGGGGGAGCTCCTACCTCCAGACACCTGCTCCTTCATTGCTGTGTCAGTGGAGGGAGGGGGGAGTGTATAGTACTCAGAGAGGGAGGAGTGTATAGTGCTCATTATATAAGTGACAGTCCTCCCCCCCCTCTCTGCCGGAGATCAGTTTCTGAGGCCTCCTCATGCTCAGGCAGAAGCGGCAGAGCACCGGGCACAGCTCAGGAGGAGCTCCTACCCCCAGACACCTGCTCCTTAATTGCTATGTCAGTGGAGGGTGCGGGGAGTGTATAGTACTCATTATAAAAGTGACATACCTCCCCCTCTCTGCAGGAGATCACTGTCTGAGACCTCCTCATGCTCAGGCAGAAGTAGCAGAGCACCGAGCACAGCTCAGGGGCAGCTCCTACCTCCAGACACCTGCTCCTTCATTGCTATGTCAGTGCAGGGAGGGGGGAGTGTATAGTACTCATTATAGAAGTGACATACCTCCCCCTCTCTGCCGGAGATCAGTGTCTGAGGCCTCCTCATGCTCAGGTAGAAGTAGCAGAGCACCGAGCACAGCTCAGGGGGAGCTCCTACCTCCAGACACCTGCTCATTCGTTGCTGTGTCAGTGGAGGGAAGGAGGAGTGCATAGTACTCATTATAGAAGTGACATACCTCCCCCTCTCTGCCGGAGATCAGTGTCTGAGGCCTCCTCATACTCAGGCAGAAGTAGCAGAGCACCGAGCACAGCTCAGGGGGAGCTCCTACCTCCAGACACCTGCTCCTTCATTGCTGTGTCAGTGGAGGGAGGGGGGAGTGTATAGTACTCAGAGAGGGATGAGTGTATAGTACTCATTATAGAAGTGACAGACCTCCCCCCCATCTCTGCCGGAGATCAGTGTCTGAGGCCTCCTCATGCTCAGGCAGAAGCAGCAGAGCACCGGGCACAGCTCAGGAGGATCTCCTACCCCCAGACACCTGCTCCTTAATTGCTATGTCAGTGGAGGGTGGGGGGAGTGTATAGTACTCATTATAGAAGTGACATACCTCCCCCTCTCTGCCGGAGATCAGTGTCTAAGACATAGCTCCCAACTTACCCGCTTTTGGCGGGTGTCACCCGCCTTGCAAAGGGCTGACTCACCCGCCAGGCCTCCTGCACGCCCATTCATTCCAATGGGCGTCTCACCCGCCAGAAACAAAATCGGGTGATTTCACCCGCAAGACAAATGGTTGAGAGCTATGGTCTAAGACCTCCTCATGCTCAGGCAGAAGTAGCAGAGCACCGAGCACAGCTCAGGGGGAGCTCCTACCTCCAGACACCTGCTCCTTCATTGCTATGTCAGTGCAGGGAGGGGGGAGTGTATAGTACTCATTTTAGAAGTGACAGACCTCCCCCTCTCTGCCGGAGATCAGTGTCTGAGGCCTCCTAATGCTCAGGCAGAAGTAGCAGAGCACAGGGCACAGCTCAGGAGGAGCTCCTACCCCCAGACACCTGCTCCTTAATTGCTATGTCAGTGGAGGGTGGGGGGAGTGTATAGTACTCATTATACAAGTGACAGACCTCCCCCTCTCTGCCGGAGATCGGTGTCTGAGGCCTCCTCATGCTCAGGCAGAAGTAGCAGACACCGAGCACAGCTCAGGGAGAACTCCTACCTCCAGACACCTGCTCATTCGTTGCTGTGTCAGTGGAGGGAAGGAGGAGTGCATAGTACTCATTATAGAAGTGACATACCTCCCCCTCTCTGCCGGAGATCAGTGTCTGAGAACTCCTCATGCTCAGGCAGAAGCAGCAGAGCACCGGGCACAGCTCAGGAGAAGCGTCTACCCCCAGACACATGCTCCTTCATTGCTGTGTCAGTGGAGGGAGGGGGGAGTGTATAGTACTGACTATAGAAGTGACAGACCTCCCCCCTCTCTGCCAGAGATCTGTGTCTGAGGCCTCCTCATCATCTGGCAGAAGCAGCAGAGCACTAAGCAGTGCTCAGGAGGAGCGCCTACCCCCAGACACCTGCTCCTTCATTGCTGTGTCAGTGAGGGAGGGGGGATTGTATAGTACTCAGAGAGGGAGGAGTGTATAGTACTCAGAGAGAGAGGAGTGTATAGTACTCATTATAGAAGTTACAGATCACCCCCCTCTCTGCCGAATATCAGTGTCTGAGGCCTCCTCATGCTCAGGCAGAAGCGGCAGAGCACCGAGCAGAGCTCAGGAGGAGCGCTTTCCCCCAGACATCTTTTCCTTCATTGCTGTGTCAGTGGAGGGAGGGGGGAGTGTATAGTACTCAGACAGGGAGGAGTGTATAGTACTCAGAGAGGGAGGAGTGTATAGTGCTCAGAGAGAGAGAGGAGTGTATAGTACTCATTATAGAAGTGATAGACCTCCCCCCTCTCTGCCAGAGATCAGTGTCTGAGGCCTCCCCATCCTCAGGCAGAAGCAGCAGAGCACCGAGCAGAGCTCAGGAGGAGCGCCTACCCCCAGACACCTGCTCCTTCATTGCTGTGTCAGTGGAGGGAGGGGGGAGTGTATAGTACTCAGAGAGGGAGGAGTGTATAGTACTCATTATAGAAGTGACAGCCCTCCCCCCTCTCTGCCGGAGATCAGTGTCTGAGGACTCCTCATGCTCAGGCAGAAGCAGCAGAGCACCGGGCACAGCTCAGGAGGAGCTCCTACCCCCAGACACCTGCTCTTTCATTGCTATGTCAGTGCAGGGAGGGTGGAGTGTATAGTACTCATTATAGAAGTGACAGACCCCCCCCCTCTCTGCCGGATAACAGTGTCTGAGGCCTCCTCATGCTCAGACAGAAGCAGAAGAGCACCGAGCAGAGCTCAGGAGGAGCGTCTACCCCCAGACACCTGCTCCTTCATTGCTATGTCAGTGCAGGGAGGGGGGAGTGTATAGTACTCATTGTAGAAGTGACAGACCCGGGGGGAGTGTATAGTACTCATATTAGAAGTGACAGACCCCCCCCCCTCTCTGCCGGATAACAGTGTCTGAGGCCTCCTCATGCTCAGGCAGAAGCAGCAGAGCACCGAACAGAGCTCAGGAGGAGCGTCTACCCCCAGACACCTGCTCCTTCATTGCTATGTCAGTGCAGGGAGGGGGAGTGTATAGTACTCATTATAGAAGTGACAGACCTCCCCCTCTCTGCCGGATAACAGTGTCTGAGGCCTCCTCATGCTCAGGCAGAAGCAGCAGAGCACCGAGCAGAGCTCAGGAGGAGCGTCTACCCCCAGACACCTGCTCCTTCATTGCTATGTCAGTGCAGGGAGGGGGGAGTGTATAGTACTCATTATAGAAGTGACAGACCTCCCTCCTCTCTGCCGGATAACAGTGTCTGAGGCCTCCTCATGCTCAGGCAGAAGCAGAAGAGCCCCGAGCAGAGCTCAGGAGGAGCGTCTACCCCCAGACACCTGCTCCTTCATTGCTATGTCAGTGCAGGGAGGGGGAGTGTATAGTACTCATTATAGAAGTGACAGACCTCCCCCTCTCTGCCGGATAACAGTGTCTGAGGCCTCCTCATGCTCAGGCAGAAGCAGCAGAGCACCGAGCAGAGCTCAGGAGGAGCGTCTACCCCCAGACACCTGCTCCTTCATTGCTATGTCAGTGCAGGGAGGGGGGAGTGTATAGTACTCATTATAGAAGTGACAGACCTCCCTCCTCTCTGCCAGAGATCAGTGCCTGAGGCCTCCTTATGCTCAGGCAGAAGAAGCAGAGCGCCAAGCAGAGCTCAGGAGGAGCTCCTACCCCCAGACACCTGCTCCTTCATTGCCATGTCAGTGAAGGGGGGGGGTTGTATAGTACTCATTATAGAAGTGACAGACTTCCCCCTCTCTGCAGGAGATCAGTGTCTGAGGCCCCCTCATGCTCAGGCAGAAGCAGCAGAGCACCGGCCACAGCTCAGGAGGAGCTCCTACCCCCAGACACCTGCTCCTTCATTGCTGTGTCAGTGGAGGGAGGGGGGAGTGTATAGTACTGATTATAGAAGTGACAGACCTCCCCCCTCTCTGCCGGAGATCAGTGTCTGAGGCCTCCTCATCATCTGGAAGAACCAGCAGAGCACCGAGCAGAGCTCAGGAGGAGCGCCTACCCCCAGACACCTGCTCCTTCATTGCTGTGTCAGTGAGTGAGGGGGGATTGTATAGTACTCAGAGAGGGACGAGTGTATAGTACTCAGAGAGGGAGGAGTGTCTAGTACTCATTATAGAAGTTACAGACCTCCCCCGTCTCTGCCGAATATCAGTGTCTGAGGCCTCCTCATGCTCAGGCAGAAGCAGCAGAGCACCGAGCAGAGCTCAGGAGGAGCTCCTACCCCCATACAGCTGCTCCTTCATTGCTGTGTCAGTGGAAAGAGGGAGGAGTGTATAGTACTCATTATAGAAGTGACAGACCTCCCCCTCTCTGCCGGATATCAGTGTCTCAGGCCTCCTCATGCTCAGGCAGAAGCAGCAGAGCACTGAGCAGAGCTCAGGAGAAGCTCCTATCCCCAGACACCTGATCCTTCATTGCTATGTCAGTGCAGGGAGGGGGGAGTGTACAGTACTCATTATAGAAGTGACAGACCTCCCCCTCTCTGCCGGATAACAGTGTCTGAGGCCTCCTCATGCTCAGGCAGAAGCAGAAGAGCACCGAGCAGAGCTCAGGAGGAGCGTCTACCCCCAGACACCTGCTCCTTCATTGCTATGTCAGTGCAGGGAGGGGGGAGTGTATAGTACTCATTATAGAAGTGACAGACCCCCCCTCTCTGCCGGATAACAGTGTCTGAGGCCTCCTCATGCTCAGGCAGAAGCAGCAGAGCACCGAACAGAGCTCAGGAGGAGCGTCTACCCCAGACACCTGCTCCTTCATTTCTATGTCAGTGCAGGGAGGGGGGAGTGTATAGTACTCATTATAGAAGTGACAGACCTCCCCCCTCTCTGCCGGATAACAGTGTCTGAGGCCTCCTCATGCTCAGGCAGAAGCAGAAGAGCCCCGAGCAGAGCTCAGGAGGAGCGTCTACCCTCAGACGCCTGCTCCTTCATTGCTATGTCAGTGCAGGGAGGGGGGAGTGTATAGTACTCATTATAGAAGTGACAGACCTCCCCCCTCTCTGCCGGATAACAGTGTCTGAGGCCTCCTCATGCTCAGGCAGAAGCAGCAGAGCACCGAGCAGAGCTGAGGAGGAGCGTCTACCCCCAGACACCTGCTCCTTCATTGCTATGTCAGTGCAGGGAGGGGGGAGTGTATAGTACTCATTATAGAAGTGACAGACCTCCCTCCTCTCTGCCAGAGATCAGTGCCTGAGGCCTCCTTATGCTCAGGCAGAAGAAGCAGAGCGCCGAGCAGAGCTCAGGAGGAGCTCCTACCCCCAGACACCTGCTCCTTCATTGCCATGTCAGTGGAGGGGGGGGGGGTTGTATAGTACTCATTATAGAAGTGACAGACCTCCCCCTCTCTGCAGGAGATCAGTGTCTGAGGCCCCCTCATGCTCAGGCAGAAGCAGCAGAGCACTGAGCAGAGCTCAGGAGAAGCTCCTATCCCCAGACACCTGATCCTTCATTGCTATGTCAGTGCAGGGAGGGGGGAGTGTACAGTACTCATTATAGAAGTGACAGACCTCCCCCTCTCTGCCGGATAACAGTGTCTGAGGCCTCCTCATGCTCAGGCAGAAGCAGAAGAGCACCGAGCAGAGCTCAGGAGGAGCGTCTACCCCCAGACACCTGCTCCTTCATTGCTATGTCAGTGCAGGGAGGGGGGAGTGTATAGTACTCATTATAGAAGTGACAGACCCCCCCTCTCTGCCGGATAACAGTGTCTGAGGCCTCCTCATGCTCAGGCAGAAGCAGCAGAGCACCGAACAGAGCTCAGGAGGAGCGTCTACCCCAGACACCTGCTCCTTCATTTCTATGTCAGTGCAGGGAGGGGGGAGTGTATAGTACTCATTATAGAAGTGACAGACCTCCCCCCTCTCTGCCGGATAACAGTGTCTGAGGCCTCCTCATGCTCAGGCAGAAGCAGAAGAGCCCCGAGCAGAGCTCAGGAGGAGCGTCTACCCTCAGACGCCTGCTCCTTCATTGCTATGTCAGTGCAGGGAGGGGGGAGTGTATAGTACTCATTATAGAAGTGACAGACCTCCCCCCTCTCTGCCGGATAACAGTGTCTGAGGCCTCCTCATGCTCAGGCAGAAGCAGCAGAGCACCGAGCAGAGCTGAGGAGGAGCGTCTACCCCCAGACACCTGCTCCTTCATTGCTATGTCAGTGCAGGGAGGGGGGAGTGTATAGTACTCATTATAGAAGTGACAGACCTCCCTCCTCTCTGCCAGAGATCAGTGCCTGAGGCCTCCTTATGCTCAGGCAGAAGAAGCAGAGCGCCGAGCAGAGCTCAGGAGGAGCTCCTACCCCCAGACACCTGCTCCTTCATTGCCATGTCAGTGGAGGGGGGGGGGGTTGTATAGTACTCATTATAGAAGTGACAGACCTCCCCCTCTCTGCAGGAGATCAGTGTCTGAGGCCCCCTCATGCTCAGGCAGAAGCAGCAGAGCACCGGGCACAGCTCAGGAGGAGCTCCTACCCCCAGATACCTGCTCCTTCATTGCTGTGTCAGTGGAGGGAGGGGGGAGTGTATAGTACTGATTATAGAAGTGACAGACCTCCCCCCTCTCTGCTGGAGATCACTGTCTGAGGCCTCCTCATCATCTGGCAGAACCAGCAGAGCACCGAGCAGAGCTCAGGAGGAGCGCCTACCCCCAGACACCTGCTCCTTCATTGCTGTGTCAGTGAGGGAGGGGGGATTGTATAGTACTCAGAGAGGGACGAGTGTATAGTACTCAGAGAGGGAGGAGTGTCTAGTACTCATTATAGAAATTACAGACCTCCCCCTCTCTGCCGAATATCAGTGTCTGAGGCCTCCTCATCACCTGGCAGAAGCAGCAGAGCACCGAGCAGAGCTCAGAGGAGCACCTGCCCCCAGACACCTGCTCCTTCATTGCTGTGTCAGTGGAGGGAGAGGGGAGTGTATAGTACTGATTATAGAAGTGACAGACCTCCCCCCTCTCTGCCGGAGATCAGTGTCTGAGGCCTCCTCATCATCTGGCAGAACCAGCAGAGCACCGAGCAGAGCTTAGGAGGAGCGCCTACCCCCAGACACCTGCTCCTTCATTGCTGTGTCAGTGAGGGAGGGGGGATTGTATAGTACTCAGAGAGGGACGAGTGTATAGTACTCAGAGAGGGAGGAGTGTCTAGTACTCATTATAGAAATTACAGACCTCCCCCTCTCTGCCGAATATCAGTGTCTGAGGCCTCCTCATGCTCAGGCAGAAGCAGCAGAGCACCGAGCAGAGTTCAGGAGGAGCTCCTACCCCCATACAGCTGCTCCTGCATTGTTGTGTCAGTGGAGAGAGGGAGGAGTGTATAGTACTCATTATAGAAGTGACAGACCTCCCCCCTCTCTGCCGGATATCAGTGTCTCAGGCCTCCTCATGCTCAGGCAGAAGCAGCAGAGCACTGAGCAGAGCTCAGGAGAAGCTCCTATCCCCAGACACCTGCTCCTTTATTGCTAGGTCAGTGCAGGGAGGGGGGAGTGTATAGTACTCATTATAGAAGTGACAGACCTCCCCCTCTCTGCCGGATAACAGTGTCTGAGGCCTCCTCATGCTCAGGCAGAAGCAGAAGAGCACCGAGCAGAGCTCAGGAGGAGCATCTACCCCCAGACACCTGTCCTTCATTGCTATGTCAGTGCAGGGAGGGGGGAGTGTATAGTACTCATTATAGAAGTGACAGACCCCCCCCTCTCTGCCGGATAACAGTGTCTGAGGCCTCCTCATGCTCAGGCAGAAGCAGAAGAGCCCCGAGCAGAGCTCAGGAGGAGCGTCTACCCCCAGACACCTGCTCCTTCATTGCTGTGTCAGTGGAGGGAGAGGGGAGTGTATAGTACTCATTATAGAAGTGACAGACCTCCCCCTCTCTGCCAGAGATCAGTGTCTGAGGCCTCCTCATCATCTGGCAGAACCAGCAGAGCACCGAGCAGAGCTCAGGAGGAGTGCCTACCCCCAGAGACCTGCTCCTTCATTGCTGTGTCAGTGAGGGAGGGGGGATTGTATAGTACTCAGAGAGGGACAAGTGTATAGTACTCAGAGAGGGAGGAGTTTCTAGTACTCATTATAGAAGTTACAGACCTCCCCCCTCTCTGCCGAATATCAGTGTCTGAGGACTCCTCATGCTCAGGCAGAAGCAGCAGAGCACCGAGAAGAGCTCAGGAGGAGCTCCTACCCCCATACAGCTGCTCCTTCATTGCTGTGTCAGTGGAGAGAGGGAGGAGTGTATAGTACTCATTATAGAAGTGACAGACCTCCCCCCTCTCTGCCGGATATCAGTGTCTCAGGCCTCCTCATGCTCAGGCAGAAGCAGCAGAGTGCTGAGCAGAGCTCAGGAGAAGCTCCTATCCCCAGACACCTGCTCCTTTATTGCTAGGTCAGTGCAGGGAGGGGGGAGTGTATAGTACTCATTATAGAAGTGACAGACCCCCCCTCTCTGCCGGATAACAGTGTCTGAGGCCTCCTCATGCTCAGGTAGAAGCAGCAGAGCACCGAACAGAGCTCAGGAGGAGCGTCTACCCCCAGACACCTGCTCCTTCATTGCTATGTCAGTGCAGGGAGGGGGGAGTGTATAGTACTCATTATAGAAGTGACAGACCTCCCCCCTCTCTGCCGGAGGCCTCCTCATGCTCAGGCAGAAGCAGAAGAGCCCCGAGCAGAGCTCAGGAGGAGCGTCTACCCCAGACACCTGCTCCTTCATTGCTATGTCAGTGCAGGGAGGGGGGAGTGTATAGTACTCATTATAGAAGTGACAGACCTCCCCCCTCTCTGCCGGATAACAGTGTCTGAGGCCTCCTCATGCTCAGGCAGAAACAGCAGAGCACCGAGCAGAGCTCAGGAGGAGCGTCTACCCCCAGACACCTGCTCCTTCATTGCTATGTCAGTGCAGGGAGGGGGGAGTGTATAGTACTCATTATAGAAGTGACAGACCTCCGTCCTCTCGGCCAGAGATCAGTGCCTGAGGCCTCCTTATGCTCAGGCAGAAGAAGCAGAGCGCCGAGCAGAGCTCAGGAGGAGCTCCTACACTAAGACACCTGCTCCTTCATTGCCATGTCAGTGGAGGGGGGCGGGGGGGTTGTATAGTACTTGTTGTGTCCTCTTTCTATGGACATGTTGTTCATTCGTTGTTGTTTATGTCCGTTCTTCTTGTTCATGAAAAGTTGTGGCGTGGCCACAAGAAGGGAAGAGGCGGGGCTACAGCCTCCGACGCCAGTTTGGCGCCGGCAATAAAGAAAAGCAGATCTTGTTACCCTGGCTCCCGCGTCTCATTGTGCGGCCTTGATTTATTTGAGTATATTGCATCATACGAAGTTCCGATCATTGTTGGAACTTATTGTTCGAGTTCCGACGTCGCAGGAACTCAACATTGGCGACGAGGACGACTCACCCACGCCCACCCACAGGCAGCTCCGGCACCGCGTGCGGGCCGCGGAGGAACGCCGCAGCCTCAGGCACTGCAGCACTTCATTCGTTTCGTCGGCGCCGCGCCGAGCAACAGAGGCGGTGGAGGGAAAGCTCCCGCCAACTCACACGCTGCAGGAAAGAAGCCACGCAGCACAATATTTAAGGGCCACCTGCTGTCCATGACGCCCCATGCAGGCCAGATCACCGCTAGCCCCTACATTCAGCCGGAGAGGCCGTACTGAGGAAGGAAGTGGAGGTGGACCCTCAGCACGCGCCACTCCAGTGAGTAGAGTGCCTCAGCAGCGCAGCGCCACCGCACATATTCACGAGCAGCGCAGCCCAGTCATACCAACCAACATGTCGGCAGACAACACTGACAGCGGCCTACAGAGCCCCCAAGCCAGCTCCACTCCGAGAGCAGCCAGCAATGGAGAGGACAACTCCTCTGAATCTCTGCAGCTACAAGCAGTCCCTCACTTTGACATGACTGATACCAACAGCCTGGCACCCAGATGGGCTCGCTGGCCAAAAGAACTCCACATTTACATCGATGCTTCTGGTGTGAGAGAAGAACGCCGTTTGAGAGGCATCCTGCTTCACTCCTTGGGTCCCATGGTGCGGGACATCGTGTTCGAAATGCCTGAGGCCAACACTAACTCGTTTCAAGGCATAATTGACTCATTAAATGCGTATTTCGCACCCCTGCGGAATGTCGACTACGAGAGACATGTCTTCCATACAACGACACAAGACAAAGATGAAAGCATGGATAATTTTATCATGAGGCTAAGGAAAAGAGCCAAGTACTGCGACTTCGACAAATACTCCACTGAAGAGGCACTAAAATCATAAGCCATCGCAGGGTGCGGTTCCCCTGATTTTCGCAGAAAATTGCTACAAAAGAGCAGGACGCTAGAAGAGATCCTTCAAATTGCAAGAGCAGACGCTGCACTAACCCTACAAACTGAGTCTCTAGGCAATATCTCCATCACGCAAAACGCCAAGTCAGCGTCTCTCTGCCCCATCCGCACGCCTGTTGGCCCGTCAGAACAAAAGAAATGCTATCGATGTGGATTTCGTTTTCCCCATGTAGGCCCATGCCCTGCGATTGGACATCAGTGTGATAAATGCGGGGGGGAAAACCACTTCCAGTCCGTCTGCAAGAACATTAAATTCCTCCAAGGCTCAGGAAGCACAAGAGAAGCCGGGAGACAAGAAGGTGGACGCTCCAGGCGGGAAAGCCCGCGCAAATGTTCACATCGAGGCTCCACGCAGGGGAGGAGGCGCTCTCACAGTTCAGCCAAGAAATACGCGCCATCCTCGAGGAGGAGAGAGAGAGAAACGTCTAACCACCGAGAGAGCAGACGTCACTCCCCGCACCGCAGAACAAGACAAAGGATCAGATATGTGGATGATTCGCCTCAGGACAGACAGGCAACTAGGTCATCTTCATCCAGTGGAGAAAGAAAACGAGCATACGTACATGCCATCGGAAATGCCACAGCGGCTGAATACAGTCCGACCCTGCTACTCCAATTAAATGGCCAAAATCTAGAATTTCTGATCGACACAGGTGCCACTGTGAATGTTATCAACGACATAATTTACAAATCGTTGGAAGTGAAGAAAGACTTAAAGAAAGCTGACACGCTAATATACCCGTACGGGTCCAACAGACCGCTAGACTGTATAGGAATGTTCAACGCTCACTGTCACTACAAGGAGAAGAGCCAGAAAGTAAAAATATATGTAATCAAAGGGGAAGTTCCGGGAGGAAGCATCCTAAGCTTCCGCACAGCGATACAAATGGGTCTCATTAGCATCATGTATCAGATCATGTCTGCATACACCTCCAGCGCCAAAGACATGATACAAAAGATATTTCCTTCACTCTTCAAAGGACTGGGGTGTTTAAAGGATAAGCAAATCAAACTACACATCAATCAACAGATAAAACCCATTGCTCAACATTACCGGGGCATTCCCCTCAATATACAACGGCAAGTAGAAGATGAGATTCACTCATTACTCCAACAAGGCATAATCGAACCAGCGTCAGGCCCGACTCCATGGGTTTCACCAATAGTCCCGGTACCCAAGAAAGATGGCACCTCCAAGATACGCATCTGCGTAGACATGCGTGCTCCAAACGTAGCCATTGAAAGAGAACGACATCTAGCTCCACGCATGACTGACATGATACACCTTCTACATGGGGCCACCATCTTCTCGAAGCTCGACCTGAATAAAGGCTACCATCAACTTGAACTTCACCCGTCATCACGATATATAACCACATTCTCAACCCATCTAGGACTCTTCAGATACAAGAGACTAAGTTTCGGAGTATCATCTGCGGCCGAGATTTTTCAGAATGAAATACACCAAATAATTAAACACATTCCACACTGCTTAAATTACAGTGATGATATTCTCATTTTCGGCACGTCCCAAGAAAGCCACGATGACACGCTAAGAAGGGTCTGCATGGCGCTAGAAAATGCCAACCTCACGCTCAACCCGGAAAAATGTGAGATTAACAAGACCACACTCAAGTTCTTTGGACACATATTTTCGAACAAGGGCATGCGCCCAGATCCAGAGAAGGTACAAGCCCTGGTGGATGCCCCCACTCCCACTTCATCATCGGGTATACGATCATTTCTGGGCATGGCGAGCTATTGCACAAGATATATCCAAGATTTTGCGTCAGTGAGCACCCCGTTAAGAGTTCTCACCGGCAAAGACCAGGAATTTGAATGGACAACGGAATGCGAAAAGGCATTCCAGGAAATCAAACGACGCATATCATCAGCTTCGTGCATGGCATACTACGACCCTGATTACGACACGGAACTCACAGTGGACGCCAGTCCCGTAGGCCTGGGTGCCATCTTAGCTCAATCCAGACCGGGAGCACCACCCAACTCACCCAAGCGTATTGTAGCCTATGCCAGTCGGAGTCTATCAAAGGCAGAATGCGCATACTCGCAACCTGAAAAGGAAAGTCTCGCAGTTGTATGGGCGTGTGAGCACTACCATCTCTTCTTATATGGCCGCCCATTCACAGTCGTGACCGATCACCAAGCGCTGACCACGATATATGGCAAACCCACTGCCAAAATGCCACCCCGAATTGCCAGGTGGGGTCTGCGTCTACAAGAATATTCTTTCAAGATCATACATCGCCCAGGAAAAGAAAACAACCCTGCTGATTTTCTCTCCAGATACCCACTACCAGCTCAAGTAGAACGACAGTCCATAAAAGCAAACCAATACATTAACTTCTTAGTTAACAATGCACTTCCAAAGCATGTCTCCATTGCTCAACTTGTGGAAGCCACATCTGCAGACAAGCTGATGCCCATTATAAAGGAGTGTCTGCGAACGGGCCGGTGGCATGTCAAAGAACTGACAGAAGCAGAAAAGGCTCAACTTCGTGTTTTCAAACTAATACGTCACTCATTATCCGTGTCTCCAGAAGGTTTGCTTCTCAAAGAGAACCGAATTGTAATCCCCACTAGCCTGCAGAAACAAATATTGGACATAGCTCACGCTGGCCACCGTGGAATAGTGTCCACCAAGAGACAACTGAGAACAAAGGTCTGGTTCCCAAAACTGGATGAACAAGTGGAACAGATCCTAGGTAACTGTCTCACCTGCCAAGCGGTGGCGCCCCGAACATTCCCAGCACCCCTCCAACCGTCAGAGATGCCTCCGCAGGTGTGGGACCGAGTGGCCGTAGACATGTTTGGACCCCTGGCAAACGGGAAATACGTGCTGGTAATTGTGGACGAAATGTCACGGTTCCCGGAGGTACATCTCATTCACTCAACAAGTGCCCAAGCTGTCATACCTGCTTTGGACAAGACCTTTTCTGATTATGGCATACCCTCAATAGTAAAGTCAGACAATGGCCCACCATTCAGTGGTCATGACTTCGCAATGTTCGCGGAACACCTTGGCTTCCAGCATAGAACAATCACACCACTGTGGCCACAAGCAAACGGAATGGCTGAGAAGTTCATGAGCTCCCTCAAGAGAACTCTCCAAGTATGCTCTATCACAAATCGTTCATTCATGCAGGCCATCTGCACCCTCCTACGCGAATACCGGAACACTCCACACAGCACCACAGGGGTGTGTCCGTCCACACTAATGTTTGGGCGCATCATACGAACACAACTGCCCCACAATCCCCATGCCCAACCGTCGCCAACCGCCGTTGGTGACGCCATCAAAAGAGACAAGCGGAGCAAAGAAATGACAAAAGCATACACTGATCAAAAGAGACAGGCTAAACCCTGTCACATTCAAGTGGGCGACGTGGTGTTAGTAAGGCAGGAACAAAACACCAAGGACACCCCGGCGTTCAGACCTGAACCGTTAGAGGTGACGCACGTCAACGGCTCCATGATAACAGCAGCCAGTCCCAAAGGGACCATTACGAGAAACTCGTCATTTTTCAAGAACTTTGAGGGACACTCGGAACAGATCACTGATCGCTCGAGGACTGACTATGAATCATCAGATGTGGAGTCAGAGTACCAGGTGGAAGTACGAGACGCGGACAACAGCGACAGTGACACACCCGTGCACCGGGAGAAGACCCCACGGAGAAGCCCGTCCAAAAGGACCATTCGCCGACCCACTCGGTGGATAGAAGAAATGAAATAACGTGCGCTCCTCATTTAAGTGGGCGGGAGATGTTGTGTCCTCTTTCTATGGACATGTTGTTCATTCGTTGTTGTTTATGTCCGTTCTTCTTGTTCATGAAAAGTTGTGGCGTGGCCACAAGAAGGGAAGAGGCGGGGCTACCGCCTCCGATGCCAGTTTGGCGCCGGCAATAAAGAAAAGCAGATCTTGTTACCCTGGCTCCCGCGTCTCATTGTGCGGCCTTGATTTATTTGAGTATATTGCATCATACGAAGTTCCGATCATTGTTGGAACTTATTGTTCGAGTTCCGACGTCGCAGGAACTCAACAGTACTCATTATAGAAATGACAGACCTCCCCCCTCTCTGCCGCAGATCAGTGTCTGAGGCCTCCTCATCATCTGGCAGAACCAGCAGAGCACCGAGCAGAGCTCAGGAGGAGCGCCTACCCCCAGACACCTGCTCCTTCATTGCTGTGTCAGTGAGGGAGGGGGGATTGTAAAGTACTCAGAGAGGGACGAGTGTATAGTACTCAGAGAGGGAGGAGTGTCTAGTACTCATTATAGAAGTTACAGACCTCCCCCCTCTCTGCAGGAGATCAGTGTCTGAGGCCCCCTCATGCTCAGGCAGAAGCAGCAGAGCACCGGGCACAGCTCAGGAGGAGCTCCTACCCCCAGACACCTGCTCCTTCATTGCTGTGTCAGTGAGGGAGGGGGGATTGTATAGTACTCAGAGAGGGACGAGTGTATAGTACTCAGAGAGGAAGGAGTGTCTAGTACTCATTATAGAAGTTACAGACCTCCCCCCTCTCTGCCGGAGATCAGTGTCTGAGGCCTCCTCATCATCTGGCAGAAGCAGCAGAGCACCGAGCAGAGCTCAGGAGGAGCGCCTGCCCCCAGACACCTGCTCCTTCATTGCTATGTCAGTGCAGGGAGGGGGGAGTGTATAGTACTCATTATAGAAGTGACAGACCTCCCCCCTCTCTGCCGGAGATCAGTGTCTGAGGCCCCCTCATGCTCAGGCAGAAGCAGCAGAGCACCGAGCACAGCTCAGGAGGAGCTCCTACCCCCAGACACCTGCTCCTTCATTGCTGTGTCAGTGGAGGGAGGGGGGAGTGTATAGTACTGATTATAGAAGTGACAGACCTCCCCCCTCTCTGCCGGAGATCAGTGTCTGAGGCCTCCTCATCATTTGGCAGAACCAGCAGAGCACCGAGCAGAGCTCAGGAGGAGCGCCTACCCCCAGACACCTGCTCCTTCATTGCTATGTCAGTGCAGGGAGGGGGGAGTGTATAGTACTCATTATAAAAGTGACAGACCTCCCCCCTCTCTGCCGGATAACAGTGTCTGAGGCCTCCTCATGCTCAGGCAGAAGCAGAAGAGCCCCGAGCAGAGCTCAGGAGGAGCGTCTACCCCCATACAGCTGCTCCTTCATTGCTGTGTCAGTGGAGAGAGGGAGGAGTGTATAGTACTCATTATAGAAGTGACAGACCTCCCCCCTCTCTGCCGGATATCAGTGTCTCAGGCCTCCTCATGCTCAGGCAGAAGCAGCAGAGCACTGAGCAGAGCTCAGGAGAAGCTCCTATCCCCAGACACCTGCTCCTTTATTGCTAGGTCAGTGCAGGGAGGGGGGAGTGTATAGTACTCATTATAGAAGTGACAGACCTCCCCCCTCTCTGCCGGATAACAGTGGCTGAGGCCTCCTCATGCTCAGGCAGAAGCAGAAGAGCACCGAGCAGAGCTCAGGAGGAGCATCTACCCCCAGACACCTGCTCCTTCATTGCTATGTCAGTGCAGGGAGGGGGGAGTGTATAGTACTCATTATAGAAGTGACAGACCCCCCCCCCCTCTGCCGGATAACATTGTCTGAGGCCTCCTCATGCTCAGGCAGAAGCAGCAGAGCACCGAACAGAGCTCAGGAGGAGCGTCTACCCCCAGACACCTGCTCCTTCATTGCTATGTCAGTGCAGGGAGGGGGGAGTGTATAGTACTCATTATAGAAGTGACAGACCTCCCCCCTCTCTGCCGGATAACAGTGTCTGAGGCCTCCTCATGCTCAGGCAGAAGCAGAAGAGCCCCGAGCAGAGCTCAGGAGGAGCGTCTACCCCCAGACACCTGCTCCTTCATTGCTATGTCAGTGCAGGGAGGGGGGAGTGTATAGTACTCATTATAGAAGTGACAGACCTCCGTCCTCTCTGCCAGAGATCAGTGCCTGAGGCCTCCTTATGCTCAGGCAGAAGAAGCAGAGCGCCGAGCAGAGCTCAGGAGGAGCTCCTACACTAAGACACCTGCTCCTTCATTGCCATGTCAGTGGAGGGGGGTGGGGGGGGTTGTATAGTACTCATTATAGAAGTGACAGACCTCCCCCTCTCTGCAGGAGATCAGTGTCTGATGCCCCCTCATGCTCAGGCAGAAGCAGCAGAGCACCGGGCACAGCTCAGGAGGAGCTCCTACCCCCAGACACCTGCTCCTTCATTGCTGTGTCAGTGGAGGGAGGGGGGAGTGTATAGTACTGATTATAGAAGTGACAGACCTCCCCGTTCTCTGCCGGATATCAGTGCCTCAGGCCTCCTCATCATCTGGCAGAACCAGCAGAGCACCAAGCAGAGCTCAGGAGGAGCGCCTACCCCCAGACACCTGCTCCTTCATTGCTGTGTCAGTGGAGGGAGGGGGGATTGTATAGTACCCAGAGAGGGACGAGTGTATAGTACTCAGAGAGGGAGGAGTGTCTAGTACTCATTATAGAAGTTACAGACCTCCCCCCTCTCTGCCGGAGATCAGTGTCTGAGGCCTCCTCATTATCTGGCAGAACCAGCAGAGCACCGAGCAGAGCTCAGGAGGAGCGCCTACCCCCAGACACCTGCTCCTTCATTGCTGTGTCAGTGAGGGAGGGGGGATTCTATGACAAGACAGGAGGCTCATATTATGCATTACAATCTTTACTCTGAAACCACAGCAGCAAAGAAAAAACTTTTACAAACAAAAAAGTTTCAACAACAGAACTAGATAAAGTTCAATGTCAA
Organism: Ambystoma mexicanum; assembly: GCF_040938575.1. Taxonomy (NCBI): domain Eukaryota; kingdom Metazoa; phylum Chordata; class Amphibia; order Caudata; family Ambystomatidae; genus Ambystoma; species Ambystoma mexicanum. The sequence goes on from NC_090921.1 coordinate 39,696,851, forward strand.
TGCATGGGGAACTCCCCAAACCATCATGGAGGATAGGTCATACCCTGCAGGGGACCAATGAGCAGGGACCCTCCTTTATATATGTCCATTACTCTAACGCCAACCCCTCTTTCTTTGCTGCTGACACCACAGAGCTAAGTCACCCCTTTCAGTTGTGTCTTACATTGTTTGTCAGTAGTAGGCTTTATTAGTTTGAATATGACATATATTATTTATATGGTAAATATGTGTTAATTACCTTTTATTATAAAGGAATTTGTGTATTTGATACAATGTATCTGGATAGCCGCGTGCGGCCGTTGGTTTCATTTTGGTGTCTTTCAAAAAGAAAATATGTATTATGCTCATACTTCCTGTTTCAGCTGAAGCAGTGGTGCAATGGTTGAATTTCGGACTACAGTCCATGAGGTTGTGAGTTCGAGGGAGCTCTCTAATTTATTTCTTCTTTAAAAATTTCTCGGCTTGTAAACTCAGGTGTTTCTAGTGCATTAATCAACTCGCTCCCGGCGTGCGCGAGAGCAGTGTTGTTTACACTGTTCCCTCTTCATTTCGCCTGTTTGAATTCGTGCCCCTTGACAGATTTATGGTCACCTGGGGATTCCAGGTGCTGCAGGCTTTGGGTTCGGCCTGCCCCTGTGGCTTATGTTTGTAACAAAAGCCTCTGTTTCAGTACTGAGCCAAGTTAGCTCAAATATAGAGCTGCAGGTCTCCCATGCAGGAAGACCCAGGTTCGCGGCCGACCAGCGCATGTTTATTTGTATATTTTAAGATTAGATATTTTAATTGTTATATTTTAAATAATTGTATTTTACAATGGAGGTATTTGATTGTCACCTTTTTTGCTCAGTTGAGCAGGGATTTCCTAATGGGCATTTGGTTGGTTCATGACTTCTTCAGAAAGATTATAGCACAAACATTTTAATAGTAAAAATGTGGTTTTGTTAAATGTTTGTAATTTCGTATCCCTGGTGACACAACACATTTCCTTACCTTTAGTGCTGGAAAGAAAGAATGTTTACTGATAGACTGTGGGTTTGTTAGGTCAAAGTCTGACCATCCAGCGCAAGAACCCGATGCACTGCCAGTCTGCAGTTTTATTTTATTTTCTTTGTTTATTTATTCATTTACTTATTTCTTAAGTTATGTGCTTTGCCTTCACTGTAGGTGCCATAAGTTCGGTTTCAGGTTCAGCCTGATTCTATTGCGAGGTTACCCCCTCGTGTACTGCTGATTATCACACCCTGCTCGGGCGAGCAGTTGGAGGTGCACTTGCTCAGTGTATCCTACCTTCAACTTGACAGTTTTCTTTTGTTTGGGTTATCTTCCCTGGAAAGGTGCAGTCACCTGCTCGGTGGCAAGGTTGCCTGGGGTTTCTGCGAGGGGTCCCCTTGTATACGGCTGTGTCCACACCCTGCTAGGGTGAGCAGTTGAGGTACACTTGCTCAGTGTTTCCTCCCTTAAAGTGGGCAACTTGGGTAATTACCTTAACTGGCATGCACCATAACCTGCTCGGTTTCAGGCTCTGCCTGAGTTCTAATGCGAGGTTACCCCCTCGTGTACTGCTGATTATCACGCCCTGCTCGGGCGAGCAGTTGGAGGTGCACTTGCTCAGTGTATTCCTTCCTTAAGGTCGGCAGCTTTGTTTAGGTGCTGCATATGGCTGACGCCATTGTTTGGTCTTGTAGGCGTGCAGTAACCTGCTCGGTTTCAGGCTTCGCCTTGTTCCTACTGCGAGGTGCTCCCTCGTGTACTATTGGTTGCCTCACCCTGCTGGGGTGAGCAGTTGAGGTGCACTTGCTCAGTGTACGCTTTGATAAACAATATGTTTAAGTGTTGACTGGAACACATTTGCGTTTTTTCAGAATTGTCAGTGGCCCAGAAAGCTCAGTGAGTATCAGCTTATATAAGGGCTGGGGATTCGGTCCCCTGTGAGGGCGTAACCCCTCTTCTTTGGATATTTTATATATATTTCATATATTATATATTCTTTATTTATTAAGTGCTTTAAAGAAAAGAGTGTGGAAGTGGTTGTAAACAGACCCATATGGGGTTGTACCTTCCTCTCTAACCATCTCTCTGGTGTTATCATTCATCTTTTAGTTAAAAATTCTGTCACCCTTTACCTTAGTTAGTTTCAGGACAACTCAGTCCTTTCCTTAGGTTTTGATTCCCGACCTCAATTGCTCCACCCAATACCAGTGCTGATTAAGCTACAGTATTTTCTCTCAACATGAGGAAGAATAAAGATGATGCGTTATGCCTCTATTGAGGTCTGTAGGGCTTAAGGCTCTCTTTAGTGGGGACCTTTGTTCTCCCCTACTTTTGTCCCATTGGACATTCCTTATTCTTTTGGTTTCTGGTGGAGACAGGGTCAGCTCGAGGGTAACCGTTCAGTTTTTTACATGACAAGTTGAGCAACCATGTTTTACTTGGATGGAGTGTTTGGAAACACTTGATGGTATCAGTTAGACGAGTTGCCAAATAATAACTTGCTGGCGCCTGCCTCATGTTTTTCCTCCCAAAGCTTGGCCTATGGTTCAGCTAACCGTCTAACAGTGTGTTGCAACTTCTCCTCTGCTCGAGGAGTACACGCAGGCTTCTGTACCCTCATGAGCGTTGCTTAACCTCTTTAGAGTGCTGTTTTCATATCCGTGCTGACCGTTCTGATACAGGTTCCTAATTTTGGAAAGGTCTACATCAGTCTTTTATCCTGCTGAGATCGATAAGTGAACACCTCACACCACACAACGCTCGTAGTAGTGTTAAGCACCACTCATATACCTGAGGGTTCGTAGTACTGTATAAGTACTGTTTTGCTATGGACAATGTGCTTAGTTTTTCCTTCCCCTGATTCCCTTAGTGGCCAGTCAGCCTCACATGAATACAGTGACTCAGACCTCAGGGTTTGAGGGGACAGTGGTCCCAGATTTCTTCTCAACCTTGCATTTACAGGGCATTGATAATTATCCAGAGTTCTTTCCCCCTCATTCCCCTTCCTGCCATCCTTGGGGGAGATTGCATCATAATATTACGCCTCTGGGAGTATCCAATGGTTTCAGTTTTCCTGCCATCCTTGGGGGAGATTGCATCATAATATTACACCTCTGGGAGTATCCAATGGTTTCAGTTTTTTCCTTTTTACAGGAGTTCTGGCGGGTGACCAGTGCAGACTCGCACTGAGCATTTCCCTCCCGTCTGTTACTTTCCTTTGTGCTAATCTCTGGTATTTCAATAAGTTAACTGGAGTCTGTCCAGTCAGGGGATTGGTTAGAGGCGCTAGTGGGTATTTATTTCTCTTAACGGTGTAAAGCGGGGCTTTAATGTGGTCCTCAGGGTAGTTTTCTTTCTGGATTGCAAGGTTTTTCCTTTGGATAAGTGGGGGAGGTTTCTCCTCTTTTGGGAAGGCTCAATATCCCTTGGTGGGATAGAGGGGTCTGGGAGTGATACTATCCCCCATCCACGTTATGACCCTCTATCACGATGCGTTCCAGAGTCTATACATTAACTTTCAGACGGTGTCTGCCGCTACGATTACCAGAGTGCTGGGATATATATTTGGTTGATGACTTGATTATCATAGTCACCTGCATGGACCTTTGGGGTTTTCACAAGAGTTTGTTTGCAGTAAGGTGCCAGCTCAGGGTGCTGTGAGCTTCAAAGATCTGCAAATTGGCTGAAATATAGGTTGGACCTCTTCTGGTGTACACCTTCAGTTTAACCATTTAGTGATCAGTTCTTTGCAGTTTAGAGTCTTGCTAAGATTTTGGAAATTTGGTGTCCTCCTTCGGTTACTTTTGATCCGCTATGGGATTTATCACCAGGGAGGAGGGATCAAGGTTCAAGTTTAGATATCACTATAATGGTAGTGATTGGATGTCGGATACATTTTTTCTTCTTGCCAAGTTTGGCCTCTTAAGGATCAGGTTTATAATATCTGCCTTTTGTCATGGTAGCAGAGTCCTTCTTCAAGAGTTCGGGAGGTCTGAGGGTCTCCGTGTTGGCGGTTTGACGGGTTTAGCTTCTCAGGTGGGGCCCTCTCTTCCATTCTGCTTCTGCCTCCAGAAGACTTCCCTCCTTAGTATACACATATGTCTGAAGACAATTGTAGATTAATTCTCTTGCTTTTCAGCTCCGCTCAGGATGGATTGTCCTATTACAAAATTTATAAAAATGATTTTTTACTCCCATTTTACCCTTTTGAAGATTTGTCTTTCCCTCTTGGTTCCCCAGTGTAGTTCTGTGACATGCCCTGTTTCTAATGCGATATCTTCCTTTAATGCATGGGATGGAACCTATAAGACTTTCACCCCTATGGGGTACTTTTCTTTATCTCCAGGAGAGCTAGGTGTTTGATTTCATTGGTTTGCTTTCTAGGTCCCCAAAAATGGTACGAATTTAAGTGTTTTGAATATTTGATTGAACAACATAGGTGTTTATTTCAGATGGTTTTGTCCTAACCTATTAGTATAGGAAAACTTTGTTCAATGTTTTCCCCTCTTTTAACCAGTTGGTTTTGGTGGCCTGTAAGGAACGCTGGATTTGGCACATTCCTGTTTTTCTTGCAGTGGATTTGACTTTGCCTTATAAGACAGCTTTTCGGGCAACCTAGTCTTGGGCAATTCTCTGATTGGTCAACAGATTGATTTAATGAAAGCATTTAAAAAATGTTACCTTTCCTTTAATTTTATTATATTATCTATTATATTGGATCATTTTGTACTTACTAATGAGATGCAAGGGCTTTGAACTTGCATAATATGAGCCTCCTGTCTTGTCATAGAATGACTAATCCCCCACACTAACGTGAGATGGGGGTTTAGATTCTATTAAAGACAAGGAGGCGATTATTATCCCTCCCACCCACCCTGGATATGATATGATATGATATGACAATTGTGATACGCATGTACACAGGTGGTTCAAGTGAGAACATTCTTTGGTTTGTTGTTCTTCCCAACCACCCACCCTTCTTGCTTGTTGTTCTTACAGGTACGAGTTGAGGTTCTGCTCAGGAGTGTGGATCGCAGTTACAAGTTCTGGAGTGCGTGATTTCGGGTGAGAAGTCCTATCCAGAAGAACTTCTTCATTGCTTCAGGCTGCGGAAAGGTTGAGATCTCCGGTTTCGCTGGATCCTTTTTCTCTGCGCTACGCAGTTCAACCGTTCCATTGGGCGTCTGGTGCAAGTCAGCTGCAGAAAGAGGGGTTGGCGTTAGAGTAATGGACATATATAAAGGAGGGTCCCTGCTCATTGGTCCCCTGCAGGGTATGACCTATCCTCCATGATGGTTTGGGGAGTTCCCCATGCATTGACATTGAACTTTATCTAGTTCTGTTGTTGAAACTTTTTTGTTTGTAAAAGTTTTTTCTTTGCTGCTGTGGTTTCAGAGTAAAGATTGTAATGCATTATAATCGCCTCCTTGTCTTTAATAGAATCTAAACCCCCATCTCACGTTAGTGTGGGGGATTAGTCATTGTATAGTACTCAGAGAGGGACGAGTGTATAGTACTCAGAGAGGGAGGAGTGTCTAGTACTCATTATAGAAGTTACAGACCTCCCCCCTCTCTGCCGGAGATCAGTGTCTGAGGCCTCCTCATCATCTGGCAGAAGCAGCAGAGCACCGAGCAGAGCTCAGGAGGAGCTCCTGCCCCCAGACACCTGCTCCTTCATTGCTATGTCAGTGCAGGGAGGGGGGAGTGTATAGTACTCATTATAGAAGTGACAGACCTCCCCCCTCTCTGCCGGAGATCAGTGTCTGAGGCCCCCTCATGCTCAGGCAGAAGCAGCAGAGCACCGAGCACAGCTCAGGAGAAGCTCCTATCCCCAGACACCTGCTCCTTCATTGCTGTGTCAGTGAGGGAGGGGGGATTGTAAAGTACTCAGAGAGGGACGAGTGTATAGTACTCAGAGAGGGAGGAGTGTCTAGTACTCATTATAGAAGTTACAGACCTCCCCCCTCTCTGCCGAATATCAGTGTCTGAGGCCTCCTCATGCTCAGGCAGAAGCAGCAGAGCACCGAGCAGAGCTCAGGAGGAGCTCCTACCCCCATACAGCTGCTCCTTCATTGCTGTGTCAGTGGAGAGAGGGAGGAGTGTATAGTACTCATTATAGAAGTGACAGACCTCCCCCCTCTCTGCCGGATATCAGTGTCTCAGGCCTCCTCATGCTCAGGCAGAAGCAGCAGAGCACTGAGCAGAGCTCAGGAGAAGCTCCTATCCCCAGACACCTGCTCCTTTATTGCTAGGTCAGTGCAGGGAGGGGGGAGTGTATAGTACTCATTATAGAAGTGACAGACCTCCCCCCTCTCTGCCGGATAACAGTGGCTGAGGCCTCCTCATGCTCAGGCAGAAGCAGAAGAGCACCGAGCAGAGCTCAGGAGGAGCATCTACCCCCAGACACCTGCTCCTTCATTGCTATGTCAGTGCACGGAGGGGGGAGTGTATAGTACTCATTATAGAAGTGACAGACCCCCCCCTCTCTGCCGGATAACAGTGTCTGAGGCCTCCTCATGCTCAGGCAGAAGCAGCAGAGCACCGAACAGAGCTCAGGAGGAGCGTCTACCCCCAGACACCTGCTCCTTCATTGCTATGTCAGTGCAGGGAGGGGAGAGTGTATAGTACTCATTATAGAAGTGACAGGCCTCCCCCCTCTCTGCCGGATAACAGTGTCTGAGGCCTCCTCATGCTCAGGCAGAAGCAGAAGAGCCCCGAGCAGAGCTCAGGAGGAGCGTCTACCCCCAAACACCTGCTCCTTCATTGCTATGTCAGTGCAGGGAGGGGGGAGTGTATAGTACTCATTATAGAAGTGACAGACCTCCCCCCTCTCTGCCGGATAACAGTGTCTGAGGACTCCTCATGCTCAGGCAGAATCAGCAGAGCACCGAGCAGAGCTCAGGAGGAGCGTCTACCCCCAGACACCTGCTCCTTCATTGCTATGTCAGTGCAGGGAGGGGGGAGTGTATAGTACTCATTATAGAAGTGACAGACCTCCGTCCTCTCTGCCAGAGATCAGTGCCTGAGGCCTCCTTATGCTCAGGCAGAAGAAGCAGAGCGCCGAGCAGAGCTCAGGAGGAGCTCCTACACTAAGACACCTGCTCCTTCATTGCCATGTCAGTGGAGGGGGGCGGGAGGGTTGTATAGTACTCATTATAGAAGTGACAGACCTCCCCCTCTCTGCAGGAGATCAGTGTCTGAGGCCCCCTCATGCTCAGGCAGAAGCAGCAGAGCACCGGGCACAGCTCAGGAGGAGCCCCTACCCCCAGACACCTGCTCCTTCATTGCTGTGTCAGTGGAGGGAGGGGGGAGTGTACAGTACTGATTATAGAAGTGACAGACCTCCCCCCTCTCTGCCGGAGATCAGTGTCTCAGGCCTCCTCATCATCTGGCAGAACCAGCAGAGCACCGAGCAGAGCTCAGGAGGAGCGCCTACCCCCAGACACCTGCTCCTTCATTGCTGTGTCAGTGAGGGAGGGGGGATTGTATAGTACTCAGAGAGGGACGAGTGTATAGTACTCAGAGAGGGAGGAGTGTCTAGTACTCATTATAGAAGTTACAGACCTCCCCCCTCTCTGCCGGAGATCAGTGTCTGAGGACTCCTCATGCTCAGGCAGAAGCAGCAGAGCACCGAGCAGAGCTCAGGAGGAGCGCCTGCCCCCAGACACCTGCTCCTTCATTGCTATGTCAGTGAGGGAGGGGGGATTGTATAGTACTCAGAGAGGGACGAGTGTATAGTACTCAGAGAGGGAGGAGTGTCTAGTACTCATTATAGAAGTTACAGACCTCCCCCCTCTCTGCCGGAGATCAGTGTCTCATGCCTCCTCATGCTCAGGCAGAAGCAGCAGAGCACCGAGCAGAGCTCAGGAGGAGCGCCTGCCCCCAGACACCTGCTCCTTCATTGCTATGTCAGTGCAGGGAGGGGGGGAGTGTATAGTACTCATTATAGAAGTGACAGACCTCGCCCCTCTCTGCCGGAGATCAGTGTCTGAGGCCCCCTCATGCTCAGGCAGAAGCAGCAGAGCACCGAGCACAGCTCAGGAGGAGCTCCTACCCCGAGACACCTGCTCCTTCATTGCTGTGTCAGTGGAGGGAGGGGGGAGTGTATAGTACTGATTATAGAAGTGACAGACCTCCCCCCTCTCTGCCGGAGATCAGTGTCTGAGGCCTCCTCATCATCTGGCAGAACCAGCAGAGCACCGAGCAGAGCTCAGGAGGAGCTCCTACCCCCAGACACCTGCTCCTTCATTGCTATGTCAGTGCAGGGAGGGGGGAGTGTATAGTACTCATTATAGAAGTGACAGACCCCCCCCTCTCTGCCGGATAACAGTGTCTGAGGCCTCCTCATGCTCAGGCAGAAACAGCAGAGCACCGAGCAGAGCTCAGGAGGAGCGTCTACCCCCAGACACCTGCTCCTTCATTGCTATGTCAGTGCAGGGAGGGGGGAGTGTATAGTACTCATTATAGAAGTGACAGACCTCCGTCCTCTCTGCCAGAGATCAGTGCCTGAGGCCTCCTTATGCTCAGGCAGAAGAAGCAGAGCGCCGAGCAGAGCTCAGGAGGAGCTCCTACACTAAGACACCTGCTCCTTCATTGCCATGTCAGTGGAGGGGGGCGGGAGGGTTGTATAGTACTCATTATAGAAGTGACAGACCTCCCCCTCTCTGCAGGAGATCAGTGTCTGAGGCCCCCTCATGCTCAGGCAGAAGCAGCAGAGCACCGGGCACAGCTCAGGAGGAGCCCCTACCCCCAGACACCTGCTCCTTCATTGCTGTGTCAGTGGAGGGAGGGGGGAGTGTATAGTACTGATTATAGAAGTGACAGACCTCCCCCCTCTCTGCCGGAGATCAGTGTCTCAGGCCTCCTCATCATCTGGCAGAACCAGCAGAGCACCGAGCAGAGCTCAGGAGGAGCGCCTACCCCCAGACACCTGCTCCTTCATTGCTGTGTCAGTGAGGGAGGGGGGATTGTATAGTACTCAGAGAGGGACGAGTGTATAGTACTCAGAGAGGGAGGAGTGTCTAGTACTCATTATAGAAGTTACAGACCTCCCCCCTCTCTGCCGGAGATCAGTGTCTGAGGACTCCTCATGCTCAGGCAGAAGCAGCAGAGCACCGAGCAGAGCTCAGGAGGAGCGCCTGCCCCCAGACACCTGCTCCTTCATTGCTATGTCAGTGAGGGAGGGGGGATTGTATAGTACTCAGAGAGGGACGAGTGTATAGTACTCAGAGAGGGAGGAGTGTCTAGTACTCATTATAGAAGTTACAGACCTCCCCCCTCTCTGCCGGAGATCAGTGTCTCAGGCCTCCTCATGCTCAGGCAGAAGCAGCAGAGCACCGAGCAGAGCTCAGGAGGAGCGCCTGCCCCCAGACACCTGCTCCTTCATTGCTATGTCAGTGCAGGGAGGGGGGGAGTGTATAGTACTCATTATAGAAGTGACAGACCTCCCCCCTCTCTGCCGGAGATCAGTGTCTGAGGCCCCCTCATGCTCAGGCAGAAGCAGCAGAGCACCGAGCACAGCTCAGGAGGAGCTCCTACCCCCAGACACCTGCTCCTTCATTGCTGTGTCAGTGGAGGGAGGGGGGAGTGTATAGTACTGATTATAGAAGTGACAGACCTCCCCCCTCTCTGCCGGAGATCAGTGTCTGAGGCCTCCTCATCATCTGGCAGAACCAGCAGAGCACCGAGCAGAGCTCAGGAGGAGCGCCTACCCCCAGACACCTGCTCCTTCATTGCTGTGTCAGTGAGGGAGGGGGGATTGTAAAGTACTCAGAGAGGGACGAGTGTATAGTACTCAGAGAGGGAGGAGTGTCTAGTACTCATTATAGAAGTTACAGACCTCCCCCCTCTCTGCCGAATATCAGTGTCTGAGGCCTCCTCATGCTCAGGCAGAAGCAGCAGAGCACCGAGCAGAGCTCAGGAGGAGCTCCTACCCCCATACAGCTGCTCCTTCATTGCTGTGTCAGTGGAGAGAGGGAGGAGTGTATAGTACTCATTATAGAAGTGACAGACCTCCCCCCTCTCTGCCGGATATCAGTGTCTCAGGCCTCCTCATGCTCAGGCAGAAGCAGCAGAGCACTGAGCAGAGCTCAGGAGAAGCTCCTATCCCCAGACACCTGCTCCTTTATTGCTAGGTCAGTGCAGGGAGGGGGGAGTGTATAGTACTCATTATAGAAGTGACAGACCTCCCCCCTCTCTGCCGGATAACAGTGTCTGAGGCCTCCACATGCTCAGGCAGAAGCAGAAGAGCACCGAGCAGAGCTCAGGAGGAGCGTCTACCCCCAGACACCTGCTCCTTCATTGCTATGTCAGTGCAGGGAGGGGGGAGTGTATAGTACTCATTATAGAAGTGACAGACCCCCCCCCTCTCTGCCGGATAACAGTGTCTGAGGCCTCCTCCTGCTCAGGCAGAAGCAGCAGAGCACCGAACAGAGCTCAGGAGGAGCGTCTACCCCCAGACACCTGCTCCTTCATTGCTATGTCAGTGCAGGGAGGGGGGAGTGTATAGTACTCATTATAAAAGTGACAGACCTCCCCCCTCTCTGCCGGATAACAGTGTCTGAGGCCTCCTCATGCTCAGGCAGAAGCAGAAGAGCCCCGAGCAGAGCTCAGGAGGAGCGTCTACCCCCAGACACCTGCTCCTTCATTGCTATGTCAGTGTAGGGAGGGGGGAGTGTATAGTACTCATTATAGAAGTGACAGACCTCCCCCCTCTCTGCCGGATAACAGTGTCTGAGGCCTCCTCGTGCTCAGGCAGAAGCAGCAGAGCACCGAGCAGAGCTCAGGAGGCGCGTCTACCCCCAGACACCTGCTCCTTCATTGCTATGTCAGTGCAGGGAGGGGGGAGTGTATAGTACTCATTATAGAAGTGACAGACCTCCCTCCTCTCTGCCAGAGATCAGTGCCTGAGGCCTCCTTATGCTCAGGCAGAAGAAGCAGAGCGCCGAGCAGAGCTCAGGAGGAGCTCCTACCCCCAGACACCTGCTCCTTCATTGCCATGTCAGTGGAGGGGGGGTTGTATAGTACTCATTATAGAAGTGACAGACCTCCCCCTCTCTGCAGGAGATCAGTGTCTGAGGCCCCCTCATGCTCAGGCAGAAGCAGCAGAGCACCGGGCACAGCTCAGGAGGAGCTCCTACCCCAGACACCTGCTCCTTCATTGCTGTGTCAGTGGAGGGAGGGGGGAGTGTATAGTACTGATTATAGAAGTGACAGACCTCCCCCGTCTCTGCCGGAGATCAGTGTCTGAGGCCTCCTCATCATCTGGCAGAAGCAGCAGAGCACCGAGCAGAGCTCAGGAGGAGCGCCTGCCCCCAGACACCTGCTCCTTCATTGCTGTGTCAGTGGAGGGAGGGGGGAGTGTATAGTACTGATTATAGAAGTGACAGACCTCCTCCCTCTCTGCCGGAGATCAGTGTCTCAGGCCTCCTCATCATCTGGCAGAACCAGCAGAGCACCAAGCAGAGCTCAGGAGGAGCGCCTACCCCCAGACACCTGCTCCTTCATTGCTGTATCAGTGAGGGAGGGGGGATTGTATAGTACTCAGAGAGGGAGGAGTGTCTAGTACTCATTATAGAAGTTACAGACCTCCCCCCTCTCTGCCGAATATCAGTGTCTGAGGCCTCCTCATGCTCAGGCAGAAGCAGCAGAGCACCGAGCAGAGCTCAGGAGGAGCTCCTACCCCAATACAGCTGCTCCTTCATTGCTGTGTCAGTGGAGAGAGGGAGGAGTGTATAGTTCTCATTATAGAAGTGACAGACCTCCCCCCTCTCTGCCGGATATCAGTGTCTCAGGCCTCCTCATGCTCAGGCAGAAGCAGCAGAGCACTGAGAAGAGCTCAGGAGAAGCTCCTATCCCCAGACACCTGCTCCTTCATTGCTTTGTCAGTGAGGGAGGGAGGAGTGTATAGTACTCATTATAGTATTTACAGACCTCCCCCCTCTCTGCCGGATATCAGTGTCTGAGGCCTCCTCATGCTCAAGCAGAAGCAGCAGAGCACCAAGCAGAGCTCAGGAGGACGCCTACCCCCAGACACCTGCTCCTTCATTGCTGTGTCAGTGAGGGAGGGGGGATTCTATGACAAGACAGGAGGCTCATATTATGCATTACAATCTTTACTCTGAAACCACAGCAGCAAAGAAAAAAACGTTTACAAACAAAAAAGTTGTAAAGAACAGAACTAAATAGAGTTCAATGTCAATGTAAGGGAGCTCCCCAATCCATGATGGAGGACAGGTGAAGCCCTGCAGGTGACCAATGAGCAGGGACCCTTCCTTATATAAGTCCATTACTCTAATCTCAATTCCTCTTTCTTTGCTGCTGATACCACAGCTAAGTCACGCCTTTCAGTTGTGTCTTGCATGTTCATCAGTAGTAGTCCTTAATAGTATATTAAGGCCATAATTTATATACATATAATATATTTGGTGAATATATTTCAGTACCTTTATTATGTAAGGGAGGTTTACTGATAGGGTACATTGTATCTGAGAGGCTGCGTGCGGCCGTTGCTTAATTTATAGGTGTTTGGTTAATGTGTGTTCACACATTGGGTATTTGTTGGCTGCTACCTCCTACGAGTGATATTTCACAATGTGGCAAGCGTTCATGACGTTTTTTGAAAAATTACTATTGTGGGTGAAATACGCTCGCGCTTCTAAACCTCTGGGGTTAGAGCGTAATATGTTAAAACACGTGTGCGCCAGTCGAGCTGAAACTGCTGCTTCAGACCTGGCGCACACGTGTTTTCTTTCTTTTCATGGTGAGCCTCTTGATTTATGAGGCGTTTGTGGACCCATTGTGTGCCGGGCAGTAATGAAGCTGTTAAGCTTCAGGTCGGCGTGCACGGGGTGTTTCGTTTTCCCTTTCATGTAGCCGCGTATTTAAGGAGGAGATTCTCCTGCTGTACCCGTGAGCGCAGCCCATGAAAGAAGCTGTTAAGCTTCAGGCTGGCAGACATGGGGGAAGGGCAGCTCAAGTGGCACGACAGGCAAGCTCTTCGCCTGCAAGCAGGACGACCAGGGTTCAAGCCTTGAATACGGACTGTAACCGCAAAACACACCAGAAAATAAAAGTGTTCATTTTTCTTTTCCTTTTTCCTCTTCATTTATACGGCGGTGGGCCTCCATGTTTGTTTCTTTGTGTAAACACCTGGGTGAGGGCTTGCCTGCCCTATTATGGTTCCGTCACGCACTGGTTTGACAGAAGCTGCTAAAGCTTCAGACCAAGCACGCATGGCCATCTGTGTTTATTTTACAAACGCTTCAGTGCAAGATGCCTGGAAATTCCAGGTGCGGTAGCCTAATGAGCTTGCCTGCCCAGTATGGTCCCACACGAGCTATGTGTTCTTTATTTAGTAGAGCTTCTGTTTCATTCGAAGAGCTGGATAGCTCAATGATGATGTTGTCTGTTTCTCATGCAAGAAGACCTGGGTTCAGTTCCCGTTGGGTCCAGTTCATATTTTATTTTGATATATTTTAAAGTATATACATTTTAATTACATTTTTTGTTTTTTTAAACAATGAAGATTTTAACATTTACCTGACAATAGCCTGCCCGCTCAAGGGCCTGATGCGAAGTCTACTAGTATGCTGTTTTGTTTAAGTGCGGCATATGGCATAAAGGGTTACCTTCACTGTAAGTGCCGTAAACCTGCTTGGTGCAGGCTATGCCTGTATTGTTTTGCGAGGTAAACCCCTCGTGTACTGCTGGTTCCACTCCCTGCTCGGGTGAGGAGTTTGAGGTGCACTTGCTCAGTGTATTCCTCCCCTAAGGTCGGCAGCTTTGTTTAGGTGCTGCATATGGCATGGGTGATTTCTTTCACTGTATGGGAGCCATAAACATGCTTGTTTGCAGGCTTGCGTGTGTTCTTCTGCGAGGTAAACCCCTCGTGTACTGCTGGTTCCACACCCTGCTCAGTGGAGCAGTTTGAGGTACACTGGTTCAGTGTATTCCTCACTTAAAGTTGGAAACTTTGTTTTTGTGCTGCATATGGCGCTGGTGATTACCTTAACTATTTGTGTGCCATTACCTGCTCGGTTTCAGGTTCTGCCTGAGTTCTACTGTGAGGCTACCCCCTCGTGTACTGCTGGTTATCACGCCCTGCTCGGGCGAGCAGATGGAGGCACGCTTGCTCAGTGTATTCCTCCCTTAAGGTTGACAACTTTGTTTAGGTGCTGCATATGGCAGATGTCATGATTTTTCTGTGAGCATGCCATAACCTGCTCGGTTTCAGGCTTTGCCTGGATTCTACTTCGAGGTGCTCCCTCGTGTACTGCTGGTTGCCACACAACTGCTAGGGTGAGCAGTTGAGTGTGCACTTGCTCAGTGTACTCTTTTGCTAAACAATTTGTTTAAATGTTGACTGGAACACATTTGCGTTTTTAAGAATTGTCAGTGGCCCGGATAGCTCAGTAGGTATTTGCTTCTATAAGGGCCTGGGGGGTTCGGACCCCTGTGAGGGCGTAACCCCTCTTTCTTGGATATTTTATATTATTTATATGTTTTATATTATTTATTTATTAAGTACTTTAAAGAAAAGAGTGTCTGGAGGTATTTGTAAACAGACCCATGTGGGGGGGTTGTACCTTCCTCTCTAGCCATCACGCTGGTGTTAACATTCGTCTTTTAGTAAAATTCTGACGCCCTTTACCTTAGTTAGTTTCAGGACAACTCAGTCCTTTCCTTAGGTTTTGCTTTCCCCGATATCAATTGCTCCACCCAATACCTGTGCTGATTAGGCTGCAGTAATTTTTCTCTCATCATGAGGAAGAAAAAGATGATGCGTTATGCCTCTATTGAGGTCTGCAAGGCTTGATGCTCTCTTTAGTGGGGACGTGTTTTCCCTCACTATTTGTCCCATTGGACATTCATTATTCTATTGGACTATTGGTGGAGACAGGGTCAGCTAGAGGGTAACTGTTCAGTTTTGTTGCATGGTACGTTGAGCAACCATGTTTTACTTGGAGGGAGTGTTTGGGAACACTTGATGGTATCAGATAGACGTGTTGGCAATTAATAACTTTATGGCACCTGCCTCATGGTTTTTCCTCCCAAAAACTTGACCTGTGGTTCAGCTAACCGTCTAACAGTGTGTTGCAATTTCTCCTCTGCTCGAGGAGTTCAAGCAGGTTTCTGTACCCTCAAGTTGCTTAACCTCTTTCGTTATTTATTTATTTCACTTCCGTGCTGACCCTACTGATACAGGTTCCTAATTTAAAAAGGTCTAAATTAGTCTTTTATCCAGCTAAGATCGATAAGTGAACTCCTCACCACACACCGTTCGTATTACTGATAAGTACCACTTATACCTGAGGGTCGTAGTACTATATAAGTGCTTTTGATATGTACAATGGGCTTAATTTTCCTTTCCCTGATTCCCTTAGTGGCCAGTCAGCCTCACACGAATACAGAGACTCAGACCTCAGGGTTTGAGGGGACAGTGGTCCCAGATTTCTTTCACAACCTTTTGTTTACGGGGCATTGATGATTATCCCAGAGTTCTTTCCCCCTTCATTCCCCTTCCCGACATCCCTGGGGGAGATTGCAATCATGATATACACCTCTTGGAATAGCTTCCGATGGTTTCTGTTCCTTTTTTACAGGAGTTCTGGCTCGTGACCAGTGCAGACTCGCACTGAGCATT
Source organism: Ambystoma mexicanum (assembly GCF_040938575.1). Classification (NCBI taxonomy): domain Eukaryota; kingdom Metazoa; phylum Chordata; class Amphibia; order Caudata; family Ambystomatidae; genus Ambystoma; species Ambystoma mexicanum. Next base: position 39,712,485 of record NC_090921.1, read on the forward strand.
TCCCCCCGTCAGTTACTTTCCTTTGCGCTCATTTCTGGTATTTCAATAGGTTCGGCGGAGCCCGTCCACGGTCAGGGGATTGGTTAGAAGTGCAGAAGTGTATTTGTTTCTCCTAAGGGTGTAAAGCGGGGCTTTAATGTGGTCCTCAGGGTAGCCTTCTTCTGGGTTGCAAGGTTTTTCCCTTGGATAAGTGGGGGAGGGTTCTCCTCCTTTGGGAAGGCTCAATATCCCTTGGTGGGATAGAGGTGTCTGGAAGTGCTGCTAATTTCCCATACAAGTTATTGCGACCCTCTATCACGATGCGTTCCAGCGTCTACATTAACTATCAGAAGGGGTCTGCCAGTGCGATTCCCAGAGGGCTCGGATATATATATATGTATATATATATATATATTTAGTCAACGACTTGATTCTCCTAGTCACCTACATGGCAGGTGGACCTTTTGGGTTTTCACAAAAGTTCGTTTTGCAATAATGTGCCAGCTCAGGGTGCTGTGATCTTCAAGGATCTTCAAATTGGCTGAATTAGAGCTTACACCTCTTCTGGTGTGTAACGTCAGTTTAACTGTTTAGTGATCAGTTCTTTGCAGTTTAGAATCTTGCTAAGACTTTGAAGTTAGGAGTTCTCCTTCGGTTAGTTTTGTAGTTTTGATCCTCTAGTGGATTTATCAACCAGGGCGGAAGGAACAAGGTTCAAACACTGGACATATTTATAATGGTAACGATTGGTTGTAGATACATTGTTTCTCCTTGCAGAGTTTGGCCTCTTAAGGGTCATGTTTTTTAAATCCCTGCCTTTTGTCATGGAGAGCTCGGGAGATCTGAAAGTCTCCGTGTTGGCGGTTTGACAGGTTTAGCTTCTCAGGTGAAGCCCCTCTCGGCCATTCTGCTTCTGCCTCTAGAAGACATCTTTCCTTAGTATACACGTATGTCTGAACACAATTGTGGGTTAAGTCTATGGCTTCTCAGCTCCGCTCAGGATGGGTTGTCCTATTACAAATTTATAAAATTACTTTTACTCCCATTTTACCTTTTGAAGATTTGTCTTTCCCTCTTGGTTCCCCAGTGTAGTTCTGTGACATGCCCTGTTTTTAATGCGATATCTTCCTTTAATGCAGGGGATGGAACCTACAAGACTTTCACCCCTATGGGGTTCTTTTCTTTATCTCCAGGAGAGCTAGGTGCTTATTTTTCTTTGGTTTGCTTTCTAGGTTCCCAAAGATGGTAGGAATTTAAGTGTTTTAAATGTTTGATTGGACAACAGAGGTATTTATTTCAGATGAGTTTTGTCCTAACCTATTAGTATAGGAGAACTTTGTTCAATGTTTTTCCCTCTTTTAACCAGTTGGTTTTGGTGACCTGTAAGGAACGCTGGAATTGGCACATTTTCCTGTTTTCTTGCGGTGGATTTGACTATGCCTTATAAGACAGTTTTTCGGGCAACCTAGCCTTGGGCAATTCTCTTGCGGCCAGCTGACTATTTAATGAAAGCATTTTAAAGTGTTTCCTTTCCTATTGTTTTATTTTATTATTTATTATATTGGCTCTATTGTATGGATCATGTTGTACTAATGAGATGCAAGGGCTTTGAACTTGCATAATATGAGCCTCCTGTCTTGTCATAGAATGACTAATCCCCCACACTAACGTGAGATGGGGGTTTAGATTCTATTAAAGACAAGGAGGCGATTATTATCCCACCCTCCCACCCTGGATATGATATAATATGTCAACTGTGATACCCATGTACACAGGTGGTTCAAGTGAACATTCTTTGGTTTGTTGTTCTTCCCAACCACCCACCCTTCTTGCTTGTTGTTCTTACAGCTTCTAGTGGAGGTTCTCATCGGGAGTGTGGCTCGCAGTTACAAGTTATGGAGTGCGTGGTACGAGAGCTTCGCTGGATTTGCCTTCATCGTTTATCGTCTGATCTGTGCAGTGGACGTTTGGTTCAAGACAGCTACAGAAAGAGGAATTGAGATTAGAGTAATGGACTTATATAAGGAAGGGTCCCTGCTCATTGTTCACCTGCAGGGCTTCACCTGTCCTCCATCATGGATTGGGGAGCTCCCTTACATTGACATTGGGCCTCATTCCGAGTATGGCGGTAAGGGATAGCGGCCACCGCTAACGAGAGCGGTGGCGGTAATCCCTTACCGCCATACTCCGAGTTCCCTTAGCGCCATGGTGCTTTTAACACCTGCTTTTAGCAGGCGTTAAATACCATGGCGCTAAGGGACCTTGATGTTAATTACGCCACCGTAATTTACGGTGGCGTAATTGACGCCTTCCCCACTCCCATTATGCCCTATGGGGCAGGAATGGGAATGGGGAAGGGTAAATGGGGATTGGGGAATTACCGCCCCGCCAACCTTGGAATGGGGCGGTAATTCCGCCAACCACCAAGGCGCTGCCGGTCCGGGTACGGCGTCAACCAAGGCGTTAATAGCGCCATTGGTTAGCGCCGTACTCGGAATGAGGCCCATTGAACTCTATTTAGTTCTGTTCTTTACAACTTTTTTGTTTGTAAACGTTTTTTTCTTTGCTGCTGTGGTTTCAGAGTAAAGATTGTAATGCATAATAATCGCCTCCTTGTCTTTAATAGAATCTAAACCCCCATCTCACGTTAGTGTGGGGGATTAGTCATTGTATAGTACTCCGAGAGGGATTAGTGTATAGTACTCCGAGAGGGAGGAGTGTATAGTACTCAGAGAGAGAGGAGTGTATAGTACTCATTATAGAAGTTACAGACCTCCCCCCTCTCTGCCGGATATCAGTGTCTGAAGCCTCCTCATGCTCAGGCAGAAGCAGCAGAGCACCAAGCAGAGCTCAGGAGGACGCCTACCCCCAGACACCTGCTCCTTCATTGCTGTGTCAGTGAGGGAGGGGGGATTGTATAGTACTCAGAGATGGAGGAGTGTATAGTACTCAGAGAGGGAGGAGTGTATAGTACTCAGAGAGAGAGGAGTGTATAGTACTCATTATAGAAGTTTACCTCCCCCCTCTCTGCCGGATATCAGTGTCTGAAGCCTCCTCATGCTCAGGCAGAAGCAGCAGAGCACCGAGCAGAGATCAGGAGGAGCTCCTACCTCCAGACACCTGCTCCTTCATTGCTATGTCAGTGCAGGGAGGGGGGAGTATGTAGTACTCATTATAGAAGTGACAGACCTCCCCCTCTCTGCCAGAGATCAGTGTCTGAGGCCTCATCATGCTCAGGCAGAAGCAGCAGAGCACCGAGCAGAGCTCAGGAGGAGTGCCTACCCCCAGACACCTGCTCCTTCTTGGCTATGTCATTGGAGGGAGGGGGAGTGTACCGTACTCATTATAGAAGTGACAGCCCTCCCCCTCTCTGCCAGAGATCAGTGTCTCAGGCCTCCTCATGCTCAGGCAGAATCAGCAGAGCCCCGAGCAGAGCTCAGGAGGAGCTCCTACCCCCAGACACCTGCTCCTTCATTACTATGTCAGTGGAGGGAGGGGGGAGTGTATAGTACCATACTTGCCAACCCTACCGATTTAGGCGGTAGGATACCGCTTTTTAAGCAGTCCTACCGCCTACCGATTTTTTGACATCAAATACCGATTTTTTTTTGTAAAAAAAAAAAACAAAAAAAAAAAGTATTTTTTTTTTTGCCCACGCCAGCTCGGGGAGTCTTTCAAGGGCTCCCCCGAGCTGGCGTACCGGGAGAATGCCCGGCATGCAGGCTTTTAATGTCAAAGGCACCCACGGCGGTGGGCTAAAAGCGCCCTTCCGCCGCGGGTGCCTTTGGCAAAAGGCGCCATTAGCCCCCCACCACGCCAACTCGGGGAGTCTTTCAAGGACTTCCCCGAGCTGGCATAGCGGGTGAAGGCGCAGCATGCAGGCTTTTAATGTCAAAGGCACCCACGGCGGTGGGGTAAAAGCGCCCTTCTGCCGCGGGTGCCTTTGGCAAAAGGCGCCATTAGCCCCCCACCACGCCAACTCGGGGAGTCTTTCAAGGACTTCCCCGAGCTGGCGTAGCGGGAGAAGGCGCGGCATGCAGGCTGTTAATGTCAAAGGCACCCACGGCGGTGGGCTAAAAGCGCCCTTCCGCCGCGGGTGCCTTTGGCAAAAGGCGCCATTAGCCCCCCACCACGCCAACTCGGGGAGTCTTTCAAGGACTTCCCCCGAGCTGGCGTAGCGGGAGAAGGCGCAGCATGCAGGCTTTTAATGTCAAAGGCACCCACGGCGGTGGGCTAAAAGCGCCCCTCCACCGCGGGTGCCTTTTGGTCAAAGGCGCCATTAGCCCCCCACCACGCCAGCTCGGGGGAGTCTTTCAAGGACTTCCCCGAGCTGGCGTAGCGGGAGAAGGCGCAGCATGCAGGCCTTTGATGTAAAAGGCGTCCACGGCGGTGGGCTAAAGGCGCCCCTCCGCCGCGAGTGCCTTTCACAAAAGGCGCCATTAGCCCCCCCACCACGTCAACTCTGGTGAGTCTTTCAAGGGCTCCCCCGAGCTGGCGTGATGGCAGAAGGCGTGGCAGGCGCCTCATTGTCATTGAATGCACCCGCGGCGGCGGGCTCATTCAATGACAATGGGCTGCTGACGCGCCCTATTCCTATCATTACCTCCTCGACTGACTATTTTTGAAACTTTAAGATTCCTACAGATTTTTGGTCACAGAATGTTGGCATGTATGTAGTACTCATTATAGAAGTGACAGACCTCCCCCTCTCTTCCAGAGATCAGTGTCTCAGGCCTCCTCATGCTCAGGCAGAAGAAGCAGAGCACCGAGCAGAGCTCAGGAGGAGCTCCTACCTGCAGTCACTTGCTCCTTCATTACTGTCAGTGGAGGGAGGGGGGAGTGTATAGTACTCATTATAGAAGTGACAGACCTCCCCCCTCTCTGCTGGAGATCAGTGTTTGAAGCCTCCTCATGCTGAGGCAGAGCACCGAGCAGAGCTCAGGAGGAGCTCCTACCCCCAGACACCTGCTCCCTCATTGCTGTGTCTGTGGAGGGAGCGGGCAGTGTATAGTACTCATTATAGAAGTGACAGACCTCCCCCCTCTCTGCCGGATATCAGTGTCTCAGGCCTCCTCATGCTCAGGCAGAAGCAGAAGAGCACTGAGCAGAGCTCAGGAGGAGCGCCTACCTCCAGACACCTGCTCCTTCATTGCTGTGTCAGTGGAGGGAGGGGGGAGTGTATAGTACTCATTATAGAAGTGACAGACCTCCCCACTCTCTGCCGGAGATCAGTGTCTAAGGCCGCCTCCTCATGCTCAGGCAGAAGCAGCAGAGCACAGAGCAGAGCTCAGGAGGAGCTCCTACCCCCAGACACCTGCTCCTTCATTGCTATGTCAGTGTAGGGAGGGGGAGTGTATAGCATAGCTCTCAACTCACACGCTTTTGGTGGGTGTCACCCGCCTTGTAAAGGGCTGACTCACCTGCCAAGCCTCCTGCATGCCCATTCATTCCAATGGGCGTCTCACCCGCCAAAAACAAAATTGGGTGATTTCACCCGCCTTTGCAACAGAAATGGTTGAGAGCTATGGTATAGTACTCATTATAGAAGTGACAGACGTCCCCACTCGCTGCCGGAGATCAGTGTCTGAGGCCTCCTTATGCTCAGGCAGAAGCAGCAGAGCACCGAGCAGAGCTCAGGAGGAGCTCCTACCTCCAGACACCTGCTCCTTCATTGCCATGTCACTGGAGGGAGGGAGGAGTATATAATACTCAGAGAGGGAGTATGTATAGTACTCAGAGAGGGAGGAGTGTATAGTACTCAGAGAGGGAGGAGTGTATAGTACTCATTATAGAAGTGACAGACCTGCCCCCTCTCTGCCGGAGATCAGTGTCTGAGGCCTCCTCATCATCTGGCAGAGAATGGTGTTACTACGGTCATAGTGTACATACAAAATTGGAACATAATTACCTATGTTGTCACAATGGTTATAAAACCATGTATGAAAGAAATATGCATTTCATCCTGAAAAAGAAGCTCATTTTGATGTGACTCTTTCAGTTCCTAAAAGGTTCTAAAAGGCACATTTTTAATTATTCATAAAAGTGTGTCTAAATGATTACCTGTAATGTCTGAGAATGGGCTTTAAACTGCAGGTCTGTCCATAGAAACGGGAAGCTCGTGGATGGTCGAGTTCCAGAATGGTCACCGTGGAGAATGCGTAGGACACTAAAGTGATGCGCTGCAAAACCATGTGAAAAAGCACTAGCTGATATAATAAGGATAAATAGCTGTATTGTGTACACATCGCAATGACGCGATCAACGTATAGAATCGAGTCGCACCCTTTGTGCAAGGATATGTGTCTTGTGGGTCGGGTCTGCGACAGCAAATGAAGGTCTTGTGATGGATCCAGTGTCTCTAAGGTAACCATAGTAACGGTACCCCAACTCTAAGTCCCAGTTTCTCTTAGAGATCTTAACGGTATACTTGGTTGACAATAACAAACCTGGACTTGGTCTTACTGTCTTCCTTCACAAGATCTTGTAAAAGAGGGTATGATGATCTTGAGTTTAGGGAGTTCCTCACTGGAATAGGAGTCCTTGTCCCCAAGGGGGATTCTTTCCCAGTGAGGTCGGCTTGCCTCAATCCTTGGGAGGGTATTGTGTAGCAGGTTCACCTCCCCAGATTCACAAGGAAAGACTCCCCTTGGGGAGAAGTGATAGAATCCTGTGCAATAATGCATTTCCGTAGTCAATTCTGGAACTAATGGCTGCTGGAGCTATGGATGCTGCATGATGCTCCGAGTTAAAAGGCCTCATTTGTCTCTGTATCAGGTAGTAGTTAGAAGAACTAACTTCTTTATTGACATGTTGGGTCATTTGAAAATGAGAGTCAAAATAGACTCCCAAAGTATGTACGGATGTCTGGAATTTGATGTTTACTTTGTGAAATGGAACTACTTGTGAGACATTGAAAGTGGAAGTCACAGATAGTCGTGCAGGTATTATTAGCGACTCTGTTTTTGAGGCATTCAAAATGAGACAATTGGTTTCTATCCAATTTTCCATTTGTGGAAACTGTAAGGAACTCATGGTGGCAACAGTAAAGACAGACACAAGTGATCACAGTTCAAGGGTTTGTATTAAACTGTTTGTGCAGGTTGGAACAACACCATATCTGAACCTAAATCTAAGATGGGAGCAAGCTACAACCATCAAATAATAATAAGGCAATCCTAGTGGAGTCTTGTCAGATAAAAGGGCATATACTAAAAAATAACTATTGCCAATCCTTACAACTAAATACCAAAAAGAGTGCGGGATAGTGTTCACAAGAAAGAAAGAAGTGTTCACAAATGATAAGTCAGGATGTGGTAGCCGGGGGACTCCCTTCCCCACGTTTTGAGCACGGGACAAGGCGGGACTCCTGAGCAGAGCACATGCTCAAGCTTTCTCAGCACGGGACGACAGTTCCAGCTTCAGCTATCAGAACCTTCGGTGGTTAATTCTCTTTTCTACAAAAAGTCTCTTGCCTCCGAGGACCTGATGTGTTCAAGATAAAAAACAAAGTTTCTTTCCAATGTAAGTTGGGTGATGCTTTTGCACCCCTTGATCCCCCTCTTCCAGGCTTAGATCTACAAAATGTTCTTACTGATATCAGGACCTTCAGTAGTTAAGTTTCTTGCTGCTGAGGGGCTGATAGGTTCAAAATAATAAACAAAAGTTCCTTTCTGTATATACTTTAGGTGAGAATTCTTCACCCCTGGGTCCCCCTTTTCCAGGTTCAGACCTTTTATCGAATATCAGCCTCCCTCCGTCGGGGTCACTCTGGCCTGTATTAAAAAGGTTTCTCTGTTGCATTCACGTGTCAGTGAAGTGATGGGTTTTCACCCCTGGACCCCCCACTTCCGGGCTCAGAGCCGTCTCGACTGTTTGCCTCCCTCCGTCGGGTTCATTACAGCTTTTGCTCAAAACATTTTCCCCTCTGGCATTCACAAATCTTAATGTTTTTTTAAACAGTTTACAGTGGGCATCCCTCTGCCGGGTTCACTTTTGTCAACACACTGTTCCATGGGATTCCAGACTTAACCCTGGTCTATCGGCATCCCTCTATTGGGTTCACTTTTGCCAATCACACAGTCTTTTTCATCAACTCATGATGCAGGATTAATTTCCCTTAGCTTTCCAATGACGTGCAGGTCAAAGACTTTTGACTGTATAAGGGGTTTTGCAAGACCCCTGTATAACCACTTTGACCTTTTCTTGTGGCTCTCCTAGTGCCTTCTGGTATCGTTAGATTTTCACAAAACACAGAATCAACCAGAGTCTCTCGAGTGTGCACCCATGTGGTGCCAGACCCCTCTGCAACTGGTTTTCCTTTAATGTTAATAGTTCTTTGAACCTTCCTTATTTTGCTACTGTTCATCTTTTGTGCGACACAGTTCGGTTTCTTATCGGTGCTCCCCTCGACTCTTGCTGAGATGAACCGCCTGGTTTTTCTTGTATCTGGAGTCAAGGATGGTACCACAGTACTAGGCGTCTCTCTCTGTCCTGCTTATCAGCATAGCAAAAACAAAGAGGTGATGGCTGGAAGGTTTAGACTGAATCTTGACCACTGGCATTGCTCGGGGCAACCCTCCAGACCATCGTTCTTCACCTGCCAAGCCATTACAGAAGGGGAAAGACCATATGCAAATCAGGCTTGGCCCCACCCCAAAAGGGGAAGTCCAGCCCGAACTGCTAGGTCACATCCCTTCTGCACGAGACCACAAGCATCCCCAAACATGTTTCACCCTTGTTGGGGATCATCAGTGAGGAGTAGCTTGGGTCTCTAGGCCCAGCAAGCACGGGACCCACGTCTGGGCATACCCGTCCCACTCGGGGTGACAAAGCAAAAACAAAGAGGTGATGGCTGGAAGGTTTAGACTGAATCTTGACCACTGGCATTGCTCGGGGCAACCCTCCAGACCATCGTTCTTCACCTGCCAAGCCATTACAGAAGGGGAAAGACCATATGCAAATCAGGCTTGGCCCCACCCCAAAAGGGGAAGTCCAGCCCGAACTGCTAGGTCACATCCCTTCTGCACGAGACCACAAGCATCCCCAAACATGTTTCACCCTTGTTGGGGATCATCAGTGAGGAGTAGCTTGGGTCTCTAGGCCCAGCAGGCATAGACATGCTCTGTGTACCGTTGCCATCTGCTGCAACACACGCTGGCTATTGTTTGTAGTCTTACGATTCATTTCAGGGAGGCTTTGCGTGTCTAGGTTGTAAAGGGCAAGGTCTCTTCTCTCCTTGTCACCCCTTCGGTTGTCGCCACCTTTCTCCTCCTCTTGAACTGCCGTACTTGTATAGCTGTTTCGTCGTGCTGTCTGTCTTGCTCGTCGTGTGCTCTGGTACACCACAATTTTATCCCTGTGGGGAAGGGAAAGGGCCGTCAGGTGTGTGTGGTTCTGGTCAATTGCCTGACACTTGTTTTGGGACATGTCAGGTAAACGGCTCTAGTGTTAGTCCATTGTCTTTCATGGTGCAAGAAAGTGTTTGTGTCGGAAAAGTGGTGGGTAGAGTGTCTGAATATCCTACGTGGTAGTGTGAGAAACCTGAGAGTGTTCTCCCAAGCGAACTTTGAGGAGCCCTTATTCAGGTGGCAAAAGGAAGCTAGACACGCTCATATCCCAGCACTGGGGGCAAAAGGGAATCACCTAGGTAAGGGAAGTATGGGGTTGTGCTTGGGGAAATGCCACAAGTCATACACGGTGTAGTGTCAGTGAAGGAGTGGAGGGCAAGATATCTGAGACTTTCATGGGCTGTATTGCATCTGTCTCCTTTCCTCCCATTAGATCCATCCTGCCCCGATCCAACAACCCCTCCGTACGCAATCAATCCTCCAAGGTCCCAAACCCGGTTGCCCCCAAAAAGCATAACTCCCAGAATTCTTCTTTCCCCGGTCTCCATTAGAATACACCTCATCATTCTTCTTCCCATCCCTCGGAATATTATTTTCCGCACTCTCAAGCTACTCAGGTAAAATATAACAGTTCCCACAATCCCTCTTGTTTACTTCACAGTCCCAGGCTATTCCTATTTGTCTCACAAACCCTACCAATCCCGTCCCTTCGATTGTCATTTTCCAAGCACCAAATCCATTATGACAGAATACTACCATTCCCACTATCTTCTCTGTTCTTTTCTACATCCCGGTTATTCTCGTCCATTTAAGAAACCCTCCAAAATCTACCCTTCTGAGATCATCGCAAGCCCAAACACGAGGGAAATGATTCTATATAACACCTCTTTTCCTTCCGACTCTGTAGGATACTCTGACACTCAAACCTTTCCCTTTTCTGACACAAACACTTACGCACCTGACAAACAATGGTTGAATAAAACTGTGTACCTGACATGTCCCAACCAGGCATAAAAGGTGGAGCAAAAGAGCACAAGGGGAGCAAGGCGAGCACGGCGGACAGCACAACAAGATGGCTAATCGGGCACAGCAGTTCAAGAGAAGGAGAAAGGCGGCAGGAATCGAGAGGGTGTCGAGGAGAGAAGTGACTTTGCCCTTTTCATCCCAGACCCGCGGGAACCTTCGAGGAAGAGAGCCTAAGACCGCAAACAATAGCACAGTTGCCTTGCAGCAGATGTCAACGGTACACAGGGTAAGCCTATACCGATAAGCAGGAGCAAGGGAAGCTCCTGTGACTGTGGTACCGGCCCTGACTCCAATGAAGGAGAAAAGACCAGCAATTCATCATAGCCGGTGAGTCAAAAGGGAAAACGATAATAACCGGGCTGTGTTGAGTGAGAATCGGCAAGTGGCAAGTTTGAACCAAGTTTAATGAACTGTAAATGTACTGTAAAAAGTGTTAAGGGGAGACCAGCTACAAAGGGTAGCCATACCACATGGGTGCTAACTGAAGAGACTCTGGTGATCCCTATCAGAGCGAAACTACGGATACCAGAAGGCCGTAGGAGAGTCGCCGATAGAGGTTAAAGTGGTCATACAGATTCTCTAGTAAAATCCCTATACAATCCAAAGACTTTGATCTACAAACTGTATGAACGTAAGGGAAGTGAATCTCGCCACAGGTGAAAGCAAAGGAAGTGAATCCTGCATAGAAAGAAAACAAGGGAAGTGAATCCCGCTTTACAAGTGAAAGTAAAGAGAGGTCAGCGCCCAGAAAAGGGGGTCCCAGGGGTGAGCCACTATCACCCTAATCGAAGGCCACAGTGAACCCAGAGGATGGAGGCTCACAGTCGAGAGGGGTCAGAGCCCGGCAGAGGGGGATTCAAGGGTAAGATGTTGTCACCCAAAGATTGACGAAAGTTAAAGCCAGAAGTGAAAGTAAAAAGAATTGAGACAGCCAGAGTGAACCCGGCAGAGGGAGTCTAAAAGCAAAGAGGGGTCGGCGCCCCAAAGAGGGGGACCCAGGGGTGAAGCCATCACCCAAGAGACATAAAGAACAGAACTTTGTGTTTGTTAATTATTTCATGGAACTGTCGTTAAGAATCACAAGGGGTCTACGCCCAGAAGAGGGAGATCCAGGGGTGAAGCCGTCACCCAAGCGCTGGCAGTCAAGAGGGGTCCGAGCCCGACAGAGAGGGACTGTTTTAAACAATTGAGAATGGTCAGCGCCCAGAAGAGGGGTTACCAGGGGTGAAGCCATCACCCGATGTGAAACTGTGGTAAACAATCGTGAACTGTCAGCTCCCAGAAGAGGTGGACCCAGAGGTGAACCCATCAACCAGCGAACATTGGAAACAAACTTTTCATTTGTTAAAGGAACTTTTGTTTTTGTTACTTGCAGAAATCAGGTCCTTGAAGGCAAGAGACTTTCAAGGAATCGAGACTTGGCCATTGACGGTCCTGAGAGCTTCCATTAGAAGTGGCATCTCTTGCAGAAGAAGCCGGAGACTGTACTGTGCTCCAAGATAGCACCTTACACCCTGCTCAAAGAGTGGTGAAGAGAGACCCAGGCTACCGCATCCTGACATATTATTTGCGAACACTTCTTTCTTTTCTTGAGAACCACCCCACACCCTTTTTGTATTAGTTGTGAGGTTTGGCACTATGTTTCTTAGTATAGGCCCTTTTATTTGATGTGACGCCATGTCAGGTTGAGACCGTTCCTCCCCCTGCTCCTCACCTGTGGCTTCCGTTTCGCTGTCCTTGGATGATGAAGACTGCTTTCGTAAGGGCTTTGAAGGTTCCTTGGTTATCTTCTCCTTGGATTTCCTGTTGTGTACTTACCAGAAGTGATACCTGTCTCGGGGGGCCCCGAGGAGCCAAACCCCAGTTGACAGGGAAAAAGCTGATCGGCGTCAAAAAACCCTGTAGTTGTCCTTGAAGCTGGTATTTGTACAGAAGAAACAAAGAAGAAATGCTGAGATAGGTGGTACTTCAGGTAAGCAGGATAAACTTCTTAGAACTGTAGAAATGAGTGTGACTCAGGGATGAAGTAGACTGGGAAAACCAGGCTGACTTGGTAAACAGGAATACTCCGGCCTGCAGGGAGACTCTGGTACGACGGGAGACCAGCGCTGCAAGTACCGCGGAGAAGAAGTAGGAGGAGTTAAGTCACGCTCCACAATGCTAGGTAGAGAAGGAAGATATCAAGTACGAGACTGTACTAACCGGAGGGAAAGAAGGAAAGAGTAAAGGAAGAAAAGGAAAAGGCAAAGCCCCCACTACCCAGGAAAAGTGGGTATAACGAACGAAGAGGGAGGAAGCGAAGAGCCGCGAGGGAGGCAGAGTAAGGAGCCGCTAGAGTGAAAGGCGAGACTGCCGAGGGTAAAGTAAACAGCACGAATCGGGAGCGGCAGCGTGCCGAGAGAAAGTATATGTAGTTAGAAGTTTTAGAAGGTGGAGGACAAGGAGGAAGCAGAGCGAACTGGGAGGGAAACAGAACTGTAGAAGGCTGATAAACAGGGTTTATCGGAGGAGTTCAAGTATCGGCAGGAATGAACACAGATACAACGCGCCGGGAGGTGGGCCTTGCCTGTATCTATAATGGCGGCGGCCATATTGGTCGAGGACTGGAGCGCAACTCAAGGTTCTACGCTGCGTTATACTTCCAGGAATGCCACAGCTTCCATCCACGGGTCCTGACAGTATAACCTTTCCCCCGTCGGAAGCCATCTGGTTTCCCTGGGTATTTCAGATGGAACCCTCTTAACAACCTGGGAGCATGTAAGTGGTGTCTGGGTTCCCAAGTTCTTTATTCAGCAGAGTAGCCCTTCCAATGGACTAAGTATTGGATTCTGCCCCTGAGATAACGTGAATCCACCAAGTAGTCAACCTCGTATTCCTGAGGTTCCTTCACCACCGGTGTCCTGGTCTTCGGAGTCTTCCGTAGATACGGATCTTCTATACGTTCCTTGAGGAGCGAAGTATGAAACACTGGATGTACTCTTTGAAGACTCTTGGGTAGGCGTAGCTTGAAGGCTACTGGATTGATCTTTTTCAGGATTGGATAAGGACCCAAATACCGAGGAGCAAACTCGGTATTGTGTGCACAAAATCACGAATGATGGTTTGAGGGCCACTTTTTTTGAGGCGAGGGGTGGGCCACTTTTCTGAGGCGAGGGGTGGGCCACTTTTCTTTTGGTGTCCGGGCTTATTTCTTGTCCCAGTCCGACCCTGGGTACAAGCATTCAAATCTGAAAACGCTGCACTTCGCCAACAAGTGGTATTACATAGAGATAACCAGGGAGATTTACCACCCATGCCCTTGTCGTTTGGAAAGTACGATGGATATCCTGGAGGCTTAAAGAAATCTTTGGACGCTTGTCAGGTACATTTGGCCTTTCGGCCTCATGCCTTTGAGACAGCCAGATCCGAGGTTGGATTCCTTATTGCCAACCTAACCGGGAATGCATTGGCTTGGGCCATCCCCTTAGTCACCAATAATGATCCCGCTTTGACGGATTATGACTGGTTTGTGGATCAATTCAAGGTGAGGTTTGATCGTCCTGAAGTATTATACACCTCGCTGGAGGCGAATCTTGACGTAAAACATGGAACTACAGACCTTCAACCCATATCTCTCGCTTTCTTAGGTTGGCTGCTAAGGCTGACTGGCCGGATTCTGCCAAGCAAACTATCTTTCGGAGAGGATTCCACGACGACATAAAGGATGAGTTAGCCCGAGTGGCTCGTCCTCCATCATTTCAGGATCTCATAACACTCTCCCTGCAGATAGAATATCGACTAACGGAATGCCGCATGGAAAGAAGAAGACCTTGTCTCAACCCTCCTATCTCGAATCCTGCTCCTCACCCATCCCGTGATGCTCCTACTTCTGAAGAACCCATGCAGATAGGGGCAGCTCGAGGTCCTTTGACAACTGCTGAACACAAGAGACATAGAGACGCCGGTCTCTGTATGTACTGCGTCTCCTCAAAGCATCTACTCAGGGATTGTCCCGAAGTACCCCCATGAAGGAAGGAAAAGTTCAACCCCCGGACCTATGCAAGGGAGGTCTTGGGGGAGCAAGACACAGTCCTTGCTACTTTACAAGACTCCCCAAAGTAAAGGAAGATAACAGTCTGATGGTTTTTTCGTGTCAGGTTATGGACGACTGGTCCCACTCCTATTGAGGTATTTGCCTTGCTTGACTGTGGAGCTGCGGGAAACCTCATGGACTCCGAATGGGCTAACGAACAACAAATTCCTATAATACAGAAGGAGAGACCCATATCAGTTGAAGGAGTGGATGTTACTCCTCTATCCTCTGGACCCATCAGGTCTGAAACCCAACCCTTACACTTGGCATTGGGCGAACATCACGAACACATTGTATTCGATCTTATTCGAGCTGCCCATTTTCCTTTGGTGATTGGAATACCATGGTTGAGGAAGCACAATCCCCTGATTAATTGGACTTCCAACATCGTAAGATTTGATTCTACCTATTGTGAGAACCACTGCATGGCTACGTCTCAATACAAGGAGAAGGAGATTGATAGCAGCCCCTCCTGCACTAGGATTGTCTCCTCTATCCCTCTTCAATGCCAGGAATATGCAGAAGTGTTTGAAGACACCATACCCCGACTTCTGCCTCCCCATAGACCAGAGGACTGTTCGATAGACCTTCTTCCCGGGTCCGTCGTTCCGTTTGGCAGAATGTATCCCGTGTCGCTTTCTGAAAAGCAGGCTCTACGGAGTTACCTGGACGCTAATCTCCAAAATGGTCTAATTCAAGAATCAAGGTCTTCAGGGGGTGCCTCATTGTTTTTCATCCCAAAAAAGGACACGACTGAATTACAACCATGTATAGATTAACGAGGTCTGAATCAGATCACCATACGAGATCGCTACCCCATGTCACTGATCAGAGACATCATGGAAGTAGTAAGAGGGGCTTCATACTTTACCAGGTTGGATCTCAGGGGAGCGTACCATCTCCTTAGAGTAAGAAGCGGAGACGAATGGAAGACCGCATTTCGAACCCCGTTTGGGTTATATGAATACAAGGTGATGCCGTTTGGCCTCGTCAACGCCCCGGCGATATTCCAAAGATTCATAGATAAGGTTTTCTCGGACATGTTGTTTGTCTCAGTAGTCGTCTACCTAGATGACATTCTAATTTACTCCCAAGATCTCCAGAAATAGCGTAAACTGGTAAAGGAGGTATAACACCGTCTCAGAGATAACCAGCTCCTAGTGAAACCTGAGAAGTGTCAGTTTGAGGTTACTTCAGTCTCGTATTTGGGGTATCTCCTTTCAAAGGAAGGCATCAACATGGAGCCAGGGAAGATCAAAGCTATATTGGAATGGAAAGAACCCAGATGTGTCAAGGATGTACAAATATTCCTGGGTCTAGCGAACTTTTACCGCCAATTCATTCCAAATTTTTCCAATCTGATGTTACCTATTACTGAGCTGCTCAAGAAAGGAGTCAAATTTCTATTTGGTCCAGTACAGAGAGAAGTCTTTGTCCGTCCAAAACAGCTCTTTACCTCCGCTCCCATACTGGTACAACCAAACCAGGAAAGGCCCTTCATATTGGAGACAGACGCCTCGGGGGGAGCGATTGGAGCTGTCCTTTTGCAGGAAGCGGAAGATGGATTCACACACCCAGTGGCCTATTACTCTAAGACATTAACTAAGATGTCTTAGTCTTGTGCTAATTTGCTATCACTCTATGAGACCAGCTGTGTGTGCACTATGGGCACAGTATGCCAGCAGTGGGCTGTGAGGGTAGTGTGTGCACTATAGGCACAGTATGCCACTGGGCTGTGAAGGTATTGTGTGCACTATTGGCAAAGCATGCCAGCAGTGGGCTTTGAGCGTAGTGTTTGCACTATAGGCACAGTATGGCAGCAGTGGCCTTTGAGCGTAGTGTGTGCACTATAGGCACAGTATGCCAGCAGTGGGCTTTGAGGGTAGTGTGTGCACTATAGGCACAGTATGCCAGCAGTGGGCTGTGAGGGTAGTGTGTGCACTATAGGCACAGTATGCCAGCAGTGGGCTTTGAGGGTAGTGTGTGCACTATAGGCACAGTATGCCAGCAGTGGGCTTTGAGGGTAGTGTGTGCACTATAGGCACAGTATGCCAGCAGTGGGCTTTGAGGGTAGTGTGTGCACTATAGGCACAGTATGCCAGCAGTGGGCTGTGTGGGTATTGTGTGCATCATAGCATGCTTAGCTTTGATTTGGTATACTTTAAGGAATGCAGCAAGCATTCTGTGTTATGTAGGCCACAACATTTTTAGATGTTTGTCTTTAGGACATGCCCATCAAGTCTTAGACCACGCCCATCATGCAAGCCATGCCGGAAAATTTTCTTACCCCACGTAAAGCACAGCAAAGGGAGCACACACCTGCCAAAAAGCAGAAATCGATGCATACTATGTACAAAGGCTTCTTGGAATGCAGCCTGCATGAAAGAAAAGGATGTGTGTAGAGGACGTGCACACTTAATTTCACAGTTTCAAGTACTAGGCAAATATTGCCCTGATGCAGAAATGCGGTGAAAGAATATTTTTTTTTTTGCGCGGGGGCAATTTTGGCCCTAGTGCGAATGGCACTGGTGAAACGTTTCTGTAATACCACCCATGCTTCTTTTTCTCTGCATGGACGCTACTGGTGTGACCTGCATCGGATGCACATCCGCAAGGGCACGCGTTTGCTTTAGGTCCGCTCTGTCGCTTGACCTTCTGGGATTTGGCCAAAGTCACCCCCGCGTGGGCACCCTTATTCTAACGCAGAGTAGAACATGGGTACCATTGAGTAGGGTGAAAACGTCACCACTTGTGTGTCTGGCGCCAGTTTGCAGCAAAAGAAGGCGCTATTTAAGAAACAAAGCATTATTAAGAACAGTTATTTCATGCTTCAGCAAGCTGAAAGAGGTTGGCAGCGAGCAAGGACCATACCTAAAAAACGGTGCTTATATTGGTATACAAGCTTACAAATATTGGCGTCTACGGGAGATGTTTAAATCTCTCTGGAGAGGGCAACCAATCGTGCCTGAGCACCAGCAACCAGATTAAACATGGCACATGCCACTCACACAACAATGGGAGTATGATGTCACCAGGCCTTGCCGTGGCAAGCTGGCAGTTACCAACTGACGCATCTGAACGGGCGATGCATTCATTTTGGGACCAAACAAATGCATGTCCAGATCAGTCGTCGCCACAGTTCTGAAACACACAAAGGCCACAATCAGTCCAAGATAGCAGACCACATATTAGTGGGCTCCCGTGGTGTTGGCAGAAAGTTTGGCTTAGTCTGATACTGCCTGCGCAATCATTGTGCACATGGCGCACGGGCATGGCTTTGGTTACCATGCGAGGAGCGCAGGTTACATGGTAAGTGCGCACGGGTAGTCGGTCACAGGAACGATGGAGATGTGTTTGCACAGTTTGGGTTTCATCATGTTTTGAATCAGCGAAGCCTGGAGGTCGGACCCTCGTTAATGGGCTGCGAGGGTTTAAGGGGCCAACCACCATTCAACACAAGGCAGCGCATTGGTTGCTTTGACCAGGCCGGGCTCGCGCTGGACAAGTTAGTGCCTTTCCTGCGCAGCTGTGCCGGGGTTGGAGGTACAGCTGTGTTATCTCATGCAAAGTGCATGATTCCGGAAGACGGGGCATTGGTAAAGAAAGGGTACAAAGTACCTGCAAAAACACAAGTTCAACATGCTCTTACTGTAGGTTACTGACAGTCTATTCTAGGACTTAACTGGATGGACAAAGGGGGGTATCCACTTCTGCACTGCGTGACACGACCCTTTGCAAACACTGCACTTGTGATGGCTTATCGTGATGTCACCTGGCTGGCTGTACCCAGTTACTCATATTGCTGGCTGCTGACATCAAATCTGGCTTCCAGTCCAGTCCAACCACACTGTCGTCACCACTAACTCGGACTGATGCCATAATCAGAGACTAACGCTACTTGTGTGCAAATTGCCCCTAAAGGGCCAGGAGGCTATTTCTAACAACAACAACACGGCACGACTTTGTGCAGAATAAAATAAATAATACGCTAATTTCCCCACTGGCACTCACTCACCGAAGATACTTCAACTTCTGAGACGTCGCCAAATTGGCACTGGCAGCCTGGTGTGACAGGAGGTCAGGTCTCGATGCAAACAGTGGGGGCTCACGGCTCAGCCTCAGTCTGCCTGCTGCTGGGGGGGCGGGGGGGCAGGCTCAGAGGACACTGGCCAGGCCCAGGGCAGGCTGTGGGTGGCCGCTGGCCACTAGTCTGCTGGCCAGCCTGGCCTGCTGCCTGCTGCCAGCTGGAGTGTCTTCGTCGAGTCCACTCATCGTCGTCAGTCTCTTGGCAATGGGGATTATGAGGGCACTGGGCTGGCTGACTCTCCCCCCACAGGCACAAGTTGCTTTCAACTTTCAGGAAGTGACAACAACGAATTGACCTGCAAATTGCAGGGCAATTTGTTGTTGTCACTTCCTGAAAGTTGAAAGCAACTTGTTGTGTGTGAACCTGATGGGGGCTGGGCAGCCCCGCCCCCAACCCACCAGCGGTCTTGGGCAGAGGAGCCGGAGCCCAGAGGGAGCACAGCCCAGCCAGCAACCTCCTGCTGTGCAGTACTGTCTGAGTGCAGACAGTGTTTGTTTGTATTTCGTACACTGACTGTACGTTCTCACGGGGGGCGGGCGGGGCAGCCCGCCGGCCCCCCGCTGCACCGTGGCTGGCTGGCCACCCTTCTAACATATCATATGCACATAATTCTGATGCATATCGCATGCATGATGCATCATGATTATGCATGCATGCATTGCAATTTGCAAATCATCAAAGCAAGGTAACAACGCGTGTGTGTTGTTTACCTTGCTTTGATGAATATGCTCCTCCAGGTCAGGAGGACCGCGGCTGCCGCCAGCAGCTCCAGGCTGAGGCTCTCCTGGGCCCTGCCCCTGGCTGGGTGTGCCGTGACGGTGGCCTCCCAGAGAGAGAGAGAGAGAGAGGAGAGCGTGCGTTGTGTCAGTTTCCTTTTCGGAATTCAGGCCCGGCACCCCAAGCGAGCTGAGCACTGTGCGCACTCTGCGGTCGGCACACAAATCTTAAGTTACAGTTACAGCTAGCTACAACAAAAAAAGGCCCAGCTTGGCCCGTGCATCCCTCAGCGTGGAGGCTCGCAGCAGCAGCGCAGCAGACACATGTGTCTGCAATGCAAATTGTAAACACTTCACTTACAAAAAAAAACGGCC
The DNA here is from genome assembly GCF_040938575.1 of Ambystoma mexicanum. Classification (NCBI taxonomy): domain Eukaryota; kingdom Metazoa; phylum Chordata; class Amphibia; order Caudata; family Ambystomatidae; genus Ambystoma; species Ambystoma mexicanum. Next base: position 39,732,087 of record NC_090921.1, read on the forward strand.
CAGGGGTGGCCTCAAACTGGCCCCCGGTCCCAAAGGTCATCGTCCAGGGGCCGATCGACCAATGCGGCCAGTACGAGGCTGCTTGTACCTCCATGGTAAGGCCCTGGAAGGCAGCCACCAGCTCCTGTTATTGTTCTAGGGAAGCCATCCATCTGGTTGGGTGTTGTATTCTGTCAGGCTGAGCCCGTTCCTCCCCCTGCTCTTCACCTGTGGCTTCTGTTTCGCTGTCCTTGGAAGATGAAGACTGCTTTCGTAAGGGCTTCGAAGGTTCCTTGGTTATCTTCTCCTTGGATTTCCTGTCGTGTAAATAAGGTCTGGCTCCCTCGGAGGCCACCTTGACAGGAAGTGATACCTGTCTCGGGGGGCCCCGAGGAGTCATACCCCAGTTGACAGTGAAAAAGCCGATTGGCATCAAAAAACCCTGTAGTTGTCCTTGAAGCTGGTATTTGTACAGAAGAAATTAAGAAGAAATGCTGAGATAGGTGGTACTTCAGGTAAGCAGGATAAACTTCTTAGAACTGTAGAAATGAGTGTGACTCCGGGATGAAGTAGACTGGGAAAACCAGGCTGACTTGATAAACAGGAATACTCCGGCCTGCAGGGAGACTCCGGTACGACGGGAGACCAGCGCTGCAAGTACCGCGGAGAAGAAGTAGGAGGAGTTAAGTCACGCTCCACAATGCTAGGTAGAGAAGGAAGATATCAAGTCGAGACTGTACTAACCGGAGGGAAAGAAGGAAAGAGTAAAGGAAGAAAAGGAAAAGGCAAAGCCCCCACTACCCAGGAAAAGTGGGTATAACAAGCGAATAGGGAGGAAGCAAAGAGCCGCGAGGGAGGCAGAGTAAGGAGCCGCTAGAGTGAAAGGCGAGACTGCCGAGGGTAAAGTAAACAGCACGAATCGGGAGTGGCAGCGTGCCGAGAGAGAGAAAGTATATGTAGTTAGAAGTTTTAGAAGGTGGAGGACAAGGAGGAAGCAGAGCGAACTGGGAGGGAAACAGAACTGTAGAAGGCTGATAAACGGGGTTTATCGGAAGAGCGCAAGTATCTGCAGGAATGAACACAGATACAACACGCCGGGAGGTGGGTGTGGCCTGTATTTATAATGGCGGTGGCCATATTGGTCAAGGACTAGAGCGCAACTCAAGGTTCTATGCTGCGTTATACTTCCAGGAATGCCACAACTTCCATCTACTGGTCCTGACACGCTACTACGACTGGCTTATTTTTCATTTGATGGTTGCTGCTTGCACCCATCTTAGTTGTAGGTTTAGATTAGGCGTTTTCCCAACCTGCATACAGCATTCATTGTTCATTAAACACCCTTGAACTGTGATCACTTGTGTCTGTCTTACTTGTTGCCACCATGAGTTCCCCACAGTAGGCTGGAAAAAAGGTGTTATAGGAAGGGGGATGCTGCATCTCACCTGTTAGTATCCCGCTACCACTCCTGAGGACCCCCCAGCCAGGTGATCCTCCCACACTGGTCCACCCCCAGGAACTGGATCCAATAGCGATGGCCGTGTCCTAGCTACCCGGATGACAGATCCCAAGGGACTAGTCAGGAAGACACCTTCATGTTTCTCACAAAACACATTTGCTATTGATTCAAAGTCTGTTTGAAAATGAAAAATCAGGGGCGTGGCCAGCATGAGAGTAGCAAGGATGTGAGTCCTGAGAGCTAACTCTGGTCACCCGCGACATCCTGAAAAAACATCCTCTTAGACGGTGCGAATCCGCCTGAGAATACACTTGAGGCGAAATACAGCAGTGAGGCACGCCTGGAAGAAATGTCAGCCTTCGGACTCCACTCGTTCTGAAGCTGTCCGTGAAAGAACCTGACGCTCCCTGAGTGTGAGAAGGAGCCCGCCAAAATGGCTGCCGCGGGCTGTCCTCATTGAGAGCCCAGATCGCTGTGCCCAGAACACTCGACATGGAACCCCAGAGCACCCGCCTCCGAGCAGAAGCTGGTCAACCCGGAGCGCGGGGCGGCACAGCGGACTCGTACCAGCCCGGCGGGGTACTGCGCGGCATAAGGCAGGAACGGACGCGGACCACTGTGGCAGCGGAAGGGAGGACAAGCGCTGTGGTGCTGTGCGGGTCTTGCTGCCCTGCGGACCGGATGGGTGCCTTCCCCCTCCTCCTGGTGCTGGGTCTGGTGGCCCGGGCGATCTCCCTCCTCCCCCCCATCCTCCTGATGCACTGAGGGCCGGGGAGAGAGGGGAGCAACGCAGCGAACAGTTTCCCGCTCCTGTAACGGCCGGACTCTCCCCCATAGCCGGCAACGTGGGATTGGGGCAGTGAAGGAGGCTGGACACCGGGGCACTGAGAGGTGAAGTGCCCAGATTGCTGACACCCCCGGCGGGGCCCCCCTTCATCCAAGGACCACACCACTGGCATTGGGGCCGTGAGGGGCTGAGGGCCACTATGGTCCCTGGCACCAGTCCAGTACAGCGCCCGAGGCAATTGCCCATTTACATGTACATCTGCACTGAAGAGTGGCATGATTCTGCTGCCCAACACTGAGGGCCTATAATCCTGCCATGGCCGTGAGGTCACCTGATGCTACACTCGGGACAAAGGCAGAGACCTGCAATGATATACACCTGCCCAGCGCCCACACGCACCTGAGGCCCCAGAGGAGACAACAAGTACAATCTAGAGCAAATACGGCCATACGCATGGCGTAAACATAGCCAGGTGCCCCGTACCGGACGGGGGTGTGGGTAAAAACACGGGACTCTGCTAACCAATGCCCAGCCAAAGGGGGGCACATTGGAGCTGGGACACCTAACACGCAGCAGACTGGAAGAGAGGAGCAGTGCCTGCCACCAGTCATACACAAAGAACGAGCAGGAAGCAAGTCACAACACAACTCAGACCTGCAGCGCGACTCTCGCCCCTGGTGCACCGCTAATTTACAGCATGGGCAAAGATAAAATGAAAAGGGGGACCATGCAAAGCACCGTGGAGCAGTTCGTGACTAGCACCACCACCGTGACGACGGATGCCGAACTACCAGCGGCCTCCTCTCCTGCGGCAGATGCCTTATCATTAAAAGACGTGATGGCCGCCATTGCAAACATTCGCTCCTCAATGGAGAAAAAGATGGACGGCATCTCGGCAGAGGTATCTTTCCTCCGGCATGACCTCCAAAAGCTATCCTCTCGCACTGGGGAGGTAGAACAGCGGGTCTCAAGTGTGGAGGACGACCTTGGGGGGTCCACCAGCAGCTATCACAGGCGATGACGCGCCTAAAATCCTTGGAGGGTGGAGGAGGGTGAGGGGAGATCACGCTGCAATAACATTCGCATCCTGGGCCTGCCAGAAAACACAGACGGCCCCAGCGTGGAGCTCTTCCTGGAGCAATGGCTGGTGGATCTTGTGGCACCAAAATCCTTCTCTAATTTTTTCTCAATAGAAAGAGCCCACCGAGTACCAACAGGACACCCAACGCCGGGTGACCCTCCAAGGACTGTCATTGCAAAACTGTTAAATTACCGGGACAGGAACGTAATACTACAGATGGCCTGAGCGAAAGGCTCGATTACATATAATGGCTCCAAAATCGCCTTCTTCCCTAACTACACCCGTGAAGTGCAAAAAGCCAGGCAATCCTTTGAACACCTAAAAAGGAAACTCCACTCCATGAACATCAAATATGGACTGCTCTTTCCGGCAGAGCTCAAGAGCCAACACAACGGCACCACAATGCACTTTAAGGATCTGAGAGAGGCTTGGAAATGGGCTGAAACACATATCACTGGGAACTGGGATCCAAGGAACCCGGACCCTGAAGGCAGACCCAGACCCCAGAGAAACCGAGACCAACGTGCGCGACTCCCCCCACTACCAGAACTGAATGACCCGGCTCAAGAGATGGACAACTAACACGCTGGATCAGGTACGACAAATGCAAGACCCTGAAGGGTTTCACAAACGAGCGGGTGTACCGCGCCTACACAGAGGCTCTAAGACCTCACCAACGCGCTGCTTTAAGCCCGTCAAGCAACATTATGTAAGCAGCGGCCCCCAGAGCCATCACCCAAGACCCCAAACCCCATGAGGACTTGGGATAGCTCGAGTTATTTTTTCCTTGTTTGTTCCTAATAGCATTAAAGAGTAAAGCTGACCTCCTAAGTTTTTGAGGATCAGCAATGTTCGGGCGACAGGCACTTCAGGTTTGGGTGGAGTATAGGGAGAGGGAAGGAACGGAATGTTTATACGGGTTTTTTGTTAATTTGGGGCTACTGCATGTTCACACCACAATCCAATCACAACCTTTTTCATATGCTACTTCACATTACCATACAGGGAACCCCTACCCCTGCAACACACACCAATGAGAAGCCGCTCTCCCACCCCGACCAAGACATCCTGTAGACCCTTCAAAATGCGCTCTAAAGGGCACTAACACAATCCCACTCGTTATCGGCTGATCGCCACAAGTCTCTTAAACTGCTCACCTGGAACGTGAACGGGATGGGCTCTGGGATCAAAAGACGCCTGATCACGCAGCTGCTGAACAGACAGTCCCCCGATATGGCCCTGTTAACCGAGACACATCTAGCAGGGTCACACTGTACCCTCTTCCGGAGAACCAACTACCGGGCTGCATTTCATGCTGGATACACAATGGCATCCAGGGGAGCGCTTATCCTCATACATAAACGTGTCTCATTTGCCTTACAGGTTATAGACCAGGACCCCCGGGGTCGATATGTGCTAATCCTGGGAACGCTCTGGGGGAGAGAAACTGGCTGTGGTGTCAGTGTATTCCCCACCCGGTCTGGGGCAAGAACTACTAGACGAACTGACCACTCTCATGGGAAAACAACAACCCGATAGGTGGATTCTGGGGGTAGACTTTAACGACGTCATGTGCAACACCATGGTCCGTACCCATCTCAGACAGCGCAACCCAGACACCCCCACGAATCTGGCCAATTTTGTATCTTCCTTAGGCCTCTGGGATGTGTAGCGGGAACTACACCCGGGAACCAGGGGCTACTCATTCCACTCAGGAGCCCACGGCTCCATGTCCAGGCTGAACAACCTTTTTCTCCCTGTAAGGATGAGGCAGGAGGGCAGTGATTTGGAAAATAAAACAGCCTTTTAATCAGGTTACAAAGAGAAAGAAAAAAAATAACTTCAATTCCGTCTTATGCTCCTTCCTTGGTAGGGATGCACCTGTTGTCTTCCTAGGTTAATCTTCATATGCCCAGAGCGTCTCCGGTGTGGCTCTCTCTCTCTCTCAGCTCGGATGTTCTGAAAGAAACCAGATGAAACACACCCAGTCCGTTGTTAGTTTCTTCCTTAAATAGGGGACAAAGGGCTTTTGACCAATCAGAATGGGCTTGGTGGTTAAGTCTATAAATATCCCCATAAGCCCCGCCCCCTTCCTCTTTGTACGAAGGTTGCCAAGATGTCTCATCCCCCGTTCCGGTTACTTTCCCCTTCCATGGGTTGCTGCCGACTTGACTATCAGGTGAGTTTAGTGTTTGTATGCATGAGCGGGGAGCGGGTATTATCAAGTCTGTGTCGCTTTTGTCTTGTTCAGAGTCCGTTCCCGTTTGTTCGTTAACGTAAATGATCGGACGCCAGAGACACCGTTCATTTTCCTCGTGGTTTTGTTTTTCCGTTTCTGCCTCCGCAACCGCCTCCCATCTGTTCTCGAGCTGAAACTTCATGAGCTCTGTTTGTGTCTTCCTCTTCTCCTCGCGGCCGGCATTTCATTCAGCCCCGGCAGGGGTCCCATTTATAAGCCGTTCTGCCTTGCGGCCGGCATTTGATTCAGCCCTGGCAGGGGTCCCATTTAGATGCCATCCCGTCTCCACATCCATATGTTCACACTCCCAAACACAGACCTACATAGGGTGATGTCTGCAGACCTGCTTCCTCTTGGTATCTCGGACCACTCACCTCTGACGGTGGAATTGCGGATGCATGGCACAACTCCCCCCCAGAACATAGAGACTGATCAATTACTATCTTGGGTTCCCCGAGCTAGTTGATCGCCTTACCGAAGTATCCATTGAATACTTTGAAATCAACGAAGCCGCAGTGAACAACCCAGTAATAATATGGGAGGCCTATAAAACGGTGCTGCGGGGGAGAGATAATCTCTGGGACAGCGAAAAAAAAAAAAGAGAGATTCCAAAAGATAATAGAAGCCGAAAAAGAGATGACCCACTGGGAAAACAAACACGCTCTCGACCCAACCCCTGAGACTCAATGGTCCCTTAAACAAGCCAATGAGTGCTTCCGAAACATGGTGCTGGATAATGCTAAACAAGCCCATTGGGACTCCAGAGCGAGAATATATGAATTTGGGGACAAATCGGGCAACATGCTAGCCTGGCTGGAAAAGAGAGATGAGGGACAACGCCATGGCTGGGAAATTGTCACCTCACGAAATGAGAGGTGCCAGTCGGACACCGACATAGCAGAAGCCTTTGCCCAATTCTACGCCGAACTATATCAAGCTCCAATTTCTTCACTAGACCCAACCCTGCTAGACGATATAACGCTCCCATCTCTATCAGCACAACATAGAGAGCAATTAGACTCCGATCTCTCTGAGACAGAAATAACTGAAGCCCTAACACAACTCCAGGTAGGAAAAACACCAGGCCCTAACGGATTCCCGGCCGAAACCTGGAAAAAACTAGGCGGGAACAAAATTGCGCCCCTCTTCATAAAATGCTGCTTTACAACCGTGAACAGGGCACCCTTCCACCAGACCTGTGCAAGGCTACCATCGTAGTTATTCCCAAAACAGACAAACCCCCGGAGAGACGCGCCTCCTATAGGCCCATCTCGCTCATTAACAGTGAAGCCAAGATCCTTGCTAAACTCCTAGCTAACCGACTACAATCGGTCGCTCACACCCTGGTCCATCCGGACCAATGTGGCTTTATGCCACACAAGTCAACTCGAATGAATCTGCGGCGGCTCCACCTGGCATTAGAATGTGCTCCCATTATAGACACACCTTATAGACACACCCCTTGCCCTATTGGCAATTGATTTTCAAAAGCCTCTGGGAAATAATGAGACGCATGGGGTTCGGGGACAACTTCCTAAAATGGGTACAACTACTCTATACAAACACCCAGGCAGAGGTCAGGGTAAATGGGTGGCCTTCTCGGTCCTGTCCTCTCGGCAGGGGTATGTGGCAGGGATGCCCCCTCTCTCCCCTCCTCTTCGCCCTTGCGATTGAGCCACTCGCCCTGTGGCTCTGCCAGAGCGCAACCTGGACAGGATTTAGATGGCCTGAGGGGCATGATGATAGGATCTCTCTATATGCAGACGATCTCCTGATATATCTGGGGGACCCAGCCCAGACTTGCCCTATAGTAACACAGATGCTCATCCGCTTTGGTGAGTTCAGCGGACTGAGAATTAACTGGGGAAAATCTGTGCTCTTTCCGGTGAAGGGTGGAGTGCTGGCTAACCCCCAGGACTGCCCATACCAAATGGAGCAAAGTGGCTTTCGATACTTAGGAATATGGCTATCCGGGGACCTCACTAACTTTGTAACACATAATTTCAAGCCGATCATTGACCGCTTTGTCAGCGACGTCCACCACTGGAAACTTCTCCCCCTGACACTCCTGGGTAGAGCCGCCCTCTTTAAAATGATGACCCTCCCAAGATTTCTATACGTCTTACAGAACGCCCCACTCAAGATACCAGACTCCGAATTTGACCGGGTGGAGAACCTCCTCAAGGAACTCATATGGGGTGGAGGCCAACCACGTATAGCATTCACCACGCTCCAAAGATCGATCTGGGAAGGTGGGATAGGGGTGCCCTGCCTCCAAACCTACTATTGGGCCTCATAAATTGCAGTGGTCAACGGCCTGCTTCATGGGGGCCGGGGGCTACCCCACATAAGGGCATAAATTGCCGCCATGCACGACTCGGACCCACTTCATTTATTATATCAAACTCCCACGAGAACCCCCCCGCCTACAACCGCGGCGCACATTGTTAGTGTTTGGAGACAAGCACAGGTGTTTGTAGGATGGAAAAATAAAATAACCGCTGCACAACCCCTATGGCAAAACAACAGCTTAACGGAAATCGGGAAACTCGAGCCATGGCCTCGATGGGTGGGGGCTGGGATTATGAGAGTCGAAGACATCCTGGAAGGGGGGAAGCTAACCTCATTTGAAGATATGCAACTAAAGTTCCAACTCCCGGGTACGAAACAATACCACTACATACAATTGGCCCATGCCCACATATACCTGCAGATACCACTATCCCGGACTACACACCGATAGAACGTAACATGCTGTCAGCATACAACCCCACCAGATACACTTCCATTCTATACAATGCCATCTCATCCTTCGCCACTCCTGAACTGACAAGCTTAAAGGCTAAGTGGGAAAGGGATGTAGGGGAGATAGACCCAGAAGGATGGATTCAGGTACTAATGCACCCACGGGAGGTTGCTATCTCCTCTAGACTCCGGCTGGTACAGCTAAAAATCGTGCACAGAGTGTATTACCCTAGAACGACCCTATACGGTTGGAAGCGGGCCTCGAACCCGAACTGTCTCCGATGTGGAGAGGAGGAAGGGACTTTCTTTCATATCTTATGGACATGCCCCCGGATCCAAACCTTCTGGAATACATGCTGCAACAAACTCACTAGAATCCTCACCCGTATCATACTATTGGACCCAAGGGTCCTACTCCTGGGCATACCGGGGGAGAATGATCTTAATAAGTGTGAAAAGTTGCTTCTGACTACGGCAGCAGGACTGATGAACCGCAACATTGCACAAAAATGGGGAGCCCCAGAGTCCCCGACGCTGGAACAATGGGTAATGGACATGGACACATGTGCTATGATAGAAAAAATGTTATAAAAAAAAAGAAAATGAAAAATCAGCTGCACATCATCAGCGTAATTCGAGAAGCAATGTTTTGAGACATTAGCCGGCCATGTAGGTACCCATTGAAGAGCAATGAGGCCATACACACTACCCCAGAATCAATATGGACTCCTTTGGATTCATAATCTTCCAGTTTTTCCATAGCGATTCTTCCTTTTAGGATCACGGATATTGTGGTCCAGTGAGGAATAGGTTGCCGACAGGTGCAACATCGTGAGGAGAGCCGTGGAGCACTAATGCATGATGCTCAGTAGCTTGTATTTGGCATCTTGTCACGTTGTCTCAGTGCTTCTGCCCCGGCAGAAGCCTGATTGATAATCACCTAGCAGTTGCTTTAGTTCCAAGTGTTCCTGATTGTTGATTAGTGGCTCCCTTATCAAGAATGTTTAAGAGAAACTGACTATTAGAGATATAATTGGGGTCTAATGTCGCATTCTTAAGCAGTGGAGGATCCAGGTGCTTTTAAGACTGGCAGGAATGTATCCTTCAGTGAAGGACCTGTTAACAAGGTCAGGGGTGAAGGGGGGCTACACAATGTTCAATCACAATGGATGGACATGTATCACCCAGACACATTTGGACTGTGATAATGGGAACAAACTTAAACTTCCAAGTTTGAACATTTTCTACTCAGTGATTCCAGGAGATATAATCAGGGTCTCTGGATTCATTTGCTAATTTTCTACCTTGCTAATATTTAATATTGTTAATTTTAGCCTTAAAAGCTAAAGCAAGAGAGTCCGGCACCGCATGTTTAGATGCAGTTGCAGCACTTAATTGGTGTAAAATGTCAAATTGTTTTGCTCTGAGCTATTTCTGCAGTATAGGTTTGACTTTTAAAGAAAGAATGCTTAGCATTGAAAATAGCTTGTTTGTGTTGTGTTAGCAGCTTTCCCAGTGGAGCGTTGGTGCATAGTGAAGGGGCCTTTCTCCAGTTTTCCAAAGACCTGATATTCATTCTAATTGATTGTTATACCGGCTATTCTGTGTCGGTGCTACATTAATGCTTCCAAGGTGTTGGGTGGCATACTACATGACCCTTGAAAACCCTTGATGTTTCAACCCACTAGTCCAGGCCCTGCAACATTCATGTGCTTTGCTTGCATCAGGAACATCAGAATGGCCGCCGGGAAGCATGCTGCTCGCTAAAAATCACCCAAAAGTGCACAGTAAAAATCTGAAAAATAGACTGCCATCCACTTTTGTGGTAACACAGAAGACCACTGCCAAAACCCATCATTTGGTTTCCCACAGAGCAAGGCTGATTGCAAAAGAAACTGTGTGAAAATCCATTTTTCTTGGTTATCAAATTTGCAAAAATCATGGCTCACAAACCACCCAAAAGATCCAACCTCCTTGTTGGGTGTTAAACATCATTCTACTTCAAGAATCCACATAAATACAATGTCCACAGAAGTACACTTATCAGAAGAAAATCCACATTGAAGATTGCTTGCTTGGAGAAATATGTCAAAAATTGGTGCAATACCGTTACTCACCTCTGTCAGAAGCTGGTGATTTCTAAAACCTGTCATGTGTAAAGTTGGACATTGAACTCAAAGTATGCCAAAGAAAGACTTGCTATCAGAAGCCTAAGAGGTGGAGACAATTCAAAACTATATTTTAAAAGGACTTGAATTAAGAAATTGGTTGATGTATTTGTTAAAAATGTAATTTATATTTTAGGACAAGACAATTTCAGACATTGTGTTTAAAAGTTAATGTTTCCCACACTGAGCTTCAAAGACATTCCACACCCTTTTACCCAACAAAGGAATGCTCTCTGCTAAGAAACTGGCAGGCTGGTGTGAAAGGAACTGGGAGGGGCACTCTGGCATGTTGCTCAGAGTGTAAACAAAGGACTCCTTTGAGCTGAATGAAAATGTTAATCGGGTGCGACTGCCATCAACTGCCCTGGCAGGAAGAAGCCATGTGACTCTCTGACTCAGCCAAGCTTTGGAGGCGGGCCAGACTGAAAATGTGGATTTAAAATGAAGTAACTGTATTTTTTAGAAAAAAACTTATAGCAAATTTTACTGAACTGACTAAAATATGAAACTTAGAGATTATTAAAATGAAAAATTCACTCACAGTTTAAAACTAATCTGAAATCTGTGTGACATTCAGAGACTGAGCCACGAAAATGTTAATATTGTAGCTCTTGTGATTATGCTAGGAACGTGAAAAATTACAGGAATATGCCCAGACGGTATGTGCATGTATGTATAAAATATTGTACGGATCCGAAAATGTGTAACCAACCAAAAGCGCCAAAAAATTGTCATTTATGAACCAAAACCCGTAGGAAGATAAGATTTGGACAGAAACGTACCTTAGTCAATCTGTCATGTAATTATGTATTATTAACAAGTTGTGCATATTGAAAATATGTTTTTTGGGAAAAATAGATTTTCTGGGTAAAAGCAAAGGGGAGGTTCTTCCCTAGATTGTAAATGGCAGCATCACTCTGACACATCATGACACCTCATGACACACTGTTCTTTTCTAAAATCAGGGGACAGGGAATTCTTTGACCTATCAGATCCTTAGAGGGTTGGGCATAGACAATCAGCCTCCCCACCCACATTGGAAAATGGATAAATAGGGACTGCTGAGGACAGGAAAAGGACACACACACTTTCACTCATCAACTAATCCACTGGCGAAGCACCCTGCAGGAAGAACCAGAACCAGACTCTAGAACCAGACTTCAGAACCAGACTCTAGAACCAGACTCCAGAACCCTGAAGCTGAGGCCTAACCCAAAAAGCAGAACCCTTTTCAGCAGGCCTTTAAAATCTAGCAGCCTGATTTTAACCCCTAAACTTCCACGGGGCCTAAACCATTCAACAGCCTGGCTGAGCTGTTTTGCTGTTCTGGCCAAGAACCCGTGCTAGAACCCAAGATCCAAACCAGTCCAGCAGTGCTGTAACCCAGAACCCGTCAGATCCAGTCCAAGAGACTGTGCAGACCAGAGTGCCTTGCTGAGAGCAGAACCCAGCGCCTGAGACCTGTCCGGTGGCGAGCGAATCTCAGCCAAACCCTTGACCAGATCTTTGACGGGCCCATTCCATTCCAAAGCCATAGTAGTGAGTATTTAGTATAGAACTGCCCATAGTCATCTCTTAGTTTAAAGTAATCCTATTCAATCCATGTCAACCTATCCAGAACTGCATTATAGAATCTTGTGTCCATCCTGAATCCTTCTCATCATATGGTCTGTGATAATTGTAGTGATAATCATCTGTGCGCTAATATTTTTCTGAAGAAAGTCAAGTGTCCTGGCGCACAAAAATCAGAGCGGAAGGTGCCCTGTTCTGGTGGTTGTCCCGTTGGGTATCTTGTACTTTCATAGCCCCTTAGTATAAGTCCATCTTGGTTCCCAACCTTTAAAGCGCATCTTTCATTTTGAAATTTTGACTCTTTTAAGAAAAATCTACCTTCACAAAAACCTCTGTAACTTTTGAACCGCACGTCCTAGAAACAATTCCTGATAGCTCTGCTGTAATCGCGTTTCTCGCACGCGGAAAAGTTGCCGCGAATTCGCAATTTGGCTCAATTTCAGTCCATGGAAAATAGCTGTTTATTGCTTTCAACTTCTTAATTTCGTTTTCCATCTGCTTATCATTCTACAATCATTGCTAGTGTTGACCTGAACCAATCCAAAGCAACTCTCACTTGTTATGAATCCTTTTTAGCAAATTAAAGTCAATTTTAGCATTTTTCTTATTCAATTCAAACCACATTTAAAAGCAATCGACCTGTTTTAAAATCATAACTGTTCTCTCTAAGCTTGCTGGGGGAATTGGGATTGAACTGCATTGTTGATTGTTATTCCTGAAACCTGTGTGCCCTCATTTCATCTCTTCATATTGCATACTGGGGGGAGTGAGTAATAACAGGATGAACGAGTGATTACATTGTCTTTGGTTGAATTTATATCAAGTTTATTTCTGTGTTGCATTCTTTCCTATCATTGCATTTCCTTGAACCCATACAAAGTTATTCTCTGCTACATTATTCTTCCTATTCCTACTCCTAATTGATTAAAGAGATTGTTGATATTGTAATATTACCCATTGCTGATCATTGTTCATATTCATAAAAGTGTAATCTATATGTTGTTCAATTCTTCAAATAAATCTTTTAATTTGCAAAACAAACCTCCCTCTTGGCTCAGTGAGGCCGGGGGGATTCAAAGAGAGGGACGTTATATAAGGGTACATCCAGAATTAAAAAAACGTTTGACATAAAAATATATAAATAAGGGTTTCCATTGGGCATCCCATACTAGGTATTGACTTAGTTGGAGTGCTGGATTGAAATCAGACTGACTGATAAAAGGTTAACAAGTCTGACTGGTAGATTCCTAACATTGTTTTATGGGGTTGAGTAAATGCTCCTTAGTTATAAGATGTGAATTCCTAAAAATTATGTTTTTTGCGTAATTTCAGATTGGCCGATGGTTTACAAAAAAGATCAAAGCAGATGAGGGAATGATTGAACCATTGTTGTGCATGAGGTATGATGTTAGTTACATTTGTATCTCATCTGGCCCTTGAGTCAGCCTTCTGTGAAATAGTTTGTTGAAATTCAAAGTCCGATATCATAGTCCATAGTTGAGATGCGACCGATCAGCAGGATTATTGAATCTTAAATTAAATTAGCACATGACTAAAATGTGTCCTCTAAGAAGCCTAATCAGGAGCAAAACGTCCAGTAAATCTGACATGGAATTGAGTTTTACAGCTGGAGAGCGGTAGATAGTCAAGCATTGTAGGTAGATTTAGAGAGGAGTATTCCTGTGCACAAATCACACCCTTGAATATACTGACCTCAAACTATCTGCTCATTCAGCAATGATTTATATATTATTCATGTGCCCATACCTTCCTCTAGGCTAGAGTGGTCCGGCAGCTATGGAGATTGCATGCTAGAGTGGCCCTGCAGCCAGGTGCTATGGAGATTGCAGGGCTAGATTGGTCCTGCAGCCAGGTGCTATGGAGATTGCATGCTAGAGTGGGCCTGCAGCCAGGTGCTATGGAGATTGCATGCTAGAGTGGTCCTGCAGTCAGGTGCTATGGAGGTTGCATGCTAGAGTGGTCCTGCTGTCAGGTGCTATGGAGACTGCAGGCTATAGTGGTCCTTCAGCCAGGTGCTATGGAGATTGCATGCTAGAGTGGTCCTGCAGTCAGGTGCTATGGAGATTGCATGCTACAGTGGTCTTGCAGTGAGTTGCTAAGGAGATTCCAGGCTAGAGTGGTCCTTCAGCCAGGTGCTATGGATATTGCAGGCTAGAGTGGTCCTGCAGCCAGGTGCTATGGAGATTGCAGGCTAGAGTGGTCCTGCAGCCAGGTGCTATGGAGATTGCATGCTAGAGTGGTCCTGAAATATGAAAGCCAGGTCCTCAGCTTAAGGAAGAGTTTGTTGCACAGTGAGTTCAGAGAGCTGTGCAGAGGTGCAGGGTACTTGTAATAGTATTCATTTTAGAGAAAGTCTCTAATGGCGACAGTCTGTCAGTTCTGAGAAGGAGGAATATCAAAAGCTTTTCCGTTTGATTTGTGTCGGATCTGCTGGCAGCCATAATGCTCAGATTGCTCTTTTTTAAGCAGACAGTGTTTAGTACTTTGTCCATTGGAAGGAGTTTCTTGTATTTATTTAGGACGGCTTTAGCAAGTTGGGGGCTCAATCGGCATCAAGTGTTTGATTAATTATGGGCAGTTTTCCTTCTATGATAGAAGGGAAAAGGACTGGGTAGCTTCCCAGCACAGACAGGACCATAGTAGGAGCAACACAGCACAAACAAATGACAGAATTGAGAGTGAAGCCAGGCATAGTGCGATGCCCACACTCCAATAGGCTCAAACAGCCTTTGGGTAGGCGTTTGTGCATAATGTCTCTCAGTGATGATGCTGTGGAGCATAAGTGAAAGAGGGGGTTTGGGAGGTGTAGTCCTGGTAGATTAAAGGTGCAGCAGAGAGAGCGAAAGAGCTCTGAAATCAATAAATGTTTAAAATAACGACTGAAAATCTCACTAAAAGTAAAATAATGTACTGACTAGAAATCATTAAAACTGGTTAAAAGTCACGCAATTCGTGAAAACATCAAAATAGAGCAGTACATAATGTAACACAACAGAGAATGATGTGGCTTGATGTTGGACATGCACAGAATTGAGTGGCAAGTACACTCCATCCCCTCTGGGGTTACTGAAGCAAGGCCATAGACACACGTCCGGTGAATCTGTCCAGCCTGAACTTGTGTGGAAAGTTGTTGGATAACGGAAGTCGTCACGCCGTACTCCCTGAGACCACCATGGAGATTAGAGCTGGGCTGCGCAGCCGCATACCGCTGTGCATACTTCTTCCCAACTTCAATATGGTAGATTATGCAGTGGTCAGGAAAGGTCACAATGAGAAAGAGGGGTTCACGTTGCGCTCACCATATTTGTTACTGGGGGAGCGGTGTAGTTAACGCAATGTTGCAATTGTATATGTATATAGCGTAGTTAATATATATATTTGTATTTGCAATTCGTTAACAAAACCTTTACAAAACCTTTACAAGAATACACATAATTCAGTTCAAATTACATATTAAAGATAGTTCAGAACACATTCCATATTTAGACAACAGTTTACACAAAACCTAATTATCTAATACAAAATAGTTGTTAAATTCACAAAAGAAAAGACATTTCAAAAATCAATTTTTAAAGATACTTTCTCCTTTCTTCTTTTATCACAGACATGATCTCTCACACAATTAATATCACCCTCTTAAGTAACCTCTAGTCAATTAATGTACATACTTCCTTCCGAAAATCTAATCACACACAATTTCATACTCAGATTCTTACCATGCAGCATGTTTAGCCAATGGCCATCAAGGGATACAAAAGAATGAGTCAACACAAATCTCCCAAAGAGCATAACCCTCTGTGATCACAAAGCCGGGCACCCTACTAGCACGCGCCTCAATGATTCAATTATTTAATGATTCTAGCAGAATCTACAGAAGGGCATATCTGTGTTCCTGATGCTTAAAATGTCATTGGTTAAAAGAACATTAAAACAAAAACGCATGACATCATTTCTTATTGGCTTCCCTGGAAAGAGGGTCATATAATCTTCCAAAGATCCAACAATTTTTTTTATAGGACACAATGCTCCCTTATAATCTAGTTCTTACAACAGTGTCTATGGTATTTGTTTAATCAAAAATCCGATTTTTCTTTTTAACAAAGTTAGGATTTGTAATTAACACCATAAATGATGTTCCAATTTTTTCCAGGACAGATGAACATTTTACACAAAGATCATTAATAAATCCACTATCTCCAATTCCCTCCCTACCTTCTTTTCCCAGAAGCATATAAAGGGTGGAGCCCGGTCTAGAGTAACGTTTCTGACCAAAGCCATCTGTCTCCATTCAATTAAACGTACACATGATTGAAGACCCAACTCATATCTTATTGCAGCAAGAGTGACACAGCTGGGAAGATGAAACAGAACTTTCCTCCATATCAAACCCTCATACAAAATTCAATTCCCCAAGAATCCACTGCGGAACCATTTCTAGGCCATACAGCATCCGTGGCATAACTTTGGCAGTGTAGAAATTCATTACTGGTAGAAGTGAAAAGTTGCCATACTTTTTATCTACTTTTACCATTTGGGTTGCTAATAGTGTAGCTTCACTCCTTAAATATGCCCTATAGAAACCTTTATTAGGGTTGGCAACTATAGGGTAGCCTAAATACACCATATGCTATTTTGCTTTTAACTTAATGTTGTTGAAGTATCCAGAGAATTTGCATTTCTTGCCTATTCTACATAATTTTAGTATTACACTTTTTGATGTATTAATTCTCAAATGACTTGCTTTCTATAATCATTAAAAGTTTTCATTAGCCTTTGCAGACCTTTAGGTGTAACATCTATTAATATAAAGTCGTCTGCATAGGATACCCAAGAGATGTGTATGTTTCCTATTTTTGGTGCAACAAAAATTGATTTACTTAAGTTAGAGTCTATATCCGAAACATAAATATTAAAAAGTATAGGTGGAAATAGACAGCCCTGTCTGAGGCCATTATAGCTAGAAATAGACCTTGACATCAGGCCCTCATTATTCATTAATTCCCTAATAACTGAATTAGTATGTAGATAAATTAAGATATTCAGTAATCCTTTGGGCATACTTAGCTCTTTTAATTTAACCCAGAGTCTGTTACCATCCACCAAGTCGAATGCCTTAGAGAGATCAATTGAGGCAACATATATGGCAGAATGTTCCTGATTTCAGGCAGCTTGTTGTAGACGCCTCAGAATAATTCCTCCCCCATCTGTGCCCATACCTTTGTGTAAACCAAGCTGAAAAACATGTAAAATATTCTTCTCTTTACACTACTCTTCTATATGCCTTAGAACAATAGATGCAAATATTTTAGAGTCTACATCCATTAACGAGATAGACCTTTAGTTCTCTGAAGATGACCTATCACCCTTCTTAAACATGGGGCACACAAATGAATATAGCACAGCATAGCCTCATTAACACTTTGGAGAAGCTTAGCCTTGTACATCTTAGACCAATTTCTCAGCCTCTGCTTAATCCCCTTAATCAGACAATCCTTCTGTCCCAGGTCACTCAACTGCATGCTCTTTATATGTTTTATCTCTTTCTGTGCAGCCCTTTTGATAAGATGCATATTAGGATCAAATTTATGCTGGTGTTTTTCACCTGGACCGGCCATCGAACTTCTATTACCAATCCTATTAAAAAGTCTCTCAATATAGAAGTTTTTATACTTTTCCCCCCTTTTATTTTATTTAGGTACCAACCTTTCCGAACTTGATCACCACATTTGTCCCTGTAAGCTTTTCCGTAAAGCTGAACTCGTTCCCACTCAACCTCGATTCTTTCTAGAATTTATAGATTGCAAATATGTATTACTCAGTATCTGGTCTCCCTCCCACTCTGAGGTAGAGACACAGACAGCATTAAAGTCACCTAGTACAATTACTAGGCCTCAC
Source organism: Ambystoma mexicanum (assembly GCF_040938575.1). NCBI lineage: Eukaryota > Metazoa > Chordata > Amphibia > Caudata > Ambystomatidae > Ambystoma > Ambystoma mexicanum. The sequence goes on from NC_090921.1 coordinate 39,750,033, forward strand.
CGACATAGCAGATACCATTCCTCAATCTTTTGATTTATCTTCTGAAAAGCCAAGTGGTTTATAGTCAAAAAATCGAAAACAAATAGGTCGAATTTCTTTTTTATTACGTTTTTTTATTCGAAATGCGCGGTTCTCCCTAACCCCCCCTTTTTTTTAACCTTTTTTTTTTACATGCAAGAGCCAAAAAAAAAAAGATTATATTAGATTTTATTTTTTGGCATTGTTTTCGATTTTTTTGTCTTTTGACATTTTTTTCTCTATATTTTGACTGCACACCAAGTCAAGTCCAAACTGCCATGTATGCTCCAATAGATATTACGCAGAAGCAAATGATTAAAGTGCTGATAGTCCTCTACCTTGATCACAACCTCCAGCACACCTTTGCATAATTCATGATGTTCCATAATCTGCAGCCACCTCCCTTGTTGGACAGCAATCAGGAGGCCCCCTGCAGGACGTCCCCTGTCACCCTGTGTTGCAGGTTCACTAACAATATCATATCCTCCCAAGTATTGCAGTCCAGTTATCCAGGTTTCTTGTAGACAAACAATAGTGTATTTACGCAAACAATCACACAATTCAAAATTCAAACACAATGCAAAAAATCCCTGGACATTCCATGACACTAAGTTAAGGCCGAGGTCTACGCTAAAGGTAGGATTTTAGCTCCTTTAGTTGGGCTATGAGGTCTTTGAGTGTCAAGGCCAACCGCCTGCAGCTCTCGATATCATTCCCCTCCTGAGGCTCGAAGTTGCCAGTTCTCATCCTTTCCTCAGCGTCAAGCTTCTTTCTGGGTATCTTAGTTCCTTCCCGACCCACCCTTCAGTGTATTTGATAGTATATATGGGCTAAGATCATAACCAAGATTTTGTAAGTTCTCCGTTTCCTTGACCAGAATTTCATACACAATTCTAGATGGTACCACCAGCCTAACATAGTTGTATCTTCCTAAGTGTATATGATCCACTCGTTTCTTATCCTTGGTTGTGATTAATCTCAGTAAGGGGATTTCCTTAAATAGTGAAAAAATTGTACTTCTATTCAGAAAATCAGGTCCCCTGAGTCAAACATATAGTTCAGGATTAGGCAAATTTCCTCTGGAAAAGTTGGATCTTTAAAACAGGGGTCTCTAAACTCATATCCTAAGCCATTACCAAAGGATTTGCTCTGCAACTGGATTGTATTTCTCAAGCTAGCATTAACCATATTGGACTCCGACCTAGGGAACGAAGCCCTCAGATATTCCTTACTGTCTTCTTCCCCTATTGTGGATACTTTCCCAATTAAAGGAATATCCTTTCCCATGGGGGTATTTTGTGGATCTTGCCTGACAATACCAGAGTATAGTGGAGGGATAGTACATGTGCCCATTTCTGAACAGGTGCCCTCCTCTTGCTTGACAATTCCAGAGGTTAGTGGTGGAATAGTACTAGTACCCATTTTTGAACAGGTGCCTCATCTGTAATGACTTTTATAACTAGGGCATCATTAGTATCCCTTCACACAATATTTAGCTCCTTAGATATTTCTTGTTTTATTAATTGATTAATAAAATAAAAACTCTAGCCAATAAGTTACCATATATAGATGTATTTTTATAGGGGCTCAATAGGTTCGGTCATCCCTGTAGACATAGGATCACCTTTATCTGAGACAATCAAGACTTCTGAATTTGTGTCACCCGACATATTATCAGCCGTAACAGGACAAATTCCCAATTTCTTACGCTTTGGATTTTTTTGGATGTCGCAGGGATACAGTGATTGAACATTTTAAAAGTAGCTCTATTTTCTAGTTTGCCACCCAACCCAACGTTTGTATTTGTTTTGGCGCTTTTGTTTATGTTTAGCACATCTTCCAGTCTACCTTCTATGGATAGGTAGCTTCCATCCAAATTAACCTTATCATCCTCCCTTCCCCCGCCTCCTTACAGTCATCATCAACCTCTACGAATGAAATATCCTGGGGTTCAACATAATCCAACATATTAGAATACCTGAGCTTCCAAATCGATTTCCTAGATGACTGGCTTGGGGATTTTTTTTATTAGGGGTAATATTCCCATGTTTCCTAGCCTCATTATTATTTTTATCATTACAATTTTATTATTTCTAACAAATTAGTTGCTACCATTGCAATGTTATCCGACCCACCCACTTCCTTTAGTGGCAGGATTTGATTCTCATGGGCTGTATGCATCTTAAATTCTTTATTCAGCCCTTGCTCGCCTTAAATAATATCCCCCCAAACTGAACACTCACATATCTTTCCCCACAAACCATACAGTTCCTTCAACAAATGTATCAGGTCACCAAATTTGTTGCTTATATTACAGAGATGCAGTGTCTGGGTTTGCATTTCAGTCACAAGCAAGTTGTGTAAATTCATTATAACCATAGCGACTGGATTTAATTCCTCTTCCCTAAGCACAAGGTGGACTAACATTCTCCTTACGCTCACCTTGTAAATCAGCCTGCTGTAAGGAAGGCATGGTATCAAAGTAAGACAGACACAAGTCACCACAGGTCAAGGGTGTGTAAGGAAGGCATGGTATCAAAGTAAGACAGACACAAGTCACTACAGGTCAAGGGTGTGTAAGGAAGGCATGGTATCAACAGTAAGACAGACACAAGTCACCACAGGTCAAGGGTGTGTAAGGAAGGCAGGGTATCAACAGTAAGACAGACACAAGTGACGACAGTTCAAGGGTGTGTAAGGAAGGCATGGTATCAACAGTAAGACAGACACAAGTGACCACAGTTCAAGGGTGTGTAAGGAAGGCATGGTATCAAAGTAAGACAGACACAAGTCACCACAGGTCAAGGGTGTGTAAGGAAGGCATGGTATCAGTAGTAAGACAGACACAAGTCACCACAGGTCAAGGGTGTGTAAGGAAGGCAGGGTATCAACAGTAAGACAGACACAAGTGACGACAGTTCAAGGGTGTGTAAGGAAGGAATGGTATCAAAGTAAGACAGACACAGGTCACCACAGGTCAAGGGTGTGTAAGGAAGGCATGGTATCAACAGTAAGACAGACACAAGTCACCACAGGTCAAGGGTGTTTATTGAACTTTATCAAGGGTGTAATAAATGCCTGTCTACTACTAAATCTATGGCTGGGAGCAAGCTACGACCATCAAATAATAATGCAGTCCCAGTGCAGTCTCGTCAAAATAAAAGGGCCTATACTAAAAAACCTATTGCTAATCCTTAAGGCTAAGTTACAAATAGTGTGGGGAAATGTTCATGAAAAAGTAAAAAGTGTTCTCAAAATGATAAATCAGGATGTTCAGGCCGTTGGCCTCCCGTCCCTATGTTTTCAGCATGGAACAAGGCGGTTCACTAGAGCACAGCACACTCTTGGGCTTCTTCAGCATGAGGACACAGTTCCATCACCAACATGAGGGCCTGCTGTGCCCAAGTCTCTTAAGTTATCAAAGTCTCTTCATTCAGAGGGCCTGATGTGCCAAAGAAATGAAAAGTTCCTTTATAAACATTCAGGTCAGGCGATTCACTCTTCACCCTGGATTCCCCTCAGCCGCGCTCAGATCCTTTTCTACCACAATCCTTAGATTGGATCCCCCTCTTCTGGGCTCAGATCCTCTTCTCCAATGTTTATAGAATATCTTTTTTCGGGTGACTCACAGTTCACCCCGGAGCCCCCTATGCCGAGCCCAGATCCTTTTTACAACATTCGTCTCCCTCAGCCGGGGTCGGACCAATTACAGAACGTATTAGCTATCGAAGACTTTCAAATGTACACAGGGTTTGGCCTGACCCATTGCAGGACCACTTCGATTTCACTGTTCGCAATTTTATGCTCTCAGTTGGATGCCTAACAGAGACCTTCGAATGAGCACCCACACGTGACAGACCACTCTGTAAATGGCATCTACCTTGGTTTCAAAAGTTCAGTCATTCCTTGGATATTCAATTATATTTGTGTCGATCATCACATACGCCTTGCACTATGTTATTTGCAGATTTCTTAATACAATGTTGTCTGCTATCAGTCTCCCTGACTCACCGGCTGTGCTGACATTATTGGAGCAGCTTTGTTGTAGGAGCCAAGGACATTCCCACAGCGGCAATAACTCCTCCCTGCCTCAGCTATCGATGTGGGAGAGCACGACACACAATGCACCTTTCTTCAGCTTTAATTCCTGGTCTTATATTTCTTTTTCTCGATGGTTCGTGAAAGTAGTGGTTTTCTTCCTCTGAAAAGGCTAAGGGCAATTCCCTCCTTGCAACCCTTTCTGGTCTTGCCGCCTTTCTCCTCGTGTTAAACTGCCATCTCAGAACTGCTTCTTCCTCATGTGTTTTGCTTTACTCAGAGTGTGCTTTCGTGCTCTACTTTTTATCCGTGTGGGGAAGTGTGATGGAAGTCAGGTGTGTGTAATTATCAGTAGCTGCCTGAAACTGCGAGACCCTTGTGTTGGGACATGTCAGGTATGCGGCTCAGGTGGTAGTCAGTTTTCTCTCACAGTGAGCTGTCCGTGAAAAAGTGTTCATGTTGGGAATCGGAGGGGGGTTGAGTTCCTAGGTATTCTCCCTGGTAGGATGGGAAAAGGTGTTACAAGGAAGGGGATACTGCGTCTCACCCTCCAGTGTCCCACTTACACTCCCTGAGGATCCCTCATCTGGGTGATCCTCCCGCACTGGTCTACCCCCATGAACTGGATCCAAAAGCGATGGCCGTGTCCTGGCCACCTGGATGACAGATCCCCAGCGACTGGTGGGTGAGACACCTTCAGGTTTCTCACATACCCTTCCCTTCTGCGAGGTGGATATGCCTGTTCTTTGTCCAGGTTCTTCGTTGTTAAGACCTGGGAGAGAACAGGGATGAGATATGTCCAGAAACTCTCTCATATTCCATTGATTTTCTTTTGCTGGTGTAGGTAGACATGGAGTGGTTTTATTGGCCTCTCTAAAGTGACCCATGAGCTGGTCTCTAAGGGTTTTATAGGTTCTTTATATCTTGAATGGTTTTTGTGGGGTTCTGATTTTTCTTAGTCCCATATTTGAGATTTTTGGGAGTAGTAATTGGACTGGCAGCAATTCTGGGGTACAAATCTCCAAAAGGAGATTGGGTTTCCTGCAAGAGAGTAGACAAGGTAGGGAAGTCCTGACCCAGAATAACTTCATCGGGGGAGTCCAGGAATGATGGCTGAAGATATTAACCAGGACTCACCCCGGATGTTAATGTGTACCAGTATTTTGGGGTACACTTCATTGCCCCAGTGTACACAGGTAACTCTAACTAGGGTAGTGTTCTTGAGGTCCTTTGTTGTGACCAAGTCAGCTCGTATAGCGGTTTGCTTGCTACCCAAGTCAATTAATGCCTTTACTTGCTTTCCATTCACCCAAGCCTCTTCATATGTGAAGTCAGCAGAGGACTGAAATAAAAATATGCATGCTAAAGGTCTCTAAATCCTATTCGGGTTCTTCCCACTCTTCTCCCTTTAAACAGCCCATTTCCATAGGTTCATCCCTTAGGTTTTTCGGGCAGTGTCTAGCTAAATGCCCCATTTCTCTACAGGAAAAGCAGATAAGAGGGGGGTGGTCTGCTTCCTTTAGGTTGCTCCCTTTTGATTTCGTCTTTGTTTTTAGGGTCAGATCTCTTGATTTCTGTCATGATGCCTACCTCCAAGGAGCCAGGTCCGACCCAGCAACCCCAGAGGCAGGCATCATTTCCCCCAGGGAAGTGCCAGCGGGCCCAAGCTGGGGCCCTTTGGACACAGTCCTGGCGCCAGGCTCATGTTGGACCCCTGTCCTGGCGCCTTGGGCGCCAGGCTCATAAAGCTAGACATGTGTTCAAGTGTTTTAAGGTGCACTTACCTGATGCAGACCATGCTGCTACATCCAGGCCCTCTTGAGGCCTGAATGGAACTACTTTACCTGTGGAACTACTTTCCCCTGGGTGTGGTCGGGGAAGGATACATACCTGTTCGGTGGAAGGATACATACCTGGAACTTCATCCCAAAGCTATTTAAACCACGCCTGATCAGCAACTCACGCTTCGCGTTGTTCTGCTCCTCGCAGCTGGACGCTCACCGTGTCAGCTCCTGCATCTGGACTTCAGCCACGCCTGTCAGCACCCTGGGTCACCTGCTAAGAGAGAATTGGGGAGAAAGAAGACCTTACCTGCTAAAGCTGCATCACAGAGACTTCACACCGACGATCCTGAAAGGGAAGACATCATTTTAAAAGCATTTCGTTTCGATCCTTGCAGCGCTGCATTTCACTCACCTTTCCTGGGCACCTCCATCTTCAGCAGCGATCAACCGGATCCGCAGCCACTTCCCAGAGCCTAGAGAGAAAAAGACAAGAACACAAGGTGAGAGAAGGAAGGGAATAGGAAAAGCTCAGTTTCCTTCTAAGACTTACCTGTTGGGTCATTCCCATTTCATTTCAGGTCCTGCCGCTTCCTGGCATTCCGGACCCCGGCCCCTATGGGGGGGAAAAAGACAAAGACATTGAATGAGCGAATGCAAAGACATTACCCGAACGCTCATCCAGAACTTACCTGTCATTTACTGGAACTGCACGTTTCACTTCGGGTCGGCGCCATATCTCCGGCATTCCGAACCCCAGCCCCTAAGGGGAAAAAGACATAAGCGTTAGCGCTTGCTGCAATAAGACAATGAACATTATTATTAAGCTTGAACTTTTGAACTTGCTACAGAACTCTTACAGCGCCTTACCTGAATAGTCAAGCTTATTTGAACTCCCATCAAACCTCAATCCAGTGAAGTAACTGGGTTTCAACGCGCCCCCGCATCAGAAGCAGGATGGAGAACTCATCCTTCCAGACCCTAAGGTGAGACTTCACGGGGAATCGAGGAAGGGTATCGTGGAGGGTTGGAAGGGAGTGGGAGGCTTGAGCATTATTCCGTCAGTAGGTAATGCTCCCTTTTCACGCACAGGGGAATATTCCTGCGAGCCAGTGAGTCCATCTTCAGAGTCCTGCGCTTCACCATAGAAGAAGCATCAGCACTCGAAGCCAGACCTGCGCCTCCGTCGGAATCAGGTAAGCGTGACAATTTCTAGTCTTTCTTTTGGAATCCATTCCTTGATTCGGTATGACCCTCATTGTTTGTCTTCTCCCTGAAGTTGAGGTTGGTGGATAGGTTTATAATCTTTCCGTTCCTCCCCTCGATGTGCCAAGTGGAAGCGTTTGGCCGCATCTGAGTGCTTTTGTGCAGTTTCAATGGCTATAGCTAGGGTAGGTCGACTTAAAAGGTTAGTGCACTCAAACATTTTATTGTCCCGAGCGTTATGGCATGTGGTTTTCAGCAAACTGTGAACGATCGTAAAAACATTACCTGCGCACCTTACCATAGTTTTCTGCACTTTTACACATGAGAAATCAGGCAGCGGGGCGAAGCCATCTTGTGCTAATCTTATCCTTTGCTGCATCGCCCTAAATTGAACTGCCCCTGCGACACCAATTCACATCACCCGTCCCTGAAGCTGACATTACTAGATGCGTACGGCCCATTTCACAATGCGAATGCACGTCTCGTGTCAACTTTTACTGTGCGCCAGATAATGACGCGTCTCCATGGAAATGGCAAGACGCCCGTTTCCTCAATAAGTATAAACAGACTGCTTCTCATCAGACAACATCAGAGTTGCTTTTTCAATCGTTTCACTGGGTTTTTTGTATATCCTGTGACTCGTTTCTCTTCTGTTCAGCTAACTTCATTGCTCGTAGCCTGTGCGAACCGATACTAGTACTAGCACTACTATCGATTTTGTCGTATAATGGCAACAATACAGCCCAACCAGTACGAGCCAGAGTATTCGGAGGCGGAATTAGTTGAAAGAGAAAGATGCAGAAACGATGGGGCATCGGACAACAGTTGGGAGGATGAATCACCAAATCATGAGCCTGAGCCTAGTCGCATGGACGACGTCTCCACCTGGTGTACCTGCAATCGGTGCGAGGTCATGCCTACTGAGGAGGAAGACTGCTGCTGCCGAGAAAACTCTGGATGCTTGGCCTACATATTGGAAGACAAGACACAGCCGCAAGGCGGTGCCGAGCTGCATGACTTCACGGTAGCCTGCCTCACTCGGTCCATGTTGAGGATTATGATGGTGCTTATGCACGAACTTCACGCAACAGTTCACCCTCGCAATCCAAGTAACGAGAAAGTGTACTCTAGATCTGATGTAACTTAGGAAACCTAACATTTTAGGTTTGTCTCCTATATTATCGTAATTTTGATCTATCACTGCCGTACGTTTACATGGTGGCTTCATGGGAGGCTTGGATACTGCGTTCGACAAGTAATACCCACCTGTGTCGTTGGTGCCATTTGAGCCAAATTCCCCAGTGACAGCGGTCCGTACAAGGGATTTTCCCACACTATGCTGCAACCCGAAGTATACAATTTGTAGTACATTTGTGGCAACAACATCATCAACAAAAAAAAATCATTGTTTATGAATAGTTGTTTCAATTTTTCATTGAATCAAGGACACGCTAACTTTTCCTGGCAGGGTGGGAACGGTCAAGGTGCCAAACACCATGTACACTTCAAAATGTATCTTCCACACAGGGGCCATTGCTCACATGGCCTAGCCAGACCCAGTGTCTCCAGGCTCCCCTGAAGCAGGCTGCGCCCCTGCAATCCACATAAGTGTCTCTCCGGCATTCAGCAGTGTTCCGTTCCTTGTCTGCATGCCCCATGCCCCTCCATTCCCCCTCCTGTATCAATGGCTGTTCGCACCTGTGGCGAGCCCTCCCAATGGGGCTGGCTGGGTGGGAACGGCCAAGGTGCCAAACACCATGTACACTTCAAAATGTATCTTCCGCACAGGGGCCATTGCTCACATGGCCTAGCTAGACCTATTGTCTCCAGGCTCCCCTGAAGCAGGTCGCGCCCCTGCAATCCACATAAGTGTTGCACCATTCAGCAGTCTTCCGGCCCTTTTCTGCATCACATACACACCCACTTTTCTAATTCTTTATAAACCCCTCGATAGTTATCCAGAGAACATTTGTGGGCACAGGTAGTCAACTCGAGATTGTGCTACCTGTTCTGCTACTAACTACCCAGCTTGCTGAATCTAATTGTTTGTTAGACAAGGTAAGGGCAGGTCACCTAATAAGCTCTTTATGATATCAAAATTTCTATCTATTTCGAACGAATGTACCTAGTAGTGTAATGTTCATTCATCTCAATGACTTTACCATTATCTACTGTTTAAAGTGTTGTGATCTCGATATATAGCAAATTTCGTCAGTGTCAGTGATAGAATAGCATCTTTCTCGAACCATGTCTATAGAAAAGTTTGATATAATCCCATCAATCTCATGTATTCTGTAGAATGGTTTTCAGTTGCGGTACTAGGAGCCATGTCAAAATGATGGGCACTATCATGCATAAATTCCCGACTAATATCGATTTAATAAGAGAATGGGTTTGATGTTGTGGATTTCCGGTGGAGAAGCTTGAAAGTAGAGTCGAGGATGTCTTGAGAGACTCGATGGCTAATCGATTCCACATCTGCATCTGCAGCCTGCACTTTACCCCAGATATGTATGACCAATCACAGTACACAAAAAAGCATGGACTCAGAACGTCTCGTAAATTGCTCGTAAATTGCTCCCCAATGCAATTCCAACTCTATTCGTGCACACGCTGCCTAAGGTGAGTCCCGGATGATGAATTGCATATTTAACATATTGTATTACTTTGAAACTATCCCACATTTTACTACACATCTGTCCCTGGTTTATGGAGCATTATAGAAAGTAATTATGACCATAGAAAACAATGCTATAGTGCCCTTCAAAGGAAGCATAATCTTTTCGTAATCACGTGCTTGACATGTCCTTTTTTTTTTAGGAGAGCATACTAACTGGAGCTTCAGACCCTCGCAAGTGACGACAACACCGACACGTCCAGTATACCAATGGTGAGCCCTACAGATTTGCAGGAGATCATATTATCAAGAGTTGGATCTTCCCACATGTCTAATGCAAATCAAATTTTCCCTTTTGCGACTTCGTGACAATGCACCGAAAATGAAGGCGCAAGAAACTGCATCAATTTCTTTTCCTGAGTCAACAACAGCCTACAAGGTATTTATTTTTGTACTTTTCCATTACGAGAATGCATTATGTTTTGAATTTCAAATAACAGGAAATTGTTTATGTATCCGGTGGGTTGTTTACTTCATTGAAGTGTTTCTCTTTATATGTTCCATTGTCTGCATCCCATTGGCCCTCATTACGACCCTGGCGGTAAGCGAAAAACGATGCTGGTAAAGAATTACCTGCATTGCTTACCGCTAGGTCCGATTATGACCCGAAATAGCGCTATTAGCGGCACCGTAAACAACGATGCCGTTAAAAGCGCCAAGGGCGCGGGCACGCAACACCCATTCTGTAAATACCGCCATGGTGCTAAGTAGGTAACATCACGAGTCAAGCGGACACGGAAATAACGCCATTGTGAAGGCCTTAAAGTACCTTACCGCCATGGTGCTAATACCGCCATCGCGGACCAACCGTAAATGGCCATGTGCAGTGTCCCCAGCTGCCACAGGTGCACACAATCAGCACAGGTGGAGTCAATACAGACTGGGCAAGCACAAAAGGAGCACACCCCACCCCTTCCCACACACAGTTACACTCCACAATGATTCCAATACAACTAGCAATGCTGGGGCTGGAGGACCTGATTGCAGTGGAAGTGCCACAACAGCAACTACAAGAAGTACAATAACAGGCAGCACAGAGGAGACGCAGGAGGAGAAGGAGGGCAAGGCAGGGCCAGCATGCCCCACCAGCACAGCCAGTGCCACCACGCAAGCAGCCCCCAATCCCACACATCAGAGCCAGTCCATTCAACCTAACCGCAGAGCAAATCCACACCCTGTACCGCCTGCACCGGGACACCAGCACCACCATTGTGGACATGATACATGACAACATTGTTAGCCTCATTGAAACACACACCGGTATCCCACCCCTACTGAAGGTAGTGTCTGTGCTCCACTTCCTGGCCACAGGCACCTACCAACACACAGTGGGCCAACAGCATGGCATAACACAAACATAATTCTCACGTACGTTGAACCAAGTGCGTGATGCCCTCCTCCAGCACACAGATGGACACATTTCCTTACCACGGTCTGCCCAGGAGGTCTCAAACACCAAAGTGGGTTTCCATTCACTGAATGGCATACCTGGTTGCATTGGTGGTCCAACATGCCATGGAGGTAGCGTATTGCAACCGTAAGCAATACCACTCAATCAACGTGCAAATGGTATGTGAATCAAACAAGGACATCACACATGCCTGTGCTCGATTCCCCGGATCAACCCATGAATCATTGGTCCTGCGCAACTCCAGGATTGCAGGCTACATGGAGCTACATGGAGCGACATGCAGAGCAGAGATCCTGGCTACTCGGTGAGTCACATGTTAGGCTCATGGAATGTGATGTGGGTAGCATACTTCACCTCGCTGAGATGGCGGGGGAGATGCATACTTCACCTGGCTGAGATGGGGAGAGATGTATACTGCACCTGGCTGAGATGGGGGCGGGGAGAGATGCATACTTCACCTGGCTGAGATGGGGGGGAGATGCATGCTTCACCTGGCTGAGATGGGGGGGTGCATACTTTACCTGGCTGAGATGGGGGGGGGAATGCATACTTTACCTGGCTGAGATGGGGGGAGATGCATACTTTACCTGGCTGAGATGGCGGGGGGAGATGCATATTTCACCTGGCTGGGATGGCGGGGGGGAGGGATGCATACTTCACCTGGCTGAGATGCGGGGAGAGATGCATACTTCACCTGGCTGAGATGGGGGGGAGAGATGCATACTTCACCTGGCTGAGATGGGGGGAGATGCATACTTCACCTGGCTGAGATGGGGGGGAGATGCATACTTCACCTGGCTGAGATGGGGGAAGGGGATGCATACTTCACCTGGCTGAGATGGGGGGGAGAGATGCATACTTTACCTGGCGGAGATGGGGGGGTGAGATGCATACTTCACCTGGCTGAGATGGGGGGGTGAGATGCATACTTTACCTGGCTGAGATGGGGGGGGGAGATGCATACTTCACCTGGCTGAGATGGGGGGGAGATGCATACTTCACCTGGCTGAGATGGGGGGGATGCATACTTCACCTGGCTGAGATGGGGGGGGGGGAGATGCATACTTCACCTGGCTGAGATGAGGGGGGGAGAGATGCATACTTCACCTGGCTGAGATGGGGGGGAGAGATGCATACTTCACCTGGCTGAGATGGGGGGGGAGAGATGCATACTTCACCTGGCTGAGATGGGGGGGGAGAGATGCATACTTCACCTGGCTAAGATGGGGGGGCATGCATACTTCACCTGGCTGAGATGGGGGGATGCATACTTCACCTGGCTGAGATGGGGGGGATGCATACTTCACCTGGCTGAGATGGGGGGGATGCATACTTCACCTGGCTGAGATGGGGGGATGCATACTTCACCTGGCTGAGATGGGGGGGGGGTGAGATGCATATTTTACCTGGCTGAGATGGGGGGGGGGGAGATGCATACTTCACCTGGCTGAGATGGGGGGGCAGAGATGCATACTTCACCTGGCTGAGATGGGGGGGCAGAGATGCATACTTCACCTGGCTGAGATTGGGGGGGAGATGCATACTTCACCTGGCTGAGATTGGGGGGGGGGGAGAGATGCATACTTCACCTGGCTGAGATGGGGGGGGGCGAGATGCATACTTCACCTGGCTGAGATGGGGGGGAGATGCATACTTCACCTGGCTGAGATGGGGGGGGGGAGATGCATACTTCACCTGGCTGAGATGGGGGGGGGGGAGATGCATACTTCACCTGGCTGAGATGGGGGGGGGAGATGCATACTTCACCTGGCTGAGATGGGGGGGAGAGATGCATACTTCACCTGGCTGAGATGGGGGGGAGAGATGCATACTTCACCTGGCTGAGATGGGGGGGGGGGAGAGATGCATACTTCACCTGGCTGAGATGGGGGAGGGGGGGAGATGCATACTTCACCTGGCTGAGATGGGGGGGAGAGATGCATACTTCACCTGGCTGAGATGGGGGGGGGGGAGAGATGCATACTTCACCTGGCTGAGATGGGGGAGGGGGGGAGATGCATACTTCACCTGGCTGAGATGGGGGGGGAGAGATGCATACTTCACCTGGCTGAGATGGGGGGGATGCATACTTCACCTGGCTGAGATGGGGGGGAGAGATGCATACTTCAACTGGCTGAGATGGGGGGAGATGCATACTTCACCTGGCTGAGATGGGGGGGGGGAGATGCATACTTCACCTGGCTGAGATGGGGGGGAGAGATGCATACTTCACCTGGCTGAGATGGGGGGGAGAGATGCATACTTCACCTGGCTGAGATGGGGGGGGGGGAGAGAGATGCATACTTCACCTGGCTGAGATGGGGGGGAGAGATGCATAGTTCACCTGGCTGAGATGGGGGGGATGCATACTTCACCTGGCTGAGATGGGGGGGGGGAGATGCATACTTCACCTGGCTGAGATGGGGGGGAGAGATGCATACTTCACCTGGCTGAGATGGGGGGGAGAGATGCATACTTCACCTGGCTGAGATGGGGGGGAGAGATGCATAGTTCACCTGGCTGAGATGGGGGGAGATGCATACTTCACCTGGCTGAGATGGGGGGAGATGCATACTTCACCTGGCTGAGATGGGGGGGGGAGAGAGATGCATACTTCACCTGGCTGAGATGGGGGGGAGAGATGCATACTTCACCTGGCTGAGATGGGGGGGAGAGATGCATACTTCACCTAGCTGAGATGGGGGGGGAGATGCATACTTCACCTGGCTGAGATGGGGGGAGAGATGCATACTTCAGCTGGCTGAGATGGGGGGAGAGATGCATACTTCACCTGGCTGAGATGGGGGGGGAGAGATGCATACTTCACCTGGCTGAGATGGGGGGGGAGCGATGCATACATCACCTGGCTGAGATGGGGGGGGGGAGAGATGCATACTTCACCTGGCTGAGATGGGGGAGAGAGATGCATACTTCACCTGGCTGAGATGGGGGAGAGAGATGCATACTTCACCTGGCTGAGATGGGGGGGGGATGCATACTTCACCTGGCTGAGATGGGGGGGGGGAGATGCATACTTCACCTGGCTGAGATGGGGGGGGGGAGATGCATACTTCACCTGGCTGAGATGGGGGGAGAGATGCATACTTCACCTGGCTGAGATGGGGGGTGCATACTTCACCTGGCTGAGATGGGGGGGGAGATGCATACTTTACCTGGCTGAGATGGGGGGGATGCATACTTCACCTGGCCTGGCTGAGATGGGGGGGGGGAGAGATGCATACTTCACCTGGCTGAGATGGGGGGGAGATGCATACTTCACCTGGCTGAGATGGGGGGAGAGATGCATACTTTACCTGGCTGAGATGGGGTGGATGCATACTTCACCTGGCCTGGCTGAGATGGGGGGGGAGATGCATACTTCACCTGGCTGAGATGGGGGGGAGATGCATACTTCACCTGGCTGAGATGGGGGGAGAGATGCATACTTCACCTGGCTGAGATGGGGGGAGAGATGCATACTTCACCTGGCTGAGATGGGGGGGGGATGCATACTTCACCTGGCTGAGATGGGGGGGAGAGATGCATACTTCACCTGGCTGAGATGGGGGGAGGGATGCATACTTCACCTGGCTGAGATGGGGGGAGGGATGCATACTTCACCTGGCTGAGATGGAGGGGAGATGCATACTTCACCTGGCTGAGATGGGGGGGGGAGATGCATACTTCACCTGGCTGAGATGGGGGGGGAGATGCATACTTCACCTGGCTGAGATGGGGGGGGGGAAGATGCATACTTCACCTGGCTGAGATGGGGGGGAGAGATGCATACTTCACCTGGCTGAGATGGGGGGAGAGATGCATACTTCACATGGCTGAGATGGGGGGGGGAGATGCATACTTCACCTGGCTGAGATGGGGGGAGATGCATACTTCACCTGGCTGACATGGGGGGAGATGCATACTTCACCTGGCTGACATGGGGGGGTGATGCATACTTCACCTGGCTGATATGGCGGGGGGATGCATACTTCACCTGGCTGAGATGGGGGGGGGGGGATGCATACTTCACCTGGCTGAGATGGGGGGGTGCATACTTCACCTGGCTGAGATTGGGGGGTGCATACTTCACCTGGCTGAGATGGGGGGGTGCATACTTCACCTGGCTGAGATGGGGGGGGAGGTGCATACTTCACCTTGCTGAGATGGGGGGGGGATGCATACTTCACCTGGCTGAGATGGGGGGGAGATGCATACTTCACCTGGCTGAGATGGCGGGGTTAGAGATGCATACTTGACCTGGCTGAGATGGGGGGGAGAGATACATACTTCACCTGGCTGAGATGAGGGGTGGGAGGGGGAGATGCATACTTCACCTGGCTGAGATGGGGGGAGAGATGCATACTTCACCTGGCTGAGATGGGGGGGGAGATGCATACTTCACCTGGCTGAGATGGGGGGGGGGGGAGATGCATACTTCACCTGGCTGAGATGGCGGGGGATGAATACTTCACCTAGCTGACATGTGGGAGAGATGCATACTTCACCTGGCTGAGATGTGGGGGGAGAGATGCATACTTCACCTGGCTGAAATGGGGGATGCATACTTCACCTGGATGAGATGGGGGGAGATGCATACTTCACCTGGCTGAGATGGGGGGAGATGCATACTTCACCTGGCTGAGATGCGGGGGGGGGGGGGGAGAGATGCATACTTCAACTGGCTGAGATGGGGGGGGATGCATACTTCACCTGGCTGAGATGAGGGGGTTAGATGCATACTTTACCTGGCTGAGATGGGGAGGATGCATACTTCACCTGGCTGAGATGGGGGGGGAGAGATGCATGCTTCACCTGGCTGAGATGAGGGGGTGAGATGCATACTTTACCTGGCTGAGATGGGGGGGATGCATACTTCACCTGGCTGAGATGGGGGGGGGAGATGCATACTTCACCTGGCTGAGATGGGGGGGGGGAGATGCATACTTCACCTGGCTGAGATGGGGGGGGAGATGCATGTTTCACCTGCATGAGACAGGGGGAGATGCATACTTCCCCTGGCTGAGATGGGGGGGTGAGATGCATACTTCACCTGGCTGAGATGGGGGGGGAGATGCATACTTCACCTGGCTGAGATGGGGGGGGGAGATGCATACTTTACCTGGCTGAGATGGGGGGGGGGTGAGATGCATACTTTACCTGGCTGAGATTGGGGGGGGATGCATACTTTACCTGGCTGAGATGGGGGGAGAGATGCATACTTTACCTGCATGAGATGGGGGGGATGCATACCTCACCTGGCTGAGATGGGGGGGGGGGAGAGATGCATACTTCACCTGGCTGAGATGGGGGGGAGATGCATATTTCACCTGGCTGAGATGGGGGGAGATGCATGCTTCACCTGGCTGAGATGGGGGGGAGAGATGCATACTTCACCTGGCTGAGATGGGGGGGGGGGGGGGAGAGATGCATACTTCACCTGGCTGAGATGGGGGGAGATGCATACTTCACCTGGCTGAGATGGGGGGAAGATTCATACTTCACCTGGCTGAGATGGGGGGGGGATGCATACTTCACCTGGCTGAGATGGGGGGGGGGGAGATGCATACTTCACCTGGCTGAGATGGGGGGGGGATGCATACTTCACCTGGCTGAGATGGGGGGGGAGATACATACTTCACCTGGCTGAGATGGGGCGGATGCATACTTCACTTGGCTGGGATGGGGGGGAGATGCATACTTACCCTGGGTGAGATGGGGGGGAGATGCATACTTACCCTGGGTGAGATGGGGGGGGGTGTAACGCTCACCTGATTCCCGTAGAGGCGCCGGTCTTGACTGGGCGTATACCGTATCTTCAAAGGTGATGTGTAACAGACGGCTGGCTCTTTGGGCTGGACCCCTGTGCACTGTATGTCTGACTCGAAGGGTAAGGTGTCTGCAGATAGAAAATATGGGATTAATGAACTGGGTTATTGAATGTCTCTCTCTTCTTCCCTTTCTCTTCTCCTGTAGAACCCCAAAGGTTAACGCGCTCACCTTAGGTAAGTGAACGCCGTGCTCTCCATCTGCTTCGGGGCAGGGTGCTGTAACCAGTTTCTTCACTGGATAAGGGGAGCAGGCCTCTTGACTTCAGAGGACTGCTGTCCGTCTTTTACTTCACGAACGGTAAGTTTCGAGTAATTCTAATGTCTTTAAAAGTCTTTAGTAATGATGTCTCTTGTTTTGCAGGGTTCCGGCGATGGCGGATGTCGGGCTGAAGTGAGTTGAAGATGGAGCCCGTGTGATGAATAGAAGCGCCTGGAAGCACGTAAGTAAGCGCTTGTTGCCTGCTTCACGATGCGCTCTAACTGTCTTTTTCTTTTGCAGGTACAAGTTCGGAGCGGCTGCAGGGTGCCGAAATACCCACTGGGTTAGATGTGGAAAGGAGTAATGGCACGTGAGTATTAAAGTTCCCCAATGTCTTTAAACGCACCTTGTTTTGTCTTTCAGATGCGGGATGCAGCGCCGAAGGCCTCCGGAGCGTGCGAAGAGTTGGTAAGCTTTTGTCTTTCAGATGCCGGAATGCAGTGCGAAGACCTCCGGAGCGCATGAAGAGTAGGTAAGCCTTTGTCTTTCAGATGCCGGAATGCAGCGCGAGGCGTTGGTGACAGCCGATGGGTCAGGTAAGTGAAGCGCTGTCACTGAAGACCGTAATGCTAACCTGTTCTTTCTTGTCTTTATAGGTGTTGCTGAAGACTGGATTCAGGATGGTAAGCCTTTTTCCTTAGGCCCAGGATCAGATGCAGAAGACACGATGAGCGTTCTGCTGCAGAGGATGCAGAATAACGCAAAGCAAGATTCATCCATCGGGTGTGGTTTAAATAGTCTCCTGTAGTGCTTAGTAGTCTCCTTCCACAGCCACGCCTAGGAAAGAAAAGAGTTCCTGCTTTCCAGAAGAGTTCCAGTGTTCTGAACCTAGGGAGTGGCTCCTGCCCCACCCAACAGGAAAAGTAGTTCCAAACAGAAGAGGATCAGAGGCTCAACTGGCAGGCAAGTAAGCAGCATGGTCTGCTGCAGGTAAGTCCACCCAAGCATTATGAGCCCGGCGCTTCCAGCGCTGGGACTGGGCATATTTATGAGCCTGGTGCCACTGGCGCCAGGACTGGGTCCAAAAGGTCCCAATTGGGACTGGATGGCACTCGGAACCTGGGTTATGGATCTGCTTCCAAGGGAGTTGGGAAAACCCTGACCTTTTGGAAGCAGAGATCATGACAGGGGGAGATGCATACTTCACCTGGCTGAGATGGGGGGGAGAGATGCATACTTCACCTGGCTGAGATGGGGGGGGGAGATGCATACTTCACCTGGCTGAGATGGGGGAGATGCATACTTCACCTGGCTGAGATGAGGGGGAGATGCATACTTCACCTGGCTGAGATGGGGGGAGAGATGCATACTTCACCTGGCTGAGATGGGGGGGAGAGATGCATACTTCACCAGGCTGAGATGAGGGGAGAGATGCATGCTTCACCTGGCTGAGATGAGGGGGAGATGCATACTTCACCTGGCTGAGATGGGGGGGAGAGATGCATACTTCACCTGGCTGAGATGGGGGGGGGGGGAGATGCATACTTCACCTGGCTGAGATGGGGGAGATGCATACTTCACCTGGCTGAGATGAGGGGGAGATGCATACTTCACCTGGCTGAGATGGGGGGAGAGATGCATACTTCACCTGGCTGAGATGGGGGGAGAGATGCATACTTCACCAGGCTGAGATGAGGGGAGAGATGCATACTTCACCTGGCTGAGATGAGGGGGAGATGCATACTACACCTGGCTGAGATGGGGGGAGAGATGCATACTTCACCTGGCTGAGATGGGGGGGAGATGCATACTTCACCTGGCTGAGACGGGGGGGGAGATGCATACTTCACCTGGCTGAGATGGGGCGGGGGATGCATACTTCACCTGGCTGAGATGGGGGGCAGGGGAGATGCATACCACACCTGGCTGAGATGGGGGGAGAGATGCATGCTTCACCTGGCTGAGATGAGGGGAGAGATGCATACTTCACCTGGCTGAGATGGGGGGGGGGAGAGATGCATGCTTCACCTGGCTGAGATGAGGGGAGAGATGCATACTTCACCTGGCTGAGATGGGGGGGAGATGCACACTTCACCCGGCTGAGATGAGGGGAGAGATGCATACTTCACCTGGCTGAGATGGGGGGGAGATGCATACTTCACCTGGCTGAGATGGGGGGAGAGATGCATACTTCACCTGGCTGAGATGGGGGGGAGAGATGCATACTACACCTGGCTGAGATGGGGGGAGAGATGCATACTTCACCTGGCTGAGATGGGGGGGGAGAGATGCATGCTTCACCTGGCTGAGATGAGGGGAGAGATGCATACTTCACCCGGCTGAGATGGGGGGGGGAGATGCACACTTCACCCGGCTGAGATGAGGGGAGAGATGCATACTTCACCTGGCTGAGATGGGGGGGAGATGCATACTTCACCTGGCTGAGATGGGGGGAGAGATGCATACTTCACCTGGCTGAGATGGGGGGGAGAGATGCATACTACACCTGGCTGAGATGGGGGGAGAGATGCATACTTCACCTGGCTGAGATGGGGGGTGGGGTAGATGCATACTTCACCTGGCTGAGATGGGGGGAGATGCATACTTCACCTGGCTGAGATGGAGGGATGCATACTTCACCTGGCTGAGATGGGGGGATGCATACTTCACCTGGCTGAGATGGGGGGATGCATACTTCACCTGGCTGAGATGGGGGGGTGCATACTTCACCTGGCTGAGATGGGGGGGAGATGCATACTTCACCTGGCTGAGATGGGGCAGAGAGATGCATACTTCACATGGCTGAGATGGGGGGGGAGAGATGCATACTTCACCTGGCTGAGATGGGGGGGAGAGATGAGATGCATACTTCACCTGTCTGAGATGGGGGGGCTGGGAGATGCATACTTCAACTGGCTGAGATGGGGGGAGAGATACATACTTCACCTGGCTGAGATGGGGGGTGGGAGGGGGAGATGCATACTTCACCTGGCTGAGATGGGGGGGGGGAGAGATGCATACTTTAGCTGGCTGGGATGGGGGGAGATGCATACTTCACCTGGCTGAGATGGGTGGGATGCATACTTCACCTGGCTGAGATGGGGGGGAGAGATGCATACTTCACCTGGCTGAGATGGGGGGGGGGGAGATGCATACTTCACCTGGCTGAGATGGGGGGGAGAGATGCATACTTCACCTGGCTGAGATGGGGGGGGGGGAGATGCATACTTCACCTGGCTGAGATGGGGGGGAGATGCATACTTCACCTGGCTGAGATGGGGGGTGGGAGGGAGATGCATACTTCACCTGGCTGAGATGGGGGGTGGGGGGGAGATGCATACTTCACCTGGCTGAGATGGGGGTGGGGGGAGATGCATACTTCACCTGGCTGAGATGGGGGGGTGCATACTTCACCTGGCTGAGATGGGGGGGAGATGCATACTTCACCTGGCTGAGATGGGGGGAGATGCATACTTCACCTGGCTGAGATGGGGGGAGAGATGCATACTTCACCTGGCTGAGGTGGGGGGGAGAGATGCATACGTCACCTGGCTGAGATGGGGGGGGAGATGCATACGTCACCTGGCTGAGATGGGGGGGGAGATGCATACTTCACCTGGCTGAGATGGGGGGGGGGGAGATGCATACTTCACCTGGCTGAGATGGGGGGGAGAGATGCATACTTCACCTGGCTGAGATGGGGGGAGATGCATACTTCACCTGGCTGAGATGGGGGGGATGCATACTTCACCTGGCTGAGATGGGGGGGGATGCATACTTCACCTGGCTGAGATGGGGGGGGGGGAGATGCATACTTCACCTGGCTGAGATGGGGGGAGATGCATACTTCACCTGGCTGAGATGGGGGGGGGGAGATGCACACTTCACCTGGCTGAGATGGGGGGGGATGCATACGTCACCTGGCTGAGATGGGGGGCAGGGGAGACGCATACCACACCTGGCTGAGATGGGGGGAGAGATGCATGCTCCACCTGGCTGAGATGAGGGGAGAGATGCATACTTCACCTGGCTGAGATGGGGGGGGAGAGATGCATGCTTCACCTGGCTGAGATGAGGGGAGAGATGCATACTTCACCTGGCTGAGATGGGGGGGAGATGCACACTTCACCTGGCTGAGATGAGGGGAGAGATGCATACTTCACCTGGCTGAGATGAGGGGGAGATGCATACTTCACCTGGCTGAGATGGGGGGAGAGATGCATACTTCACCTGGCTGAGATGGGGGGGAGAGATGCATACTACACCTGGCTGAGATGGGGGGAGAGATGCATACTTCACCTGGCTGAGATGGGGGGTGGGGGAGATGCATACTTCACCTGGCTGAGATGGGGGGGGGGATGCATACTTCACCTGGCTGAGATGGGGGGGATGCATACTTCACCTGGCTGAGATGGGGGGATGCATACTTCACCTGGCTGAGATGGGGGGGGAGATGCATACTTCACCTGGCTGAGATGGGGGGGAGATGCATACTTCACCTGGCTGAGATGGGGGGGGAGATGCACACTTCACCTGGCTGAGATGGGGGGGGGAGATGCATACTTCACCTGGCTGATATGGGGGGGGGAGATGCATACTTCACCTGGCTGAGATGGGGGGGAGATGCATACTTCACCTGGCTGAGATGGGGGGGGGGGAGATGCATACTTCATCTGGCTGAGATGGGGGGGAGAGATGCATACTTCACCTGGCTGAGATGGGGGGGAGATGCATACTTCACCTGGCTGAGATGGGGGGGAGATGCATACTTCACCTGGCTGAGATGGGGGGCAGGGGAGATGCATACCACACCTGGCTGAGATGGGGGGAGAGATGCATGCTTCACCTGGCTGAGATGAGGGGAGAGATGCATACTTCACCTGGCTGAGATGGGGGGGAGAGATGCATGCTTCACCTGGCTGAGATGAGGGGAGAGATGCATACTTCACCTGGCTGAGATGGGGGGAGAGATGCATACTTCACCTGGCTGAGATGGGGGAGATGCATACTTCACCTGGCTGAGATGGGGGAGATGCATACTTCACCTGGCTGAGATGGGGGGGGATGCATACTTCACCTGGCTGAGATGGGGGGGGGAGATGCATACTTCACCTGGCTGAGATGGGGGGGAGATGCATACTTCACCTGGCTGAGATGGGGGGGGGGAGATGCACACTTCACCTGGCTGAGATGGGGGGGGATGCATACTTCACCTGGCTGAGATGGGGGGCAGGGGAGATGCATACCACACCTGGCTGAGATGGGGGGAGAGATGCATGCTTCACCTGGCTGAGATGAGGGGAGAGATGCATACTTCACCTGGCTGAGATGGGGGGGAGAGATGCATGCTTCACCTGGCTGAGATGAGGGGAGAGATGCATACTTCACCTGGCTGAGATGGGGGGGAGATGCACACTTCACCCGGCTGAGATGAGGGGAGAGATGCATACTTCACCTGGCTGAGATGGGGGGGAGATGCATACTTCACCTGGCTGAGATGGGGGGAGAGATGCATACTTCACCTGGCTGAGATGGGGGGGAGAGATGCATACTACACCTGGCTGAGATGGGGGGAGAGATGCATACTTCACCTGGCTGAGATGGGGGGTGGGGGAGATGCATACTTCACCTGGCTGAGATGGGGGGGATGCATACTTCACCTGGCTGAGATGGGGGGGTGCATACTTCTCCTGGCTGAGATGGGGGGGAGATGCATACTTCACCTGGCTGAGATGGGGGGGAGATGCATACTTCACCTGGCTGAGATGGGGCAGAGAGATGCATACTTCACATGGCTGAGATGGGGGGGGGAGAGATGCATACTTCACCTGGCTGAGATGGGGGGGAGAGATGAGATGCATACTTCACCTGGCTGAGATGGGGGGGGGGGGAGATGCATACTTCAACTGGCTGAGATGGGGGGGGGAGATACATACTTCACCTGGCTGAGATGGGGGGTGGGAGGGGGAGATGCATACTTCACCTGGCTGAGATGGGGGGGGGGGGAGAGATGCATACTTTACCTGGCTGGGATGGGGGGAGATGCATACTTCACCTGGCTGAGATGGGGGGGATGCATACTTCACCTGGCTGAGATGGGGGGGAGAGATGCATACTTCACCTGGCTGAGATGGGGGGGGGGGGAGATGCATACTTCACCTGGCTGAGATGGGGGGGGAGAGATACATACTTCACCTGGCTGAGATGGGGGGGAGATGCATACTTCACCTGGCTGAGATGGGGGGTGGGAGGGAGATGCATACTTCACCTGGCTGAGATGGGGGGTGGGGGGGAGATGCATACTTCACCTGGCTGAGATGGGGGTGGGGGGAGATGCATACTTCACCTGGCTGAGATGGGGGGGTGCATACTTCACCTGGCTGAGATGGGGGGGAGATGCATACTTCACCTGGCTGAGATGGGGGGAGATGCATACTTCACCTGGCTGAGATGGGGGGGAGAGATGCATACTTCACCTGGCTGAGGTGGGGGGGGGAGATGCATACGTCACCTGGCTGAGATGGGGGGGGATGCATACTTCACCTGGCTGAGATGGGGGGGGGGAGATGCATACTTCACCTGGCTGAGATGGGGGGGGGGGGAGATGCATACTTCACCTGGCTGAGATGGGGGGAGATGCATACTTCACCTGGCTGAGATGGGGGGGGGGAGATGCACACTTCACCTGGCTGAGATGGGGGGGGATGCATACTTCACCTGGCTGAGATGGGGGGGCAGGGGAGATGCATACCACACCTGGCTGAGATGGGGGAGAGATGCATGCTTCACCTGGCTGAGATGAGGGGAGAGATGCATACTTCACCTGGCTGAGATGGGGGGGGGAGAGATGCATGCTTCACCTGGCTGAGATGAGGGGAGAGATGCATACTTCACCTGGCTGAGATGGGGGGGAGATGCACACTTCACCTGGCTGAGATGAGGGGAGAGATGCATACTTCACCTGGCTGAGATGGGGGGGAGATGCATACTTCACCTGGCTGAGATGGGGGGAGAGATGCATACTTCACCTGGCTGAGATGGGGGGGAGAGATGCATACTACACCTGGCTGAGATGGGGGGAGAGATGCATACTTCACCTGGCTGAGATGGGGGGTGGGGGAGATGCATACTTCACCTGGCTGAGATGGGGGGGAGATGCATACTTCACCTGGCTGAGATGGGGGGGATGCATACTTCACCTGGCTGAGATGGGGGGGATGCATACTTCACCTGGCTGAGATGGGGGGGTGCATACTTCACCTGGCTGAGATGGGGGGGAAGATGCATACTTCACCTGGCTGAGATGGGGGGGGAGATGCATACTTCACCTGGCTGAGATGGGGCAGAGAGATGCATACTTCACATGGCTGAGATGGGGGGGAGAGATGCATACTTCACCTGGCTGAGATGGGGGGAGAGATGAGATGCATACTTCACCTGGCTGAGATGGGGGGGGGAGATGCATACTTCAACTGGCTGAGATGGGGGGGAGAGATACATACTTCACCTGGCTGAGATGGGGGTGGGAGGGGGAGATGCATACTTCACCTGGCTGAGATGGGGGGGGGAGAGATGCATACTTTACCTGGCTGAGATGGGGGGGATGCATACTTCACCTGGCTGAGATGGGGGGGGGGGAGATGCATACTTCACCTGGCTGATATGGGGGGGGGGGAGATGCATACTTCACCTGGCTGAGATGGGGGGGAGATGCATACTTCACCTGGCTGAGATGGGGGGGGAGATGCATGCTTCACCTGGCTGAGATGGGGGGGAGATGCATACTTCACCTGGCTGAGATGGGGGGGAGATGCATACTTCACCAGGCTGAGATGGGGGGGAGAGATGCATACTTCACCAGGCTGAGATGGGGGAGATGCATACTTCACCTGGCTGAGATGGGGGGGGGATGCATACTTCACCTGGCTGAGATGGGGGGGGGATGCATACTTCACCTGGCTGAGATGGGGGGGGGAGATGCATACTTCACCTGGCTGAGATGGGGGGGAGATGCATACTTCACCTGGCTGAGATGGGGGGGGGGGAGATGCACACTTCACCTGGCTGAGATGGGGGGGGATGCATACTTCACCTGGCTGAGATGGGGGGCAGGGGAGATGCATGCTTCACCTGGCTGAGATGAGGGGAGAGATGCATACTTCACCTGGCGGAGATGAGGGGAGAGATGCATACTTCACCTGGCTGAGATGGGGGGGAGATGCATACTTCACCTGGCTGAGATGGGGGGAGAGATGCATACTTCACCTGGCTGAGATGGGGGGGAGAGATGCATACTACACCTGGCTGAGATGGGGGGAGAGATGCATACTTCACCTGGCTGAGATGGGGGGTGGGGGAGATGCATACTTCACCTGGCTGAGATGGGGGGAGATGCATACTTCACCTGGCTGAGATGGGGGGGATGCATACTTCACCTGGCTGAGATGGGGGGGGGGGTGCATACTTCACCTGGCTGAGATGGGGGGGAGATGCATACTTCACCTGGCTGAGATGGGGGGGGAGATGCATACTTCACCTGGCTGAGATGGGGCAGAGAGATGCATACTTCACATGGCTGAGATGGGGGGGAGAGATGCATACTTCACCTGGCTGAGATGGGGGGTGAGAGATGAGATGCATACTTCACCTGGCTGAGATGGGGGGGGGAGATGCATACTTCAACTGGCTGAGATGGGGGGGAGAGATACATACTTCACCTGGCTGAGATGGGGGGTGGGAGGGGGAGATGCATACTTCACCTGGCTGAGATGGGGGGGGGGAGAGATGCATACTTCACCTGGCAGATATGGGGGGGGGAGATGCATACTTCACCTGGCTGAGATGGGGGGGAGATGCATACTTCACCTGGCTGAGATGGGGGGTGGGAGGGAGATGCATACTTCACCTGGCTGAGATGGGGGGATGCATACTTCACCTGGCTGAGATGGGGGGGAGAGATGCATACTTCACCTGGCTGAGATGGGGGGGGGAGATGCATACTTCACCTGGCTGAGATGGGGGGGGGAGATACATACTTCACCTGGCTGAGATGGGGGGGAGATGCATACTTCACCTGGCTGAGATGGGGGGTGGGAGGGAGATGCATACTTCACCTGGCTGAGATGGGGGGTGGGGGCTAGATGCATACTTCACCTGGCTGAGATGGGGGTGGGGGGAGATGCATACTTCACCTGGCTGAGATGGGGGGGTGCATACTTCACCTGGCTGAGATGGGGGGGAGATGCATACTTCACCTGGCTGAGATGGGGGGAGATGCATACTTCACCTGGCTGAGATGGGGGGGAGAGATGCATACTTCACCTGGCTGAGGTGGGGGGGAGATGCATACGTCACCTGGCTGAGATGGGGGGGGAGATGCATACGTCACCTGGCTGAGATGGGGGGGGAAGATACATACTTCACCTGGCTGAGATGGGGGTGGGAGATGCATACTTTACCTGGCTGAGATGGGGGGAGAGATGCACACTTCACCTGGCTGAGATGGGGGGGGAGATGCATACTTCACCTGGATGAGATTTGGCAGATGCATACTTCACCTGGCTGAGATGGGGGGGAGAGATGCACACTTCACCTGGCTGAGGTGGTAGAGAGATGCATACGTCACCTGGCTGAGATGGGGGGGGAGAGATACATACTTCACCTGGCTGAGATGGGGGGTGGGGGAGATGCATACTTCACCTGGCTGAGATGGGGGGGGGAGATGCATACTTCACCTGGCTGAGATGGGGCAGAGAGATGCATACTTCACATGGCTGAGATGGGGGGAGAGATGCATACTTCACCTGGCTGAGATGGGGGGGGAGAGATGAGATGCATACTTCACCTGGCTGAGATGGGGGGGGGGGAGATGCATACTTCAACTGGCTGAGATGGGGGGGAGAGATACATACTTCACCTGGCTGAGATGGGGGGTGGGAGGGGGAGATGCATACTTCACCTGGCTGAGATGCGGGGGGGAGAGATGCATACTTTACCTGGCTGGGATGGGGGGAGATGCATACTTCACCTGGCTGAGATGGGGGGGATGCATACTTCACCTGGCTGAGATGGGGGGGAGAGATGCATACTTCACCTGGCTGAGATGGGGGGGGGGGAGATGCATACTTCACCTGGCTGAGATGGGGGGGGAGAGATACATACTTCACCTGGCTGAGATGGGGGGGAGATGCATACTTCACCTGGCTGAGATGGGGGGTGGGAGGGAGATGCATACTTCACCTGGCTGAGATGGGGGGTGTGGGGGAGATGCATACTTCACCTGGCTGAGATGGGGGGGTGCATACTTCACCTGGCTGAGATGGGGGGGAGATGCATACTTCACCTGGCTGAGATGGGGGGAGATGCATACTTCACCTGGCTGAGATGGGGGGGAGAGATGCATACTTCACCTGGCTGAGGTGGGGGGGGAGATGCATACGTCACCTGGCTGAGATGGGGGGGGGAGATGCATACGTCACCTGGCTGAGATGGGGGGGGAGATACATACTTCACCTGGCTGAGATGGGGGGGGAGATGCATACTTCACCTGGCTGAGATGGGGGGAGAGATGCATACTTCACCTGGCTGAGATGGGGGGGAGATGCATACTTCACCTGGATGAGATTTGGCAGATGCATACTTCACCTGGCTGAGATGGGGGGGAGAGATGCACACTTCACCTGGCTGAGGTGGTAGGGAGATGCATACGTCACCTGGCTGAGATGGGGGGGGGAGATACATACTTCACCTGGCTGAGATGGGGGGAGATGAATACTTTACCTGGCTGAAATGGGGGGAGAGATGCATACTTCACCTGGCTGAGATGGGGGGGAGATGCATACTTCACCTGGCTGAGATGGGGGGGAGATATGCATACTTTACCTGGCTGAGATGGGGGGGAGAGATGCATACTTCACCTGGCTGAGATGGGGGGGGGGAGATGCATACTTCACCTGGATGAGATTTGGGGGATGCATACTTCACCTGGCTGAGATGGGGGGGGATGCATACTTCACCTGGCTGAGATGGGGGGGGGGAGATGCATACTTCACCTGGCTGAGATGGGGGGGAGATGCATACTTCACCTGGCTGAGATGGGGGGGGGAGATGCACACTTCACCTGGCTGAGATGGGGGGGGATGCATACTTCACCTGGCTGAGATGGGGGGCAGGGGAGATGCATACCACACCTGGCTGAGATGGGGGGAGAGATGCATGCTTCACCTGGCTGAGATGAGGGGAGAGATGCATACTTCACCTGGCTGAGATGGGGGGGGGAGAGATGCATGCTTCACCTGGCTGAGATGAGGGGAGAGATGCATACTTCACCTGGCTGAGATGGGGGGGAGATGCACACTTCACCTGGCTGAGATGAGGGGAGAGATGCATACTTCACCTGGCTGAGATGGGGGGATATGCATACTTCACCTGGCTGAGATGGGGGGAGAGATGCATACTTCACCTGGCTGAGATGGGGGGGAGAGATGCATACTACACCTGGCTGAGATGGGGGGAGAGATGCATACTTCACCTGGCTGAGATGGGGGGTGGGGGAGATGCATACTTCACCTGGCTGAGATGGGGGGGAGATGCATACTTCACCTGGCTGAGGTGGGGGGGATGCATACTTCACCTGGCTGAGATGGGGGGGTGCATACTTCACCTGGCTGAGATGGGGGGGGTGCATACTTCACCTGGCTGAGATGGGGGGGAGATGCATACTTCACCTGGCTGAGATGGGGGGGGGAGTTGCATACTTCACCTGGCTGAGATGGGGCAGAGAGATGCATACTTCACATGGCTGAGATGGGGGGGAGAGATGCATACTTCACCTGGCTGAGATGGGGGGGAGAGATGAGATGCATACTTCACCTGGCTGAGATGGGGGGGGGAGATGCATACTTCAACTGGCTGAGATGGGGGGGGAGAGATACATACTTCACCTGGCTGAGATGGGGGGTGGGAGGGGGAGATGCATACTTCACCAGGCTGAGATGGGGGGGGGAGAGATGCATACTTTACCTGGCTGGGATGGGGGAGATGCATACTTCACCTGGCTGAGATGGGGGGGATGCATACTTCACCTGGCTGAGATGGGGGGGAGAGATGCATACTTCACCTGGCTGAGATGGGGGGGGGGAGATGCATACTTCACCTGGCTGAGATGGGGGGGAGAGATACATACTTCACCTGGCTGAGATGGGGGGGGATGCATACTTCACCTGGCTGAGATGGGGGGTGGGAGGGAGATGCATACTTCACCTGGCTGAGATGGGGGGTGGGGGGGAGATGCATACTTCACCTGGCTGAGATGGGGGTGGGGGGAGATGCATACTTCACCTGGCTGAGATGGGGGGGTGCATACTTCACCTGGCTGAGATGGGGGGAGATGCATACTTCACCTGGCTGAGATGGGGGGAGATGCATACTTCACCTGGCTGAGATGGGGGGGAGAGATGCATACTTCACCTGGCTGAGGTGGGGGGGGGAGATGCATACGTCACCTGGCTGAGATGGGGGGGAGATGCATACGTAACCTGGCTGAGATGGGGGTGGAGATACATACTTCACCTGGCTGAGATGGGGGGGGAGATGCATACTTTACCTGGCTGAGATGGGGGGAGAGATGCATACTTCACCTGGCTGAGATGGGGGGGGAGATGCATACTTCACCTGGATGAGATTTGGCGGATGCATACTTCACCTGGCTGAGATGGGGGGGGAGAGATGCACACTTCACCTGGCTGAGGTGGTAGGGAGATGCATACGTCACCTGGCTGAGATGGGGGGGAGAGATACATACTTCACCTGGCTGAGATGGGGGGAGATGAATACTTTACCTGGCTGAGATGGGGGGAGAGATGCATACTTCACCTGGCTGAGATGGGGGGGGAGATGCATACTTCACCTGGCTGAGATGGGGGGTGGGAGGGAGATGCATACTTCACCTGGCTGAGATGGGGGGTGGGGGGGAGATGCATACTTCACCTGGCTGAGATGGGGGTGGGGGGAGATGCATACTTCACCTGGCTGAGATGGGGGGGTGCATACTTCACCTGGCTGAGATGGGGGGGAGATGCATACTTCACCTGGCTGAGATGGGGGGAGATGCATACTTCACCTGGCTGAGATGGGGGGAGAGATGCATACTTCACCTGGCTGAGGTGGGGGGGAGATGCATACGTCACCTGGCTGAGATGGGGGGGGAGATGCATACGTCACCTGGCTGAGATGGGGGTGGAGATACATACTTCACCTGGCTGAGATGGGGGGGGAGATGCATACTTTACCTGGCTGAGATGGGGGGAGAGATGCATACTTCACCTGGCTGAGATGGGGGGGGAGAGATGCATACTTTACCTGGCTGGGATGGGGGGAGATGCATACTTCACCTGGCTGAGATGGGGGGGATGCATACTTCACCTGGCTGAGATGGGGGGGAGAGATGCATACTTCACCTGGCTGAGATGGGGGGGGGAGATGCATACTTCACCTGGCTGAGATGGGGGGGAGAGATACATACTTCACCTGGCTGAGATGGGGGGGGATGCATACTTCACCTGGCTGAGATGGGGGGTGGGAGGGAGATGCATACTTCACCTGGCTGAGATGGGGGGTGGGGGGGAGATGCATACTTCACCTGGCTGAGATGGGGGTGGGGGGAGATGCATACTTCACCTGGCTGAGATGGGGGGGTGCATACTTCACCTGGCTGAGATGGGGGGAGATGCATACTTCACCTGGCTGAGATGGGGGGAGATGCATACTTCACCTGGCTGAGATGGGGGGGGAGAGATGCATACTTCACCTGGCTGAGGTGGGGGGGGAGATGCATACGTCACCTGGCTGAGATGGGGGGGAGATGCATACGTAACCTGGCTGAGATGGGGGTGGAGATACATACTTCACCTGGCTGAGATGGGGGGGGAGATGCATACTTTACCTGGCTGAGATGGGGGGAGAGATGCATACTTCACCTGGCTGAGATGGGGGGGGAGGTGCATACTTCACCTGGATGAGATTTGGCGGATGCATACTTCACCTGGCTGAGATGGGGGGGAGAGATGCACACTTCACCTGGCTGAGGTGGTAGGGAGATGCATACGTCACCTGGCTGAGATGGGGGGGAGAGATACATACTTCACCTGGCTGAGATGGGGGGAGATGAATACTTTACCTGGCTGAGATGGGGGGAGAGATGCATACTTCACCTGGCTGAGATGGGGGGGGAGATGCATACTTCACCTGGCTGAGATGGGGGGTGGGAGGGAGATGCATACTTCACCTGGCTGAGATGGGGGGTGGGGGGGAGATGCATACTTCACCTGGCTGAGATGGGGGTGGGGGGAGATGCATACTTCACCTGGCTGAGATGGGGGGGTGCATACTTCACCTGGCTGAGATGGGGGGGAGATGCATACTTCACCTGGCTGAGATGGGGGGAGATGCATACTTCACCTGGCTGAGATGGGGGGAGAGATGCATACTTCACCTGGCTGAGGTGGGGGGGGAGATGCATACGTCACCTGGCTGAGATGGGGGGGGAGATGCATACGTCACCTGGCTGAGATGGGGGTGGAGATACATACTTCACCTGGCTGAGATGGGGGGGGGAGATGCATACTTTACCTGGCTGAGATGGGGGGAGAGATGCATACTTCACCTGGCTGAGATGGGGGGGGAGATGCATACTTCACCTGGATGAGATTTGGTGGATGCATACTTCACCTGGCTGAGATGGGGGGGAGAGATGCACACTTCACCTGGCTGAGGTGGTAGGGAGATGCATACGTCACCTGGCTGAGATGGGGGGGAGAGATACATACTTCACCTGGCTGAGATGGGGGGAGATGAATACTTTACCTGGCTGAGATGGGGAGAGAGATGCATACTTCACCTGGCTGAGATGGGGGGGGGGGAGATGCACACTTCACCTGGCTGAGATGGGGGGGAGATATGCATACTTTACCTGGCTGTGATGGGGGGGAGAGATGCATACTTCACCTGGCTGATATGGGAGGGGGAGATGCATACTTCACCTGGATGAGATTTGGGGGATGCATACTTCACTTGGCTGAGATGGGGGGGGGAGAGATGCACACTTCACCTGGCTGAGGTGGGGGGGAGATGCATACGTCACCTGGCTGAGATGGGGGGGAAGAGATACATACTTCACCTGGCTGAGATGGGGGGAGATGCATACTTTACCTGGCTGAGATGGGGGGGGGGAGATGCATACTTCACCTGGCTGAGATGGGGGGGGGGAGATGCATACTTCACCTGGCTGAGATGGGGGGATGCATACTTCACCTGGCTGAGATGGGGGGGGAGAGATGCATACTTCACCTGGCTGAGATGGGGGGGGGGGGGGAGATGCATACTTCACCTGGCTGAGATGGGGGGGGAGATGCATACTTTACCTGGCTGAGATGGGGGGGAGATGCATACTTCACCTGGCTGAGATGGGGGGGAGATGCATACTTCACCTGGCTGAGATGGGGGGGAGAGATGCATACTTCACCTGGCTGAGATGGGGGGGAGAGATGCATACTTCACCTGGCTGAGATGGGGGTGGCAGGGGGAGATGCATACTTTACCTGGCTGAGATGGGGGGAGAGAGATGCATACTTCACCTGGCTGAGATGGGGGGAGAGATGCATAATTCACCTGGCTGAGATGGGGGGAGAGATGCATACTTCATCTGGCTGAGATGGGGGGGGGGAGATGCATACTTCACCTGGCTGAGATGGGGCGGGGGAGAGATGCATACTTCACCTGGCTGAGATGGGGGGGAGAGATGCATACTTCACCTGGCTGAGATGGGGGGGGAGATGCATACTTCACCTGGCTGAGATGGGGGGGGAGAGATACATACTTCACCTGGCTGAGATGGGGGGGAGAGATACATACTTCACCTGGCTGAGATGGGGGGGGGAGATGCATATTTCACCTGGCTGAGATGGGGGGTGGGAGGGCAATGCATACTTCACCTGGCTGAGATGGGGGGATGCATACTTCACCTGGCTGAGATGGGGGAGGGATGCATACTTCACCTGGCTGAGATGGGGGGATGCATACTTCACCTGGCTGAGATGGGGGGGGAGATGCATACTTCACCTGGCTGAGATGGGGGGGAGATGCATACTTCACCTGGCTGAGATGGGGGGGAGATGCATACTTCACCTGGCTGAGATGGGGGGGAGAGATGCATGCTTCACCTGGCTGAGATGGGGGGAGATGCATACTTCACCTGGCTGAGGTGGGGGGGAGATGCATACGTCACCTGGCTGAGATGGGGGAGAGAGATACATACTTCACCTGGCTGAGATGGGGGGGGGAGATGCATGCTTTATCTGGCTGAGATGGGGGGGAGAGATGCATACTTTATCTGGCTGAGATGGGGGGGAGAGATGCATACTTCACCTGGCTGAGATGGGGGGGGAGGAGATGCATACTTCACCTGGCTGAGATGGGGGGGATGCATACTTCACCTGGCTGAAATGGGGGGGAGAGATGCACACTTCACCTGGCTGAGGTGGGGGGGAGATGCATACGTCACCTGGCTGAGATGGGGGGGAGAGATACATACTTCACCTGGCTGAGATGGGGGGGAGATGCATACTTCACCTGGCTGAGATTGGGGGGAGATGCATACTTCACCTGGCTGAGATGGTGGGGGGAGATGCATGCTTCACCTGGCTGAGATGGGGGGGGAGATGCATACTTCACCTGGCTGAGATGGGGGGGGAGAGATGCATACTTCACCTGGCTGAGATGGGGGGGGGGAGATGCATACTTCACCTGGCTGAGATGGGGGGGGGGATGCATACTTTACCTGGCTGAGATGGGGCGGGGGAGAGATGCATACTTCACCTGGCTGAGATGGGGGGGGAGAGATGCATACTTCACCTGGCTGGGATGGGGGGGAGATGCATACTTCACCTGGCTGAGATGGGGGGAGAGATGCATACTTCACCTGGCTGAGATGGGTGGGGGGGGGAGATGCATACTTCAACTGGCTGAGATGGGGGGGAGAGATACATACTTCACCTGGCTGAGATGGGGGGTGGGAGGGGGAGATGCATACTTTACCTGGCTGAGATGGGGGGAGAGAGATGCATACTTCACCTGGCTGAGATGGGGGAGAGATACATACTTCACCTTGCTGAGATGGGGGGTTGGAGGGGGAGATGCATACTTTACCTGGCTGAGATGGGGGGAGAGAGATGCATACTTAACCTGGCTGAGATGGGGCGGGGGAGAGATGCATATTTCACCTGGCTGAGATTGGGGGGGGGGGGGAGATGCATACTTCACCTGGCTGGGATGGGGGGAGATGCATACTTCACCTGGCTGAGATGGGGGGGAGAGATGCATACTTCACCTGGCTGAGATGGGGGGAGATGCATACTTCACCTGGCTGAGATGGGGGGGGGGTGCATACTTCACCTGGCTGAGATGGGGGGTGGGGGGGAGATGCATACTTCACCTGGCTGAGATGGGGGGGATGCATACCTCACCTGGCTCAGATGAGGGGGATGCATACTTCACCTGGCTGAGATGGGGGGGGGGGGATGCATACTTCACCTGGCTGAGATGGGGGGGGGAGATGCATACTTCACCTGGCTGAGATGTGGGGAGATGCATACTTCACCTGGCTGAGATGGGGGGAGATGCATACTTCACCTGGCTGAGATGGGGGAGGGGATGCATACTTCACCTGGCTGAGATGGGGGGGGGATGCATACTTCACCTGGCTGAGATGGGGGGGAGAGATGCCCACTTCCCCTGGCTGAGGTGGGGGGAGATGCATACGTCACCTGGCTGAGATGGGGGGGAGAGATACATACTTCACCTGGCTGAGATGGGGGGGAGATGCATACTTCACCTGGCTGAGATGGGGGGGGAGATGCATACTTCACCTGGCTGAGATGGGGGGGAGATGCATGCTTCACCTGGCTGAGATGGGGGTGAGAGATGCATACTTCACCTGGCTGAGATGGGGGGGGAGATGCATACTTCACCTGGCTGAGATGGGGGGAGATGCATACTTCACCTGGCTGAGATGGGGGGAGATGCATACTTCACCTGGCTGAGATGGGGGGAGATGCATACTTCACCTGGCTGAGATGGGGAGAGATGCATACTTCACCTGGCTGAGATGGGGGGGGGAGATGCATACTTTACCTGGCTGAGATGGGGCGGGGGAGAGATGCATACTTCACCTGACTGAGATGTGGGGAGGGGGAGAGATGCATACTTCACCTGGCTGGGATGGGGGGGGAGATGCATACTTCACCTGGCTGAGATGGGGGGGAGAGATGCATACTTCACCTGGCTGAGATGGGGGGGGGGAGATGCATACTTCAACTGGCTTTGATGGGGGGGAGAGATACATAATTCACCTGGCTGAGATGGGGGGGAGAGATACATACTTCACCTGGCTGAGATGGGGGGTGGGAGGGGGAGATGTATACTTTACCTGGCTGAGATGGGGGGAGAGAGATGCATACTTCACCTGGCTGAGATGGGGGGAGAGATACATACTTCACCTGGCTGAGATGGGGGGTGGGAGGGGGAGATGCATACTTTACCTGGCTGAGATTGGGGGAGAGAGATGCATACTTCACCTGGCTGAGATGGGGGAGGAGGGGAGATGCATACTTCACCTGGCTGGGATGGGGGGAGATGCATACTTCACCTGGCTGAGATGGGGGGGAGAGATGTATACTTCACCTGGCTGAGATGGGGGGAGAGATGCATACTTCACCTGGCTGAGATGGGGGGAGAGATGCATACTTCACATGGCTGAGATGGGGGGGAGATGCATACTTCACCTGGCTGAGATGGGGGGAGATGCATACTTCACCTGGCTGAGGTGGGGGGGGGGAGATGCATACGTCACCTGGCTGAGATGGGGGGGAGAGATACATACTTCACCTGGCTGAGATGGGGGGAGATGCATACTTTACCTGGCTGAGATGGGGGGGAGAGATGCATACTTCACCTGGCTGAGATGGGGGGGAAGATGCATACGTCACCTGGCTGAGATGGAGGGGAGAGATGCACACTTCACCTGGCTGAGGTGGGAGGGGAGATGCATACGTCACCTGGCTGAGATGGGGGGGAGAGATACATACTTCACCTGGCTGAGATGGGGGGGGAGATACATACTTCACCTGGCTGAGATGGGGGGGAGATGCATACTTCACCTGGCTGAGATGGCGTGGGGGAGATTCATACTTCACCTGGCTGAGATGGGGGGGTGAGATGCATACTTCACCTGGCTGAGATGGGGGGGGGAGATGCATACTTCACCTGGCTGAGATGGCGGGGGGATGCATACTTCACCTGGCTGAGATGGGGAGAGATGCATACTTCACCTGGCTGAGATGGGGGTGAGAGATGCATACTTCACCTGGCTGAGATGAGGGGGAGATGCATACTTCACCTGGCTGAGATGGGGGTGGGATGCATGCTTCACCTGGCTGAGAGGGGGGTGGGGGTGGGTTGCATACTTCACCTGGCTGAGATGGGGGGAGATGCATACTTCACCTGGCTGAGATGGGGAGAGATGCATACTTCACCTGGCTGAGATCGGGGGGAGATGCATACTTTACCTGGCTGAGATGGGGCGGGGGAGAGATGCATACTTCACCTGGCTGAGATGGGGGGGAGATGCATACTTCACCTGGCTGAGATGGGGGGGAGATGCACACTTCACCTGGCTGAGATGGGGGGGGTGCATACTTCACCTGGCTGAGATGGGGGGCAGGGGAGATGCATACCACACCTGGCTGAGATGGGGGGAGAGATGCATGCTTCACCTGGCTGAGAGGGGGGTGGGGGTGGGTTGCATACTTCACCTGGCTGAGATGGGGGGAGAGGCATACTTCACCTGGCTGACATGGGGAGAGATGCATACTTCACCTGGCTGAGATGGGGGGGAGATGCATACTTCACCTGGCTGAGATGGGGGGGGGGAGATGCATACTTCACCTGGCTGAGATGCGGGTGGGGGGGAGAGATGCATACTTCACCTGGCTGAGATGGGGGGGGAGATGCATACTTCACCTGGCTGAGATGGGGGGGAGAGATGCATACTTCACCTGGCTGAGATGGGGGGGGGGAGATGCATACTTCACCTGGCTGAGATGGGGGGGGGGGGAGATGTATACTTCACCTGGCTGAGATGGGGTGGGGAGATGCATACTTCACCTGGCTGAGATGGGGGGGAGATGCATACTTCACCTGGCTGAGATGGGGGGGAGATGCATACTTCACCTGGCTGAGATGGGGGGGGAGATGCATACTTCACCTGGCTGAGGTGGGGGGGATGCATACTTCACCTGGCTGAGATGGGGGAGATGCATACTTCACCTGGCTGAGATGGGGGGGGGGGAGATGCATAGTTCACCTGGCTGAGATGGGGGGGGGGAGATGCACACTTCACCTGGCTGAGATGGGGGGAGATGCATACTTCACCTGGCTGAGATGGGGGGGGGATGCATACTTCACCTGGCTGAGATGGGGGGGAGAGATGCATACTTCACCTGGCTGAGATGGGGGGGAGAGATGCATACTACACCTGGCTGAGATGGGTGGAGAGATGCATACTTCACCTGGCTGAGATGGGGGGGGATGCATACTTCACCTGGCTGAGATGGGGGGGAGATGCATACTTCACCTGGCGGAGATGGGGGGGAGATGCATACTTCATCTGGCTGAGATGGGGGGGATGCATACTTCACCTGGCTGAGATGGGGGGGAGATGCATACTTCACCTGGCGGAGATGGGGGGAGATGCATACTTCACCTGGCTGAGATGGGGGGTGGGGGGGAGATGCATACGTCACCTGGCTGAGATGGGGGTGGGGGGAGATGCATACTTCACCTGGCTGAGATGGGGGGGAGAGATGCATACTTTACCTGGCTGAGATGCGGGGGGGAGATGCATACTTCACCTGGCTGAGATGGGGGGGGAGAGAGATGCATACTTCACCTGTCTGAGATGGGGGGGGGAGAGATGCATACTTCACCTGGCTGAGATGGGAGGGGAGATGCATACTTCACCTGGCTGAGATGGGGGGGGGGGGAGATGCATACTTCACCTGGCTGAGATGGGGGGGGAGATGCATGCTTCACCTGGCTGAGATGGGGGGGAGAGATGCATACTTCACCTGGCTGAGATGGGGGGGGGGAGATGCATACTTCACCTGGCTGAGATGGGGGGGGGAGATGCATACTTCACCTGGCTGAGATGGGGGGGGGGGAGATGCACACTTCACCTGGCTGAGATGGGGGGGGAGATGCATACTTCACCTGGCTGAGATGGGGGGGGAGATGCATACTTCACCTGGCTGAGATGGGGGGGAGATGCACACTTCACCTGGCTAAGATGGGGGGGAGATGCACACTTCACCTGGCTAAGATGGGGGGGGATGCATACTTCACCTGGCTGAGATGGGGGGGGAGATGCACACTTCACCTGGCTGAGATGGGGGGGGAGATGCATGCTTCACCTGGCTGAGATGAGGGGAGAGATGCATACTTCACCTGGCTGAGATGGGGGGGGAGAGATGCATGCTTAACCTGGCTGAGATGAGGGGAGAGATGCATACTTCACCTGGCTGAGATGGGGGGGAGATGCACACTTCACCTGGCTGAGATGAGAGGAGAGATGCATACTTCACCTGGCTGAGATGGGGGGGAGATGCATACTTCACCTGGCTGAGATGGGGGGGGGGAGATGCATACTTCACCTGGCT
Source organism: Ambystoma mexicanum (assembly GCF_040938575.1). Classification (NCBI taxonomy): domain Eukaryota; kingdom Metazoa; phylum Chordata; class Amphibia; order Caudata; family Ambystomatidae; genus Ambystoma; species Ambystoma mexicanum. Next base: position 39,788,958 of record NC_090921.1, read on the forward strand.
GAGATGGGGGGGAGAGATGCATACTACACCTGGCTGAGATGGGGGTGGGGGAGATGCATACTTCACCTGGCTGAGATGGGGGGGGAGATGCATACTTCACCTGGCTGAGATGGGGGGGATGCATACTTCACCTGGCTGAGATGGGGGGGATGCATACTTCATCTGGCTGAGATGGGGGGGTGCATACTTCACCTGGCTGAGATGGGGGGGAGATGCATACTTCACCTGGCTGAGATGGGGCAGAGAGATGCATACTTCACCTGGCTGAGATGGGGCAGAGAGATGCATACTTCACATGGCTGAGATGGGGGGGAGAGATGCATACTTCACCGGGCTGAGACGGGGGGGAGATGCATACTTCACCGGGCTGAGACGGGGGGGAGAGATGCATACTTCACATGGCTGAGATGGGGGAGAGATGCATACTTCACCTGGCTGAGATGGGGGGGATGCATACTTCACCTGGCTGAGATGGGGGGGAGATGCATACTTCACCTGGCTGAGATGGGGGAGATGCATACTTCACCTGGCTGAGATGGGGGGGAGATGCATACTTCACCTGGCTGAGATGGGGGGGGGAGATGCATACTTCACCTGGCTTAGATGGGGGGGGAGATGCAGACTTCACCTGGCTGAGATGGGGGGGGAGATGCATACTTCACCTGGCTGAGATGGGGGGGAGATGCATACTTCACCTGGCTGAGATGGGGGAGATGCATACTTCACCTGGCTGAGATGGGGGGGGAGATGCATACTTCACCTGGCTGAGATGGGGGGGATGCATACTTCACCTGGCTGAGATGGGGGGGAGATGCATACTTCACCTGGCTGAGATGGGGGGGGAGATGCATACTTCACCTGGCTGAGATGGGGGGGGGTGCATACTTCACCTGGCTGAGATGGGGGGTGGGATGCATACTTCACCTGGCTGAGATGGGGGGGGGAAGAGATGCATACTTCACCTGACTGAGATGGGGGGGGGAGATGCAGACGTCACCTGGCTGAGCTGGGGGGAGAGATGCATACTTCACCTGGCTGGGATGGGGGGGAGATACATACTTCACCTGGCTGAGCTGGGGGGGAGAGATGCATACTTCACCTGGCTGAGATGGGGGGGGGAAGAGATGCATACTTCACCTGGCTGAGATGGGGGTGGGGAGAGATGCATACTTTACCTGGCTGAGATGGGGGGAGAGATGCATACTTCACCTGGCTGAGATGGGGGGGAGAGATGCATACTTCACCTGGCTGAGATGGGCGGGGAGATGCATACTTCACCTGGCTGAGATGGGGGGGAGAGATGCATACTTCACCTGGCTGAGATGGGGTCGGGGGAGATGCAAACATAACCTAGCTGCGAGTGCCAGTGGACATGGAGGGAGCTCACAACCCAAAATCCACCCACACTGGACCGGACACCTGACCACATAAAGCAAGATGCAAGCAGCCTCACCATGCGAATGAGGCGGTGTCCCTACCATCCCACAGACATCTGCATGTGCACTGTACCAAATCTGACCGCATCCCCCACAACGAAATGCAGCTACAATCAACAACCCTTACACTTGCGTGATCTGAATGAGACCTGGCCTAGTAAGATCGTTGTCTGTCTCCCCTTGTTCCCCCCCTGCCTCGTCGCGCCTTGAAACACTTGTGTATAGGCGCGTTACAAATGCCTTATCATATCATATCATAACCATAGCCAATACAAAGCACAAAACACCTTGAACTGAAAGGCCAGTCCCCCATTACCGCGTAGAAAGGAGTCACATGGGGGTGAAATACATCATTACACCGCTACACTGACACAGAGGCCCAACTAAATTGCATGACACCATTTGTTGTGCGTAGTGAGAGCATCATGAGGCTGACATCCACGTGACATCAACGTTGCCAGGATGACAGCATACAAATAAGTGGACATCTGCAAGATCACAAACAACAGACGTGCACTGACACAGTGCATGTGCACTCACAAGGAACTGGACCCCCCTCCCCCCGCGCACATCAATCAATGACATGCGAAACAGTCCATGAGAGGAATACACACATAGCAGTCTCATCGTGTTACTCCATCCATGCATGGAAATGGAGTACAGATGAAGAAACAAATGCATGCCATGGTATCACTTAATGAGGTCAAACATGATGATAACTTACACATACATTGTTGCCCACATGCAGGTGATGCAGGATATCCCTTGAAGCGGTGGCACCTTACCCCAGTCTGGAACCCACAGAACAGGCACGAGGAGGACTATAATCGTGCCTATACATGAACCCGTGTGCTGAGTGAGCAGACATATGGCCTCTAGAGGGCACGGTTTCGCTGCCTCACCAGGTCTTGTGGGGCATCCTGTACCGCCATGAGAAGTTGGCTAAGATTGTCATGGCATGTGTGATGCTACACAATATGTGCATCAGACGGAATGTGCCCCAGCCCCGGTCGCAGAACTGCAACCACCTGATGAAGAGGATGGGGAGGGTGAGGATGGGGAGGGTGGGGATGGGGCAGCACCACAGGGAGGAAGTGATGCACAAGAGGGACGTGACATGCGTCAGACTCTGTTCAACCAATTCTTCTAAAACACATGGATGGGGGTGTCACATGGAGATGGCACTTGGGGCACTGGGTGTGTCTGGGACATGCACACTGTGGACTGTTCAGCAATAAAACACACGTACGCAATGATGAATGTCCACACAAGTGATTTGTGCATAACCAAAATGTGTATTGAAATAGTAATTCTAAGTGAACACACCCACTCCCCCCTCCCCCTCAACTCCCCAACACACCCATTCCCCCTCAACTCCCCAACACACCCACTCCCCCCTCCACTCCCCATAACATGGTGTGGATGTCTGTGCTCAAGTGCATCATGTGGGATCGTTCCACATGGCGGCCTCTGTTAGCACCCCCCTCTCCCGGTGCACCCCTGTCTGTACGCCACAGGCTCCTGCCCGATCTGCGGACGGGGCTGGTTCGGGTAGAACTGGCAGCCGAGGATGAACTGGGCTGCTCACAAGGACGCATGTCCCTCATAGTTTGGACAAGCTCCGAAAAGTATGTGCCGCACCGCGGCCAGTTCAGCACAAATATCCTTGGAGGTGGACTCTATGGCAGCCTTTACAGTTTCAGCACATTTGTGCATTTCCCCCCTTGCGCTGGTGCATTCTGCGACATGCTGTGTCAAGAGGGAGGCCAGTTGTTGTTGCCGCGTGATGATTTCATGCATCGACTCCTGGGTTTTTTGGCCTATGGATGATGCTACTGGCGTGTCCATTGTGCTGCTCCCCTCCTGCACATCTGCCACTGGGCATGGAGTGGCCGGCCAAGAGTTATCAGGAGATTGCCCCTGTATGCCATCGTCATGCTGGCTGCATGGGGACAGGTAGGGGGAATGAAGGGGGGGCAGTGGGGGGACCCACGACAACATCAACATCCCCTTCATCATTGTCTGAGCTAGCTGCGGTGGCAGCAGTCTCACCAATCGTGCTGCTTCCTACAGACCCAGTGCCTTCAGTAGACACAACTGGGCGGATGGTTGTCGTTGGTGGTGCCATAGTGCTTGACTTGCTACACATCAGTGCCGTGGCCTGTGATGTGCTTGTGGATTTTGGCTGCTGTGGGGTTTGCTTTTTGTACCAGAGGTGGAGGGACGGTGTTTTGGGTCTTCGGGCCTGGGCTTCTTGGCAGGTGTAGTGCCAGTGTCTTCGTCGGCACTGTCCGAATGAGAGCCTGTGGTGGACCAAAGGAGGGAAAGGGTTAGTGATGGGTCTGCAGACATTGAGCAGGCATTGTGATGGCTGCATTCATTTTAATCACTAGATGGTGCACATTGGAGGCAGTGACATACAGGTTGTCTCCCTCTTAGGTGGTAGAAGCATGGAGGCATGTGGGTGGCTACCGAAAAAGTGTGCATAATGCATGTGTACAAGGTTGAGGTCAGCACTGCCTGTAGGCAGTCCTCTGCTAATGTGTTGTGTTGACCCTGTTAGGCATCATTGCAATTCCCAAAAATATGGACTTCAGTGAGTTTGGCATGGCTGAATTTAAGGCACCTACCTGCGTCGCCTGATGTCGGGGCTCCTCTCTCCATATCTCCGACCGACCCTCTTTGCTATCTGTGCCTATGGTTGCGGCACATATCTCCTCCCACAGCTGCAGTTTGATGGGCGACTCAGCTCTTCCTCCAGTCACCATGCCCAGATTTCTATTCGCTGCCAGTATACTCCTGACGCGGAGACGTAGATCGTCCCACCTTTTTCTGCACTGTCGGGCATTGCGGGGTGTTGTGCCGACTGCACTGACCCTCTGGGCTACCATGGCCCATATGGCCTTCTTTCTCATAATCGCCAGTCTGGTCATCTCTGTTGAGAAGACTACATCGGCATGCTCTTGTAGGGTTTCAGCCAACATATTTAACTCTCTAGAAAAGCGCTCCTGCCGCTGCCGATCTCCGTTTTTTTTTCAGAACGTTAGGCATTCTGATGAGTAATGGGTGTAGAAGAACGTTTGTGGAGGTTGTGGGGGTCAGGTGTCCATTGGTTGAAGAGGATGGCAATGGATTGTGTTTTTAAAGATGGCCGCTGTGCTCTTTCCCGTTCCTGTGCGGTGACGCAACTTCCGGATCCGCTTATTTGCAGTCACCGCTCTTAGCGGTGACCGCTAATGTCGATAGCTGGGGTGGCGTAGGTGCCATTTGCACGGCATACGATGCCGGTAAGTGGGGTTTTAAGGACTTTAGCGGCATGGCGGTGATTACATTACCAGTATGGCGCAATGCTCGTGCCCGAGAAGTCGTAATGTGCCGCTTTTAGAGGTATCTGGCCAGCACGGACACGTTAATTGCGCCATGCCAGTAATGACCGTTACTTACCGCCAGGGTCGTAATGAGGGCCATTGTCTCTGTTCCATTTTGCGGTTTTCATCCATATTGAAACAAGTACTGTGTTACAGGGGGATGCTGGTACCTCGACTGCAATCTCATCATCCTTTGGAGCTGGTCCAAAGTATGAGGTATGCGTACTGAGAGTTCCCAAGAATGAGTGAAAGTAAATCCTGCATAGAATACTATCAAACAGTGACATTCATATAAACGTGTATTCTTTCATACTTTTAGCATGTCAGTCCCAACGTTACTAATTCTCCCTAATGCTGAATACATTGCAAAATGTTTGAGGGCAACATTAGAATCACTATGTTTGGCACAGTGATCTTCGATGGAGTACACTTGCCATCAATGAGGTGAAAATCGAAATGTATATTTTGACTAAATGGCGTACACTGTTTACGAGGTTATGTATGTAAGCCATGTGTGCGATGAAAGATTTTAATTTAAAAAATGCTTTTTTTTAATCAATGTTCTATTCAATGAATGTGTACAAGGTCGGGAATCAGAAGAGGAGGCACATGGATCAGAGGTGGTGGACCAGCTTGCTGGTGCGGTCGTTACAGAGAGGACCCCGGTTTCACATAAAATCAAGAAAACAAGGGTAAATAACACTTTCTTTTCATTTTCTTGAAGCGTTTTGGGACAGTGTTTTCTCCACATGTTTTTTTATTTAAAGTGCTATCTACTGTATGTGTGAATTACATTGAACATGTTTTTACAACCCATCTCCTAGAGGCCCATAAGGAAAAGACACAGACAACAAATGAAACCAAAGATGCTGCTTGCCAAACAGATTTCACCATGGAGCAACTACTATTTGAGGCGCATCGTGGTCCAGTTAATAAGCAGACTCGAGATGCTTATGTCCAATGGTCAGAAAACTAATTGAATGTGACCGGCGAAGCGAGCAAAGTGTTGTTGGACCATTGCTACAGTGTGAGAACTCGAAAAGATGAAGAAGAAACTGACTATAATGAAGATTCATTGCAATTCCTCGAGGACCACTTGACACAATCTACACCAGCAAAAAAAAGCTCCACCCAATAAACATTCATTGTTGATTGTTCCTCCAATTCGTGTGTAAATAACACCAGCTGAACTAACTTAGACTGAAGCTTCAAAGCAATTGTCTGAGGGACTTGCCAAATATCTCGACTTCAAAATGTCCACCACAGTTGAGTCACAATCCACAATCATGCAGGACGATTTGTTAATAAAGGAGTATAAATACATTGTATTCGACAGCTGCTTGGTAGAGATTATACTGATGCTGAAATGTGTGCTTACAGTGAGTGGCAAAATATGCGGGGAACCATTGGCGATTGTGACTCGTGTAGTACAAGGCACTAACCTCAAAATCCAAGCCACCTGTGCCCACCTCCATCATACATTTTCATGGTCCGCTCAACCGATGCTGGGTAAAGTGCCAGCTGGAAATCTACTGTGTTCAGAAGCTCTACTTTTTTTCAGTGGCTCTACTTTTAGTAAGTTGTCCAGTTTCTGTGAATTTGTGGGAATATCAAAGAGACATTTTATTTTCCCGATATTAATCAAGCCTGGAAAATTGAAAAATTGAACAAATGTAAATCTAGAGGACATTCTCTGGGAAGCGGTTCAGGCTAGCTGGCGATGGACAGTGTGACAGCGCTGGATTTTAAGCAAAGTACTGCACATACCACTTTCAGGACATGCAAACTAAAAAAATGGTTAGTTCGGTGGTCGTGCAGGTGTCCAAAGTTACATCCTGTGCCCATGGAAAAACATGCTTTCATAAAATCCGTTGAACATCTTCAATCAAGGGGCATGCAAATTAACCTCATAGCCACTGACAGACATGTCTCGATAGCCAAGGCCATGCGAGAGCAGTTTCCAAATATTTGCCATCAATTTGATGTATGGCACATTACCAAATTAATCAATACACAGCTGCAGTTAAAAAAAAAAAAAAAAAGGTTCTGAAAATATTCTACAGTGGTCCCAGTCTTTCAGCAACCATCTTTGGTGGAGCTCCAAAACTTGTGATGGGTCTGTGGAAATTCTGCTAGAAAAATGGCATTCATTGCTGCACCAGTGTTCCAACGTTCATTCGTGGACAGAGAACCCACATTTTCACCAATGTGCACATGGTCATTTATCAGAAGAAAAGGAACGCAAGAAGAAGTGGTTGGTTCCATCTTCAACTCCATACAAAGCTCTTGAGAAGATCGTGTTTGATAAAACTCTTTCAAGAGACCTGAAAGGACTCACATAATTCTGTCACACCAGAGATTTGGAGGTGTTCCACAATATGTGCCTAAAGTACAGGCCCAAGAGGTTGCATTTCGGCATAGACGCTATGCAATATCGAACATTACTAGGGGTATTAGCGCATAACAAGAACATAGATAGACAACAATTGAGAACTGCAGGAAACTTTGAGATTCTTTGTTACACAATGGCCTTTGCAAAAAGAAGCAAAAAACAGGTTGTCAAGCCGATATACCAGGAAATGGAATTCCATTTTGAGAGAAGATCTCACTTTGACTGTGTTGGACATGCACACCCATGGAATCGAACAGGATTTCGTTCCTAGGACTCATACATTGCCACAAAACATTGCAAACGTACCCTGTCCACCAAGAGAGGACCTTGTTGAACAGTTGATTTCCCGTTTTAAATGATTACCAACAGTGTGTATCTTCCACAATGTTTGTACAATGTACATGACCACTTGAAATCTATTTCATTTGAATTTCAAAGCTAATAAAACGTCCAAATTGCCTTTTCAAATGTATCCTCTTTGTCAATATTTTTGTTGTTGCAAGAAGTGCATGTTGAAAGCATTCCCGCTTCCCGCTTTCGGCCCACCCTTGTGGGTCCTTCACTGATCAGGGCATGGAAGTGTCAGATGTATATCACCATGTGGTCTGCAGTCGCCTTAGCATGCACGTGCCCAAATAGATAGAACAAATACGACTCCCACTAAGGAATGAGACCTATGCAAAATAAACTTGGCATGCAAGAACTAATGACTGTAAGCAAAACACTGCATGAAAGGGTGCTATTGGTGTGAAATAGGTGCATTCTGACTGATATTCTTCTGGGGGCATATGTTAGGGGTCGTTGCTTTCGGATGCCTTATCAGAAGGGCTGATCTTTGATTTGCGGCCTTTGGAGTCTTACATTTTCAAACACAGTGGGGACAGGTGTTAGTGTTAGCAGAATATATGACCACTCTAGATTAGGTATATGGTAGGTGAATTTGAGGTTGTGTGGGGGTAGGGTCTGCTGACCAGATGCATTCAAAAGAAATATGGCAGGGAGAGATTGGAGAAGGGATGAGTAAGTCAGCAGAGATGGGTGGGTAATAAGGTTGAAGCAGGTCTTGGTGTAACATTTTTGGATGAGCACAGTTTGTTAGGGCTCGATAATCGTGACTTCCAAAAATGAATAGCTGCATTTCTGTGAGAACAGGACATGCACTGAGCTGACAGCGGTGCTGGGGGCTGGCTGTGCGCAGCGCTGGGAGAGTGAAAAGTTGACCAGATGGGCAGAGAAAAAAAAAAAATGAGGAAGGGCACAAATGGAGTTCAAAGTATACACATTAGCCAGCGTTAATACACTTATATGAAACATAGGGATTGCAAATAGGTGTTTGAGGGGTGGAGATGTCTCCCATTTTAGCTTATACATCATTTTCCAGGTTTGAGAATGGCTAGGGGGGTGTTAATACTTCCACTCCTCCAACATTTGTTAGTGCACGGGAAGTTCAGTGGAGATGGAAGGGCACTTGGATTTATGACTTGACAGTGTCTCACGTTATCTGCAGAGAACATTCCCCCGCGAAAAAAGGGTGCATGCAGATGTGACAAAGGGGAGGAAATAACTAAATCACTATCAATGTAGAAGAGTAAAATAGCATTCACAGTAGCGCAGCATTGGTGGATGCCAGCAAACATTTTTTTTTTAAAAAATATTTCAAATTCCACATTAGTCGGCAGGGAGGGCTAATCACTCCCATGAGAGTGAAGGTCACTGTGTTTGAAGATGGTTGTGGCCTGTTCACACCGCGGCATCATGTACAGCATGTTTATGATTTGTGGCTTTCCATCACCAAAAGGAAAGTTAGCATGGGTGCTCCTATGAAGGTTCAATTGTTGTTCGTCCTTGGAAGAAAGGGAGTATTCACTTTGGAATGAATGACTGGAGGTTTGTAATACCCGCAACAACGATAACGTTCACCATTTAAAAACTGGAAAAAGTAACATGTAATTTCATTTTATGAAAACCGTTGATCTGAGCGGACACCCTGCGTTACGCCAAGAGTATGGAAATACCAAATATAATGTAAGTTTACTGTAGACGAGTTCATAGACGAACGAGTCAAGGTTTCATTTTCTGACCGTTATTGTTGGATTAGATTGTAATGGGTTGTTGGTTGGGGCAGATTGTGATGACACGCAAACACAATCTGTATGTATTTGTCTTTGTCTGGGACACATTGGCAGTCCAGCACCGAAATGCATGTAGTCCACGTCCGAGTTCCCCCACGTTGCACCAATGCCAAGTTTGTTGCTAATATTCCATTAAAATGTGTCTATGTGTTCTAATTCTTCCGTCACCTTCCGCATCCCCATCCCATTGCGAGCTAAACATTCTCCACAGCACTTACCTCTAAAGCACATTGTGTGCTCAAACTCTTCACAATGTTTTCTCTGTGTTTCCATTGCTTCTGGTTTCTGTTCATCATTTGTTATGGAGACACATTTCTGTTATGTTTATTACACATATACATCCTACCATTCTGCAAATGTCATCATTTCCAGATACCAATTGATGGCCTCTTCAGCAGGCAGTGGCAGATACACCTAAATGGCTGGCTAACCATCACGCTGTTGTGAGACGATCGCCCTGGGCCGATATGCCCTTTTGCGGTACCAGCAACCAGGAGCAACCTGACATTGTTTACAGTGGTTTAGCAAGAACCAGATACCGAAGCCTTGCGATTCATGGTGCGTCCAATGAGCTTTGTCTACCGAAATGAACACTGTGTGCTTCATGATAAACAACTGACGTTCGAAAACAAAGAAATAAAACATTTGGTTGAATATGGAAATTGGCAGATGTTCTCGGAGCGTTTATTGTGAAATAAAAGCACATTATAAATTGCAGAGTATTAGTTTTACCTTTAAAAATGGTGTTTTCTATTCCGATTGGGACGTGCTGTGCTGTGAGAGGATGTGTGTGTTGATATTCCGGGTTCTGCATCAACGAAACCGTTAAGATGTAGATGAATGGGCGCATTTAGCTACACTGCCCACTCATGCCATGAAAATAGGTAGAGAATAACGCTAGGAATAGCGATGTCAACATCAGGGGCGGGGATATGAATTAGTGCCGCAGGGGCAGTTCAACTTAGGGCAATGCGGCAACGGATAAGATTAGCATAAGATGGCCGCACCCGCTGCCTGATTTTGCATGTGTAAAAGTGTGGAAATCTATGGTAAGATACACATGAAATATTTTTACGATCGTTCACAGTTTGCTTAAAACCACATATCCGAATGCTCGGGACAATAACATTTTTGAGCGCACTATTCCTTTAACTGTAAGACTTTTTTTTTGCAAAAAAGGGGGTAAGGAATTGGTGAACTGTTCTAAGGTGATAATTTCCATTAACTCTTCTAGGGATCTGTTATTGATCCAAAGGGCTGCAGTGGTTTTGACACGTTTACCCTTTTCTAGAGGGGTTTCTCCGGGATTGGATTTAATGTCCCTCAATTTCTGCCGATAGAAATTGCAAGTTTGCCCCACTCTTTTAAACAACCCATCTTTTATGGATAAAAAGGTGGCTCCCTGGCCAAGATTAAGTAGTTGATACGCGGTTAGTAGTTCACCTTTCAACAGAGGAGCCAAATAGCACCTTTTAAGCTTTTCTTCCCATCCAAGTTGTTTGGCTAGGCGTTCAAATTCAAGAAGAAATTCTGTAGATCTTCGCTTTCGAGATATGATTGAATTAGCCCCTGTGGTAGTAAGGGCTTAGCTTGTAACTCAACCGATTTCGTTATATTTTCTTGGATCCTAGCTTCAACCTGCATTTGATGGGCCACCAACTGGGCTATGACAGCTGCTACGGCGGCCATTTCCTCCGGTGGGGTATGGGTTCCCTCTGTGTTTTTTTCTGAATCAGAAATAAAACGAGTCTCGACTACCTTGGATAAGGGAAGTCATCTGATTCTTCCGAGTCTCATTCTCCCAAAGGGATTGACTTTAGTAGGTTGGTCTCTAAACCCGATGTCCCCGCAACGGATAGCAATTTGGTACCAAAAGAAAGGTTCAGGGGTGGGAAGGGAGGGGATTTAAGGCATTAGGTCTAATAAAGGTGAAGGCTGGCCGAACTTTCAGTATTATTCAATCCCACTGTTGTATATTATAATGGGAGAGAGGAAAGGTTTCTAATAATACCTTAAAGAACAGATCTTGTTGACCAGTCGGGATACGTAGTTGGGAGAGCAAAACCTCTTTTAGCGTAGACACTTGGTCAGAGTCGAGGAGTTCAATGATTCTATTTTCTCCTTCTGGTGGTATGATAATTATCAGCGCAGATCTTCAATTGGTATCAGTTGAATCATATCCCACTACCATATGTAAGGAAGGCATGGTATCCAAGTAAGACAGACACAAGTGACCAAAGTTCAAGGGTGTTTATTGAACTTTATGAAGGCTGTGATGAATGCCTATCTAAACCTAAAGCTACAGATGGGAGCAAGCTATGACCATCAAATAATAGCGCAGTCCTAGTGGAGTCTCGTCAAAATAAAAAGACCCATACTAAAAAACCTATTGCCAATCCTTACTGTTAATTTACATATAGTGTGGGGAAATGTTCATGAAAAAGAAAGAAGTGTTCACAAAATGATAAGTCAGGATGTTCAGGACGTTGGCCTCCCGTCCCACGTTTTTAGCACAGGACAGAGACGGTTCACTCAAGCATAGCACATTCTTGGGCTTCTTTGGTACATGGACACAGTTCCATCACCAACATCAGGGCCTTCTATGCCCATGTCTCTTAAGTTATCAAAGTCTCTTGATTCAGAGGGTCTGATGTACCAAAATAACCAAATGTTCCTTTACAAACATTCAAGTCGGTCGATTCACTCTTCACTCTGGATCCCCCTCAGCCGGGCTCAGATCCCTTTTTTACCACCATCCTTAGATTGGATCCCCATCTTCTAGATTCAGATCCTCTTCTCCCATGCTTATGGAATATATTTTTTGGGGTGACTCACGTTTCACCGCAGATCCCCCTCAGCTGGGCTCAGATCCCTTTTACACAATTAGTCTCCCTCAGCCGGGTTCAGACCGATTACAGTTCGTATTAGCCATCTGTCGTGACTTGCCACGTAGTGAAGAGTAAATGAGCCTCTGTCCACAAATCACCCACAGGGAGAGAGTAAAGGAACTCCCTGTGCGAGCTTTGAGGCCACAGGTGGTTTGATGATTCGCCGGATCTCATGACGACGAGGACCCCAGAGGCTGTTAAAAAGAAGTTATGGTTAGCACAGGCAAACACAGCACTTTGATATGAAAGAGCGTGCAAAACTTTCTTACCTAAGTTTAGCGGGATGGAGCTAGGGTGCCTGAGGACAGATGCGAGGGAGCGTCAAAGATCCGGACAGCCGTGTCCCAGATGGTAGGTACCAGCTGATACCTGTAGCCCTTCCGTAGCTGAAGGGAACTTGAAACTGATCACGAAGTCTATGGTCGGAAGATCAAAAGCCAGAAGGGGAAATCCGAAAGCAATCCGTTGAGCGTAGCAAAAGAGTCCAGAGTACCAATGTTCGTGCAGAGTTCCGAGTGACAGTATCCGTGGAGCAAGAAAGCCAATCCGTGGTTCGTAAGCCTGAGTCCAAAATCCGATGCAGCAAACAACGTAAATCCTGAAAGCGGCAAACAGAGTTGTGAAACAGCTGTGAAGCGGTGAGCAACTCGAACTTCCCGGCTTTTACGTGCGCCGGCTCCCAGTCACGTGAGCGGAAACTTGAACACGTGATCGGGAAGCCGTCGCGGAACCAGGAAGTAACCGCGATCGGGTGCTCAAGCCCGAACGCAGTCTCCACGGGAGTTGCCAATGGAAACGAGGCAACAAACCGGGCCGGCCTCTGCGCACGGCCCGAATCCGCCGGTGATGACGACTCCCTCCACCATAGGTGAAGGGATGGCTTGGGAGGCGGACTGTGACCCGGGGAGTCTAGCAGTGTGTGTCGGGGTATCAGGCAGTGTGGTGCGTAGTTGTGTAACTGATTTGTTGTGCATGTCACTATCGAAGACTTTGGAATGTGCACACGAAATGGCTTGACCTGTTGCAGGACCACTTCCTTTTCACAGTTCACAATTTTACACTATCAGTAGGATGCCTAATAGAGACCTTCGAATGAGCACCCACGTGGTGCCGGACCACTCTGTATATGGTAACTACCTTTGTTTCAAAAGTTCAGTCACTCCTTGGATATTCAATTATATTCGCGTTGCTCATCACATACGCCTTACACGATGTTCTTTGCAGATTTCTTCATGCAATGTCACTGCCCGCAACCTTGGCTCTAACACAGACTGGTCTGCTATCAGTCTACCCAACTCATCGGCTGTGATGACTTTACTGGAGCGGCTTTATTGTAGGAGCCAAGGACAGTACCACAGCAGCAATCGCTCCTCCCCACCTCGGCTATCGATACGGGAGAGCCCCGGGTACCTTCGACACACAATGCGCCTTTCCTCAGCTTTAATTCCTGTATTATGTTTCTTCATCTCGAGGGCTTGTGAAAGTAGCGGTTTTCTTTGTATGAAAAGGCCAAAGGCATTTCCCTCCTTGCAACCCTTTCTGGTCTTGCCGTCCTTCTCCTCGTATTAAACTGCCATCTCAGAACTGCTTCTTCCTTGTGTGTTTTCCCTTGCTCAGAGTGTGCTTTTGTTCTCCACCTTTTATCCGTTTGCAGAAGTGTGAAAGAAGTCAGGTGTGTGTAATTATCCGTGATTGCCTGACTCTGCCTGACCTTTGTGTTGGGACATGTCAGGTATACGGCTCAGGTGTTAGCCCATTTTCTCTCCCAGTGAGCTGTCCGTGAAAAGTGTTAGTGTCGGGAAAGGGGGGGGGGGGGGGAGTTATTGAGTTCCAAGGAAAAGGTGTTACAAGGAAGGGGATGCCGTGTCACACCCTCCGGTATCCCACTTTCACTCCTTGAGGACCCCTCATCCAGGTGATCCTCCCGTAATGGTCCACCCCCATGAACTGGATCCAAAAGTGATGGCTGTATCCTGGCCAGCTGGATGACAGATCCCCGGGGACTGGCAGGTAAGACACATTCAGGTTTCTCACACTGTATAACCGACATCGTTATTTTACCTGTGGTGAACATGGGCGGAGAGTTCAAGTATGATTCGCGCAACTGAACGCTCTCATCTCCCAAATTAAAATGTTGCCTAATGGGTGGAAACGGATTAGTGCCTGCCACAATGGAAGAGGAGCCAAACGTATTGTCTGCTCCAATTCAATCTCCAACCTCCAAAACGTTTAGCCAAATTGCATCCCCTCAAATTACTTTGTAGAGGCAGTCTGACCGGCGAGAGAGGAAGTTGAAGCACCATGGCTAGCGTCATGCTATTCTTCCAGCTACAGAAAACCAATGGAGCCTACAGGGGTTCAGGAAGCATAGCCTTACTTTTTTCCTCATACTGAAAGTATTCAAAGTCTTTAGCCGGCAATGTATATAACTTGAGCACAAGTATAATAAAATGTGCCTATTAGCCACACCCCCGCCATCCCAAACCACCTAACAGTCCAACAGCACTCTCTAGGCACTCCTTGGAGCACGTGCGCAAGCCCTGCAATTATATCTTTTCTCCACCACAGAGGGCGGGGCTAATGTTCGATGCAGTCTTTGTCCACAGCAAATGTAATAATTAGATCCTATAAGGTGCCTTCCTCACCCACGTTAGGATGTAGAATTAGCAGCCAGGAGACAGCATCCCACACTGCCCAACACAGCCCAACAGCACTATTTGGGCACTCCTTGGTGAAGTAGAGAAACTCTTGCTCGTGCAACTGATTCCTGACCTGAACGGACGTGTCGCCTGAGATCTCCTGGAAGGCAAGCTAACTGTGGGGTCAAACCCAAGCCTGAGAACCCCAGGCCAAACTCATCATCCAGATAGGTAGCAGGGTCCTGCCTCTTCATGTTTTTGTAACTTTTACAATCTCAAACACCAAATAGCATTCAGCGTTCTGCTCCTGCCACAATCTTACATGGTGTCACACCCCTGGAGCATCTTGCAACGCCTTCCTGACCATGGAAGCCAAATGCAACTGACCCCTCCCACCTTGTTTGTCACAGGCTCCTGAACAGTATTCATAGGTAACCACGAGACAGCCAATGGAGGAAGAGGGTTAGGGAGAAGTTGTGGATAGGTAGGGAGTGTTAGGATAACCGGAAAGAGGGTTAGGGTTTTTTGAATTTGGCAGGTAGGGGAGTAAAGGGAAAATTATACACATCATGAAACACATAAATGTAACTGACTTCCTTAATTTGTGAGTTATAAAACCTCCTGAAAACCTGCTCCTACCAACAGTGAAACATCCTTCTTGTTTAGGACATTGCTCGAAACAGTCATTCCCTAAAGAAGCGACTAACATAAGCATATGGTTTCTCTGCTGCCTGGCACAGATGTCTCCCAGTGGGTGCACTTATGAACTGGGATACGGTAGAACATGCCCCCTTATAGGAACTTTCACAAGAGCAAGCAGCACAAAACAACAGTGTCCCCAGCACCTCAAAGTTCATATTCACAGAATCTTCACTCTTTGTGGCTCAATGATTACAGTTCATGAGGACATGGCGTTTCGGTCAGACACGCACGTGGCAGCAAACAGATACACTGTACTTCCACTCTACTTGACTTTCACTAATGGGAGTTCGTAAAGGTACAGCATTTTAGGGAGTAATACACATTGCATCTTCAACAGAATACACAGTCTTCCCCGTTTCCTCCCTTCACCCTACATGTACTTCACAGAAGACTGGGGGGCCGACAGCACCTCCCCAGGCAATCCAGCTCCAGCGTAGAACAGCTGCCCGAGCCACATTCACTGTGTTGTGGTCTGCGCCTCCGTAATGGACAGGACACGAAAGGAGCCATGGCTCCTCAGAGCTCCAGCAGGAGTGTCCCTCGCTTCTCCTCACCACCGGGGCTGGGGTCCACCAGCTCTCCGTCCTGTTCTCCTCCCACCCATGCTTGCATGCATGCCAACAATCACCAACAAGCAGCACGAGCCAGGGAGGAGTTTAAATAGCAAGGGAAGGCATGTGTTTTTTTTTTCTCTCTCTCTCTCTCTCTCTCTCTCTCTCTCTCTCTCGCCGGGCTCCCAACAAGCCCCCCTCTAAGGCCCTTATCTAGATGGACACGATTAAATAATCTTACCAATCGGGCTGCATGCACTGCCTCCGACGGTTCCCAAGAACAATCCTCATGCCCACAATCCATCCAAGAAATCAAATACCAGAGTTTCTTGCTGCACCACTCGGAGTCCAAAATATGCTGCACCTCGAATTCATCTCGACCATCCCGCATCACGACCGTAGCCTTCTGTGTCATCACTCCAGGATCTGATGTTCAACCAAAGAAACATGAAAAACAGGATGGGTTCTCATATGCAAGGGCAGATGCAAATGCACCGCAGTCTCTGATACACATTTCACAATCGCATAGGGCCCAATGAAACAGGGCAAAAATGGACGGGACCCAAACAACTTGATATGCTGAGTGGACAACCATATTCGATAGCCCACCACATACTTGGGGCTGAATCATCTTTTCAGGTCTGCCTGCTTCTTATAGGCCACCTTGGCTCTGTCCAGATTTTGGGATGCCTTCTCTTGGACACCAAGAATCTCCTGAGTACGTTCCGTCACTGCCGGAATCTTATGAAACTCGGGTAACTCCTCTGGCACCATTTTGCAATTTTGCCCATACAAGCAGAAATGGGGGGACATACCCATCGAATCATGTTTGGCATTGTTATAACAGAATTCTGCCAGCCACAAAGACCAGACCCATGAGGATTTGCCCTCAGCCAGAAAACACCTGAGATATTGCTTCATAGTCGGATTAACTCTCTCGGTCTGACCATCCATCTGTGGATGGAAACTGGTGGATAGAGCACATGAGATTCCGAGCAACTTATAGAAAGCACGCCAAAACTGGGATGTAAATGGAGAGCCCCAGTCAGATACTATGGTTCTCTGTAACCCATGCAACTTCACTACATGTTGCAAAAACAATTTCACCAGTGTCCCTGCACTTGGAATACCATCATAAGGTACACAATGAGCTTGCCTAGTCAAGTAATCAACCACCACCAGAATGGTATCAAAATCTCCATCTCTGGGCAGTTCAGTAACAAAGTCCATAGATAAACATGCCCAGGTTCCTCGGGTGTGGGTAGTGGTAGTAACAGACCTGCCTATCTCACATGATCTTCTTTGGACCAAACACAGTTCTCGCACGCTGCCATATAGTCCTGTACATCGGAAGCCACGCCCTCCCACCAGAAATACCTCTGCACAATGTATCGAGTCTTCCTGAAACCAACATGACCCACCATGGAAGAATTAAGGCACCAAAACAAGGCCTTTCTCTCAACATTTCAGTTGGGAGAAACAACGTCCCTCCCGAATGAGTCTGGCACTGCCCTTCTTCACCCATCCCTTTCACTCCTTTTTAAGGACATGTTTGCATGCCTCCCCGAGCACCTCCTGAGTCCTTGCACCCACAATCTTCTCGACTGGAATAAAACATTGTTCTTCCTGGCACTGCCCTCCCATATTCTCCTGTCTGGACAGTGCATTAACATGTTGCACATTGCTCAATAGACTGAGAAAATCAAAATATCATCAATATATACAATCACCAATAAATCCAAATACTCACGCAACACCTCCTGCATGAAATGCTGAAAGGCTCGAGGAGCATTACATAAACCGAAAGGCATAAACCAGGTACTCAAACAAACCAGATTTTGTACGAAAAGCAGTGTTCCACTCGTCACCTCCCACCCTAATGAGGTGATACGCCCCCCTCAGATCCAACTTTGTATAAATCCTAGCCATCTTCATTCGATCTAGCAACACCGGAATCAATGGTAGTGGGAACCGACTCTTGATGCTAACCTTATTTAACGCCCTATAGTCGATGCAAGGCACAAATAACAATGGGGGCGAAATGGGTGATTTGGAATGACGAATGAACCCACATGACAACATTTCATGTGCCCTCCCCACACCACATTGTCATCTCCTGGGTCTGGGTGGAAATAGGACCAGATGTCAAACATGACCCATCTACTGCCTGTACCAACTCACTCTCCTTTAGTTGAGTGGGAAGTCCTAGCTTGGTTGCCAATGCGATATCAATGAAATTTCTGGTAGCCCCAGAATCCACCATTGCCCACTCCATCTCTTTACTATTGGCAAAAATAATGGTCACCAAAAGATAGATGTGAGGTGCCTTGATCTGTATCGTGTTAGCCACCACTGACGGGAACTCTGCCTCCTTAAGGCTCGGTGTAGTCGTTCCCCCACTTACTGAGCCGCCTCTTCTCCTGCCTCCGACTTTTTCTTATCCATGTTTCGTGCTGGGGAATTAGGACAGTTCTGAATGTAATGCCCTGACATCCCACAGTAAAGACACAAATTGTTAGTCTTCCTCCTCAGCTGACAATGGTCCCCGTACACTCTCAATCTGCATGTGCTCCACCTGCTCTCCTCCTGTGCATCCCACTACCTCCTTTCTTCTGTCTAGGTGTACAAATGGTACCCCATCAGTCCTCCTCTTTACCACTTTGCGCTCACACAATTTGTGATCTAACTGCAGGGCTAAATCAATCCATGTACTACATGATTCAACTCCTCTCTCAACCCCTAGTAAACCAAACCGCTTGATTTGGTTCTGGCCAAGCAGTCTCTACCACCAAGCGATTAAACTGTCACATAAGTCACCAAATCCTTAGTGCCCTGTCTAAGGGCTAACAGCTCCTTAGCTTGAGCCAAAGACACATTACGACGATCAAACAAACGTGCAAATTCCAGTGAACATCCCCCCAGTCATACATTATGGGATCATCCTTCTGTACTAAAGGGATTGCCCAAGCTGCTGCATGCTCTGACAAGTAGGAGATAACAAATGCCGTCCTAGCTTGGGCGGACTCAAATTCTGTAGGCTTATACAAAAAATTTAGTTTACACTGAATCAAAAAGGTGGGAAACTTTCTAGGGTCCCCCGACAAACATTTCTGCCTCTGCCAGTGAACCCCTAAATGTTGTTGCACCAGCTGTCATGATCCATAGAACGAGTCCCTTTTGGACTTCCTGGTCTCTGTCACAACGGGGCTTGCACTCCTTGGTACTTCCAACATGGCCGTCTAACGTGGTATGCTCTCGACCAGCATCCACGTCAGATGTAGCTCATTCTACAAAGAGACCACGCCCCTGTGCGTCTCAACGCTACCGCTTGCTGTGTCTAGACGTGTGCTCCGTAGTTCGCTGTAACTAATCTCTTGTTTCCTGGTTCCCGGACCCTCGATTTCCCCCTCTTCCTTTCCTCCCTCCTTACTCTGCCTTGATTTCCGGATCTCGTTTACCGCCTCCAAGTACACCTCCCTCGTTTCCTGGACTTCCCGGAGACTCCGAGTACCCCTGGACGCTGAACGCTACCTGGAACCAGAAGAGGCTCGCACGGGCTTGTACAAAACCCGATCCGTACGCAAGAAGCCTCCTTCCAAGAACTCCTGCAAGGATCGAACTCAGGTGAGAAAGGGGGAAATCCATGACAGATTGAGACGCCAAACGATCGAAGTTGAATCGGACATGGAGGCGGCCATTCAGGATCTCGTCGCATGCAAGAATTAACGACCGAGGTGCAGAATCTGAAAGCGGAAAATTTCACATTAAAACAATTAGTTTTGTCCCGTGATTCCGCTATAAAGGAAACTGTACTACTGGGCGGCATTGTAGATAAATACGATGGGTCTGCAAAAACCCTTTGTGGATTCCTTGACTCCTGTTAAGTCCACTTTACCTTTAAGCCCTACTACTTTTCTACCCCCAGGGCTAAGGTGGGCTTTATAATTTCACACCTCTCCGGAAATGCACTAACCTGGGCCACACCTTTAGTCAATTCTGGAGATGCCCTCCTGGATGATTACGACGGATTTATACAGGCCCTTAAAACCATGTTTGACTGCCCAGAACAGGTCTTTAGCGCCCAAGAACGTCTACTTGATTTCCAGCAAGGTTCCCAGGACATGCTTACGTATGTAACATGATTTAAACATTGGCTAAAGAAGCGGATTGGTCCTCAGAAGCATGCTTTACTCTTTTCCGAAGTGGGATAAATGAAGACATCAAAGGTGAACTAGCCAGAGTGGCTCGCCCAAGTTAATTCCAGGCCCTTATGGATCTCGCTATGCAGATAGACTTTCGTATCCAGGAAAGGAAGGCAGAGAAGAAGAAAACCAAGTTGCCCTTCCAGAAGGTTTCCATTGAGACCTCCTCGAAGTCTGACCCCACTCCTGTCTCTGTTAACGATCCAGAACCCATGCAATTAGGGGCCTTCCGTGGCCCCATATCCCAGCAAGAAAGGATGTGAAGGATCCACACGGGGTTATGTATGTATTGTGCCTCGGATAAACATCTAGTTAGTGTCCTCTAGCCCATCCACAGCATTCGGGAAACGCCAGCTCCCGATCCTAGATGGAGCAAGGCTTCGGGAGAGAGATGTTTGCTCCACATTTATTCCATCCTTGAACTCTCCTGGACAGAACAACCTAGTGATTCTACAGGCCTTTCTATCGCCATCCAAGAATGAGATCAACCCCATTTTGGCCTTGGTGGATTGTGGGGCCATGGGGATATTCATAGATCAATACTGGGTCTTTAGCCACCACATTCCATATGAAACTCGAGGCATCATGCAACCTGTGGAGGCGACTGATAGAAGACCTCTTTCTTCAGGACCCATAACCTTACAGACCAAAGAGATCCAACTCTCGATAAACCATCATCAAGAGGTGATCAAATTTGACATCATAAAGTCAGCTCATTACCCAATGGTACTGGGTATGCCCTGGTTACAGAAGCACAACCCATATATCAACTGGGCAGCAGGATCCTTGTTTCTTGGTTCTGAGCATTGCATGTCTCACTGTCATGATCTCTGCTTCCAAAAGGTCAAGACTTACCCAACTCCCTTGGAAGCAGAACCATAACCCAGGTTCCGAGCGCCAACCAGTCCCAATTGGGACCTTTGGGACCTTTGGGACCCTGTCCTGGCGCCGGTGGCGCCAGGCTCATAAATGTGCCCAGTCCCAGCGCTGGAAGCGCCGGGCTCATAATGCTTGGGTGGACTTACCTGCGGCAGACCATGCTGCTTACTTACCTGCCAGTTGAGCCTCTGATCCTCTTCTGTTTGGGACTACTTTTCCTGTTGGGTGGGGCAGGAGCCACTCCCTAGGTTCAGAACACTGGGACTCTTCTGGAAAGCAGGAACTCTTTTCTTTCCTAGGCGTGGCTGTGGAAAAAGACACCTAAGCACTACAGGAGGCTATTTAAACCACACCCGATGGATGAATCTTGCTTTGCGTTATTCTGCATCCTCTGCAGCAGAACGCTCATCGTGTCTTCTGCATCTGATCCTGGGCCTAAAGGAAAAGGCTTACCATCCTAAATCCAGTCTTCAGCAACACCTATAAAGACAAGAAAGTACAGGTTAGCACTACGGTCTTTAGTGACAGCGCATCTCTTACCTGGTCCATCGGCTGTCACCAACGCCTCGCGTTGCCTTCCGGCATCTAAAAGACAAAGGCTTACCTACTCTTCGCATGCTCCGGAGGTCTTCGCACTGCATTCCGGCATCTGTAAGATAAAAGCTTACCAACGCTTCGCACGCTCCGGAGGCCTTCGACGCTGCATCCCGCATCTGAAAGAATAAAGAAGGTGCGTTTAAAGACATTGGATAACTTTAATACTCACGTGCCATTACTCCTTCCCACGCCAAATCCAGTGGGTATTCCGGCACCTTCAGCAGCTCCGAACTTGTACCTGTAAGGTAAAAGGACAGTTAGTGCGCATCGTGAAGCAGGCAACAAGCGCTTACTTACGTGCTTCCAGGCGCTTCTATTTCTCACACGGGTTCCAACCTCAACTCACTTCAGCCCGCCATCCGCCATCGCCGGAACCCTGCAAAAACAAGAGACATCATTACAAAAGACATTTAAAGACATTTGAAATACCAGAACTTACCGTTCATGCAGTAAACGACGGACAGCAGTCCTCTGAGATCAAGAGGTCTGCACCCTTACCCAGTGAAGAAACTGGTTACGGCACCCTGCCCCGAGGCAGATGGAGAGCTCGGCGTTCACTTACCTAAGGTGAGAGCATTAACCTTGGGGTTCTACAGGAGAAGAGAAGGGAAGGGAAGAAGAGAGGGACACCCAATAACCCCAGTTCATTAATCCCATATTTTCTATCTGCAGACATCTTACTCTTCGAGTCAGGCATACAGTGCACAGAGGTCCAGCCCAAAGAGCCCACCGTGTGTTACACATCGTCTTTGAAGATACGGTATTCGCCCAGTCAAGACCGGCGCCTCTGCGGGAATCAGGTGAGCGTTACACTCACTGTCTATTCCTGGATTCCTCCTCGACATCTTCCGAAGGCACGCCAACAGACCAGCAAGGCCCATTCATGGTTTCAAATATCATACAGGTTCCTAAGGCCTATCAGGCTATAGTCCAGGCCCTACCCCCTCACAGACCTGAAGACTGCGCTATTGATACAGAACCTTCAGCAGTGATTCTCTTTGGAAGGATGTTCATTTTATCCAAACCCGAAAAAAGGGCCCTCCGAGAATACTTGGATACCAACCTTGAAAATGGCACCATAAGACCATCCAAATCTCCAGCTGGATCTTCGTTGTTTTTTGTTCCCAAGAAAGACACTAAAGAGCTTAGGCCTTGTCTTGATTATCGTGGATTAAATCAATGCACCCTCAAGGACCGCTACCCATTGCCCTTAATCTCAGATATCCTGGAAGCGGTGAGAGGAGCTGTAGTATTCACGAAATTGGATCTCAGGGGTGCCTACCATCTGATCCGTATCAAGGAAGGAGACAAATGGAAAACAGCCTTTAGAACACCCTTTGGTCACTTTGAATACCTGGTCATGCCCTTCGGACTCGCTAATGCCCCAGCGGTCTTCCAACGTTTCATGGATCGGGTGTTTTCTGACATGCTGTTCCTCTTCATCATAGTTTACCTGGACGATATCTTGATTTAATCCAAGGACCATCTAAAGCATGAAGAACATGTTAAGGAAGTTTTACAACGGCTACGTGAACACAAACTCCTAGCTAAACTCGAGAAATGCCTTTTTCATGTCTCTACTGTTCACTAGCTAGGATTTGTCATTAGTCCAGAAGGAATTAGAATGGACCACTCAAAGGTAAAAGCCATACTTTCTTGGCCTGTTCCCACTACCGTGAAACAGATTCAATCCTTCCTGGGGCTTGCCAACTTTTACCGGAAATTCATACCGTCCTTTTCTGAGATAGTTCAACCGATCATTGCATTGTTGAAGAAAGATACTCCCTTTCTCTGGACATCAGCTCAGGATAAGGCATTCCAACGATTGAAAGCAGAGTTTACTCAAGCCCCCATCCTAGCTCAACCTGATATTAATCGACCATTTCTAGTCGAGACAGATGCCTCCAACTATGCCATAGGAGCAGTGCTAAAACAGGAATTCGAGGACAAATTAGAACATCACCTTTCACGAACCCTGACTCGCAGCGAGACTCATTATTCCGTCTTGGAAAAGGAGCTGTTAGCCATCCATCAAGCCTTTGCAGAATGGCGTCATCTACTTCTGGGAGCTAAACATCCTGTTCAGGTCCGTACGGACCATCAAAATCTTCAAGTTCTACAATCTTTGGAATGTAGGAATAGTCGTCAAGCCTGTTAGGCCTACTTCTTTGCCCAGTACCGGTTCCACATCCATCATGTTCCCGGATCACAGAACATAATTGCTGATGCCTTATCCCGACGTCCCGACTACGAAACTCTTGAAGATCGATCCTTCCCAAAGATGTTTCCCCACACAATTTTTGTAGCCCAAGCAATCAGTCTACTGGAAGACATTCGGATGCAAACCCAGTCCTCTGAGATCTGGAAGGAATTTACGGGGAACAATCGGTGGAATCTCAGAACAAGAGACGGGTACCTGTTTAAGAATAATGGCCTGGTCATTCCCACACAGACTACAACAACGGATTATTAACCTCGGTCACGATACCCTTCACTCCGGACATCGTGGCGTCACCAACACCTTCCGTCTCATACAAAGACAATTTTGGTGGCCTAAAATGAAAATCGACGTTCAACAGTACATTCAAGCC
The DNA here is from genome assembly GCF_040938575.1 of Ambystoma mexicanum. Lineage (NCBI taxonomy): Eukaryota > Metazoa > Chordata > Amphibia > Caudata > Ambystomatidae > Ambystoma > Ambystoma mexicanum. Next base: position 39,813,335 of record NC_090921.1, read on the forward strand.
TGTGCAGTCTGCAATCAAAACAAGCATGATAACAAGAAACCAGCAGGTCTCTTACTTCAACCTACGCTACCGTCTAGGCCCTGGGAATTCATCGCTACGGACTTTATTGTGGAATTACCACCATCCAGAGGTTACACGACCATCATGGTCACCATTGATTTATTCACCCACATGGCTCATTTTACACCTTTGTACAAATTGCCACCTTACTCAGAACTCGCTGGCATCTTCCTGGAACACATATTTCGACTTCATGGACTCCCTTCCAAGATCATATCAGACAGGGGACCTCAATATATCTCTCAATTCTGGAAACACTTATGCCGTATTCTATGAATCCAACGTGCCCTCTCTTCAGGTTATCATCCACAGACTAACAGAGCTACCGAACGTGTGAACCAGACCCTGGAGCAATACCTTCGTTTTTTCACCACCAAGGTACAGGACGACTGGTCACTCTTAATACCTGTGGCTGAATTTGCCTACAACAATTCTGATCACTCAGCAGTCAAGACCAGCCTTTTTTCTTTGCAGCCAAGGATTCCACCCTTTGGTTCTACCTTCCATTCTCCCACATCCCACACCAGTACCAACAGTCGACTCCTGGATTGAAACTCTCATCAACGTACACAAGGAAGCCAAAGAACACTTAGAAAAGGCCCGAACTCACACCAAGCGTTATGCGGACTCCAAAAGAAGACCAGGAACTTCTTATGCAGTCGGTGATAAGGTCTGGCTGTCCTCGAAACTACTGCCTCGACATTTACGACCAAACAAACTGGATCCCCGGTACTATGGCCCTTTTTCCATAAAGGAAATCATAAACCCAGTAACATTCCGGCTCAAATTGCCAGACTCCTGGAAGAAGATTCATCCAGTTTTTCACACTTCTTTACTAAAACCTTACGTCCAGTCCTCCCGGAGGTCCTTCAGACCCAACCCTGTGGTTGTGGACTACCAGCTGGAATATGAAGTATCCAGAATATGCGACTCCAGTATAAACGGGGTCAACTTCAATACCTGGTTGAGTGGAAAGGATATCCTCCTAGTGAAAGAAATTAGGAACCATTTTTAAATCTGAATACCCCTTGATTGCTCAGAAGATATCATCTCATACACCCGGGCAAACCTGGTGGGACAGGTTTTCGGAGGAGGCATGCTGTCATGATCCATAGAACGCATCGCTTTTGGACTTCCTGGTCTCTGTCAGAAGGGGGCTTGCGCTCCTTGGTACTTGCAACATGGCCATCTAACGTGGTACGCTCTCCACCAGCCTCCATGTCAGACGTAGCTCATTCTACAAAGAGAACACGCCCCCGCGCGTCTCAACGCTACCGCTTGCAGTGGCTAGACGTGTGCTCCGTAGTACCCCTGGATGCTGAATGCTGAACGCACGCTGGAACCAGAAGAGGCTAGCGCTGGCTTGTACAAAACCCGATCCGTACGCAAGAAGGCTCCTTCCAAGAACTCCTGCATGGCTCAAACTCTGGTGAGAAAGGGGGAAATCCGTGACACCACCACAGTACGTGATCGAGCCAATTACCCAGAGGTAGAAGCTGCTGTGCATCCCGCTGAAGCGACATACCTTGAGCAATTAAGCAACTAACCTGCATTTCCAATGTAGCAGTCTCCTGCTGAGACTGGAGCAACTCTGCTTGAATATCCTTTAGTGCCTTGAGCACCTCAGTTAAGGGTGGAGGGGACTCCATATGGCTTAGGTGGTGTTATTTTCCCACTTTGGGAGTTGGTGATTATGTCACTCGCCTGAAGTATCTCGCAACTCCTTCCTGTCCATGGAAGCCAAATGCAGTTGACCCGTCCCACCTTGGTTGGCACGGGCTCCTGAATAGTATTACCTGGTACCACAAGGCAGCCAATGAGGGGGAAGAGGGTTATGGAGAAGTTGTGGATAGGTAGCGGGTGTTAGGATAACTGGAAAGAAGGTTAGGGTTTCTTGAATTGGACAGGTACGGGGAGTAAAGGGAAAATCATACACATCATGACACATAAATGTAACTGACTTCCTTAATTCTTGAGATACGAAACCTCCTCAAAACATGCTGCTACCAACAGTCCAACATCCTTCTTGTTTAGGACATTGGGCATCATTACGAGTTTTCCAGGAAGAAAAGAGAAATACTGACATGCCGGTGCTACCGTGTCCGTGTAGCACTGCTGCCGGAATCAACGGTTGATTCTGAGTCAGCGTGCATGCGCATCCCGGGATTGCTGCAAACGGTAGCAGCCAGGATGTGTGTAACTTGCCCAAAAAAACATACCGCATCCTCTCTGACACTAACTCTGATTCAAGTCTTTGTGCATACCGTGGTTACCAGTACCGGTATTACCGGCGCTGGAAAGAACGTCATCATTGGAACAGGAAATGTACCGGCGGCCATTATTAAAACACAATCCATTGCAATCCTCAGTACACAGGAGTGTGAGGCAAAATCGGAGCCACTGCTTACATTGTCAGACATGTCTACAAGACAACCTGCTGTTCGTAAGCGCAAGCCTAGGTTCAGGTAACCTGAACCGAACATGCTTGCGGACAAACTTGTTGAACACCATGCCGAGGTGTTCTGCACCGATCTACGCCGCCAAACACAGACCCAGAAGGCTATCTGGGAGGAGGTTGCCTGGAAGGTGTCGGTGGTGGGGACAACATCCAGGGCAGTGCAGGACTGTAAAAAGAGGCGGAAAGATCTACGTCTGTGTGCGCGCAACCTCCTGCCTCACAGCGTGCCCAGGGCATGGCCACTGGAGGGGGACCACCATCTCCTATTAAACTCCAGGCATGGGAGGAAACGTATCATGCACATTAAGGTGATAGAAGGGGTCGGAGATGCAGAGGTTGGAGATGTGTCATCCAATGATGCCAGTGAGTCCCCGTAAGGCCAAAGTCACATCACACACCATGTAACCCCAATGAAAATGGCTAGGCCAATATGTCAAGTATGTTGAACCAGAGTCCCTGCTGGCATTCCACCCACCGTCAACCTTGTTGCACACATGCACATTGCACTTGCCTGCAACCTCCATCCATACACCACTCACACATCACACAGGTCCCCTGCATTGCCCCCACTAATCCCATCTGCATGCACTCAGACACACATTCCCCAGACAATGCATTACTGCTGTAGTCACCGCTGTGCTACCACATGGCCAAAGTCACGTCTGTGTCACGTACAACCACCATGTCACACACACAACATAGAGGAAAGGAAGAGAGATCGACACTCTCCCCCGAACCACGGAAGCTGAATGAATTTGACCCTCCCACCGTGGTTGACACAGGCACCTGGTACAGATAACAGGTTGCCACGTGGCAGCCAATGGGGGGAAGAGGGGTTAGGAAGAGGTTGTGGATAGGGTGGGGGATTTAGGAACACCGGAAAGAGGATAAGGAAACCCTACGTGGGATAGGTAAGGGGAAACACAGGGAAGAACCCTAACCTGTCTAGACATATGTCATAACAAGATTTCCATGGTTAAGGCAGTGGTACCCGTAATGATAACACATGATATTTTACTGTTCCCCAGATCCTCTAATGACCTGCCTTACACCTGGGAAGCACACCTTACTATGTTAAACCCCTCCAAAACCGAAATCATGGTATGCGGCAACCTGGAACTTCTTCCACAACCACTACCCTGGCCATCCACCATGGGCAACTCTCCGACCCCCTCCAACTCAGTGAAAAATCTTGGATGCACCCTTGACTCTGACCTAACACTCTCGCGCCAAGTCAACAATGTCGAAAAGTCCTGCCACTACGACCTTAAAACCCTTAGGCGCATCTTTCCATATCTCTCCTTTACCAACAGACTCTCCGCAGTCCAATCAATCGTTATATCAAGACCGGACTACGCAAACCCCCTATACCTCGGAGTCAATGCTTACCAACTGTATAAACTCCAAAGGGCACAAAACACGGCAGCCAAATTGCTTCTTGCGCTTGGCCCAAGAGACCACATCTCCCCAGCCCTTAAAACGCTGCACTGGCTTCCAGTAGCCCGAAGGGTGACTTTCAAAACCTTGTGCATCTCCCACCGAGCATTGCATAAAACCCGACCTCAATATCTTCAAGACAAACTAAAACCCTACAACTCCCCTCGCACCTTAAGATCAAGCTCAGCCGGCCTCCCAGTCATTCCGAAGACAAACTCAATCAGGTTAGGTGGATCATCCTTCTCAGCCTTGGTCCCCGCGCTATGGAACTCACTCCAACCCCACATCCGCCAGACTGAGGATTTAATGTCTTTCCGCAAACTGCTGAAAACCTGGCTCTTCCCCTAAAACCAACCCATACCAAACTAATCCAAACAGTCCAACAGCAGCTCAATGACACCAATCCATCAAACCACTGGATGCGAGAATCTGGCAGCTAACGACCCCCAATGTAAACTAAAAGGGCAAACATAATTAAATTAATAAAGTAGATCAAGCAGTGAAATGGTTAATGAGAATAAATCACACGGGAACTTGAAAGAGATTTAAATTCCCAAAATGGATAGAATACATGCGGAGCGAACAAAGTGAATGGCGTGGATGAATTACTTAGAACAAATAAATATATAGTCTGAATGAATGTGGTAATCGAATGAATATGTAGACCAATGAGTATACGGAATGGATGAACATGTTGAGTGGACGAGTGTGTAGAGCGGCTGGATGTGTAGAACGGACAAGCGTGTAGAGCGGATGAGCACGTAATACAGGGAAATGAGTAGAACGCAGAAGCGTGTAAAACAGATGAATGTCCAGAACGGATGAGAGTAAACGGGATAGGTATGTAGAAAAAACGAGTATGTGAACCTGATGAGTATGTAGAGCACATCAATATGAATAACGCATGAATATGGAAGTGCAGAGAGTGTGTAGACCTAACGAACGTACAAAGCAGAGGAGTGTACAGAGCGGAGGAGTGTACAGAGCGGAGGAGTGTATAGAGCGGAGGAGCGTATAGAGCGGAGGAGCGTATAGAGCGGAGGAGCGTATAGTGCGGAGGAGCGTATAGTGCGGAGGAGCGTATAGTGCGGATATCCGTTGAATGGATAGGCCGGATGAGTGGATAAGAGCAGATGAGTGGATAAGAGTGGATGAGTGGATAAAAGCAGATGAGTGGATAAGAACGGATGAGTGGATAAGAGCGGATGAGTAGATAAGAGCGGATGAGTGGATAGAGCGGATGAGTGGATAGAATGGATGAGTGGATAGAGTGGACCAGTGGATAGAGTGGACGAGAAGATAGAACGGTTGAGAGGATGGGTGGATAGGGTAGATGAGTGGTTTGAGTGGATGAGAGGATAGAACGGTTGAGAGGATGAGTGGATAGAACAGTTGAGAGGATGAGTGGATAAGACGGATGAGAGGATGAGTAGACAGGGCAGATGTGTGGATAGGGCAGAGGAGAGAATGAGTAGATAGGGTGTTTAAGTGGATAGGACGGATGAGAGGATGAGTGGATAGGGTGGATGAATGGATAGGGTGGATGAGTGGACAGGGCGGATGAGTGGACAGGGCAAATGAGTGGATGAGTGGATAGAATGGATGAGAAGATGGAACGGTTGAGAGGATGAGTGGATATGGCAGACTAGAGGATGAGTAGAAAGGGAAGATGAGAAGATAGGGCGGATGAGTGGATGAGTAGATAGGGCGGATGAGTGGATAGTGTGGATGAGTGGATAGTGTGGATGAGTGGATAGTGTGGATGAGTGTATAGAATGGATGAGTGGATAGAATGGATGAGTGGATAGAGTGGACCAGTGGATAGAGTGGACCAGTGGATAGAGTGGACGAGAAGATAGAACGGTTGAGAGGATGGGTGGATAGGGCAGATGAGTGGTTTGAGTGGATGAGAGGATAGAACGGTTGAGAGGATGAGTGGATAGAACGGTTGAGAGGATGAGTGGATAAGACGGATGAGAGGATGAGTAGATAGGGCAGAGCAGAGGATGTGTAGACAGGGCAGATGTGTGGATAGGGCAGAGGAGAGAATGAGTAGATAGGGTGTTTAAGTGGATAGGACGGATGAGTGGATAGGGCGGATGAGTGGATGAATGGATAGGGTGGATGAGTGGACAGGGCGGATGAGTGGACAGGGCAAATGAGTGGATAGAGTGGATGAGTGCATAGAATGGATGAGAAGATGGAACGGTTGAGAGGATGGGTGGATAGGGCGGATGAGTGGATAGAGTGGATGAGAGGATGAGTGGATAAGGTGGATGGCAGGATGAGTAGATAGGGCGGTTGAGACGATGAGTAGATAGGGTGGATAAGAGGATGAGTAGATAGGGTGGACGAGTGGATATGGATAGAATGGATGAATGGATAGAGTGGATGAGAGGAAGGAACGGTTGAGAGGAAGGAACGGTTGAGAGGATGGGCGGATGAGTGGATAGAGTAGATGAGAGGATAGAACGGTGAGAGAATGAGTGGATAGGGCGGATGAGTGGATAGGGCAGATGAGTGGATAAGGCGGATGAGTGCTAGAGCGTATGAGTGGATAAGTGTACAGAGTGGATGAGAGGATAAAGCGGAGGAGTTGACAGAGCATATGACTGTATAAGGATACAGAGTGAATGAGTGTACAGAACGGACGAAGATATAGAACAGATGAGTGTAGAGGGACTATATAGGACAGGATAGTGCTGTTGAATGCGTGAAAAGGCACAAGTGCTTAAAGCATATGAGTACGTGGAGCAGAAGAGTGCGGGGAGCAAAGAGCGCGGGGATCAGATAAGTGCGTACAGAGGATGAGTGCGTAGTGGGGATGTGTGCGTAGTGGGGATGTGTGCGTAGAGGGGATGAGTGCGTAGAGGGGACGAGTGCGTAGAGGGATGAATGCGTGGTGGGGACGACCTCATAGAAGGGATGAGTATGTAGAGGGGGTGAGCGCGTAGAGGGGATGAGTGTGTAGAGGGGATGAGTGCGTAGAGGGGGTGAGTGCGTAGAGGGGGTGAGTGCGTAGAGGGGGTGAGTGCGTAGAGGGGGTGAGTGTGTAGAGGGGGTGAGTGCGTCGTGGGGATGAGTGCGTCGTGGGGGTGAGGACGTAAAACTGTTGAATGCTTAGAGGGGGAGAGTGCGTAGAGGAGGACGTGACGAATATACTATGATTTGAATGCAGTGAATGTCTGAAAGGGCATATAACCCATCTTATCCCACCACCACGCTTACTCTCTCCTTACATCATCACTCAACTAGAACACAGAGATACTATGACACCATTCAGTATAACTGTTCTCATACCAACACTCGCCGCTCACTCCACATCATTCTAAGCAATCACTGCAGGTTACACACCCCCCAGCCAGGCGTTCTCCTCAGGCCTAACGCAGCCACATCCGATCTGGATAAATCCTGCCAGAACAAACACATACTCCTGACCTCTCAACCGGCACACCTACCGCTAGAAAGCAGCTATCACAAATACCGCACGATCTGCACACATATCCTGTGCTCACACGCACCCTTTGTTTTTTGACTCTCTCTACTCTCTGTACAGTTATGAACTTCGGTTCCCAAGGGCGTTCAACCTACCAGCGCCTTCAGACCATACCAATGGTATATAAGACGCTATATAAATGCAAAATAACAATAACAATGTGCGCTTAATCATGATAAGCCATAACAGAAAACATGTAGCAAGCAACGAAATGGAACACATACACATGGGGATTTGCCCAACATGATATAAAATAACACATGGCCCCTTGGGCAGGCAAAAGCAACACACAACACAGAAATAATTACTCTCCTAGTTTGCAGCACTAAGAGAATTTTGTTTAATGGCCAAAGACAGTAGGATTACTTAACTGCATGAACGGCTTCTATCTGGCCTCTAATGTTTGAATTGAGAAAGCGTTACTGGCATATTTAGCATGTGACCAAATGCCTTGTCCATAAATTCCTAAGAGTTTTTCCCAAGTACTTATCTGTGGTCTAGGAGCCCCTGGGGACTACCCAGATGTGGAGAACACTGCAATAAATCAACCGATAGCCTCGTAACACATATACATTTCCTTGCGTGTCCCCAGTACTTATCTGAGGTCTGGGAGCCCCTCGGGACTTCCCAGATGAAGAATCGTAGCGCCTTAAATCAGTCCGCTGCCATCCTGACTGTCCCGTGCGGCAAGGTCCTTAATAGTATCAGTAAGCAAGAACACCATCAGTCTTCCATGTCCGCCCGCCGCCGACCGCTCCCTGGAATCAGAATAAGCCACACCTGCAGCATGCTGTTGCCTGTTAATAAGCTGTTCTTAATTAGAGACAGCTGGCAATGCATGCACGTGCAGGACTACCCAGTGCACTGAGGATGCTGGGTAATGTAGTTCCAGGTCCTCCCAGCGCTAATATGCAAACCGTAGTACTCCCCTTCGGTGCCAGCCCCTATTCCTGACATTACCTCCTCTCCCAGGGCCCTTTACAAACCCGGTTTCTCCGGGTGTCACAAGTGGAATTGTTTCACCAGCCTGGGAACATGGACATCTCTTGCGGGTTCCCAAGAACAATCCTCTGGCCCATAGCCTTCCCATTGAATCAAATACCATATTTGATGATATCTTCTTTTGGCATCCAAAATGCGTTTTACTTCGTATTCCGCTTGTCCTTCCTTTACCAACGCCGGAGGTCTTTTAATAGTCATCCCAGGAGCTGCGGGTTTAAGCAGAGACACATGGAATACCGGGTGTATAGGTATAGTCTTAGGCAAACGTAATTTCATAGCTGTGGATGACACACATGTGAGGATTTCATAGGGTCCAATAAATCTAGGCATACATTTTCGAGATCCCACTAGAGACAGATTTCTCGTTGACAACCAAACCCTGTCTCCTGTTTTATAACGAAGACTCTCTTGCCTATGTTTATCAGCTTGTCTTTTATATGCTTCCTTTGCCTGCTCCAAATTGGTGCGCACTCTCTGTCTGATCTTGAGAAGCAACTGTTTTCGGCTCTGTAACACTGGCATCTTCTCCATATCAGGTAAGTTCTCCGGTATCATGTTTTGTTCATGCCCATACAAGCATTCATTGGGGGCCATACCTAGTGACGTGTATAACGTGTTATACATAAATTCTGCCAACCATAATGCCTGCACCCAAGAATCTCGACCATCCCCCAAATAGCCTCTCAGATATTGCTTGAGTGTTTGATTCACCCGTTCCGTCTGACCATCAGTTTGAGGATAGTAACTGGTAGACAGAGCACAGTTGATTCCCAACATGCGACAGAAAGCGCGCCAAAACTTGGAGGTAAATTGAGGGCCTCGATCTGATACTATGCTCTTTGGCAGCCCATGCAATCGAGCCACGTTTTGAAGAAACAACTCTGCTAACCTGCCTGCTCCAGGTATTCGTTCACAAGGAATAAAATGGGCTTGTTAGGACAAAAAAATCTACCACCACCCAAATAGTGTCGAACTGCTTATCAGGTGGAGGATCTGTGATGAAATCCATTGATATGTGAGTCCATGCTTTCCCAGGAGTTGGTAATGGTTGTAACAACCCTCTTTTTTTAACATGATCTGTCTTGTTCCGCATGTAATTTTCGCAGTGTAATAGATATTTTCGCACATCCTGCCTCAAATTAGGCCACCAAAAATATTTATCCAACATAGTTTGCATCTTTCTTTAGCCTGAATGACCGGCCAAAGGGGAATTATGTCACCAGTATAAAGCCTTGTTCTGCAATTCCCTGGTAGGCAAAAACAATCGATTGTGATGATAGGGCAACCCTTCTCGCACCATTCTTGCAGGATGAGTGTCCCGCCACTTCTGAAGCTGTATGGTGGGTAGAGCTCTCTTTACCTCATCAATGAATGCTTTAGTAATAGCCCCAATGACTTTTTCCGGAGGAATGACTTCTCTTACTTCGCCCACATTATCCAAATTTTGGTGCCTAGACAATGCATCTGCTTTCCCATTGTTCTTTCCCAGCCTGAATGTTACTACAAAATTAAATTCATTGAAATATTGGGACCATCGAGAAGTTGTCGAGGACTACGTTTTTGAGCAGTCTTGAAGTATTGAAGATTCTTGTGATCAGTTACCACTACTACCTGATGCTTGGCCCCCAATAGATAATGTCTCCATTCTAAAAAGGCTGTTCGAATAGCCAACAACTCCTTGTCAGTGATGGAGTAATTCTGTTCATGCCCCGATAACTTCCTAGAGTAAAACGCTACTGGGTGCCATACTCCCTCCTCATCCTTTTGTGACAAAATAGCACCTATTGCCACATTACTGGCACCAGTCTCCACCTGGAAAGCTCGATCCGTGTCAGGATGTTTCAACACCGGTCCTGTAGTGAATGCTACCTTCAACTCCTGAAAGGCCCTTTCAGCATCTTGACTCCAACTAAATGGTACTGCTTTTTTAAGCAACTGAGTAATTGGAGTAACATTTTTTGAAAAATTGCTAATAAAACGCAGATAGAAGTTGGCAAACCCTAAAAAGGATTGTACATCCTTGATACATTGCAGAGAAGGCCAATCTGTCACTGCCTGTACTTTCTTTGAATCCATAACCACACCCTCTGGGTTTAGGATAAAACCCAAAAATTCCACTTGTCTAGTGTGAAAAGCACATTTTTCCAATTTTACACAAAGCTGGTACTCCTGTAATCGAGTAAGCACGGCCCTCACATGCTTGACATGCTGCTCTTGTGACTCTGAATAAATCAAAATGTCATCGATATAAACTATAACAAAAACATCAATGAAATCCCTCAACACTTCTTGCATAAAGAACTGAAAAGCCGCCGAGGCATTACATAAGCCAAACGGCATGACCAAGTATTCGAACAATCCAAACTTTGCTGTTTTCCATTCATCCCCCTCCTTTACTCTTATCAGATGGTATGCTCATCTCAAGTCCAATTTAATTTATATCTTTGCCGCCCTCACTTGATGCATTAAAACTGAAATTAAAGGTAATGGAAATCTATTTTTAATTGTTACCTTGTTGAGGGCACGATAATCAATACAGGTACGCAGCGTACCTTCCTTCTTTGGAACAAAAAATAAAGGTGAGGAGACCAGGGAAGTGGAATGTCTAATGAATACTTTCCCTAACATGTCATCCAGATACTCTCTAACGTGTTGATTTTCTGTTTCTGTCAGGGCGTAAATTCTACTGCATGGTAATTTGGCCCCCTCCTCTAATTTAATGACAATCATATGGTCGATGTGGAGGTAATTTCTCAGCTCCACCATTTTCAAAAACATTTGTAAAATCTCGGTATTCGGGGGGAAATACCTGAGTCCACCCCTCCTAGTGCCTGCTCTGTTCTCATATGGGCAGCCAACCCAACTGTCAACCCCTTTTTTGGTAACCTGTGTTCACGACATCCCATCTCTTCAAACCATACTGTTTGCTTTCCCCAATCAATCCGGCGATTGTGTTTCACGAGCCAAGGCATTCCCAACATTAAGCCGAACTGGGGTGCTGCTATCAAATCAAAAGTGATTTCTTCTTGATGACCTGATGCACATATCATGTGCAAGGTTTGTGTCTGCTGTCGTATAGGGCCTGACACCAAAAGGGACCCGTCCACTGACTGGACTCCTTCCACCCGCTGTTTTATCTTGTAAGGGTAACCCTAACTGCGTAGCCACTGTAATAGCCACGAAGTTACCTGTAGCCCCTGAATCCACCATAGCCGGTACTACCTGTTTGGAGATTGCCCAACATAGTCTCACTAGAATATACAAATGATAGGTCTTACCTCCTACTGTTTTTGCCACCCATTTGGGGAACCTTGATTCTTTCGGGCCAGTCACCTGAGTTCCCCCTAAGGTCGGCCCAGCTCTTTTCCCGCTTCCTTTTTGCCCCGTTCTCCTTCTACATTCCTCTGTGGCGTAATAGGGCAAGTGCAGATACAATTTTCTGCTTGTCCACAATACAGACACAATTTGTTAAGCTTACGCTGTTCCTTCTCTGCCTCTGATAATGGTCCTCTTACACTACCAATCTGCATTGGTTCCACCTCACTCCTTCCCCCCTACTCCTATCTAATCTCACAAACGGAGCTGCTTCAGGTCTTTTCTTATCTCCTTTTCTTTCATTCATTCTGTGATCTAACCTGAGCGCTAAGTCTTTCATGGCCGTACAGCTACTTCGTTGTGGCTCTACTTGAGCAATAGCATCCTTCAGATCCTCCTGTAGCCCTTTATAAAATAATACTGTCTGCTTAGCCACGGGCCATTCTGTTTCAATCACCAACCTATTGAACTGTGTCTCATACGTTACCAGATCACGTGCCCCTTGCTTTAATCCCAACAACTCCTTATCTTGGGCCAGCGACACATCCCGTCTATCAAATAATCTACCAAATTCTGTCAGGAAATTATCCCAATTATACAACAAAGGGTCATCTTTCTAGACCAGCGGCATTGCCCATGCTGCTGCATCTCCTGTCAAATAGGATATAAAAAATGCTGTTCTAGCCTGAATCGTTTCGAATGCTGTGGGCTTGCACACAAAATGGAGTATACATTGCTTAAAAAATGTTATATATTTTCGGGGATCTCCTGAGAAACGTTCTGGTGCTGCCAGGGGTACACTACTGGGAGGTTGCACGATGACCGTAGGGTTCCGACTGGTAGCACTTCCCATAGTATTAGATGTACTAGGACCCTCCAACGGGGTCCCTTGCGCTGTCAATCCTTGTACCTGTGCCTTCAGCATAGTAGATTCCTGCCTGGCCTGTGCTAATTCCAACTGAATATCTTGTAAAGCCTTTAGCACTTCGGCTAAAGGTGGAGGAGTTGCTTCCATTTGGCTTGGGTGGTTGTGAGTATCCCAATATGGGGGTGGCTTATTATCTCACACACACAACTTAGAATGAATTCGACCCTCCCACCGTGGTTGGCACAGGCACCTGTTACAGATAACAGGTCACCGCGTGGCAGCCAATGGGGGGAAGAGGGGTTAGGAAGAGGTTGTGGATAGGGTGGGGCATTTAGGAACACCGGAAAGAGGATAAGGAAACCCTACGTGGGATAGGTAAGGGGGAACGCAGGGAACAACCCTAACCTGTCTAGACATATGTCATAACAAGATTTCCATGGTTAACGCAGAGGTACCCGTAATGATAACACATGATATTTTACTGTACCCCAGATCCTCTAATAACCTGCCTTACACATGAGAAGAACAAGTTACTTTCTTACCTGGTAACGTTCTTTCGATGGGATGGTCCGACGACGTATTCCATATCTATGACATGTAATCAGCACACATGTCATAGATATGGAATACGTCGGAGGACCCAATCCCCTCGAAGCACACCTTACAACGTGCCCTTAATCATGATAAGCCATAACAGAATACATGTAGCAAGCAACGAAATGGAACACATACACATGGGGATTTGCCCAACATGATATACAATAATACATGGCCCCTTGGGCAGGCAAAAGCAACACACAACACAGAAATAATTCCTCTCCTAGTTTGCAGCACTAAGAGCACTCCGTTTCATGCCCAAAGACAGTAGGATTACTGAGCCGCATGAACGGCTTCTATCTGGCCTCTAATGTTTGAAGTGAGAAAGCGTTACTGGCATATTTAGCATGTGACCAAATGCCTTGTCTATAAATTCCTAAGAGTTTTTCCCCAGTACTTATCTGTGGTCTGGGAACTCCTCGGGACTACCCAGAGCGGAGAACACTGCAATAGATCAACCAACAGCCTTGTAACACATATACATTTCCTTGCATGTCCCCAGTAATTTTCTTGTGGTCTGGGAGCACCCTCGGGACTTCCCAGACTAATAATCGTAGCGCTGTAAATCAGTCCGCTGCCATACTGACTGTCCCCTGCGGCAAGGTCCTTAATAGTATCAGTAAGCACGAACACCATCAGTCTTCCATGTCCACCTGCCGCCGAATGCTGCCTGGAATCAGAATAAGCCACACCTGCAGCACACCATTGCCTGTTAATAAGCTGTTCCTAATTAGAGACAGCTGGCAACGCGCGCATGTGCAGGACTACCCAGTGCACTGAGGATGCTGGGTAATGTATTTCCAGGTCCTCCCAGCGCTAATATGCAAACCGTAGCACTCCCCTTTGGTGCCAACTCCCATTCCTTACACACCATCAGCATATGACAAGATGCACACATCAAGGACACCTGTGGCACACTTGTCACACCCACCATGTCCCATCCCGCTAAATCACCATCAACACAGCAACCGCCATAGGCAGCAGTTACATGTGAAACACATCCGTTTCACAATAAGGCACATGTCAAAGAGCTTGTGTGGCACACCCCTAACACCCAAACCGGTAAACAACAGTACCTCAGGTACAACACACTGCTCACACCATGTCCCCACACCACACATCCAACCACAGTGCATCCCCCACACATGCATGGGTGCACCATGCCATGCCCTCCACCAAGTCCATGACAATGTACATATATTTTGAAGTACTAGCATTGATGTCTGTCTGATGGATCCACACCCATCACTGGCCAGCACATGTGCCAGCAGACCGATCCGCCAACAACACCTGCGTCCCAAGCCCCCCCCCCGCAAGTGGGAGGCCCCTGTGTTGCAACCCCTCCCACTAGCAGGAGGCACCTGCATCCCAGCCCCCCCCCACACCAGCAGGACGCACCTGCCCCCCAGCCACTTCCAGCTGGAGGAACCTGGGACCCAGCCCCTCCGCCAGCAGGAAGAACCTGCTCCTCTTCCACAAGGGAGTGGAGTGGACAACATTGGGGGCGATGGTGGAGTGGAGAACATACCCAGTGACTAGAGCTATGGGAAACGCTGCTGGATTTAGTCCCATGGGCCCTTGGAGCCCAAAACCCATACAACGACCACCACTGCATAATGTACGTGACATTGATGGGCGCCTCTCAAGGATGATGGAACGTCAGCAAGCAATGCATACGATGGTGCCGCAATACCTTTCCGAGGCCCAGCTCATGCGGCAGACAATAAAGGACACTGCCAGGAACTGAGCCACAGAGGGAGTGTACCATCTGGCATGGTCGTGTGAGGGAGGGCAATGGCAGCATCTCCTCCCTTGTAGAGTCAATAGCTGTGTTGGTCCAGGCAATAGTCGAGCAACAGCACATAACTCCACTGGGGCCATCCTCCAGCACAACATCCACTAGTTCCCGGGAAAGCAGCCCTTTGCGTCAATTGCAGCGGCTTACTCGCTGCCTGGCAGAGGGTCACACCCCTCTGACAAAAAGGGGGCATAAATAGAAGAAAGATGCGGTGCGTGTGGGGAGGTATAGTTGAGGAGGGGGTGTGGAGAGGTATAGTTGGGGAAGCGTTTTAGGGAGGGTGTGTGTGGAGGGATATTTGGGGAGGGGGTGTGGGGAGAGTAGGACGGATGGTAGTGGTAAGGACATTCACATTTGTACTTAGTTAATCTTGTCACATTACATCTGGTGTAGCAAAAAAACCTGACTGTACATTGCTCTTTCAGTGTGAGTGCATTTATTCATGTACAGTGTCCAGTGCCCAGTGTGAACCATATCCAGTGCCCAATGTGCTTGATGTCCAGTGCCGTGTCTGTCATATTTGCTCAAAGGTAGTGGTGAATTAGTTCTCGCCATGTGGCACGTCCATCATTTCCATCGTGGCGCTGTGCATAATCCTTCTCACCATCATCCTCAGCCTCTGGTGGCAGTATGTCCATGTCGGGGGGCAGGGGGACGTTGCGCCGGATGCACATGTTGTGCAACATGGCACATACTAGCACAACTTTGCCACCTTTTCTGGCCAGTACGAGGGCTCCACCAGATCTGCTGAGGCAGCGGAACCTGGCGTTCAATGGGCCAAACATCTGCTCAATGGTGCAGCGAGTGCGTACATGGGCACGCTTGTGCCTGTTGTGGGGTTGCCCGATGGGGGTCAGCAGCCATGATATCAGGGGATACCCGGCATCAACTGCACGGCATCAAGAGAAAGAGTACATGTCAATTTCCTTGACATTTCATGTTGCTACAGGCTGTATGGTGTCCATTTGAGAAGACTAACATGCACAGGCAATAATAAATGTGCATAGCATATCTTCTTTTCAGTGTACCCCCAGGGAACCTAGGCAGGATGCGTGGAGGGGCGCGGGGGGCCCAGTGCAGTTGCTTTCACATGGACCATTCACAGTCAACTTGGCCTCTGCGATGTCCGTACGACTGACACCAATTGATGTGAAATCCATTGATGTGTTACAAATGAAGGTGGACTGTCCCTGTGCAATGGTACTTTAGACATTAATGTGATTAGTATTAGTGATTTAGTGGTATTCATGGTATGGAACAAGTTACTTACCTGTAACTGTTCTTCTCCAGCATGGGTCTGGCATGGATTCACATGCTCATGAATATTCCCCGTCGTCAGGCCGGGAATCCTCGGTATAGAAAAAAATCAGTATCTGTTTCGTTTCTGATCTGTCTTTCTTAGTAGTAACCAATCACTGGTCTCTGGGTCATACTGCCCCCAGCCAATGACTGCCCTCTCCCTAAACCCCGCCTCCGGCAGCCATCCTCAGATTTGGTAGCACGTAAAGTGGCAGTATGACCAAGTGAAGAGCCGCAGAGGGGTAGGCGGGAGGGTTCGCATGTGAATCCATGCCAGACCCATGCTGGAGAACAACAGTTCCAGGTAAGTAACTTGTTCCTTCTCCAGCATGGGGTCTGGCATGGATTCACATGCTCATGAATAAGAGAATACATAGCAGTACACACATACACAACCACGGGAGGTGGCAACAGGCTCTACATTAAGCAATACAACTCAACATTAAGCAACTCTTACCTCCTCACCAGGCTCACCTTAGGCGAACAGGTTGCGCAGCACTGCTTGGCCGACCTTGGACTCCTCCCTGGAGTCCCGAACGACGCAGTAGAATCTTGTGAAGGTGTGCGTCGACCTCCACTTCGCAGCCCTGCAGATGTCCAGCAGGGGCACACCAGACAGGAACGCCGTGGTAGCAGCGATCGCTCTGGACGAATGGGCTCTCGGACGGCCAGGCAGCTGTTGGTTTGCCAACCGGTGACAGTGCATGATGCAGCCGGAGAGCCATCTGGAAATGGAAGTCTTCGAGAGAGCCTTCCCTTGATTCACAGTCCCAAAGTTCACAAACAGCTGTGACGTCTTCCGAAAACTCTTCATGCGGTCCACGTAGAACTTCAGCGCTCTAGCTACATCCAGCGAGTGCAAAGTCCTCTCGGCCGGCGACGGGAAGAAAACTGGCAACACCAAGGGCTCGTTGAGGTGGAAGTTCGGCGGCACCTTGGGCATAAAGGATGGGTGTGTCCTCAGCACCACCCTCGTGTCATGAAAAGTCAAGTATGGAGGCTTGCAAGATAGGGCCTGATCTCTCCCACTCGTCGTGCGGAGGCGATGGCCACGAGGAAAGCTGTCTTCCATGACAGGAACTTCAAAGGCGCCGAATGCATAGGCTCGAATGGGGCCCCCATGAGCTTGGTCAGCACCACATTAAGCTCCCACGCCGGGGCAGGAGCCTTCACCGGCGGGAATGATCGGAATAGTCCCTTCATGAATTCTCTGACCAGGCGATGAGACCACAAGGACACCTGTCCTGTCCTCCTGGTATATCGGGAGATTGCAGCCAGATGTATTTTGATGGGGGCGTGAGCCAGTCCAGCTTTGGCCAGCGACAGTAGGTACGGCAGTAATTGAGGGGCCGTAATCCGCAGAGGGTTAATCTTCTGTGCACGGCACCAGACAGAGAACCTCTTCCATTTATGTCCGTAGCACTTGAGAGTTGAGGACGCCCTGGCCTTTGCAAGAACCTCTCTGCAGTCGGCCGGGATGTCGTACCCTCCAAGCTCTAGTGCTGCAGGAGCCAGGCCTGAAGGTTCAGCGACTCAGGGTTGTGGTGAAGAATGGCGCCTCCTTCTCTGGAGAGAAGGTCTGCGTCCGTCGGCAGCTTGACTGGTGGGGACGTTGACAAGTCCAGAAGGTCCGGGAACCAGATCTGTCTCGGCCACGCCGGTGCGACGAGGATCATCCTGCACCGGGACCTCTTGAGCTGGTTGATGAGCCGGAGCAGCAACGGCAGCGGAGGGAACGCATAAAGAAATAGGCCGTCCCAGGGGAACGAGAAAGCATCGCCCATGCTCCTCGGCTGGGGGAACCTGCTGGCGAACCTCCGGCACTTGGAATTCGTCGCGGTCACGAAGAGATCGATTTGGGGTTCGCCTCATCGTCGGAAGAGTCGATCCACTTGATCCTGGCGTAGTTCCCACTCGTGGCACGAGCGCAGCTCCCTGCTGAGTGAGTCGGCGATCGTGTTTTTTATTCCTGCCAGATGAAGAGGCACCAGAAACATCCCTTGGGCGACGGCCCAATGTCACAGATCCTGGGCTTCCTTGGATAGGGCCGGGGACCTGGTTCTGCCCTGCTTCCGGATGTAGAACATCGTGGTGGTGTTGTCGGTGAAGATCCTCACCACCTTGCCCTTGAAGGACGGAAGAAACGACCTGAGGGCCCAGAACATCGCGCAGAGCTCCAAGATGTTGATGTGGAGAGACTTCTCCTCTGGGAGCCAAAGGCCTCTCGTGTGAAGATCTCCGGAGTGTGCTCCCCAACCTTTCAGGGAGGCGTCTGTCGTCACCATCACCTGGTGAGCAGGGGTCTGAAAGTCTGTGCCCGCCGACAGATGGGAGCGGGTACCCCACCACTGGATTGCCTGATGGAACGTCTCGTTGAGAGGGATCCTGTCCTCGAAGCTGCCCGTCGACTGGATCCAGCGGGCGTCGAGGAACTCCTGTAAGGGTCGTACCGAAGCCTGCAAAGGCGCACCAGATAAATGCAGGCGGACATCATCCCGAGGAGGGATTTGATAGATCTTACCCTGGCCATCAGACGCTGCACCTTGACCAGAATGGTCCTGGTCATTTCCTCTGACGGCGAGGCCAGCCGTGCCACTGTGTCGAACTTGGCTCCCAGAAACAGGGCGACTTGCGACAGAACCAGGTGGGATTTTGGAAAGTTGATGGAGAATCCCAGGTCCGTGAGCAGCTGGACGGTCTTCGCAGTGTGTTCCACGGCGAGCTCCCTTGTCCTTGCCCGGATGAGCCAGTCGTCCAGGTAGGGGTAGACGTGGATTCCCTGTAGGCGCAGCCGCGCCGCCACCAGTGCGAGGCACTTGGTGAACACCCTGGGTGCCGACTTCAATCCGAACGGGAGGGCCTTGAACTGGTAGTGCCGCCCTTGGACCACGAACCTGAGGACCTTTCGGTGTCTTTTTAGAATGGGGATGTGGAAGTACGCATCCTCCAAGTCCAACGACAACAGGAAATCGCCCTCCTCCAGCTGTCCCAGCACGTGCTGGAGGGTGACCATACGGAACTTCTGTGCCTTGATGTACTTGTTCAGTCGTCGTAGGTCCAGGATGGGGCGCCATCCTCCTGTCTTCTTGAGTAAACTCCGGAGCCCCTAAGCCTCTTTGGGACGAGCTCGATGGCACCCTTCTTGAGCATCGCCCTTACTTCCAACAGTAGTTGAGGGACGTGATTTTCCTTCCTGGCCACGGGTGGAACGCGAGGGCACTTCTTCTGAAACTCGAGGGCGTGCCCTTGGGCCAGGGCATCCAGCACCCAACGGTCGGTGGAGATGGACTCCCACACACTGACGAAACTCGCCAGCCGGCCTCCCACCTGGGTGCTTCGGCGGGAGCCCGAACCCACGGTCGGCTCAATCTTGTTTGGAGGCCGCCTTGCCTCCTTGACCTCCCTGTCGACGACGACGGGCACCACCTGACTTGCCGCGTCCTCTGTAGGCTTCCTGGGATGAAGATCTTGCCGCTTGGCGGTACGTGGAGGAGCCGCTGCCGGATCCCTTGGAGGCACCCTGTCTGTCTCCAGAGCTCTGAAAGGACGGCCGTCGTTGTTGGAGCACTCCCAGTGCCCGGTCAGTCTCTGTGTCTGTCTTGATGGCCAAAAGGGACTCGTCAACCGCCTTCCCAAACAGGTTGTTCCCGTCGAAGGGCATGTCCAAAACCTTGGTTTGTACGTCCTGGCGGAAATCCGTGGCCTTGAGCCATCCTCGTCGTCTCAAGCAAACGCCACTGCCCAACTGACGGAAACCGGTGTCGGCGATGTCCGTTGCCACCGTGATGGCGTGGTCCAAAGCAATCTCCCCCTCCTGTAGGATTTCAAGGGCCTCAGCCCTTTTGGCATCCAGAAGGAAGTCTAACAGAGGGGTGATTTTGAACCACAACTCCCCGTCGTAGCAGGCTACGATAACCAGGGCGTTGGCCGCCTTGATAGTCGTCACTGCGGATGAGATGATCCGTCGTCCCATCGTGTCCAACTTCCGCCCTCGCCGTCCGGCGGGGAAGTTGATGTCGAGGCCGATGCCCCCTCAGCTTTCTTCTTTGCCGCTGCCAAGACGACCGAATCCGGGGTAGGTTGTGCCCGAAGGCACAAGGGGGCAGCGTCAGGGACCCGGTACTTCTCGTACCGGTCCCTCTTTGCCGGCGCCGTGGCAGGGTTCTTGAGGAGGACGAGCCCCTCATCCCAGATGTCATCAAGAAGTGGTACGGCGAGGACCGTCTTCCTTTTAGCCTCACGCCGTTGGTAAAGGAACCCTTCTTTCTTCTTTTCTTCTGGGCAGAGCTGAAAAAGCTTGGATGCCCTGGAAATCATGGCATGAAAGGATCCAATCTCGTTGGGCGGGGACGCCCGAGCAGGGGGCGACGGGGGACACGTCCCGTCCTCGCCTCCGTCGTCATCTGTACCTGTCGTAGCCGTGTCCGTGCCTGTATCATCCCCGTGGATAGTAGACCGGGAGGAAGGCAGAGCAGGCCGCAGAGGTGGGAGAGGTGGCGTAGGATGCTTCCTTCTCCTCTTATGCGGTGGACTCTCCGAAGGTCCTGGCTCCGGTTCCCCCGTCGGGTCTGGCTCCGGTTCCCCCGTCGGGTCTGGCTCAGGTACCTCCGTCGGGGGAAGGGGCAACCTTGTCCTTATCTCCGAGCATAAGGACTGAATCGCTGACAAAATGGCAGCCGAGGTGTCCTGCAGCGCCGGAAACGACGGGTGCGAGAGCTCTTGAGGAGTCTTGTCGGCGACACGGTCGCTCTCGTCGTCGCCCTCGTCGGGATCCCTCCCGATGGGCTGGGCCTCTTCCACGACTTCGATGAGCTCTTCTTCAGAGGTCGTGTCCATATCCACGATGGCCACCAGCCCCTCCCCCACCTTTTCCAACGAGGACTTCGTGGGGTCTTCTCAATGGGCCTGAAAGACGACTCCCTCCGCGGTGGCAGGGAGACTCTGGGTCCTGAGGGCACCTCCACTGGTGTAGCCTCCACAGGCTGAGCAAGGGCCGCAGCGACATCCTCAATCGAGGTCTTAGCAGGGTGAATTAAGGCCATTGCCACCTTCTGGACGCCTGGGGCCTTCAACTTGGGGGTAGGGTCCGAGCCTCGCTCCCCCTCTGCCGGAATCTTCAAAATCGACCGGGGCCTCTCCAGAAGCTTCGCCGGGTTCTCGGACTGCCTCTTACCCGAGCCAGAGCGTTGGCTCGTGGTTGATGGCGCCGGGGAGGATGCGCCCTGCCTGGCAGCCAAGGAGCCCGACCGTTCGGTGCTCCCGGTGCTCGCGGACTCGCGTTGCTTAGCCTTTTGTTGGGCCCCCGTCGCGGGGGCGCCCTCACAGGATTTAGAAGACAGCTCAGACTTCTTTTTCTTCTTCTCGCCTGACGGGCTCTTCCCTTCCAGCCAGTTGGCGAGACGGAGGTGGCGATCCTTCATGGTCCGCTCCGACATGTTCCCACAAAACGCACAGTCCTTCTCCGTGTGCGTCTTGTCCTCATGGAGACAGTAGAGGCATAACGAATGCTCGTCCTCCTTGAAAACATTCTGAAGCTGGCATCCAGGGCAGGTCCTGAACAACTTCCCAGGCGTCGAGCTTCCTTTCTCCTGGGCCATGTCCGGGGTAGGCCTTGGAACTTCTGGAATCCTCCAAAAGTGTAACTCGACGAAATCTTCACCCTTGAGGGGCGTAGAAAACTCTGAAACAGATCCCCGTTGATCGGATGTAGAAACGGTGGAGCTTGAGGCTCTATTTAACCGAAAAATGAGAAAAATCTCCTGAAAAAGCACAAAAACGCCGCAAAAGCTCCAGAGCTACAGCACGAGGACTCCCAACACTTGAACGTGGGGTAAAAATCTGAGGATGGCTGCCGGAGGCAGGGCTTAGGGAGAGGGCAGTCATTGGCTGGGGGCAGTATGACCCAGAGACCAGTGATTGGTTACTACTAAGAAAGACAGATCAGAAACGAAACCGATACTGATATTTTTCTATACCGAGGATTCCCGGCCTGACGACGGGGAATATTCATGAGCATGTGAATCCATGCCAGACCCCATGCTGGAAAAGCAGTCTCTATTTGCAATCCTTCATCTAAACATCCTTAAATATCATAACCCATTTGACAAGAACACATATCTTTCGATTGGATGTGTGAGGGGTTAAGGGTGACATAATAGCAATATGGGTGGGTGAGTGTATCCATGTATGATAAACGCTGATTTGGGTGAGCACGCAAAATTTGAATCATGTATTATCAGTAGTAGAGGCATTTCCATTTCTTACAATCTGGTCTAAACGCATTCTACTTAAAGGTGTCCCTTAAGGAGACATGAGAAGGGAACTAACGGGCAGTGTACCTGTAAAATGTGTGTGCAGTCACTAAATAATTCAGTGCCTGTAGCTACTGAAATCTCAGGCTGAGCATCTTGACTTGTGTTGTTACTTGACTGTGTTTTTGCTAGTCATTTCTGGTCACTATGGTGTGGTGTATTCTGTTACATGTGGTTTCAGTTTTATGCTGCCCAAAATCACATGTACTTGTGTACACACTCTATGTTTTACATGCATGGAGACACGGCTGTCAAAGCCTTGCGCTTTGGCATGCTATCACATCACTGTGTTGCACCTTCAATTACACCTACACACTACCAAATTTCATACACACACAGCGCTGCGTATGGTCATGTCCTGTTCTATGTGTGAGGTATGTTGATGTGCAGGTTGCGGGTAGTAAGGTAGCTTGGTCATATTCCGCATCTACCTTTGTCTTTCGATGGCCTATCCAGCCTCTTTGCACTTTCACAGAGGTTTGTTGAAGTTAACGAATGTTGCAGCTGGAGTAATGATGGAAGGTTGCATGCAGTGTGCATGGTAATGCATCTCATGCTGGCCCTATTTCAACACTCCACATGGCCTTGTAGTTAGACTCAGCCTGCAGCTAGGTTAGCTGTGCTGATTACTCCTCCCACCCCCAATTCAACAGTCCACATGGCCTTGGAGTTAGACTCACCCAGCAGCCAGGTTAGCTGTGCCGATTACTGCCCTCCCCACTCCCAGTTCAACAGTCCCAATGGCCCTGTAGTTAGATCTACCCAGCAGCCAGGTTGGCTGTGCAGATTACTGCCCCATCCCCCCAATTCAACAGTCCACATGGCCAGCAGCCAGGTTGGCTGTGCTGATTACTGCCCCCCCCCCCCAATTCAACAGTTCACATGGCCTTGTAGTTAGACTCACCCAGCAGCCAGGTTGACTGCCGATTACTGCCCTCCCCACTCCCAGTTCAACAGTCCCAATGGCCCTGTAGTTAGATCTACCCAGCAGCCAGGTTGGCTGTGCAGATTACTGCCCCATCCCCCCAATTCAACAGTCCACATGGCCAGCAGCCAGGTTGGCTGTGCTGATGACTGCCCCCCCCCTAATTCAACAGTTTACATGGCCTTGTAGTTAGACTCACCCAGCAGTCAGGTACGATGTCCAGCATGTTGAGCCATGTAGCGGGGCAGCGTGGAGTTGCGCAGCACCATGAAGTCATGTGTAGAGCCAGGGAATCTTGCACAGCAATGTGTGATTAGTTGGCAGTCATCACACACCATCTGTACATTGAGGGCATGGTACAGCTTCCTGTTGCGGTACACTACCTCCACTGCAAGCCTGACCGCACCTATTACCTTAGGCATGACTGCATAGAATGCTATTTTAGTTGCATTCACCTCCTCCGCAGTCTGTGGTAAACTGAGGTGGTCGCGTACGTGGGACTGAAGTGCATCTAGCACCTGGAAGAGCACACAGGAGAAACAGGTTTGGGAGATACCATACAGTTGCCACACTGTGGCAAGAAAGTGTGGCACAGGTACTACGTTCAGCTAGGGGGGGGCGGGGGGGGGTGGCTGTCCGGATATTTATGAGGCTGACCAGGTTATCATGCATCAGGTCCACTATAGTGGTGATGGTGTCCCTGTCCAGCCGGTACAGAGCGTGAATCAGAGTGGGGATGAGATTGAATGCGGTGGCCCTTAGGCAAGGGATTATTGGCTGCCTGGGGGTCGGGGGGTGGGGGTACAACATGCTGCACTATTAGGGATTTGCTGGGCCATGATGGCCCTCCTTCGCCTCATGTGCCTCCGCCTCACTGCCTCTTCAATCAGTAGCTCTGCAGGCATGTCCTCCAGCTCCAGGTATGCTAGTGCTAATGGAAGCATTGTGGTTTTGGAAGGAGTGCGGGGTGTGGGAGGAGTGGTCCTTTTGTGCTCTTGCACAGCCAATCAGCCCCATCTGTGCTCATTTTGTGCACCTGGGGCATGTTTGGACACACCAGGATCCACTTAACGCCTTGTCCGTGATGACGGTCTTTCCGACATCCTTTTCACGTTATTACCGGCATATCTATGCCGGTGGTTGCGCTACAGTGCACCGCTTAATGTTACCTTACTTACGCCATGCCGGTATCACTGGCACAGCTGCCGCGTGTCAGCACAGATAAAGGCATGGGCACTGTGGCTCCCTGAAGATGCCGGTAAAACCGGCATCGCAACATGGACTACACTGGTCTGGCAAAAGGTGCCAGTACCGATATACCGGCAAAGCGATTTCTGGACGGTCATAATTCTAATGAGGCCCATTGTTTCCTAGGAAGATCGCACCTTGATCTCCATGCTCTCCTTTAGCACTTTCAGTGAATCAACAACAGAAAACGAGAAGCCCAGGTACTTAAAGATCTTAACTTCTGCCAATCCCTGCTAGAGCCCTTCAGTCTTCCAGTCCCAACTCTCTGCAGATCAGATGCTTCTCCAAGCAGAGAGTGGAGTAGACCACTCTCCTCTGCAGGTATCTCCTTCTGGAATGGCCTCCCTGTCTCTCTCAGACTTGAGCCGGATCTCCTTAAGTTTGGGAAGCTGCTGAAGCCCCTCCTGATATGATCAGCCTATGAAATAGAGTCAAGGTCTTCACGATGCTTCATTCAAACAAAGGGTACCATCAAATCGGATGAGCAGTTCCGATATATCACCAAGTTTGCAACTCGCATTGGTATGTTCAGATAGAATAGGCTGAGTTTTGCTATATCTTCAGCCGCTGAGATCTTCCAAGAAAGCATCAGGAACGTAATTTGCCATGTAAGGAACCGTTTCAAATACAGTGACGACATTTTATTCTTCAGGGCCAATACTGAACAACGTGATGTTGCTCTGCCGCAAGTATGCACTTAACACTCAACATCGAGAAATGTACTTTCGATAAATCGCATCTCAAATTCTTTGGGCACATTTCTCACACAGAGGGATGAGTTCTGACTCAGGGAAAGTAGCACTGATCTCTGAAATTTCATCCCCACACGATGTCAGCGAAGTCAGATAAATTTTAGGAATGACAAGTTACTGCAGCTGTTAACTGAAGGATGAGCATCGTATCGGCGGAACATATGGCGTACTTTGACTCAACGAAATGTACAGAACAGTTGATGCCAGTCTGGCGGGACTCAAAGCCATAGTGGCACAACATTGCCAAGGGAGAGAATCCTCAGAACAATAATTGCCTACACCAGCAAAAGCCTATCAGAAGTAGAAAGACGATATTCTCAACCTGAAAAGGAAGGACTTGCAGTTGTATGGGCTTCCAAGCACTTTCCGATTTTTCTGCTAGGCAAACCCTTCACAATAGTAACTGACCATCAAGCCCTGTTGACCATATATGGAAACCTTCAGTGTAAAATGCCACCAAGGATTGAGCGATGGGGTCTGAGACTACAGGATTCACGATCATACATAAGGCAGGGAAAGAATACAATCTGGCAGCCCTCATGTCACAGCATCCTCTCCCAGATCGTTCCACAGAAATGTTGATGGCAGAAGAATACATCAATATTCTCACCCAGCAAGGACCTCCAAAGTCTCTCTCAATGATAAAAGATTGCAGCTGGACGGACAGGGTGCCAAGAAATGTGCGAGAGTTAATCGAATCCAAAAGATGGAGAGAAATTGGCCTTGAAGCTACTCAAGATGACGAAGGGGTCACTCAGAAATTGTACGCATTCCGGCAAGTGAGAGATTAACTCTCAGAAGGTCTCCTTATGTGCGGCCACCAAATTATCATACCCACTGACATGCAGCAGCAGGTTCCTCATGAAGGTTATCAAGGGATGGTAGCTGCCAAGCGTCAATTTAGAGACACCATGTGGTTCCGGGGAATAGATCCAATGGATGAGAACACCATGAAAGTATGTCATTTGTTCCCTAGTACGTTCAAGATGAATAACCCAGAACTTCTCCAAATGTCTGTTGTATGTCAGAGCGGCCCTGGACTCACTTAGCCATTGATTACTTTGGACCATTCGGGGCTCACAAACACTGAATAGTTGTCATGGATGAATACTCAGGGTTCCCGTTAGTACAAGTGATCTCCTCCACCACGGCCAGCACAGTCATCCCTGCATTGGACAGCATATTCTCAGCACGGGGTATTCCAGAGAGATTCAAATCGGACAAGGGCCCACCTTTCAGCAGTTTGGAGCTTTCTCAATTCATGCAGGCCATGGGAATACATCACAGGAAAATTCCCCCACTATGGCTGCAGACCAATGGCATGGTGGAGAAATTCATGGGCAGTTTGAAGAAGGGCTCCAGCAAAACAAACTGCTCTCCATGTCAATGAATCAGGCAGTATGTAACATGCTTTGTGACTACCGAAATTCTCTGTATGGTACGACCGGAAGATGCCCCTCTGAATTGATATTTAGACAGAAGGTGAAGACAACGCTCCCTCGCATTGCAAGTCCCCCAGATTTCATGTTCTTCTAGCCATGGATGCCTCCAAGAAACGGTTTGGGTATGTTTTAGCGAATTCTATTTGGTCATGGTAAACTGACCGTAAATCAATTTGAACGCACATGCATTTTATTTTGTTGTTTTTTGTCTCCCTCTCCAAATTTAAAAAAGTGGGGGACACCCCTGCACTCCCAAAATACCAGCCCTGGATAGCAGGGGACACCCCCACCCTCCAGGGTTGGTATTTTACAATATATGCGACCGAATCAGCCCAAAGGCCAAATCGCCCAAATTGGTCATTAGGCCAATATTTATTTAATTTATTTATTAAATTTGTTATACGCCCAGACCCTGAGGAATCACGGCGTAGTTACAGACAATGGCAGAACACAATCTTAGAACAGTAAGGCAATAACGGAAATAATACAGTAATACTTTTATAACAGTTATGTACACATGGCATGTGGGTTGGGTATGCGCTAGTCAGGTTCTGTATTCATGTTAGAATTGATTGAAAAGCCATGTTTTTAGTGACTTTTTAAATAATGGGTAGGAAGTTTCATTCTTGATATTAGTGGGGAGGGCATTCCAGCACCTGGGGGCGAGTACTTTGAAACTACTACCGCTTGCTTTTTCTCTTTTGTATCGTGGGATGTCATGATTTTCGCTGTTTTTCGATCTGAGGAGTCTAGTGTGATGTTTCTTAGTGACTGCGTTAAGGAGATATTTTGGTGCTTTGTTAGTGATACATTTGTGTGTGATGCTGAGGGTTTTGAACAATATTCTAGAGATGAGTTTGGCTGTGTAGGAGGTGGAGGACGCTAGAGTGTTGATTTGTTTGATCATGGTTAATGTGGCGTCTAGGTATACACTGAGTGTCTTCACTTGTTTAAGTACTGGGATTGTGGTGCCGTCAATGGTGAAAGATGAGTAAACAAGCTGTAGTGTAGGGAGGCGATATTAGATGCAGAGCCTAGTATGAGTAACTCTGTCTTGTCATCGTTAAGACAAAGGCTATTGTTAGCCATCCAGTTTTGGATTAGTGAGTAGATTTTATTTATGAGGAGTGTGTCCTGCTCGTGATTCCCTATAAGAGGGATAAGGATCTGTGTGTCATCTGCGAAATTGGTGTAGAGGACACCCATAGCGTCCAGTTCTGCAAAAAGTAGATTGGTGTAGGTGTTGTACAGGGTGGGGGATGGGCAGGAGCCTTGTGGTACATCTAACGGGACTGGTAAGGGATCGGCTGCTTCTTTGCCCATGGCCCCTCTTGAGGTCCTATCTGCGAGGAAGGATTTGATCCAGTTTGTGGCCTTGTTTGACAGGTTGAAGTTATTGGCTAGAGTGGCACAAAGTTTGTCATGGTCGACCAAATCAAAGGCGGCTGATAGATCTAGCAGCATAAGTAGGCAAAGTTTGCCTGCTTCTCTGGAAGCATCCATTTGGATCTTCAGATTGAGTAAGGCTGTTTCCGTACTATGGTTTGGGCGGAATCCTGACTGTCGGTCCTCCCGTAATTTGTTGTGTTCCAAGTGGTTTTGGATCTGAAAGTAAGCTATTTTATCGATAATTTTCAGGAGAAACGGGACGGTGGTTATGGGTCGGTAGTTAGTGGGGCTTGTAGGTTCCAGGGTTGGTTTTTTTTTTAGGAGGGGTGTTACCCACACTTTTTTGATACTGGCTGGGACTATATTGGAACTAAAGGAGGCATTGACAAATTCAGTGATGATGGGTGATAGCGTTGGGGCACATAATTTAACTAGGTGAGATGGGAATTTATCTTCTTTGCAATTGGAGGCTTTGAGTTTAATTATTGTATCTAGTACTTCTTTATTTGAGACTTGGGTGAACTGAAAAGGGGTACATGATGGGGTGTTGGTAGGGATGGTGTCAAAAGAGGGAAATGTTTTTCCGGTAAGGAGTGATTTTCTGCTGTCGATTTTCTTTTGTAGGGGTATTATTTTAGAGGCTAACATATCTTGAATTGTGGTGCACCAGGCTTTACTAGTGTTGTGTGCTGCTGTGACCTGGCCAGGTTTTCAAGTTTTCTGAGGATAGAGAATAGCTCTTCACTGTCAGAGTCGGCATTGGCTATAAGCTGGTTGAAGGCGTCTGCTTTATGAGCGATTATCGCTAATTTGTATTTTTTGTTAGCTGATTTGAAGGCCTTTTCTGATTCTGGACTGTTGGTTTTCCTGTGTAAGTGTTCAAGCGATCTTTTCATTCATCTGAGGGAGACTAGTTCTTCGCCAAACCAGAAGCTAGAGCATTTAGCGGGTTTCCTTGTTTTGGTGGTAACAGGGGCAAGAGAATCAATGGTTTGGGTAAGACTTTGTTGGTAACATTCTGCTAAGTAATCAGGATTTTTAGTGTTAGATATGATATTGGCTAGTGCAGATCTCAGGGGTGGAGATAGGTTGTCTACCTAGTGCTTTTTGATGTTTCTGGTTTCAAAGCTGTCAAGCGGCTTAGGGTTGGTGCAGTCGGTATTACTATATTCCAGGGTGAAACTGATGACGAAGTGGTCTGACCATGCTACCAGGAGGATGGAGTCAATGGTGATTTGAGAGTTCAGGGTAAGGATCTAGTCCAGTGTTCTGCCTTTGGAGTGAGTGGGTTCATTGATCATTTGGATGAAGTTCATATCTGACATGGCTAAGTGGAAGGCAGTGGCGTCTGTGTCAGAGGGGTCTCTGAACCCTAGGTTGATGTCCCCTAGAACGATACATTTGGTTTTAGGCTTGATGATGGGCGTAAGCAGTATTGGGAGGTCTAGGTTGGGGTGGGTGGTTTTGTTTGGTGATCTGTAGACAACTAAAAAGTTTGTGGTAGTTTTTGGGTTAGACGTGTATTTGACTAGTAATAGTTTGTAGCCCTCTACTTGTTCCACCGGGCAGGTTCTGAGTTGTAGTGGGGTTCTAGCTATTATGGCCACTCCACCTCTCTGGAGGTTGTTCCTGTCTGTTCTGAGGATACTGTATCCTTTTGGGATGGCAATGGTTAATAGCGGGCCTATGGCCGGGTGCAGCCAGGTTTCTGTAATTACTAGCACATCAAGTTGTTGCTCTAGGATGAGTTCATGGATTTCTGTGGCGTGCGCTCCTAGTTATCGTGCATTGATAAGTGCGCCTTTGATTTAAGAGCTGGGTCAAGGGGTGGTGTGGTCTTGGGGTTGGATGACTGAGGAAATTTTTGTATCTTTTTGATTGGTTTGTTATATATTTCGGAGGGAGTTTTGTTTGGAAGTTGTTTGGCGTGGTTGCTGTGGTTGGGGAGATTGTGGATGTAGTGAGACTGGGCGAATGGTGGTTGGATCTGGTTATGCCTCCGAGTCTGTTGAGTCTAGAGATACCCGAGGAGGGTAATGTTTTGTTATAGGTCTTGGTGTCCAATGGGAGTATGGTGAGGTGGTGGGAGAAGCTGGGAAGGGTAGGGTCAACTAGGGTGCTGGCAGTGATCCTCTCGATTTTGTTGTGTACGGTTTTAGCTGGGAATGGGGGGAGGGATGGGAGAAATGGGGTTGGGCATGGAACTGGGTGATGGCGCTGACAGCCTAGCCTAGCTAGACCATCATTGACCTTGATGAAGTGTCCTCTTGTGCAGGGTACAGAGTAGGGCATTTGCAGAAAGGGAACATTATAGTAGTTAGAAAGGTTAGCATTGCGGGCTTAGGCGCGTGGGTAGGTAGTGGTGTTAAGCCACTGAAGAGCAGGTTGAGCGGCTGACAATGGGTATTGTTTGTTCTTTGTCTATGCCTAGCCCAGCTGGAGAATATTAATATAGTAGGTACTGGTGAGATTTCCGTTTGAGCTGGTTCGAAAGTTACAGTATATTAGATCAACTTACTCAGTTGGGCTGGCTGCTGTCGTGATAGGGTAGGGTATAACGATTTGTAGGTGATCTGGTTTGGGTCATAAGGTGTCAAAGCTAGATACATTTTACCAATGTGCTAGATGCTAACATAAATGGCAGCACGGTAATCAATTATAGCAGTGGGCTAAAGTACAATTGTTAACCCCACTTATGTGTGGACTTTGACTAATTGGCCATGGGAGGTATACATCAATGTCTTATGTATGGGATCAGGGACTATAATAATGGTGCTCCGCACACTGAGGCAACAGTGGGTGATACGGGTCGTGGGTGGGGATGCCTTTGTTTGGTCGTTGACGTGCGTGGCAAGCAAACCTATTAATGCAGATAAATAGAAGTGAGGCTTACTTGCAGTGGGTCCATTTCCGCTGTGCTTTTGAGATTATCTATGCTGCGGTAGGTAAATCAGGGTTGCACTTGGCTGTGAGACAGAGGAGTGGTAGCGGGTCATGAGTTTGTGTGGGCGAGCGTGGTCAAGTGAAGTGGGGAATAGTGTTCTGCACCGTGCTGCCGGTGCAAACAGGGGCAGACAGGAAGGGGCCTTCGTCTGCATGGGCCTTAGGCGAGGTGGGCCGGCTTCCGCCTCCGGCTTCCGCCTCCGGCTTGCCTCTCCGCCTATGGCTGTACGAGTGAGATGGTTGCTAGGCAACCAGTATAAACAAATGGCACTCGTGTGTGGCAGTGGCCATTTTGCGATCCGCTGCGGTGCGGCTTCGGCTGCTCCTCGTGGCACAAGGTTGCCACTGGGCAGGACCGGTGCGTGCCGTGGCTTATGAGTCACAAGAGACACTTGCCAGAATGCTGTAATGATATAATTACCAGCAATAGCACCTGCGTGGCATCAGACAAATGAAGGGCATCGGCGGTGTCTTGCGGAAGTTAAGCTGCTCCTGCAGCACTGCGGCACTGCAATCGAGTCGAAGCAGGACTTGGCTGCTGATGTAGCAGGGCTCCAGCCCTGGAAGAAAAAAAAAATAATAGTTTTCGGTGAGATAGGCGAATACCCAAGAAACAGGACATGAAAACGTAATGCTGACATGTGACGAAACACTAAGAGTTTGATTCTACATACAGGTGACAAGATTTTCGTGTGCCAAGGACAAGAAATGAAATCAGAGTGCAAGTTTCATCCCACATACATGGTCGTTTCTACCATAAAGGGATTGATGGTGACCCCGTTCTCCCGGACGGACCATCACTCGAAATATTTCTAACTTCAAATTATGCAACGAAAGAGAAGACAACCATGAAGAGGAGAAAGAGGATGGTGATGGGGAGACTGTTCCATGGAGTGAAAACAAGAAAGTGGACGTTGAACTACCGACAAGGCCACACGATGCACCAGGAGGCCAGGTAGACAGATGGGAGCGATGTAAAAGAGAGAACTGCGAGTACAATGCATATTTCGCCCGATATGGGAGATGCTGTGCCCTGAGATGGACACGGTTAACAGATGATGAGTCTGACTCGACATAGGTCTCGCAACCAATGGGAGTCGCTCCAGGTCACGCATGTGCATTCGTTTGTGGCATGCTCTGCAGAGTTGCTCCAGGTCACGTATGCGCATTAGTTTGTGGCGTGCCAAAATCGCTCCAGGTCACACAGGTGCATTAGTTTGTGGCCTGCTCTGCAGAGTCGCTCCAGGTCATGCATGCGCATTTGTTTGTGTCGTACTTTGCAGAGTCGCTCCAGGTCACGCATGCTTATTAGTTTGTGCTGTACTCGGCCGTTCGCCGGCGCAAGGAATAAAAAGAGTTTGCTGAATACACTGCCTCTGTGATTTCATTTTCCTGCACTCCCTCTCCTTTCCCTCGCTCAGGGCATGAAACATCCAGTTGAGTCTACGTGCAGGGCATGAACAGCCGCAGTTGAGTCTACATGCAGGGCATGCATAAAGCAGTTGAGTCTGCATAAAGGACATGCATAGTGTTGGCAAGGCTGTGATCCCTTTCCACCCCTAAGCGCTTTAGAGTAAGGCAAGCTGCATTCGAAGCACTATGATGGGTCGGGGGGGCAGTGGTAGGTCTCCATCCCAATATAATCAACCCACATAGTGTAGCCCAAGGCACGAGCAAGACTGCCATTTTGTATAGATGTTAGTGCACTCTGCGTAGATGTTAGTAACCATAGTTCGGAGACAAGGCCTGTGCGGGGGATGCAGCATTTCATGCACTGCTACTCTCATGTAGATGCTTTTTCTGCATCTCTGCTCCGTCTATGCAACCTTGTAATGCACCCAGATACCTCCGGGTGTGGTGCGCTATATAACTAAATAAGCAAACTACGCCCTTATTGTGAGACGAGGGAAACTTCCAGCTATGCCCGAGCTCCCATGAGGACAACCCACACCCCCAACCACCATAAAGCTCATTCATTATTCTAACAGTGTTGCAAAGATGTTTTCTACACGAAAGGAATGTTCCCTAAAAGGCCGCAATCACATACCGGCGCCTGGTGTGCATGTTATCTCACACTGCCCAAAGCCTGACCTGTCCCATCCCAGGCAATCATGAGTTATAGCCCATATAACTGACTAAGACCCAAGAGCCGTGAATTCCATGGCACCAGGTGACCACTAACCCTAAAGTTACAAGTCCTGAATGTTCAAAGAGGACGGACAGTGCACGTCTTTCAGTTACAATCATATGATTTGTAGTGCGAGGTGCTGGGAGGGACAAATTATAGTTCAAAACGAGGGTGGAGACGGATGGCACGGAAGGAGTGAGTGAAATGTGTGTGTGGAGGTTAGAGTGCCCCAGAACCTCCTTTGTGCCAGTCTTAAAGCCTGCCAGGTGCACAGTATAATGATAAAGTAGCATTATTTTAGGAGTGCAGTTAGTTTGTTCTTTGACCTTTGTTGGTGTTAGGGAGAATTCTCATTCTATGGCTGATTTCCCTTACCTATAGAGTCCCCCAGCAGCTTTGCTGGATTTGAAGGGTTTATTTCTTTTTACCTGCTAAGAGTGAGACTCTTTTTCCCACTCTTAGGCATCTTTTCTATGTGTGTTCTAGGCTATTTTTTGTGTTTAATGCCTATGGGATCTTTTCTCTCACCCATAGGAACCATCTTTATGCACATGTGTTACACAGCACCCTCCGTGCCGTGACACAGGTGTGTCGTAGCGACCCCCAAACATAGACTCCATTCCCTGGGGCTGACTACTGTCTCCCAGGGCATGTAAAGTCCCCATTGACTTTACTAGTACACCCCATCTTAATATGGAAGTGCTGGAAGGGGTTAATAGTTTTTCCCCAATGTTAATTTTCGAGAGGGTACCCAAAAGTCCCCCTCTACAAAGTTTCTGGCTGGTGGCAGTGGTTACAACCTTTTATATTCGACCGTGAATATTTCTCTATGGGATTTTCCTATTATTCGAGGCTACCACTTTCACTGACAGCCTCTAACATACTGCCGGTTTATTTTATTATTAACATTACTCCAGTAGGTTTTATTTGCCAGAACTTTGATATAACTTCTTTCTCGAGTATTACTCCATATTCCTAACCCAGGTCAGGGATCCTTTGTTCGCTCTTCTGCCAAGAAGCCCTCCTTTCGGCGCCTCCGAGTCTGGGGTGGGTATGTTGTTTGGGAGGGGGAGTAGAACCCCTGGACAGAGTTGCCACAGCAACTCAGGTCGCACTCTAACCTGATAGGCTGGAGGGTCTCCCGCCAAGAAGACCACTCCACTGTGTGAGTGACAGCTGGGCTGTATGAATGGGTCTCTTTCTGCATAAAAGCAGGGTCCTGAGGACTGGAAGGGCAAGACGTCGCCACTGGAACTACGGAACTGAAGGGGAGAGAAGCCACAGACATCTTCAGCATCTGCACCACCGGTGAAGCCCTGCCGGATCGTCTCACCACTTCTCTTCCACACAACGAGAGGAGATCTTCAGCGAAAGAGCCTCCTTCCCTTGAAATGGTGGGGCCAACCAGTTCACCTATCGCTTCCTCGGACCAGCCTTGGTCGAATCGACAGTGCCCAGCACTTGGAGACCGGATAACCAGCCAGCTATCAACCCGGACCGCGATTAAAAGGAGCGTACCTTTTAAGCTTCATTTGGCAGCACCGCGGCTGGCTTCATCCCTGGGTAGTGCAGCGACTCGAACCTTCCTCCACGACGAGAGCCTCTCTTCCTCTGTTGGATCCCTCGACCTGCAGGAACTACCAGGAACACCCACCACCGCAGGAGCCACTTCTTCACATTTAAGGTACATTGTTCCGCCAGGCCGCCCTTTTTCCGTGGTAGCCCTAAAGGTGTTTTAAATCCTTTAACTACTAGTGGGGTCGGCCGCCCTCTCTCTTAACATTGTCTTTCGCCTTGCATCTACCTCTTCAATATTGTTCTACTAAAGACTTCACTGCAGCTACAATAACATTTTTGCTCCTAAGCTCTTGGTCCTGTACCACTGACTCTGGCTCAGGCCTATTGACTCTGGCTGATTTGTTAGATCTGCTCTTACTAGATTGGATTTCAATGAGAAATGTGTTGATGCACCTAAATCTTCTAAACCCCTCTTCCTTCCTACTGTTTTAACTTGTGGAGTGCCATTTTGCTCAGTTTTCGTTCACTTATCTTTTGGCTAAAGTGTTACTGTGCATTACTTGTTCACAAAACTTAAGGGAAGTGTTGCTAGGGGGTGTCTGAAGATATTTCGGTTTAACTTGTGCTTTCCCTCCCTTTCGTTGAATTGCTAGAGTGCCATTTGTAGTTGGTTTTCACTGTGCCATTTTACTCAGTTTTCACTCTACCGCAAACTTGTATACAATTGAATAGGGAGTTGTATTTAGTTTTCCTTGACTGAATTTTAACTTACTTTACCAACTGTGATTCATGTGTTGAACTAGATGTGTATAAAATAAATATATATTCTCTTTTTAATACAAAGCTTTGGTCAGTGTTTCCTTGCTCCATAGTACTGTTCTACCTGTTGTGTAATCCCTGAATACTGCTCATCTCCCTCTTGAGATAAGTCTGACTGCTCAGCCACAGCTACCAACTAAATCTTTGTGGTACAGACTGATACCAAAGGGGATTTTTGCTCTCACCTGTAGTCCTAATCTGGTGTAGTGCTCCCTAAGGGAACTGCACTGGATTCTGCCTAACAGTTGGTGAGAAGATGATGAGCACCGCAGCACCCACGTGATGGACGACGGACTGACTGGGC
Source organism: Ambystoma mexicanum (assembly GCF_040938575.1). Classification (NCBI taxonomy): domain Eukaryota; kingdom Metazoa; phylum Chordata; class Amphibia; order Caudata; family Ambystomatidae; genus Ambystoma; species Ambystoma mexicanum. The sequence continues at coordinate 39,849,444 of NC_090921.1, forward strand.
TGGAGCTAATGACCTGGCATCCCTTATGGGGCAGGAAGATCCTGTATAGGTGCACACCAACCAGCCACGCAGGTTTACACTGTATGTAGACGATGCGTCTCCTCTTAAGTCTCTGCTTGTATCCTTTTTTGGCAGAACGTTCTTAGCAGCAGAGTTCTTTGCTGTTGCTCTCATCTTTGTGTGAGATTAAAACTTCCTTACAAAATCGACTTGGGCCTTTTTTCCCCTAGCGTGTTGTATTTGTTCTAGTGTGAGCGTTCAGGGGCGTGCCTTCAATAGAGCAGTTGAGTCTACATGCAAGGCATGAATAGTCCAATTGAATCTACATGCAGGGCATGCATAGGCCACTCGAGCCTACCTGCAGGGCATGCATAGGCCAGTTGATTCTACATGCAGGCCATGCATAGGCCAGTTGAGCCTACATGCAGGGCATGTATAGAGTAGATAGGTCTACATGCAGGCCATGCATAGGCCAGGTCAGTCTATGTGCAGAGCATGCATAGAGCAGTTGAGACTATTTGCAGGACATGCATAGAGCAGTCGAGTCTACATGCAGGACATGCATAGAACAGTTGAGTCTACGACAGGTGTAAAGGGGCGGGGAGGAATACTCAGGTGAGATGGTTAATATATAATGGTATGTACTTGGGGAGAGTGGTGCTGGCTCGGCAATGCCATTAATAGCTATTAGATTCACAGGATGGGTGGGGTGGTGATGTGAGGACATGGTGTACCTGGGATCATTCATAAATGAGTGCCACTGTGCAAATGACACTGGCTGCAGGGGTAGTGGAGACTGCAGGCAGTTACTAACCTCTCCAGTATTTGGCAGGTCCACTTCTTAGTGTCTTCATTCAGCCAAAGATGGTCCCACTCAGGGTTCATATGCTATGAACTCGCGTCTAAATGTGCATGGAAGCATTCCCTTAGGAGCCCAGTGTAAATAGACACTTGCTCCGAGTTGTATTTTTATTTGCCTCTTTTATAACGGTGCATTGTTTTGCAAGTTAGATAATTGGTATTTATACTGCACATGACTTACATTTCCATGGTCTCTTGGTGCTACAGGCCCTGAAAAGCAAAGGAGGAGCGGGGGAGACTGGGTTTGGTTAGGGAGTAACAGAGGGAAAATGCTCTGCTGTTTTGTTTATGAGTGTAGTTCAGAAGTAACTGGTTACAGGACTGTTTCTAGGCGCTTTCTGTGCAGAGAGCACTTCAGGTATCGTTATCTAGAGGGTAGCCATGTGTGCCCATAGTGCGAGAGAATGCCCTGGTTAGGACTGAGCTACATAAGGTGGTTGGAAAGGTGCAGGGTCCTCACATTCTGTGTGATTTGGGAAACAATATTCAATTGCCATGGATGGCTTAGTTGGCATGTGTTGGAAAGCATAATTTGGGCCCGTTAGTGTAGGGAGCAGTCCCTGGAGATCGCACTGGAAATGTGTAGCACCTATCCTGTGTCTCCAGGCAGGTGTACAGATAGTGATGCGCCTTGGGTAGGGTAATGCAGAAGTCCTGAAGCACCCCAGAGTGGGCCGGTTAGTGGGGGGGGAGCACTGGAGATCCCACTGGAAATGTGTAGCACCCATCCTGTGTCTCCGTGCAGGTGTACAGATAGTGATGCACCTTGGGTAGGGTAATGCAGAAGTCCCGAAGCACCCCAGAGTGGGCCGGTTAGTGGGGGGAGCAGTCCCTGGAGATCCCACTGGAAATGTGTAGCACCCATCCTGTGTCTCCGGGCAGGTGTACAGATAGTGATGCACCTTGGGTAGGGTAATGCAGAAGTCCCGAAGCACCCCAGAGTGGGCCTGTTAGTGGGGGGGGAGCAGTCACTGGAGATCCCACTGGAAATGTGTAGCACCCATCCTGTGTCTCCAGGCAGGTGCACAGATAGTGATGCACCTTGGGTAGGGTAATGCAGAAGTCCTGAAGCACCCCAGAGTGGGCCTGTTAGTGGGGTAGGGTAATGCAGAAGTCCTGAAGCACCCCAGAGTGGGCCTGTTAGTGGGGGGAGCAGTCACTGGAGATGCCACTGGAAATGTGTAGCACCCATCCTGTGTCTCCAGGCAGGTGTACAGATGGTGATGCACCTTGGGTAGGGTAATGCAGAAGTCCTGAAGCACCCCAGAGTGGGCCGGTTAGTGGGGGGAGCAGTCCCTGGAGATCCCACTGGAAATGTGTAGCACCCATCCTGTGTCTCCGTGCAGGTGTACAGATAGTGATGCACCTTGGGTAGGGTAATGCAGAAGTCCCGAAGCACCCCAGAGTGGGCCGGTTAGTGGGGGGAGCAGTCGCTGGAGATCCCACTGGAAATGTGTAGCACCCATCCTGTGTCTCCGGGCAGGTGTACAGATAGTGATGCACCTTGGGTAGGGTAATGCAGAAGTCCCGAATCACCCCAGAGTGGGCCGGTTAGTGGGGGGAGCAGTGACTGGAGATCCCACTGGAAATGTGTAGCACCCATCCTGTGTCTCCGGGCAGGTGTACAGATAGTGATGCACCTTGGGTAGGGTAATGCAGAAGTCCCGAAGCACCCCAGAGTGGGCCTGTTAGTGGGGTAGGGTAATGCAGAAGTCCCGAATCACCCCAGAGTGGGCCTGTTAGTGGGGGGAGCAGTCACTGGAGATCCCACTGGAAATGTGTAGCACCCATCCTGTGTCTCCAGGCAGGTGTACAGAAAGTGATGCACCTAAGGTATTGTATTGTATATTTATATAGCACTCTTTCCCCACTAGTGTGGCCTCAATGCGCTTTTTCCTCGGTTGAACACCTTGGTGACCTTAGTCAATGTGGTTGTAAAGTTCTAGGGGGTTTAGTTTGGGAGATGCGTGTGTGCATGTTGCCGTTCTAGGACTTGGGTGTCTGGCAAGGCGCGACTAAGCAGCCGAGAGAGGTCAGACACATGGGTGGGTGCTGTTGAGAGTTAGAGATAGCTTGCTATTGTTGAGAGAGTCAATGTGTGGCCAGCTATACCAAGTTCCTTTCTGGGTGGTGGTCACTGTATGCTAGTGGCAGAGTTGTTGAGGTACGTCAGACGTTTCAGTCTGGTCGTCTATGTGTACACTAGATCAGATGTGCTTAGCCCTAGGCGTGTTCTATCCTGCGTGGATGCTTGGCCGTGCCTGCGGCCCATATCCACGCTAGATATACTTACCTTAGGCTGCGATGTTGCTCCAGGTCTATACCAGTGGGCCTGGCTTACATAATGTGGTAGGTATCCAGATATATTAAGCCGTGACAGAGGCTGCACCTGGCATTTGGGAGTCCTGTCTAGTGGGAGAGAGGCCTACACCCAACATTGTATATTTGGATACAGGCAAGGACAGCTAGTGTTAAGAGTCCTGCATGGTGGGTGGGAGGCCCACACCCAACGATTAGATTCGAGTATCAGGCCTTGAGAATCCACAGCAGGTACCAAGGATCCCGTACAATTGGAGGAAGGCCCACACCCAAAATGTGCAGCATGGATAAGAGGGTAGGCACAGCTAAATCCGAGCGTCCTGCACAGTGGGAGAGGGTCAACACCTGACAATGCAATTTGGGTGAATAACTAGACACAGCCACAACTGCGAGTCCTGCCCACTGGGGGGGGGGGGGGGGCTGAACCTGTCAACGCGACCAGAGTACAGGACTAAACAGAGCTGGTGCCCAGAACTAGTTGACAACGCAAATCGGAGTGTATGACAGGGTCATAACTTTTTTATTTCATGTCACATCTAGATGTGACGGAGGCTGGTGCACACAAAAGTGCGACCTTAGAGAGTAGGGGCTAACGTTCATAATTCTTGTCCTGATGTGGGGCAAGCTAGTAGTCCCAGTTACGGGGTAGGGCAGTGTAGAGTGGCAGGGCTTGCCGGAGCTTAGTAACCTCTCCACACCATAACCATGCTCCCCCCATTTGTTGGTTGCTTCTGGTTGATGAATAAACGGATGGGACTACCCCTAGGTTTGTGTCGGTGCAGGGGGCTGTGCTTGATAGGCTGTGGGTTTCGTCCTATTTTATAGTAGGCATCTGTAATGTCACAGTCATCGATATGTTGAGCCTGGCTTTCGGAAATAGGTTTGTGGGGGGCCACTTATCTCATTGTGTTATGTCTCTAGGATGCAAGTGTAGCCACGGCGAAGGCTGCTGACTTAGCTCGGTTGCTTGTTGGGTGGGAATGTTGTTGTGGGTGGGTTTATGGTGGATCAGGAATGCCACAACGGAAGCTACTGGCGTACCTGGAGTTCTAGTCAGCAGGCAGTGTTGTTGAGTGTTAAGTGGTGGTGTGTCAGGTGAAACTGATGCGAGAGCTGCCAGCTCCTGAAATATGATCGAAAGCAGTGGATTTTAGTACTGGTGTATTCACGGGGTGGGGTGGCTTAGGAGAGTATTGGGAAGAGCCAGGTTTTAAGGGCCTTCCTGAATTTCAGGTGGTTTTCGATGTTGCAAATGTGTGGGGGGATGGAATTCCAGATGATTGGTGCTTGGACAGAGAAGGAGGAGCCTCCATGTCTTGTCGAGTTGTGCGGTGGGATCACTAGATGAAATGCGTTGCAAGATCTGAGATTCCTGGAAGGTCGGTAAGGGCCAATTTTGTCTCGCAGGAATTCAGGGCCTGTGTTGTGGATTGCGCGATGGGTGATGCACATGGCTTTGAAGGTGGTGCGTCGAGCAATAGGGAGCCAGTGGAGGACTCTCAGGGTAGGGCTGATGTGTTCCCTGGTGTTAATGAGAAGGCGTGCTGCCGCATTTTGGATTCTTTGGAGTGTCCGTAGTTGGGATGTGGTGGCTCCTAGGTAGAGGCAGTTTGCATAGTCAAGGCGGGAGAGGATGATGGAGTTGATGGCCGAGAAACGGTGGGGATAGGTGAGGTAGGGGAAAACCCTCCTGAGGATACGTAGGTGAAAGAAACAGGTTTTGGATACGCTGGTGGTGTGTTGGGCGAGGGATAGATCGGAGTATAGTTGGCATCCAAGATGTTTGAACACGTTAGAGGGTGCTGGTGCTTGTCCTAGTGAGTCAGCCCATGGAATTGGTTGGGGAATGAGCGATTATTTCCCACAAAGTAGGATTTTGGTTTTCCCAGGGTTAAGGATGAGGTGGTGTCATGATGCACGCTCCCGGGGAGCCGGTTCAAGCCCTGCGTCCCCGAAAGCGGACATCCAGTCCCCAAGGAAGGACCCAGCAACCCCATATAGGGGCCCTTTGGACAGTGTCCTGGTGCCTATGGCGCCAGGCTCATTATGGGAGTGCTTGGGTGCACTTACCTGATGCAGACCATGCTGCAGGATCCCGGCCTCCTTGAGGCCTGAAAGGAACTACTTTACCTGTGGGACTAATTTACCATCCGGGCGTGGTCGGGGAAGGATACATACCTGATTGGAGGAAGGATACATACCTGGAACTTCTTCCCAGGCCATTTAAACCCCAGATGAACAGCCACACGTGCTTCGCGTTGTTCTGCATCTAGCAGCTGGACGCTCACCGTGTCTGCTCCTGCATCCTGACTTCTGCCACGCCTGCCAGCATCCTGGGTCACCTGCAAAGGAAGAGAAGAAGAGAACAGAAGAAGGAAAAGTCCTTACCTGCTAAATCCGCATCCCGGAGACATCTCGCTGACAATCCTGAAAAGGAAGACTTATTTAAAAGCTCATCGCGTCGATCGCTGCAGCGCCGCATTCCACTCACCTTTACAGGGCGCCTCCATGTTCAGCAGCGATCATCCGGATTCGCAGTCACGCCCCAGCGCCTAGTGAGAAAAAGACAAGAACAAAAGGTGAGAGAGAGAAGGGAATAAGGAAAGCTAAATCTCCATGTTAAGACTTACCTGTTGATTCATTTCCTCTTCATTTCGGGTCCGCGCCGCATCCTGGCATTTCCGGACCCCGGCCCCTAAGGGGAAAAAGAGACATCAGCGTTAATGAGCGAATGAAAAGACATTACCAAAAAACGCTCATTTAAGACTTAACTGATTCTACAAGGATTTCACCTCTCATCTCGGGTCGGTGCCTGTTCCCCGGCATTCCGTACCCCGGCCCCTATGGGGAAAAAGACACTAGCATTAGTACATTAATGCATGGCCACAAGGGGAACCTCTTATCAAAAAACTTACCTGGAAGCCAAGCAAGTTTGGTTCTCACCAATCCGAAAATCCAGTGAAGTAACTGGATACCAACGCGCCCCTGCATCAGAAGCAGGATGGAGAGCTCGTCCTTCCAGACCCTAAGGTGAGACGCTACGGGGAATCACAGAAGGGTTTCGAGGAGGGTGAGAGGGGAAAGTGGGAGGCCGATTGCATTACCCCGCAGACAGTTAATCCCCTATTTTCGCCTACAGAAGGATACTTCTGCGAGCCAGACAAGCCAGATTTGGGGGCCCGGTCCAGTCCGTCTTCCGAACCCTGCGCATCACCTTAGAAGAGGTCACAGCAGCGCGAACCAGGCCAGCGCCTCCGTGGGAGTCAGGTGAGCGTTACAGGTGGTTGATCGTCATCTAGTGATCAATCTCGGAGAGGCATGAGGACAGGTCCGGGCAGCTGGGTCCTTCAGGATTTGGGATTTTGAGGATGATCTGGGTATCATCTGCGTAGTTGTAGCAGGTAAGAATGTACGAACTGATTCCGGGGATAGGTTGTATGTAGAAATGAAAAATTAGTGGTGACGTGGATGCTCCTTGGGGAACCCCTTTGCAAACTGGACGTGATATGGATGTGAATTGGTCAAGAAGGATGATTTGGGACCAGTTAGAGATGAAGGAGGAGATCCACGAAAGGGCTGTGCTTGTGATTCCTAGTGTTCGTAATCTGTCTAAGAGAATAATGTGATCGATGGTATTGAAGGCTGCGGAGAGGTCTAGAAGGATGAGAACTGTGCAACCATCTGCGTCAGCTGTTCTTTTTAGGTCATCCCAGATGGAGACTAGGGAGGCTTCTATTCACCTTAGTGGTCGGAAACCTGATTGTGCTGGGTCTAGGAGGTTATTGGATACAGCAAATTGTCTGAGCTGTTTGTAGGCCGCACAGTCAATTAGTTTGGCAATGAAACGCGTATTGGATATGGGTCAGTAGTTTTGGGGAGGAAGTGGGTCAAGCTTTGGTTTTTTGAGGATGGGTTTGGTGTAGGAGGTAGGGTAATGCAGAAGTCCTGAAGCACCCCAGAGTGGGCTGGTATCCTTGGCGGTGTGCAGCACCCGATTAAAACTACTGGCTGCACAGTGAAGTAACACATCAAAGTGTCCCAAAGAATTGGCACACTGTGACCACAAAAAAAGTGGGCTCCAATAGCATTTTGGGCCTGCACTTCGGGTAATGCCCTTTAGACCAGTCTGAGGCCTGCCCTCTCCCCCCCCCAGCTTCCCATTAGGGATACAGAGTGGAGGCAAATCACTCCTTGGAGGTACCGCATGGTGTGTGGAAAATCTAGGAGCAAGCAATAGCCGTTTAGGAGGCTGGTTATGCTCTAGGCAGCAGCGTGGCCCCTTCAGGGCACAACTACAGTGAGTTAGCCTTGGACACAATTCAGGATACCCAGGATAAATACAGTGGACACCACCTGTGCCTACCCGTTGCCATGGGTCTGAGAAGGAAAACCCCCCTTGTACCTCACCAGGCAGCCTGATTGTATTGGATCCCAGCATTGCAGGTTATATTGCAGTGGTATGCGAGAGTAGGACCAATACGCCAGAAGAAATGTACAAAGATGTGTTCAGAAAAGTACTAGGGTGCTTGAAGAGGCATCACCACCGGATTAAACTGAAGTTGGGGGCAAGGCCAACAGTGACAAAAGTCAATCTCGATGAGGAAGGAGGATGCCTCAGAGATTAAAAGGTTGGAAATTGAGGGCATGATTGAGCCTGTAGAAGCCTCTGAATGGATTTTTCCCGTTGTGGTGGTTAGGAAGCCAATTAAGGAAGTCCACTGGTGCGTAGACGTCAGTGGATTTAACAATGATTTTGTAGTGGATGGGATTCCGCTACCTTACATAGGGGAGATGGTGAGTTTAGCGGCTGGAGCAAAGATATCCAGCACACTAGACTTAGCCTCAGCGTATAATCAAGTGAGGTTGCATCCAGATTGTCGAGAATTGACTACATTTGTGACCCCAGAAGGGACATTTAGGTTTAAGAGAATGCTGTTTCGGTTGGTATCATTGGCAGCATTTTTTCAAAAGGTGATGCACTCAGCCCTACATATAAGGTGTGTATTGGCTACGTCTATGCCCTGAAAATATGCATGGAAACATATCCATCTAGACTACGTGGGTCCACTACCAAGAACAGCAAAAGGACACAGATACATATTGGTGATCATTGACACATTCAGTAGATGGACAGAGGCATTCCCAACAAGAAACTGCTCTGCAAAAACAACGGTAGACATCCTACTACAGGACATAATAGCAAGGTTTGGCATCCCATCAAAAATGACATCAGACAATGGCGGTCACTTCTCCGCTGAACTAACAAACATTGTGTGCCAAACTACGAATAGAACAAAGATTTCACATTCCATATCGGCAGGAGAGTGCAGGAATGGTGGAGAGACTTAATACGGAAATTAAAAAGGAACTGTTCAAAATAATGGATGAAGAAGGATCACAGTGGGACTTACTGCTTCCATTCGTACTACACGGAATACGATCCAGACAACACTCAGCTACCGGGTACTTGCCCTATGAAATTCTGTTCAGAAGAAGCATGCCCAGCACTGAAGTTATTGCTGCCACTGACAACGGGGGCACCCAAAGATTATGAAGTTTTAGATGCAGATTACATATCAGCATTGGTAAATAGATTACAGGCCATCCGCAAAATGACAATAGAAACATAGGCAGAAACTGACATTGACACAGCAAGAAAACACAACAAAACAAGAAAGGAGATGATACTACACATAGGGGACACTGTGATGTTACGTAATGAGGGTAGAACTGCAAAAAGTCAACCTAAATGGAATGGACCCTACACTATAACAGTTTGGATAAGTAACGTTGTATACTGTATTGACCAATGGGACAGTAAAGGTCTAGTTATGAGACACCTCAGTCAACTGAAAAGAGTGAAAAAAGGAAGGGAATACATGGAAAGCAATGTGCACGACAGGGGCAGAAAGGAGGGTGTGAGAAAAGTACGGAAAGTACGTACCAAAAAAGGTACTACAGAGGCATCTGGATAAATGTCTATTTTTGTCTTCCAGATGCGCCTGTGCATACGGCTCATGATCTCACTACTGTCGATCTCCACTGCAAAATGGCATATGAACGGCTTCCTCAACATCACCCAGGCGGTGGCCGATACTTTCAATATATCCTGTTGCTGGTTATGTTCACAGTTCCCTACGGATGCACAACAAGGGACACCACTGGTGGCAGAACCATTTACTATGGAAAAATGGGTGGGGGGTGCAAGGGCAGGGACTAGAAAGGATGAAACAGGACATGGTGTACCTTCATTTACGTTCCAAGAATCACTGTTTGCACCATTTTACATTAAATCAGGGGGTGGGGGAGGAGAGAAACCACAGGACTATGCGGTAGGAAGATACGAGCACTGTGCCATGACAATCACAATAGACGCAAGAGAAAGTTACATATATGGATTTAAAAGAGTAATATGCACGTATTATGATGAGGATGGGCGCAGAGAGCAAAATGTAACCATGTATGACATACACAAGGATATAGTGGATGCAAGGGGATGCCTCATGAGACAAGATGATTGTAAGTGTAAGGACACAGGGAGTAGAAATGAAACAAGCTACTTTGTGGGCCTGGCGATATACAACGGGTTACTGTATAATGGAAATAGCTACCGAATACACCTATACACACCAGGGGTGTATTGGCTATGCGGAGGGCGGGCCTATAAAACATTGCCAAGACAATGGGAGGGGGTCTGCACCATAGGGCATTTGTGACCAAATGTGACCATTTTGGTATTAAATAAAGGGGTACACAGGACAAAAAGGGACAGCAGGGAGAACCTACTGGTGGTACGTAAGGAACAAGTTACTTACCTGTAACTGTTGTTCTCCAGCATGGGTCTGGCATGGATTCACATGCTCATGAATATTCCCCGTCAGGCTCGGAATCCTCGGTAAAGAAAAAAATCAGTATCAGTTTCTTTTCTGATCTGTCTTTCTTAGTAGTAACCAATCACTGATCTCTGGGTCATACTGCCCCCAGCCAATGACTGCCCTCTCCCTAAGCCCCGCCTCTGGCAGCCATCCTCAGATTTGGTAGCACGCCAAGTGGCAGTATGACCAAGTGAAGAGCCGCAGAGGGGTAGGTGGGAGGGTTCGCATGTGAATCCATGCCAGACCCATGCTGGAGAACAACAGTTACAGGTAAGTAACTTGTTCCTTCTCCAGCATGGGTTCTGGCATGGATTCACATGCTCATGAATATAAGAATACATAGCAGTACACACATGCACAACCACGGGAGGTGGCAAAGGCTCAACATTAAGGATTACATCCAAAACTCAACATTAAGCAATTCTTACCTCCTCACCAGGCTCACCTTAAGCGAACAGGTTGCGCAGCACTGCTTGGCCGACCCTGGACTCCTCCCTGGAGTCCCGATCGAGGCAGTAGAATCTTGTGAAGGTGTGTGTCGACCTCCACGTAGCAGCCCTGCAGATGTCCAGCAGGGGCACACCAGACAGGAACGCCGTGGTAGCAGCGATCGCTCTGGTCGAATGGGTTCTCGGACGGCCGAGCAGCGGTCGGTTTGCCAACCGGTGACAGTGCATGATGCAGCCGGAGAGTCATCAGGAAATGGAAGTCTTCGAGAGAGCCTTCCCTTGGTTCACAGGTCCAAAGTTCACAAACAGCTGTGATGTCTTCCGAAAACTCTTTGTGCGGTCCACGTAGAACTTCAGCGCTCTAGCTACATCCAGCGAGTGCAAAGTCCTCTCGGCTGGCGTCTAAGGCGACGGGAAGAAAACTGGTAACACCAAGGGCTCGTTGAGGTGGAAGTCCGACGGCACCTTGGGCATAAATGAGGGGTGCGTCCTCAGCACCACCCTTTTGTCATGGAAAGTCAAGTATGGAGGCTTGCAAGATCGGGCCTGGATCTCTCCCACACGTCGTGCGGAGGTGATGGCCATGAGGAACACTGTCTTCCATGACAGGAACTTCAAAGGCGCCGAATGCATAGGCTCGAATGGGGACCCCATGAGCCTGGTCAGCACCACATTAAGCTCCCACGCCGGGGCAGGAACCTTCACCGGCGGGAACGATCGGAATAGTCCCTTCATAAATTCCTTCACCAGGCGATGAGACCACAAGGACGCCCGTCCCGTAGTCCTGGTATATCGGGAGATAGCAGCCAGATGTATTTTTATGGAGGCGTGAGCCAGACCAGCTTTGGCCAGCGACAGTAGGTACAGCAGTACTTGAGGGGCCGTAATCCGCAGAGGGTTAATCTTCTGTGCACGGCACCAGACAGAGAACCTCTTCCATTTATGTCCGTAGCACTTGAGAGTTGACAACGCCCTGGCCTTTGCAAGAACCTCTCTGCAGTCGGCCGGGATGTCGTACCCTCCAAACTCTAGTGCTGCAGGAGCCAGGCCTGCAAGTTCAGCGACTCCGGGTTGTGGTGAAGAATGGCGCCTCCTTCTCTGGAGAGAAGGTCTGCGTCCGTAAGCAGCTTGATTGGTGGGGACGTTGACAAGTCCAGAAGGTCCGGGAACCAGATCTGCCTCGGCCACGCCGGTGCGACAAGGATCATCCTGCACCGGGACCTCTTGAGCTGGTTTATGAGCCGGAGCAGCAACGGCAGCGGAGGGAACGCATAAAGAAATAGGCCGTCCCAGGGGAACGAGAAAGCATCGCCCATGCTCCTCGGCTGGGGGAACCTGCTGACGAACCTCCGGCACTTGGAATTCATCGCCGTCGTGAAGAGATCGATTTGGGGTTCGCCCCATCGTCAGAAGAGTCGATCCACTTGATCCCGGTGTAGTTCCCACTCGTGGCACGAGCGCAGTTCCCTGCTGAGTGAGTCGGCGATCGTGTTTTTTATTCCTGCCAGATGAAGAGGCAACAGAAACATCCCTTGGGTGATGGCCCAATGCCACAGATCCTGGGCTTCATTGGATAGGGCCGGGGACCTGGTTCCGCCCTCCTTCCGGATGTAGAACATCGTGGTGGTATTGTCGGTGAAGATCCTCACCACCTTGCCCTTGAGGGACGGAAGAAAGGACCTGAGGGCCCAGAACACCGCGCGGAGCTCCAAGATGTTGATGTGGAGAGACTTTTCCTCCGGGAGCCAAAGGCCTCTCGCGTGAAGATCTCCGGAGTGTGCTCCCCAACCTTCCAGGGAGGCGTCTGTCATCACCGTCACCTGGTGAGCTGGGGTCTGAAAGTCCATGCCCGCCGACAGATGGGCGCGGGTACTCCACCACCGGATCGCCTGACGGAACATCTCGTTGAGAGGGATCCTGTCCTCGAAGCTGCCCGTCGACTGGATCCAGCGGGCGTCGAGGAACTCCTGTAAGGGTCTCACCCGAAGCCTGCAAAGGCGCACCAGATAAATGCAGGAGGACATCATCCGAGGAGGGACTTGATAGATCTTACCCTGGCCATGTCCGTGGCCAGCAGACGCTGCACTTTGCCCAGAATAGTCCTGGTCCTTTCCTCCGACGGCGAGGCCAGCCGCGCCACTGTGTCGAGCTTGGCTCCCAGAAACAGGGCGACTTGCGACGGAACCAGGTGGGATTTCGGAAAGTTGGAGAATCCCAGGTCTGTGAGCAGCTGGACGGTCTTCGCAGTGTGCTCCATGGCGAGCTCCCTTGTCCTTGCCCGGATGACCCAGTCGTCCAGGTAGGGGTAGACGTGGATCCCATGTAGGCACAGCCGCACCGCCACCGGTGCGAGGCACTTGGTGAACACCCTGGGTGCCGACTTCAATCCGAACGGGAGAGCCTTGAACTGGTAGTGCCGCCCTTGGACCACGAACCTGAGGAACTTTCGGTGTCTTTTCAGAATTGGGATGTGGAAGTACGCATCCCCCCCAAGTCCAACGACGACAGGAAATCGCCCTCCTCCAGCTGTCCCAGCACATGCTGGAGGGTGACCATACGGAATTTATGTGCCTTGATGTACTTGTTCAGTCGTCGTAGGTCCAGGATAGGGCACCATTCTCCTGTCTTCTTTTTTACGAGGAAGTACCTTGAGTAAACTCCGGAGCCCCGAAGCCTCTTTGGGACGAGCTCGATGGCACCTTTCTTGAGCATCGCCCTTACTTCCAACAGTAGTTGAGGGACGTGATTTTCCTTCCTGGCCACGGGTGGAACGCGAGGGCACTTCTTCTGAAACTCGAGGGCGTGCCCTTGGGCCACAGCGTCCAGCACCCAACGGTCGGTGGAGATGGACTCCCACACGCTGATGAACCTCGCCAACCGGCCTCCCACCGGGGTGCTTCGGCGGGGGCCCGACCCCACGGTCGGTTCAATCTTGTTTGGAGGCCGCCTTGCCTCCTTAACCTCCTTGTCGAGGACGACGGGCACCACCTGACTTGCCACGTCCCCTGTAGGCTTCCTGGGACGAAGATCTTGCCGCTTGGCGGTAAGTGGAGGAGCCACTGCCGGATCCCTTGGAGGCACCTTGTCTACCTCCGGAACTCCGAAAGGACGGCCGTCGTTGTTGGAGCACTCCCAGTGCCCGGGCAGTCTCTGCGTCTGTCTTGATGGCCTGAAGGGACTCATCAACCGCCTTCCCAAACAGGTTGTTCCCGTCGAAGGGCATGTCCAAAACCTTGGTTTGTACGTCTTGGCGGAAATCCGTGGCCTTGAGCCATCCTCGTCGTCTCATGCAAACGCTGTTGCCCAACTGACAGAAACCGGTGTCGGCGATGTCCGTTGCCACCGTGATGGCGTGGTCCGAAGCAATCTCCCCCTCCTGTAGGATTTCAAGGGCCTCAGCCCTTTTGGCGGCCGGAAGGAAGTCTAACAGAGGGGCGATTTTGAACCACAACTCCCTGTCGTAGCGGGCTACGAAAGCCAGGGCGTTGGCCGCCTTGCTAGTCGTCGCTGCGGATGAGATGATCCGTCGTCCCATCGTGTCCAACTTCCTGCCCTCGCCGTCCAGCGGGGAAGTTGATGTTGAGGCCGATGCCCCCCCAGCTTTCTTCTTTGCCGCCGCCGAGACGACCGAATCCGGATTAGGTTGTGCCCGAAGGCACAAGGGGGCAGTGTCGGGGACCCGGTACTTCTTCTCATACCGGTCCCTCTTTGCCGGCGCCGTGGCAGGGTTCTTGAGGAGGGCGAGCCCCTCATCCCAGATGTCATCAAGAAGCGGTACGGCGAGGACCATCTTCCTTTTAGCCTCGCGCCGTTGGTATAGGAACCCTTCTTTCTTCTTTTTTTCTGGGCAGAGCTGGAAAAGCTTGGATGCCCTGGAAATCATGGCATGAAAGGATCCAATCTCGTCGGGCGGAGACGCCCGAGCAGGGGGCGATGGGGGAAACGTCCCGTCGTCGCCTCCGTCGTCATCTGTACCTGTCGTAGCCGTGTCTGTGCCTGTATCATCCCGTGGGTAGTAGACCGGGGGGAAGGCAGAGCAGGCCGCAGAGGTGGGAGAGGTGGCGTAGGATGCGTCGTCCTCCTCTTATGCGGTGGACTCTCCGAAGGTCCTGGCTCCGGTTCCCCCGTCGGGTCTGGCTCCGGTTCCCCCGTCGGGTCTGGCTCATGTACCTCCGTCGGGGGGAGGGGCAACCTTGTCCTTATCTCCGAGCATAAGGACTGAATCGCTGACAAAATGGCCGCCGAGGTGTCCTGCGGCGCCGGAAACAACGGGCGCGAGGGCTCTTGAGGAGCCAGCTCTCGTCGTCGTCCTCGTCGGGATCCCTCCCGATGGGCTGGGCCTCTTCCACGACTTCGATGAGCTCTTCTTCAGAGGTCGTGTCCGTATCCACGATGGCCACCAGCCCCTCCCCCACCTTTTCCAACGAGGACTTCGTGGGGGTCTTCTCAATGGGCTTGAATGACGACTCCCTCCGCGGTGGCAGGGAGACTGGGTCCTGAGGGCGCCTCAACTGGTGCAGCCTCCACAGGCTGAGCCAGGGCTGCGGCGATATCCTCAATCGAGGTCTTAGCAGGGTGAATTAAGGCCATCGTCACCTTCTGGACGCCTGGGGCCTTCACCTTGGGGGGAGGGTCCGAGCCTCGCTCCCCCTCTGCCAGAATCTTCGAGATCGACCGGGGCCTCTCCAGAAGCTTCGCCGGGTTCTCGGACTTCCTCTTACCCGAGCCAGAGCATTGGCTCGTGGTTGATGGCGCCGGGGAGGATGCGCCCTGCCTGGCAGCCAAGGAGCCCGACCGTTCGGCGCTCCATGTGCCCGCGGACTCACAGTGCTTAGCCTTTTGTTGGGCCCCCGTCGCCGGGGCACCCTCACAGGACTTAGAAGACCGCTCGGACTTCTTTTTCTTCTTCTCGCCTGACAGGCTCTTCCCTTCCAGCCAGTTGGCGAGACGGAGGTGGCGATCTTTCAGGGTCCGCTCCGACATGTTCCCACAAAACGCACAGTCCTTCTCCTTGTGCGTCTTGTCCTCATGGAGACAGTAGAGGCATAACGAATGCTCATCCTCCTTGAAAACATTCTGAAGCTGGCATCCAGGGCAGGTCCTGAACAGCTTCCCGGGCGTCGAGCTTCCTTTCTCCTGGGCCATGTCCGGGGTAGGCCTCGGAACTTCTGGAATCCTCCAAAAGCGTAACTCGATGAAATCTTCACCCTTGAGGGGCGTAGAAAACTCTGAAACGGATCCCCGTTGATCGGATGTAGAAACGGTGGAGCTTGAGGCTCTATTTAACCGTAAAATGAGAAAAATCTCCTGAAAAAGCACGAAAACGCAGCAAAAGTTCGAGAGCTACAGCACGAGGACTCCCAACACTTGAACGTGTGGTAAAAATCTGAGGATGGCTGCGGAGGCGGGGCTTAGGGAGAGGGCAGTCATTGGCTGGGGGCAGTATGACCCAGAGACCAGTGATTGGTTACTACTAAGAAAGACAGATCAGAAATGAAACTGATACTGATTTTGTTCTATACCGAGGATTCCCGGCCTGACGACGGGGAATATTCATGAGCATGTGAATCCATGCCAGACCCCATGCTCGAGAACAACAGGTATGTCCATCAAAAATCATTGACTCCTTCAACAAATCAAAAGGGATGATCATTTCCAACATCTTGCCCTTTATCACCGGTGTCTAACATTGTCAACAATGTCCTGGAATTGTATTCTAAAGACCTTTCCCTGTCGCTCAGCTTTATCATCCCTAAACCTGCTTTGCCCCAATGCAGTGTTCCCAGAAGGATCTTGCCTGAAACATTTACAGTTTACCTGTGTAGACAGCCCTGTGATCCATGCGATGGACTTGGGAACAGGTAGAACTTGGTAATTGAAAGCAGTTTCAGGAAAGGAGAAGGCATCTTTAATTGGCCATCTCTTGGCCCTCGGGCACTTGCAAACTACTGCACCTGTGGGGGGTCTCCTCCAGATTGCCCACATTTCCCAATACCTCGTCACTAAACAGATGGACATGGTTTGGTCCCAAATGCAAAATGGCTAGAAATTCTAAACCAACACCGATGGGTTTAAATCCATACATTCTCTTTGCTGTTTTGGGACGTCCCTTCCCCACTCTCCCACTGGATTTCCATTTTCTTCACCCTCGCCCCACATTCTAACTCTGTTCCCCAAGTGTTAAATGTATTATTTGATTGCATTTCTAATTCTACACCTTTGCAGGGCGTACCTCTGATCTGTACTCCTCTCCGGAAGTCCTTCAAGGATGGAAACCTTCTCCATATTGCGACTCTAAACTCTCACTCTGCTGTCAAACACTCCTCTGATATCTGCCGCCTTCTGGAAGAACTTGACCTTGATGTCCTCGGTCTCACCGAGACATGGTTCACGGCCAGCTCTATCACGACCTTTGATACGCTCCTACCTGACGGCTACAAGATCCTCTCTGCACCCAGGGCCAACCGCTCTGGGTGGAGTGTAGCCCTGATCTTCCCCGAGTGGATTCCTGCCTCTGTCACTCCTACGCAGGCCTACTCCCCTTTTGAATGCCTCACCTGCAGGTTCTGTCTCTCCCCTAGCCATTCACTTAACAGTGGCTACTATCTATCGGCCACCTGGTCAGATTTCATCCTTCCTCTCTGAGTGGGTGGACCTCTCCGCCTCACTCCTGGCCTCAACTACTCAACTCCTCCTTCTTGGAGACCAACATCCACCTGGATGCCTCCTGTCCTCCCTCTGGACTCTTTCGTGACCTCCGCGACTCTCTCTCACTCACTATTCTCCCCTCTGGCCCAACTCACTCTGCAGGGCACACTCTTGATGTTCTGATCTCCTCAGACCTTCCCCTCTCTGTCCCTCTCTTTTGGAGTGATCACTTTCTCCTCTCCTCCCACCTCACCCTACCTACCCCTCAAGCAAAGCCATTTCCATCACTGCCACCCATCTTCTCGGTCATCCGACCCATGAAGCGCGTGTCAGCTGAGGCTTTCGCTGCCACCTTCTCACCCCCCACTACCACTCTGGCTGACTCTCATCCAGACACAGGCCTCTCCACGCTCCACTCTGCTATATCTGATACTCTTGATATCCTTGCCCCCGTCATGAGAATCTGCCTGAAGCCCAAAGCCAAATGCAACTCCTGGTTCGACTCAGACCTCGTCACCCTAAAACGCAAGTGTAGGGTGGCCGAGAGGAAGTGGCGTGCTTCATGTACATTCTTTGACAAGCTGGCCTGCCACCTGCTGCAAAGGAAATACCGGCTCTCTGTCCTAACCAAGAAGAGAGCGCATATCGAAGCCCGCGTCTCTGCGGCATCTAACAACTTGGCTGAACTCTTTAAAATCTGCAAGGAACTGGCCAATCCTGCCGCAGTCTCTACCTCTCCTTTCCCCTCTGTACGGCATTGGCTTCTCACTTCATCTCTAAAACTGAGGACATCCTGTCCTCTCTCGCCTCCTATCCCCCCTCCTTCCCCACGCTCCCTGCTTTTCCTCTGGCCTTTCTGCAGCCATCTCTCCGCCCTCCTTCTCTGCCTTTCCCCTGTTCTCCGCAGACAAGGTTTCTAGACAAGTCCGGTCTATGAAAGTCTAGTCGAAACAGGTTCACCCCTGTTCCTCCAAAACTATCAAGGACCACATCGACTCCCTGGCTCCTGCCCTGGCTGATTTCTGCAATCACTCATTCGCCACTGGAGTCTTCCCATCCCCCCTGAAGCACTCCCTTGTGCACCCCCTTCTTAAGAAACCCACTGTCGAACCCACCCGGCTAACTATCGCCCATTCTCCATCACTTGCTTCCTGGGCAAGCTCCTGGAGAAACTGGCCATATCCCATCTTAATCTCCATACTGAATCTGTTGGTTGTCTTCATGACCATCAGTCTGGCTTCAGCGCTTCCAGAAGCATGGAAACGGCTCTCCTGAACATCCGTGAAGACCTGCTCTCCAAACTTGACTCTAACACCCCTTGTGTCCTCATCTTGCTCGATCTATCCTCTGCCTTTGACACTGTCAACCATGCCATCCTGCTCAACCGTCTCCGTATCACTGGTCAGGCTCTGGCGTGGCTGTCTTCTTTCCTCTCTGACAGACCCTTCCAGGTCCAACTGGGATCCTTCCTCTCTATCTTTTTCTCTACCTGTGGTGTTCCCCAGGGGTCTAACCTCTCTCCCTGGCTGTTCAACCAAAACCTGGCACTCCTGGCCCACCGCATAGCCGCTCTTTGCCCCAACATTCAGTGCTATGCAGATTACACCTTGCTCATCTTCAGGCTGCCCTCGGCCTCCTCCTCTAATTCCCTCATCTCTGACTGTCTGTCTGCAATCCAGGAGTGGTGTGCCACCAATGACCTCTGCCTTAATGCCAGTAAGACTGAGATTCTCCTCATCGGCACACCCACTCCCTCCTTTCCCGTAGCTCTCTGGCCGGCCTCTCTTGGCCCGCTTCCTGTTCCCACCTGCAAGGCTAAAAACCTCAGGGTCATCTTCAACTCTACACTCTCCTTCTCTCCTCACATCTCTGACGTCTCTAAGAAGTCACACTACTTGCTGCACCTCCTCAGAGGTATTCTTCGTTTCCTCTCCTTCCTCCAGAAGCTCACTGTCTCCAGAGCTCTTGTTCTCTCTAGGCTGGACTATTGCAACAGCCTCTTTCTAAATCTGCCTGCTTCTACTCTCCGCCCTCTGCAACTTATTCAGAACAGGACTGCAAGACGTGTCCTTGGCCTCAAGCCCCGGGATCGTATCTCTCCAGGACTGAAATCTCTGCGCTGGCTTCTAGTGGCTGAGAGGATTAAGTTCAAAACCCTCTGCATCGTCCATAAGGCCTTCTGGGGCCTCAATACCTTCAACTCTCTCTTCCTAAATACTTTCCTTCTCGAGCTCTTCCCTTATCTGCCTCAAACTCCCTCAGGGTCAGTCGCTTCTCCAAGCAACGAGTTGGTGGTAGATCTCTTTCTTTGGCTGGGGCCACCCTCTGGAACAGCCTCCCTGCCTCCCTGAAACTTGAGGAGAATCAACTTCGGTTCCGGATGCTCCTCAAAACTTTTCTCTTTGTGTCTGCTTTTTCTCCTCCTCACCCTTGCTGACTTCCTGGCTGACACTGAAACTGCACTGGTTACCTGGCCACCCTCTGATCTCGGGCTTAGTTCCCCTCCCCCGCCAGTCGCACTCCTGCACTGCCTTCCCAGCAACGCCTGCACTTCGGGACTGTTTTCTGTAGCCCTACAGTCCTACTACCAGCACTTGACACCTGACGTCTGCGCTTACCCTTGTACTTGCCACCTGCTGACCATACTTTTACTTGTTATTTATTTTCTTATCCCATGTACTGCACTGTCCTTTCCCCCTTTCTCCCCGCACTTCTCCTTCCCCTTCCCATGCACTTGCACAATCTGAAAGACACCTGGTCTAGTAGGATCGTTGTCTGTCTTCCCTCTGTTCCCCCTCCCTTGCCTTGTCGCGCCATGAAACACTAGGCGTGTTATAAATGCCATATCATATATCAAATAGTGCTCCTTTTCCATTACTTTTATCTGTTATGGGCATACACCCTACTGAATAACTACAAAAGTGTGTAGAACGTAATACTTACGGACACCTCTAAATAAGACATTAGACCCAAACATGGTACCGAACGAACACTGGTCAATGGTTGGGATAATATTCTGCCCTGAGCTGAAGAAACTACTCTCTATCCATGCTCATTCTCCTTGGTAGGTCTCCTGCCTTTAACATAGTTAACCCCACTCACCCCCTTCAATAGGTAGCTGGGTTGGCGGGAAGACCTTGAGATCATTTCTAAACCTTTTTTCCTTACCTTCAACACAGAGAGTCTAGAGGACTTTGCCAGACCCTCCTCTTTTGTGCCCTATGAACTACTACAGGGCTCTTCACTCTCCCCATTGCAGCTTAATCAGCATATACACTTGGAACCACTCATGAATTTCCTCTCCAACCCTCAAATCAAATGTCAATCTTAAGATGAAAACACTCAGATCTACCTATGAGTTCCCATTGATGAGAACCTATTCCTTAAACAATAAAGAGCTTTGGGTCATAACGCATTAAGCTGAACCATGCCAAAATGTTCACACACGTCAAACAGGATTCCAAAATGGCCACCGACGAGTGAGGACGTGGGGCCCTGGCCCAGTCCCGGACCGAAAAAAAGCAGCCCTTGCATGTCCATGCAGGGCTAGCATAGTGCTGGGGTCTGAAGCACAGTAGCGACAGGGGCGCAGCCTAACAAGCGGGGAGGCAGGGGTTGCACTCAACCATGGCACAGGTAGCTGACAAAGGTGCATATTGGGAGTTCGGGAGCCCGGAGATGGGTCCGAACCGAGGAGAAGCAGGTACACATGCACAAGCTGAGCTGAGGAACACAAGTGCAGGCTGATGCCTAATATTATGAGGCGGCACCCGGCATGTAGCATCTCCTCAGAGGACCGCCTGGCTGAGCCTCGGAGGCAAGACTAAGGAGCCGAGGGGAGTCACAGCGTGAACACTGGGCCAGGTTGCAAAGTGGGTGGTGGTGTCAGGAGGGTGGGGCACTGGACGAGAGCAGCACAGCAGGGCTAGGACCCCTTGAGGTGGAGGCTGTGTTGAGTGCTGGTCTCAGCCTGGATCGCCTAGAAGACATTACACTCTACTTAACCAAATGTGGCAATTTTCTCAGTCAACGAGATACCCTTGAATTTGGTCAATGTTTAATTTTACGTAATACAATTGGTTTATTCAATTTGTTGGTTTGTAAAATTTAAAACGTATTTGGAGATAATTTGCTAGGGAGCCCACAAAAGTTTGACTGCCTAGGGGCCTGCACAGGGTTTAATCCGGCACCGATTTTATATCTATAAACATACCAGATTATAACCAGCTCTGACCAAACCCCTCCTAATTCCCAGCAACCTCAATGTGGGTTTTCTGCCATCTTATAAAACACGACAAATGAGTAAAAATATGAAGATACTCTTTGAACGTGGCAGACGCGTCCTCGCCAAAACAGATTCTTTGATCGTTGCATACATTAGATATAAAGCTTTTAATACACTCTATATACTCCTACAGGCTTTCCTAAGTATGAATCCTCTTATGTTTGATAAGACTGGATTTCTTAACGTAGCTTTTCTCACATGCAGGTCACTTGTATGGCCTTCCCCCGTATGGATCCTCTGATGTGTGTCTAGACTGGATTTATGAGTGAAGAATTTCTCTCATGCACTCGACTGGAATGGCCTCCCCCCAGTATGGATTCTCTGATGTTTGTCTAGACTGGATTTCTGAGTGAAGAATTTCTCTCATGCACTCGACTGGAATGGCCTCCCCCCAGTATGGATTCTCTGATGTTTGTCTAGACTGGATTTATGAGTGAAGAATTTCTCTCATGCACTCGACTGGAATGGCCTCCCCCCAGTATGGATTCTCTGATGTTTGTCTAGACTGGATTTCTGAGTGAAGCTTTTCTCACATGCAATGCACTGGTATGGTCTCACCCCAGTATGGATTCTCTGATGTTGGTCTAGAGTGGATTTCAGAGTAAAGCTTTTCACACATGCCGTGCACTGGAATCGCCTCTCCCCAGTATGGATTCTCTGATGTGTGTTTAGGTTGGCTTTCTGAGTGAAGCTTTTCTCACATGCAGTGCACTGGTATGGCCTGTCTCCTGTATGTATCCTCTGATGTATGTACAGATTGGAGCGCTGACCTAAGTATTTTTCACACTCCTTACACTTATAAAGAGTTTGCCCTTTGTGCATTGTCTTGTGTATGTTTAGATTTGACCGATTAGAAAAGCACTTTCCACAGACCCGACACCCAAATGTTTGCTCCTGTACGTGGTCCCTCACATGTTCCATAAGTAGTGACTGACGGGTAAACGGCTTTCCACAGTACATGCATTTTTGGGGTATCTCTTTAATAGGAGATGCCTCGTGTCCTATGATGTTGGATGGATCTGTAAAGCTTTCCCCATGTTCGGTACATGCGCCGGATGTTCGACTATCCTGCAAGCTTGTTGATTTCTTGTCCCATTCAGTGGACTGGTCATGTCCATCTTCACAAACAATTCTCTTCTTCCTCTGGACAGCACTCCATCTTGGGTCAGCTCGCAACCTCTTAGTTTTGGTAATGGCCCAACTTTCTGTTGAAAAAAGAAAAGATTACAGAATCTATTTTACCACAATTGACAGTACAAAGGATAATTTGTGTTCAGTCACTACAACAGATTAAATAAATTACAACCTCTACTGACGCAACTATCACACAGAGACACTTTTGAATGTCTTTTATGATGCAATGAGTAACGCTTAAAAGGACAAACACTTCTTTGGGTGAGCGAAGGGCGACACCAACATGGCATCAGGTCTATTTTTTGTTTTATTAAACTGCATGGGCACACACATTTTGTTTGTGGGTGTGCATTTTTTTTATCCTTCTGGGATCAGCTACCAGAATGTGGTCTTTCACCCGTCAGTAATGCCGGATTGTGTGCTAAATGGTGGTGAATTCATACATATCTGGAGCATAAGAGGCAGAAACCAACAAAGATTAAACCCCGCTTCCAGCCGCACATGTCTACTGGTATTATCTGATCATTGGTGATATAGAAGCCTAAACCCTGCTTCCAACCGCACAGGTCTACTGGTATTTTCTGATCAGTGGTGACATAGAAGCCTAAACCCTGCTTCCAGCCGCACAGGTCTACTAGTATTTTCTGATCAGTGGTGACATAGAAGCCTAAACCCTGCTTCCAGCCGCACAGTTCTACTGGTATTTTCTGATCAGTGGGGCCAGCTGAGCAGTGGCACAGAAAGCCGCTCTGGTAATATTGCATTCTGGTACGAGTGGGCCCTTTAAGGGACACGTCCAGCTCTTATTTAGCATCATGTACTAGGTGCAAAGATGTATGGAATATAAACACATCTGTTCTAGAATTAAATATCTTTCCACTCACAAATAAGGGTCCCATGGGAATCGCGATTTACCTATTACTCCAAACTTCAAAAATAGGGAGTAAAATACTTGCACTTAATTCTATTTGATGCAACTGGTGGAACACGGTCATAGGAAGTGAAATGACTGGGCGCTCAACATGGACTACAGTGGTCTTGCCCACCCTTCCTCACTCCAGCATAAATAAGAGCCTCAATGAGTAACCCCAGGAAACCATTCAAAGAACTAATCAGGTTTGCCTTAAAAGTTAATACCTGTACTTCCCAGCAGAATAACTGATACAGTACCCGTTTCTGTAACCTGCAGTACTTCTGCAAATCATAGTTAACAGTTATACAAGATATAGTAGATGGAAGAAGCTTCACAGATGTGATTATTCAAACGCATCAGCAGTTGCACACAGGTAGAAACCAAAAGGTGCAGTATCCTAGACTGTTATTAGAGGTCTCCACCATCCATTAATGCAAACAAACAGCACATTTCCTTAATGGCAGTAAACTGCTGAAACTTCTGACTGCATTTAAAAAAAAGCTAATTTGTCCATCAGCACCAAAGATTGGGTCCCCAGCCTACATAATCAACCTCCCTCGATTGTCTCCTCCCTTATTGTAATTGTAATGGGTTATTTATAAAAAGCTTAATACCCGGAGGTTTCTAAGCGCGGACCCGGGTATCGAACCTGTGTTGCGCTGCATCGGCTTGCTTCCAAGATGAGCACGTTGTTCCTGAGCTATCCTCCCTTACTACTCAGCTCCTGTGTTGACCTACAATACTAGTTGACAGGGAACATGAACAGAGGAGATGGGCTCCCCTGGGGATTGCAGCAGTAAACCACTCACTGGGTATTTGCATACTGTGACGAATCATGGGATCACGTCACTTCTCCCCATGGGGAAGCCCTTCCATGTGAGGCTGCTACCCAACATTCCCCATAGAGGTGGTAAAATGTGGAAGGACCTCTCAGAGAGAGACTTTTGTCATGGGGACAAGGACTCGTATTCCATGGTGAAAATCCCTAGCCCTCTAACTCCTGAGACTATCTGATAATACTTCTGTATGTAATAGTAATGTTTCTTCCCTGCTTTCTATAACACCTGGCTGAGCGGGAGACCGCTGCTGCTGCCGCCGCCCCTCCTGCACTGGTGAGCCCCTCATGGGTATTTTGTTATCTTGTGGGCGGATTGCCTTGATTTTCAGGTGCCCAAGGCCTGCTTCCTTCTCTTCCCTCCCCGAACCTCTGTTGTTGTTCCCTGCCTCCTTCGTGATTGGCCAGTGCCTTATTCTTCCTGATCCACCCTGGGCAGCTGTAACGCTCACCTGATTCCCGTAGAGGCGCCGGTCTTGACTGGGCGTATACCGTATCTTCAAAGGTGATGTGTAACACACGGCTGGCTCTTTGGGCTGGACCTCTGTGCACTGTATGTCTGACTCGAAGGGTAAGATGTCTGCAGATAGAAAATATGGGATTAATGAACTGGGTTATTGAATGTCTCTCTCTTCTTCCCTTTCTCTTCTCCTGTAGAACCTTAGTTCTTAGTTAAGTTAGTTAGTTAAGTTAAGTTAGCACCTTAGGTAAGTGAACGCCGTGCTCTCCATCTGCCTCGGGGCAGGGTGCTGTAACCAGTTTCTTCACTGGATAAGGGGAGCAGGCCTCTTGACTTCAGAGGACTGCTGTCCGTCGTTTACTGCACGAACGGTAAGTTTCGAGTAATTCTAATGTCTTTAAAAGTCTTTAGTAATGATGTCTCTTGTTTTTGCAGGGTTCCGGCGATGGCGGATGACGGGCTGAAGTGAGTTGAAGATGGAGCCCGTGTGATGAATGGAAGCGCCTGGAAGCACGTAAGCAAGCGCTTGTTGCCTGCTTCACGATGCGCTCTAACTGTCTTTTTATTTTGCAGGTACAAGTTCGGAGCGACTGCAGGGTGCCGGAATACCCACTGGGTTAGATGTGGAAAGGAGTAATGGCACGTGAGTATTAAAGTTCTCCAATGTCTTTAAACGCACCTTGTTTTGACTTTCAGATGCGGGATGCAGCGCCGAAGGCCTCCGGAGCGTGCGAAGAGCTGGTAAGCTTTTGTCTTTCAGATGCCGGAATGCAGTGCGAAGACCTCCGGAGCGCACGAAGAGTAGGTAAGCCTTTGTCTTTCAGATGCGGGAATGCAGCGCGAGGCGTTGGTGACAGCCGATGGACCAGGTAAGTGAAGCGCTGTCACTGAAGACCATAATGCTAACCTGTTCTTTCTTGTCTTTATAGGTGTTGCTGAAGACTGGATTCAGGATGGTAAGCCTTTTTCCTTAGGCCCAGGATCAGATGCAGAAGACACGATGAGCGTTCTGCTGCAGAGGATGCAGAATAACGCAAAGCAAGATTCATCCATCGGGTGTGGTTTAAATAGCCTCCTGTAGTGCTTAGGTGTCTCCTTCCACAGCCACGCCTAGGTAAGAAAAGAGTTCCTGCTTTCCAGAAGAGTTCCAGTGTTCTGAACCTAGGGAGTGGCTCCTGCCCCACCCAACAGGAAAAGTAGTTCCAAACAGAAGAGGATCAGAGGCTCAACTGGCAGGCAAGTAAGCAGCATGGTCTGCTGGAGGTAAGTCCACCCAAGCATTATGAGCCCGGTGCCACCGGTATATTTATGAGCCTGGTGCCACTGGGTCCAAAAGGTCCCAATTGGGACTGGTTGGCACTCGGAACCTGGGTTATGGATCTGCTTCCAAGGGAGTTGGGAAAACCCTGACCTTTTGGAAGCAGAGATCATGACAGCAGCCCTCTGCCCGGTAGCCCCCTACAGTAGCGTCTCCTGTTGTGTCTGTTGGTGTACACAGGAGACCCCAGTTGTCAGTCTATCTACCAGAATAGCTCACAAGCTTCCCTGCCTACCCCCCCTCCAACTTCAGTCTCTTAATCCCAGGGTCCCCCCCCTTACTTGTATCTGTATAATATTCACCTATCAGTATTATATTGCATTGTGAAACCTAGGCCTTTCCTCCGTCTATTCAGGATTCTTAAACTTAGGTGCGTTATTCCCGTTGTTTTTATAATACGCATTGTATCACTATTTAAAATTGTTGAATTGTGAAACCTAGGCCTTTTCTCCCTCCATTCAGGACTCTCAAACTTGGGTGTGTTTCTTCCCGTTGATCTTATAATATGCACTGTATCAGTATTTAAAATTGCATTGTGAAACCTAGGTCTCCTCTTCCTCCATTCAGAATTCTCAAATGGTGGTGTGTTTTTCCCGCTGTTTGTATAATATGCACGATTTAAAATTGCATTGTGAAACCTAGGCCTTTTCTCCTTCCATACCGGATTCTCAAACTTAGGTGTGTTTTTTCCTGTTTCTATAATATGCACTGTAGCAGTATTTAAAATTGCATGGTGAAACCTAGGCATTTTCTCCCTCCATTCAGGATTCTCAAACCAGGTATGTTTGTGTGCTCTATAATCCTGCGCGTCGTTGTCTTGTCCTACTGCTCACCCTGCTTGCCCCGCACTGTCTTGTCTGCACACTCTATTGTCATTCTCTAGTGTTTCCCCCCTCCCTTCTACTTCTCTCCTCTCCCACCTACCCTATGGTGCTCTCTGTCTCCCCAAACTTTTCTAACTGCTTCTCTATCGACTATCCTGCTCTCCTCACTAAATCTGGTAGGAAGAAGTTTAAAAAGGATATCCTCGTCTCCAACCCAGGCCTCCCTATTGCCGACACCTACACCAGTGCTTCCACCAAGGAAACTCTTACCGACATCCTCTTTGTTGTTCCTTCGCCTGACCTTTGGACCCCTCATATGGTCTCTGTGCTCTCTCCCTTCTCTTCTCCCATTAATGGTGGCACCCGGCGGGACGCCCTCCTGACCTCCTTCCACTCTTCCAAGGTCATCATTAATGTTTACTCGAACGGGACCATCTTGGAACAAGGCCCTCAGGCCAACCGTCACCTCTTTGATAGACGCTTCCCGCTCCTCATCAATTTCCTTTCTTCTCCTGCTGTCCCCTCCCCCCTTCCTCGGCTACCTTGCCTCCCCCTTCTGCCTCCTCCGTGGCAACCTTACCTTCTCCCTCCCTTTCTGCCCCCTCTCAGGCTCCCTCTACACCTCCGAAGGGCGTACCTCTGATCTGTACTCCTCCCCGGAAGTCCCTCAATGATGGCAACCTTCTCCATATTGCCACTCTTAACTCTTGCTCTATTGTCAAACACTCCTCTGACATCTGCCGCCTTCTTGAAGAACTGGACCTGGATGTCCTCGGTCTCACCGAGACACAGTTTATGGCCAGCTTTGTCACTAGCTTTGTCACGCTCCTACCTGACGGCTGCAAGATCCTCTCAGCGCCCAGGTCCAACTGCTCTGGAGGGGGTGTAGCTACTACATCCGGTGGCCTTTTGGTCACGAAATTTCACGCCAGCAGAAATCAATTACGCCATTACAGACAAAGAGCTATTGGCCATTAAAGCTGCCTTCAAGGCCTGGCGACACTACCTGCTGGGGGCCAGGCACACCGTCACCGTGATTACGGACCACCGAAACCTCCAGTATCTGAAGGGAGCGAAGGCTCAATCGTCGCGGCAGCTACGCTGGGCACTTTTCTTCACAGAGTATGACTTTGTGATTACGTACAGACCTGGGGTTAAAAACGGCAAAGCTGACGCACTCTCCCATATGGGCACTGACGAAATGGCGCTCGCGCCTCCGGATCAGGTGACCATCATTCCAGAAAATAGAATTCTAGGCATCACAACCACCATGACCCAGGATGAGCTCCTATACGAAATTCGGCAGGTCCCAAGAATAACCACAAGAGTGGAATTCCAGGGGGGAGCACTACTGTATTAAGAATCAATTGCTGTATTACCGTAACCGGCTATTTGTACCGGTGAAGGAATTGCAAGAACAGGTAATCTCCAAATACCATGACTCCCTCATTGAAGGCCATCCGGGAATCGCCAAAACCTTGGCCAAGGTAAAAAGGAATTACTGGTGGCCAACTTGGCGGAAGGATGTAATCGAGTTTGTGTTATCTTGTGGTATCTGCGCCCAAAATAAGGCGTCAAACAAAGACCCGCCGGCCTTCTACAGCCATTGGATATCCCGCCACCCCCATGGCATACATTATTGTTAGATTTCATCACTGATCTTCCTCCGTGTCAAGGATACAATACCATCCTGGTAATCGTGGACCTATTTTCTAAAATGGCTCATTTCTTCCCATTCAAGGGTCTGCCGACTGCATCTGGCCTCGCCAAGGTCTTCCTTGAACACGTAGTGCGCCTGCATGGATTCCCTTCAGTCTTAACATCAGAACGTGGAACCCAATTTGTATCCAGCTTCTGGAAGAAATGCTGCTCATTGGCCCAGATTGACATCCGTCTGTCCACTAGTCACCATCCTCAGACCGACGGCCAAACGGAGAGAACGAATCAGACTCTCGAGCAGTACTTATGCTGCATGCTCCACCAAGGAGAAGGGGATTGGAAAGAACTTCTATGGGTCGCTGAATACGCCTATAAGAACTCTCTACATAGTAGTACTGGACAAACGCCATTCTTTACGGTGTATGGGAGACACCCACGCACTTCTGAACTAGATCTCCCCACAACCCTGGAAATGCCGGCTGTCGAGACTCTGCACACAACCATCACTCAGGCCTTCACTAAAGCTCAAGAACACCTGCAACAAGCTAAGGCGTGCCAGAAAAGGTGTGCGGACCAGCTTCGCTCCGAGGCCCCTGTCTATCAGGTAGGAGATATGGTGTGGCTAACCTCTGAAGAATATACCAATAAAAGGGAACACAAACGTTTCGCCCGCGGATCTTGGGACCATACCCAGTGGAAGCCATAATTAACCCAGCAGCTGTGAAGTTGACACTACCAGCCCGCATGCCAATACATCCAGTTTTCCATGTATCTGTCTTGAAACCAGTCAAGCCTGGTACCCGAGTAACTACCCCACCTGAGCCTGTCATCGTTCAGGGGGGAACCTGAATACGAGGTAAAGGACATTTTGGACTCTAAGTATGTGAGGTCTAAACTCTACTACCTAGTGGATTGGAAAGGGTACGGACCACAGGACAGAACATGGGAACCCAGTGAGTACATCCATGCTCCACGTTTACTTCAGCGTTTCCATTGAGAATTTCCTTCCAAACCAGGACCGGGCCGGAAGAACCACTTTGAGAGGGACCTTGGAGGGGGCCGGGGGGGGGGGGGAGTGCTGTCACGACCTTATCCTCACCGAGTGCTCATGCGGCCCTAAAGACTCTATTCGGTCCCCCTCTGATCCCTTGGAGCCAGTCCTGGCGCTGTTGGCATCGGAGGCGCATGCTAGGACGGGGTTTCAATGGGCAATGGACAAGTATGGCCGCCCCCATGAGGAACGTTGGGGAACTGCATTCGGCAGTCTAGCATCCAGGGCGGGGCTCGCCCCGAAGGCACCTGGGATACCTGCTGGGTATTTCAATCACACCCGCTTAGAGGCACGCGCTTCGCGTTATTCTGCTCTAGCAGCATGACGTTCACCGGGTCCTGCTCAGCATCCTGGCCTGCAAGGGCGAGAATAGGCAAAGAAGCATTGCCACCCTTACCTGTTCAGCGGCATCCTCCGACAACCGAAATCGACCAACGCTTTCCTCCGGCACCATCTCCGACATCGTGTGAGCTTCTTACCAGCCCATCAGGAAGACCATCTTCTCCACGACATTTTCCTCCTCCTTGGGTTCTTGAGAACCACTTGTCTTCTATTCTTCTCGACCTGCAAGACAACAATAGCACAGGTAAGCCATTAGCAAGGACGCTCTCAGCGACGCTTGGCGTTTCAGCTTACCTTCTCGTACCGAGCTTCAGCATCCACCTCAACCTCCAACATCTGCAAGAAAAGTGGAGAAGGTTATTTGCGTTTAATCCACTAAAGACATTGCTCTCATCTTCATCTTCAAAAAACGTACCTGAAGAAAACAACAGAGTCGCAGCCGGTCTGGACTCCGGCCCTCGCCAGTGAAGATACTTAGCAGAATGGTGCCATTGACGACGCGCCCCTGCCCAGCGCGGCAGGGTGGAGAGCTCATCCTTATAAAAATCAAGGTGAGAGTCGTTCCAGGGGAACCGCAAGGGGAACGGGAACCTGGGAGGTGGGTCGCAAGGGAAGGAACAGTAGTTGAACTTCACCTCCTGTCTTCTAGAGCCAATCCTCGACAGCACGAGCTCCAGGGAATGGGAAGGGACCGAAAAGCATCCCGGCCAGTCGAGAGGCGTCCCCGTGGATACAAGGTGAGCTGTACAAAAACTCAGGACATCCTGTCCTCACTCTCCTCCTATCGCCTCCCTCCCCCCATTCGCTGCTCCTCCTCCAGCCCTTCTGCAGCCACCCCCCCACCACCTTCTCTGCCTTTGCCTTTTTCTCTGCAGATGAGGTTTCTAGACAAGTCCAATCTATGAAAGTCTCGTCGAAACAGGTTCACCCCTGTTCCTCCAAAACTATCAAGGATCATATTGACTCCTTGGCTCCTGCCCTGGCAGATTTCGGCAATCACTCCTCTGCCACTGGAGTCTTCCCATCCCCCCTGAAGCACTCCCTTGTGCACCCTCTTCTTAAGAAACCCTCTGCCGACCCCTCCTGCCCAGCTAACTATAACCCAATCTCCATCACTCCCTTCCTGGGCAAGCTCCTGGAGAAACTGGTCATCTCCCAGCTTAATCTCCACACCGAATCTGTTGGTTGTCTTCATGACCATCAGTCTGGCTTTAGAGCTGCCAGAAACACGGAAACGGCTCTCCTGAACATCTGTGAAGACCTGCTCTCCAACCTCGACTCCAACACCCCGTGTGTCCTCATCTTGCTTGATCTCTCTTCAGCCTTTGACACTGTCAACCATACCATCCTGCTCAACCATCTCCGTGATAACCTGGGTATCACTGGTCAGGCTCTGGCATGGCTGACCTCTTTCCTCTCCGACCGACCCTCCCAGGTCCAACTCGGGTCCTTCCTCTCTGAGTATCTTTTTCTCTACCTGTGGTGTCCCCCAGGGATCTAACCTCTCTCCCTGGCTCTTCAACCAATATCTGGCACTCTTTGCCCACCGCATCGCCGCTCTCTGCCCTAACTTTCAGTGCTATGCAGATGATACTCAGCTCATTTTCAGGCTACCCTCAGCCTCCTCCTCTCCTTCCCTCATCTCGGACTGTGTCTGTTATCCAGGAGTGGTGTGCCGCTAATGACCTCTGCCTTAATGCCAGTAAGACGGAGATTTTACTCATTTGCACTCGCACTCCCTCCTTCCCTGCAGCTGTCTGGCCGGCCTCTCTTGGCCGTCTTCCTGCAAGGCTAAAAACCTCGGGGTCATCTTCGACTCCACACTCTCCTCCTTCTCCCCTCACATCTCTGATGTCACTAAGAAATCACACTACCAGCTTCACCTCCTCAGAGGTATTCTTCCCTTCATCTCCTTCCCCCAGAAGCTCACAGTCTCCAGAGCCATGGTTCTCTCCAGACTGGACTATTGCAACAGCCTCGATCTAAATCTGCCTGCCTCTGCTCTCCGCCTGTCTTGAAATGGGGAAAACTTCCTCGGGACCAGCCCTTGAGAGCAAAAATTACCCAATTCAGCCCAAAATGCAGGTTCTATTGTGCCGAGCAGTGAACTCATGCTAGTGACAAATGACACCTTCAAAAAGTTTAGCATTTATTAGAAACAGTGAATTTTAGCAGCATCTTGGGATTCAAGTTAGAGAAGATTACAAAACACAAAACTTAGACGAATACAAAATATAGAGAAACATAGAACTTAGAGAAACATAGAGAAACACAGTCTTACGCCCCTTCAATCAGCACTGGGAGACCCTGGCCCTCATAAACTAGCTGTTGCCAGCCCCGCTCAGAGGACAGCGCTGCAGGGTGCTGACAGAGCATCAGGTTCCGGACACTCGATCTTGCTCGAACCAAGTCCACGGATCGATCTCCCACCTGAGTCATGTGGGCATGCATTTTTGTAATCTCATGCTGTCAGTCCATGACACACAGTTCCAGAACTTTCCCTGTGCAAAATATAGGCTTGCTCATGGAAAAACCCAACTCTGTGATGCTCCCTGCTCGCTCCTACCCCTCCCTTGGAGCCCTCTCTGCGAAAGCACTGGAATGTTCTTATCAGCGTGTGGGCAAGGCCGTACCAGGCCTTCTCAGGGAAACAGGATTTGTTTACGAAGCCATGCAGGGCTACAGTTAGAAAGGCAGAATATTCTACGAGAAGCCGAGATGAATTAACCCCATGTGAGCAAGCTCTAAAAGGCATGTACTCATAGCTTAGTGTTCATAGCGCTTAAGATTGGCTATCTAAGCGCTATATAGGTGCCATAATGCTCCAAACACTCCAATAATGTCTCTATTAGCTACAGAACTGGGGCCTTCACCCTGCCTGTCTATCTACAATGCATAATGTGACCTACCACCCCTACTAGGCCTGCATATTCCTTGTAGCTCACTACTGCGTAATGGAGGTGCTACAACAGACTACTGTCAGCATTTAGCACATACTTTGAATAAACTATTGGCTTTCAGCGGCTAATGCGGTCATTCAAAGCCCCGATTGGCAAATTTCCATTTTGTGTATCACAACACCGCCCTCTGCAACTTTTCCAGAACAGGACTGCAAGACTTGTCCTCGGCCTCAAGCCCAGGGATCGTATCTCTCCAG
The DNA here is from genome assembly GCF_040938575.1 of Ambystoma mexicanum. Classification (NCBI taxonomy): domain Eukaryota; kingdom Metazoa; phylum Chordata; class Amphibia; order Caudata; family Ambystomatidae; genus Ambystoma; species Ambystoma mexicanum. The sequence goes on from NC_090921.1 coordinate 39,882,574, forward strand.
GACTGAAATCTCTGCACTGGTTCCCAGTGGCTGCAAGGATTAAGTTCAAAACCCTTTGCATTGTCCACAAGGCCTTCTGGGTGTCCGGCTCCAGTTCCACCTCCCCTTGCTCCTCACCTGATTCTTCGGAGGCTTGTTCCTTGAGAGAACCTTTTGTCCTTGGAGGCTTCTTTTTCTTGTCGACAGTCTTGTCCTTAGTAGTACGAACCTTTCGCTCGTGTAGATGAGGTCTAGCCACTCTGGAGGCCACCTTGACAGTAGTGGGAACCTGTGTTCGGAGGCTCCCAGGGGGGCCAGCCTCCCATCCAGGCAAAGAGCCAATAGGCAGAAAAAACCCTGTTGATCTTGATTGGAGGAGATGGCGTGATAAGTCTTTAGGAACCAAGGGTATGCGAAGGAAACACCTCTAATCAGCCGAGTTGCCAGAAGATTACACTGAAGGCGGATGGTGGGAGCTGATGAGTAGACCTGGACGAACTTATCGGGGGTAGAATCCTCTACTAAGGCAGATGACTGGGGGTTGTAAGAAAACACTATCTCTCCCGCAAGTAAGTATCAGGAGAGGAAAAGAGACTACAAGGAATAGAAGGGATAGAGAGGAATACTGCACAGCGACAGAAGTTAAGGAAGACTAGTACACTGAAGAAAATAGAAACCAGACAGAAGGCAGTATCCAGGCGGAAAGGAGGAATGGCAAGATGAAGTGCAGAGGATCAGTCAGTGGAGAGGCGAAAGGTAGGGCCGCGCACTGCCGGAAGACCGCAGGAGGGGAGCTGGAGACAGCGAAGTACACCGAAGCAAAAAGGTAAGGAAGCAACTCTGCGCGCTGTCGGAACAACCGCCGACTGAGAGCAGAGAACGGCGAAGGACGCCTAAGGCAGAGAAGGCGAGTGTGTACAGCCACGCCGATACAGAAGGGCAGAAGGAGGAAGGTAAGAGATGCCAAGCAGGTAGGAAGAATGGGTAACACTGCGTGTAGTCAGAAAACTGCAGACGGGGAGTTGTGATCGGCGAAGGGTGCCGAAGAAGTAAAGTAGACAGACAGGAAAAGGAGCGAAGGAAAACGAAGTCAAAATTACGTACGAAAAGGCACCGAAAGGAACAGGAAACACAGGCTGGAAAGCAGACAGGCTAACCAAACGGCTACGAAGAGCCAGAGGAGAAAACACGAGCACTAGAGTAAACGGAGCCTTAGCATGAATAAACAGATTCAACGCACCGGACCAGGGGGTGGAGTCAGAACTTATAGAAGACTCCGCCATGTTGGGTGAGGACTAGAGCGAGCAAGCAGCTCTCTAGTACTTCCAGCGCCTCCATATCTTCCACCCTTGGTTCCCGACACTAGGGCCTGGGGGCAGCAATACCTTCAACTCTATCTTCCCAAATATCTTCCTTGTCGAGCTCTTCACTCATCCGCCTCCAACTCCCTCAGGGTCCGTCGCTTCTCCAAGCAACGAGTTGGTGGTAGATCTCTCTCTTCTGCAGGGGTCTCCCTCTGGAACAGCCTTCCTGTCTCACTGAAACTTGAGGAGAACCATCTCCGGTTCCGGAAGCACCTCAAAACCCTTCCTCTTTGCTTCTGCCTTTTCTCCCCCTCTCCCCTGCTAAATTCCTGCCTGAAACTGCACTGGCTACCTGGCCACCCTTTGTGACCTTGGGACCAGGCCCCGCCATTTGCACACATGCACTGCCTCCCTGGAAACCCTCGCATTTGGGGACTGTATTCTGTATCCTTACAATTCCCCACCGTGACTTATGTCTGCTCTTACCTTGCACTTGCCACAATCCGGCCGTTATTTATCCAAATATTCTACTATCCCATGTACTGCACTTTCCCCTCTCCCATGTACTGCACTTTCGCCCCCTCCCTTCCCCCTTGGACTTTCCCCCTTCCCCTTTCCCATGCACTTGCACGATCTGATTGACACCTGGCCTAGGAGGATGGTTATCTGTCTTCCCTCTGTTCCCCCTCGCTTGCCTCATCGTGCCTCGAAACACTTGTGTATAGGCGTGTTATAAATACCATATATCATATCATCCCTAATGTTGTATCTTTTAAAAGTACTGTGAAGAAGAATGAAAGAGTTGTGCTGGTCACTCCTTTAGTGACGATTGGAAGTAATGGTAAGAGGCGGCCCCAAGGAGGCCTGAAGAATGCATCACAGACACAAACAAAGGACTATGAGTCTCCGCTGGGGTAGACCCAGCCAAGAAGAATAAAACTGACAAAGGGCTGCAAATAGGAGAGCGCTGCAGGGCTGAGGCCTGGTGAACCCGGGAACCCTGGAAGTTTGAATTCAAAGAGAAGACCGCTGTCAAGAAGAAGCAAGTCTGTACAGCCGCAGACTACAGAAGTCTTCCGCAAGCCAGCAGAGGACTCAGCGATGTGGAAGCTGAAGACTGGGAACCGGTGGTGCGCCCGGTTGAGGTGGACCCAGCGATCTGACAACTGCGCCAACACAAGATGCCTAGAAGACATGGAGCCAACCGGTGATGTATCCCGATCCAGAGTCAGGTAACGGGAGACCTGGTGTGGGCTTGGGAAGACACAGAGACTGTAACCAAAGGGGGCAGAGTCTCAGGAGTAATCTCCCTCAATTTAATACTTGCCCCAAGATTGAACAAAGTGTGACAGTTAAGGAGTGCATCGGGTGTAATCTCCTTCATTGCAGTGCTTGCAAGGAAGAGTGCATCAGGAGTAGTCTTCTCCTCCCTAGTATCCCGTCGAGACTACTGTATCAAAATTTTGCATGAAGAATAATCTCTCTCGATATAGCAGTGACACCAAACCTGTTGCTATTGGGAAAAGGCTCAGGAGTAACCTCCCTCATCTCAGTACTTGGAACCAATCTGAATAAAGTCTGATACATGGTAGAAGCAGTGGGAGGAAGTTCCCTCAGAGAAAGATGGAGTGTATTATTTTTTTAAAGAACTTTCAAAGAAGCTTGGAACAAGTTGCAATGTCTGATAAAAACTATACTAGGAAGAGTGATTAAACCAGGAGAAGACGAGAAAGGTAGAATGGACCATCTGTGGAAGTGACTAAGATTTTACTAAGATGGCGAAGCATTAGGACGCATGTCTCCGTCCATCCTGCTCTGACCACCAGCCCATAAAGATGCTGCGTGGCGGTCCAGGTGAGCTACAAGCGCAGGGAAATAGCCGTCTGCGTTACAGAACGCTGTGGTATGACACAGCTTTCTTAAAAACCTCGAAGCTGTGATATTGCCAGCAGTGGAGTGAAGTGGAAGGCTTAGCGAACCAGGTTGGAGGGTGCAGCCCCAGGGCTAGTGTTCCCGAGCCCACACTGAAGCCATGCAAAGTGCAGCTGAACATAGGAGGCTGGAGGCAAGTGGCGGGTGACTGGTTGGCAGCGTCCTCGACCCTGGGGGCTGGGCGGTGAGTTGGCACCTGCACCATCAGAGAGCAGGTGGGAGCAGTAGCTGTTGAACGCATGTGTGCAAGTCGCAAGACGGTGGCCCGCTGCAGAGTGAATGGAACGTGGTTGTGAAGGAGTGGCAGTAAGCCAGCATGACCGAAGACAGTGAGTGCTCGCACTGGACATCTTGATGGTGATGTGTATGCCCCTCCCCACCCGCAACGGTGCCCCAGTGTGCTCTGCTGAACTCCGATGGCTGAAGCTCCTGCTGATATCGGAGGAGGAGGTGCGGAGTGTCTGGTCTGCTGCTGTCAGGCGGCCACCGATCTGAGGAGCAGAGGTGTTGGAGGTACAAAGCAGGCGAGGGAACAAGGGATGGACTGCCTAGCGAGTGCGGTCAGGGTGCACAGAGGGTAGGAAGGTGATTGTGTGTGCTGAAGTAAACACTGGACCTGGGGTTGTGGGCCCGATGACCACTCGAGATGGTGATGTTGCCTGTAAGACCTCATGAGGGGGGCTGGCGGTCCACCGGGCACCCTATATAAAGAAGGGTAATAATTATCACAAAACACTGTGCAATCAAACAGTTGATTGTGCCCCTCAGAAACCGTTTGGAAGAACATCAAAATGTCTGCTATTACAACATGCAAGGGAGAATGTGCTATGAGGTAGCCGGTGGTACAATGAGCCGAGCCATCACAGTGGCAACCTGCTGAATAGTGCACGGCACTGCGGTGGCCACCAGATGCTGAAGGAGCACCAAGTCACCTGATTTGTCTGGCCTGTCTTTCTGCTAGGCCGCTGTGCATTTCTCTGTCCGTCTCCCTCTTTCCATAGCTCTGCTCTCCCTCTTCCATGGTGCTCTACATCTCCCCCAGCTACTCTAACAGCGAATCTATCATCTACCCTATCCCTCTTTCGAAGTCTGAAAGGAAAAAGTTCAAGAAATATTTCCTGGTCTCCAATCCAGACCTGCCCATCGCTGACACCTACCTCAACGCTTCTTCCAGGCAGACTGTCACCAACATCCTCTTTGACGTTCCCTCCCCAAACCTGTGGATTACCCATATGGTCTCAGTCCTCTCCCCTTGCTCTTCTTTGACCATTAATCCATTAATGGTGGAACCCGATGGGTAGTACTCTTGGCACACCATTTCTCCTCTAGGAGCATCATTAATGTCTATCAGATTGGCATTGTCATGGCCCACTACGTGCAGCCCAACCTCCCCCTCCCCGATAGATGTCTTCCATCTCCCTCATCAACTCTCCCCCCTTCTCCTGCCACCCCTCCAAGCCCTTTGCTACCACCAACAGGGGTACCACATTCCTATACCCCTCCTCGGAAGACCTTCACAGTTGGCAACCAGCTCTGCTTGGCTACCCTCAACTCTTGCTGTGCCGTTAAACACTCTTCTGACATCTGCCATCTTCTTGAAGACTTTGACCAGCCCTCTAGATAAGGTGGTTATCGTGCCTTTTTACGCATCTAGTTGTAGCCAATACAGATTATTTCATTTTCTACTGTGTACCGTGTACGCTGTATTTATTCATTTAAAAAACATACTTTCCACCACTAGATGGCACTGTAGCGTTTCTTTTGTCATAGCCTTTCTTATGCATGATACTTTCCAACTGAAAGACCACAAGTCCCCTTGCAAATGTGTGACAGTTAAAGAGTAACACAATAAAGCATGCACTCTTTCAAAATGTGTTCATACCATAACGTCTAATTTCTTCATATGCTAAAAAGTAAAGTTTACTTCAATGTCTTTAGTTGAATGTTCTTTAACCACACATAACACGGTGGAGGTTTGTGACGAATCACCAAACCTAAGTGAGTTTATGGCCGAATTCATTTTTTTGTGTGTTTTTAAAGCGCTGAAAATAAAGTGGGTGAATCAGGATGTTTTGCCTTTTGCATTTTATAGTTTTCCCTTCAGGATGTGGAACAGTGATATTATTTTGGCCCAACATGCTGCTATAAGGATTTACATGTTGTCATGATGCTTTACTATGCAATTTGTTTATTTTGCAAGTAAACACTATAGGACAGTATTATTGTAGGTTTTGACACCCAAAATGTAAATTTTTGTTCCAGGTAAAACGCGGAAGAAGGTGGCTGTTCCCAAACTGAAAGAGTGGGTTAAAATCAAAGCTTTGCTGTTCAGCGTAACTGTGTGATCCTGGGCAAATAATGTAATCTCACCCTGACTTCAATTGCAAAAATTGGAATGCTTATAAATGATAAAGTTTACACCCTTACAATAGGACCGTTTTAATATGTGTAGGGACACATTGGTGTATCCTGGTGCTCCTCTGCTACTGGCTCCAATACTGCTGCATAGAATTGCATTATTGCTGCACTAGCCCTCCCAGAGTCTTGTAACACTATATTTGACAGGCCGACATAGTCTCACCAGCCAATCAGTGCACCAGAGATTCTACTATAGCGGACTGTGGTAGAACCAACATTACATTTTCTCCCCTGTTGCTCCCAGCCACTGAAGATGCTTGGGCCGTGCAGAGTACTGCCCCACACTCTGCAACGTCCTGTTTTGCTATGATATTGAGTATTTCATTGCACACCATCACCCTTTTTCACATTTCCTATGACCTTCAAGATCTGCAAGAAGTGGGTGTTTCAGACTCAAAGGAGAGAGAAGTTAACTGATTGTAACATTGAAGCTGCACTAGAATAGTCTTATATTAAAGGTTAATAAAGGTAGATCCCCTACACAAGTAGGTTTGCCACTCCTCCACAGTCTCTGAAGTTAGTGCCTCTCCCAACATTTGAAGGGTTAGCCCATCCCTACATTTTAGCCTAGGTGCACTCTTGGATGGGTGCACTTGCATTTTGTTAGGCAGAGACTGGCAGCGTTAAAGTTTTATTGTGTTTGTTCAGAAAAATGTACTTGAAAGTAACAGCTTTAAAGTTTTACTGCGTTTGTTCAAGAAAGTCCTCCATCACCCCTCTGCATATTGCGCTTTAAAATATACTAATCGATAGTTGGTCCCCACACCAGACATTGGGGGGGAGGTGGGTAGAACAGTGGGGGCAGAGCCTCCAAGTTTGCCTTGCCTATTTTAGTGGCCCCTTCCATCACAACCTAACCCCCCCCCCCATCCCCAAAATGTAGGTTTTGTTGGGCACCTGCATGGGAGGGAGGTCAGGTAGGTTGGCTAACTCTCACAAGCCACCAGCCACCCCAACCGCTCCCCTCACAGTGCTGAAATAAAGGGACGGGAGCCAACACATCTGCAAGGATTCCTTTACTTGCTGCACCATGGCCTGTTGCAAACCTGCTCTGTAATGTATAATTCATAAAGTTATGCTGGCTGTAGTAAGACGTGTGCTTGCTGGTTGGCTATACCACGAGGGATGGGCTGTTACCCCATGCAGGAATGAACGGTTCCATTACCCTGCAGGAGAGATGCGGGGCAGCCCGGGAACTGTATATATTTGCCATTAGCACATGCAGGGAGGCCATGTGCCACTAGTACATACAGAAAAGAGATGCTCAGTTAGCATGTGCAGAGAGGAGATGTGCTGCTGCATGTGTACGGGGGCTATGCCAATAACATGTGAAAAGGGAGTAAGTGTTCTTACACATCGCTTTTAGCAAAATTCCTTCAGCTTTTAAGCACTGTGGTAACAGTTATTATCCCAGTTCGAATTTTATTACAGCAAAACCAAGCAGAATGCCAGGGGAGCACTGTTGGGCATTGTGGTGGGGGCTGGTGAAGACATGTTCGAGTCAGGCTGAATAAGGAAAGGGGTGGGGGGAAATCGGGTACATTTGGCCCCAGTACATTTTGTCCATTTCCAGCACCAATATTAACTTATGTGAACGGTTATTCTTAATTATTGCATGTCTTATAAGAAAGAAGAAGTGACTCCTCGGCAGTCTTCCCTCTGTGCCACACCCATCAAGTCTGCGTCAGCCCTCAATGTTATTTTAACTTGGGAAGTTCAGGCCACCCTCCTGCCTGATAGCTTTCCAGCCTTTCTTTGGATGCAACGTTAGCATCTGCTTTGCCAACATTAGCCTGTGCAAAAGGGAGCCCTGCAATTAAGACGGTCAGAGAGGAGATGAGCCATCATAGCATGGGCAGAGGAGATGCTACGTTAGCACTCACAGAGAAGAAATGTCCCCTAGTATGTACTTAGTAAAGATGTGTCATTTGTATGTGCCAAGAAGAGTTGTGCCATTAGTATGGAACAGAAGTGCAATTGGCATGCAGAGCCGAGATGTGCCGTTTAGCATGTGCAGAGACAGGATGTGGAGCTTGCACATGCAGGGATGGGATGTGCGGTAAGCATGTGCAGAGAGGGTATGTCCCTTTAGCATATGCATAGAGAAGGCGTGTCGTTAGCATGCACATCTACTCTGTGCACATGCGCGCAATTAGTATGCATGTATAGACAGCTGTCCCACTAGTTTGTGCGCAGAGAAGATGCACCATTAGCAGATGAGAAGCGATTTGAGGTCACTATGGGTAGAGATATGGCCTGTCAACGTGTACAAATATCAGGCTTGCTAAACAGAACATGTTCTATCAATACGTGAAAACAATGTCTGCCATTAGCATATGCACAGAGATGTGCTTGCTAGCATGCGCACAGTGTAAAGGTGCAATTTACACATGCAAATGATACAAATTTGCTCTTCAAATGCTAACAGCACATCTCTGAAAATGCTGAAAGAAGATGTTCTTTTGCCATGTGCACAGAGTACATGTCATACTCGTTAGTATGTGTCAAGAGGAGATGTGTAGCTAGCATGTTCAGGGAGGATGTATGCCATTATCAAGTGGAGTGATGTGCTGCTATTATGTGCCCAGACGGGATGTGCCGTTTGCAGATGGAGTGAAGGGCTCTGCACAAGCCAGACAACTTTGATCTATAACTCTTTTGGTCCACGGGTCTGATTTTACGTATGCATTGGGTATATGTGTTGGATACGTTTTACTCTTGCAGATGAGAAAACTCATTTTTACTCTCTTGTTTTTGCATTTACTCTCTAATCTGAAAAATCATGCGTAAAATACTCCCACCTCAAAATCCTATCTGGAGCACTGACTTTGGCAATGACATATTTGCTCTCACCAAGACTTGGTTCACTGCCAGCTCTGTCACTATTTGTGACACACTCATTCCGGAGGGCTACAAGATCCTCTCTAAGCCCAGGCCTCGTCTGCAGGCTTGGTGATCCTCTCGCTGACTCTTGCCACCATCTACGGGACCCCTGGTCCGGTCTCCCTCTTCCTCTCAGAATAATCCACTGCCCCCATTATAGTGTGGAATTGCCCATCCTTAGGGAGATCTGTTAACAATCCATGGATATACGAGTCTAGAGATCATCTGGAGTCGGAAGAGGCTGCAATAATCCTCTCTTCCTAGCGATTAGCTTTAGATTGCATACATTGCTGAAAGTAAGCACAAGTGTGAGAATTAATTCCTGCCCATCAAAGATCTCTCTGCACCATCCTCAAAGTTTTCCTTTCACCTGAATGACCCGCCAACCGAGACTTGTGGCACCAAAGCAGGGCCTTCGCTACAGAGACTGGGTAGGTAGATACAGCCTGCCTGCTTGGTAAGGTAAACCATTCCGTGTAATGAAGATTTCCCAGAATAATTTATAGAAGAATCTTGATTCTATTAAAGACACAGAGGCAAGCATTATGCTTCTCTTTCTTTAATTCCACTTGAACATCAGAGGCTCAGCAGTAAGAGTTTAGCAAGAGAAAAGTCCACAAATAAAAACTTGCATATGTGGTAAAATCCGAAGAAAAAATGTCCAAAAACAGTACAAAGGTAGCTTGAAGCTCCTGAGAAAAACTTTTTCCTAAAGGTCCTTAAAACAATGAAGTATGGCCACCAAACATGTGACTTAAAACCAGCCAACCCAACATCCACACGGCCCCTCTTCCTCCACTTCCTCTTTCAATGCTGCAAATTCTGAAAACAAACTTGGTAGCCCATGTGCTGTAACCATTCGCCAGCTTTCGCTGCTGCGCCAAGTTCTTGCTCACTTCAACTGGGCTTATCGGACGTTCCGGACGGAAAAGAGAAAATAATCAAAGAGTCACTGAAGGAGAAAATAACCTTGTATCAGATGACCAGATATAGAGATTAAGGAGGGGAAAAATTCAGACATTACAAGCATGAAATAGCAACCTAGATGCTTTGCAACATATACATTAGGAGATAACAGGCTAATTAGCCATATCCCCTCCCAACAAATGCAGTGGACTTTCAACCTGAAGTTATTGTATGTCGAGACCGGAGGCTCGCATAAAGCTTGTTTAAAGCATACTCGCAACTAATGTTGCTGGTTGCTCCACTGGTTTCAAGTAAAATTCTTTAAAAATTGATTCTCCGGCCCAGGCGGCCTCATGATGTCCTCCAGTCTGGCCCCAAACTGGAAGGCTTTGGAGGTCATGGCGCCCCTGACAAGAGTGCGTGCTGAACTGGGCGATATCGATCCCCGCCTGCGAGAGCATCCACCATACCCAGCGAGCTAGCGTAGGTGTGGAAACTGACCTAGGCGGTTTCTTGGAGAGTGATCAGTAACTGGCCCCTATGGTCAACCCTTAGGGCAAAAGTCACCTCCTCAGAAGCCTTCAGGCACTTGCACATCCTTTAGGCTGCTTGCTGGATATGAGATCACTCTTGAATGACATTTAGTCCTCCTGGACACATGAAAGACCACTCCATCTGGGGAGAATACCATGCCAGCCAAATCCAGGGCTTTGACATTGGAAGCTCTCCTGCAAGATACTAGGCACGGCAGAGTCATGACCTTGCCGGTGAGAGCCCTGCAGGATCATTCCTTGTTGGGCGGGCAGGAGAGGAAGAGGTTATTCACATCCCAGAACCTGTTGTTAAGGGCCGGCAGTGGCACTGACACCCGTACGCCTTTAAGCATCCTGCATAAGTGGTGATGCTCACCGATGAGAACGCCTTCCACAATCTGAGCGATAGGCATTTGCGGTCCTGTAGGCTAAGCCGCGCTCAACCAGACCGGCAATGAAGTTCAGAATCTTGGTGCTGAAACTAGATGGAGAACCCGTTCCACGCATCAGCGTGTCCATGCACCCAAAGAGTTTGCATATCTCTTGGACGTTGAGGGAGCCCAGCTCTCCTCAATGAGGCCAACAGCCTTACATGAAATGCTGGGGACTCCATCTTGCCCTGAAATCCCTGATGCTGCTAGAGAATCGAGGACCCACACTGGAGCAGGGGAGGGTGTTCCCTGCTCGGAGCCAACAGCAGATCCTGGGTCTGGGGTAGTAGGATTGGAAAATCCAACGTAAGTTCCAGAAGAACTGGATTCCAGGACTAAGATGCCCAGACTGGGGCTATGAGGACTAGCTCCGCCTGCTCCTGATGGACCTTTACCAGGGTCCTCGCTATCATCTCGAAGGGGGGAAGTGTACGCGATCCCTTCGCTCCACACAGCTGCTGCTGGGTCCAGCCTTCCGCTGAAGAATACTGGCAACTGGGCGTTGAGGCGAGAGGCGAAGATGTCCAGGGCTAGAGGATACCACCTTTGCTGTAGGTGAAGGAAGACCTGTCTGCAGAGTTTCCAGTTGCTATAATCGAACAGGTAGCGTGAATGCCAATCTGCCACTCCATTCCTCAGCCCAGGGAGGTACTCCACTGTCACCGACATCTGCTGTTGTAGACAGAAGTGCCAAAAACCCTTGGCTAATTCTGTCAGAGGCCACGACATGGTGCCACCCAGATGATGGATGCATCTTGCTGCAGATACGCTGTATTGTTTTGTTTATTTATATAGCGCACCTGACCCTCCGGTATCTGGGCACATTACGTAGGTTACAGTGTTAAAAGGTTAGTTGCGGGCTGCATATAAATTATAAACAGCAGTAGAACTATCAACATATACACATTAAAAGTACAGGTCTGATCGTAGAAGATTAACAGTTACATAGGCTGGCAGGAGGGAACAGACATTTATCAGATCTCAGGAGTAGTTAGCCAGTTTTTTTACATTTGTCCTGAATCAGGAGAATGCCTGTTCAGCTCTTAAAGCAATGGGTAAGGAGTTCCACAGTTTTGATGCTAGGACAGGGAAGCTGCTGCCTCCTGCCTTCACTAGATTAAATCTAGGGACTCTGAGAAAATGCAGTTGTGCAGACCTGTTAGGTCGGTCTGAATGACATGTGGTGAATCGACATGTCCGGTATTTGGGTGCTGAATTAGACACGCACTTGTGGGTGAGAGCAAGAGTTTTGAACGTGATTCTATTCTTGACTGATAGCCAACAGGAGTTGTGTCTGATTACTGATATGTGATGGGATCTCCGTATATTGAGGGGGGATCTAAGCGCATTATTTTGCAGTATTTGTAGTTTTTTAAAGTTTTGCTCGTTAGTTCCTAGGTATAGTGCGTTGCAGTAATCCAATTTGGATAAAAGGAGTGCCCCTGCTAAGGTAGAGCACTTGCTGTTGATAGGAAGGTTCTGCGGGCGTTTATTCATTTACAGGTATAGTCTGTGGCAGAGGCTGTTGCATTCACTTGTCTGGTCAGGGTCAGGGATGAGTCAAGATAGAATCCAAGTGTCTTAACTTCCCTGGACACCGTATGTTGGTGTCATCTATGTTGAAAGATTTAAACCTGATGTCAAGTTGATTTAATCTGGTGTAATTTGGTCTTCTCATTGTTAAAGCAGAGGCCATGTGTGGCCATCCATGCCGGAACGGTGAGGTACATTTTATTCAGTAGTTTAGTATCAAGGTAATGGGGGATGAGGACTTAGGAGTCATCTGCATAGTTAGTGTAGGTGACACCCAAGTGGTCAAGATCATCAAACAGGGGCTTAGTGAAAATATTGTACAGCATCGGTGAGTCACAGGACCCTTGTAGTACTCCACATGTCACTGGTACTGGAGTAGCCGATGCGGTTGGTGAGAAAACTCTCATTGTTCTATTGTAGAGGAAGGATTGTATCCAGGCCGTCGCTTTGCCAGAGAAATTAGCTGATGAGGTAAGGTGATTACACAGGACTTCATGACCGATGAGGTCGAAGGCAGCAGAGAGATCCAACAGTAGAAGGAGTTTTATGTTACCTTTGTTTTTTTGGTTGTCTATTTGCATTTTCAGGTCTATTAAAGCAGTTTTGGTGCCGTGTCTGGGTCTGAACCCAGATTGTTGCAGTCCAAGAAGATGGTTAGTTTCTAGGTGTGCTTGTATCTGTAGATAGGTATCCCCCCGTCTAAAATCTTCAACAGGAATGGCACTGTGGCGATAGGTTTGTAATTTGTGGGAATTTCCAGGTTGAATTTAGTTTTTCTTGTAACAGTGGAAGGACCCAAGCATCCTTCAGATTGGTTGGGACTATGCTAGTTTCAAATGAAGTATTTATAAATGTGGTGATGAAAGGGGCAATTTCTGTTGCTGCCTCTTTGATGATGTTGGCAGGGCATATGTCACCCTGACATCTTGAGAATCCTAGTTCTGTGATCGAGTTGGTTACAGTAGTGGCAGTGTCATCATTTGCGTCTAGGAAGCCTAGGTTGAAGTCTCCAAGCAGCAAGATTTGTGAACCTGGTTTAGTGTTGGTGGAGAGGAGTTATGAGATATCCTCCTGGAAGGTGGATATTGGTGCAGGTGGTCTGTACACAAGGTGTATTTTTAGTGTACGTGAGGCTGAGAGCTAGTGCTTCTTAGATGGGAGTTCATCTGATGGGAATGGTAGGTGCTGCAGGGCTCTTTTGCCAAGGTGGGTCTTAGAGATAACAGCGACTCCACCGCCTTTTGAGGTTTCTCTGTCAAATCTGGTGATGGTGTAATTATCTGGGATGGCTAACGAAAGTATTGGGTCTGCTGCAGGGTGTAGCCAGGTCTCGGTTATGGCCAGGAAGTCTAGTTTGTTTAAGAAAATGAGGTCAGCAATATCTAAAACATGTACTATTAAAGACCTTGCATTGATCATTGCCCCTTTGATGGGTGTACCTGTGTAGTTAGATCTGCCTGGAGGCACTGTGATATTGGTTGAATGGATAGTCATTTTGGGCAGTTTTTTTGTATGAGTTTAGAGTCTTTTTCCTAATGGGCGTGGATTTGGTATTGATTAGAGTTTTACAGTTAGATTCGAGTGGGTAGGGCTGTTTAAGTCTAGTTCTTAGTCTGAGGTTCCGGATTGTTGTAGGGCATGGTTGGTTAGGTACGGGTTGAGAGGCATAGCGTCAGAACCCTAGGATGGGTGTAGGTAAGTTGGTAATGTTTGCTGTTGTTGTGGCAGTAGAGCTGAGTTTGGTAGGTTGTACAGGCCAAGGTGGTAAGAACTTGGTAGGTGCTACAGTATCGTAGTGGGGTAATGAAATAGACATAGTGAGTGAGATCCTATTCTTACTAGTTATGGGGGCATGGTTGCATACTTCTCAATGCTAGCAGTAGTGGCTGAGGCAAGCAGGATCAGTGTGGTCAATATGGCGGCTCTAGAAGCTGGCCAATTGAGCATAAGTATGCAGTTGTGCATAGGCATGACTAGCCGGTTGTAGGCTGGTTTAGGTTTGAGCACTAGACAATTATTTGGTCAAATGAGGAGGAGATAACTGCTAGGAGTGTCCATGAAGATGGTTCAGGTACTTGCTGGCGCTCCACGTGGCTGGCAGTGCACAAAGGATGTCTGCGGCAGCGAAGTACTAAGGGACCTGCTTTTAGACACGAGAAGCAGGAGTCTTACGCAATTGATGGGGCCTCCGAGGGTCAGTACGTGTGGATGGCTTCTTGCTGTAGGAGCTGAAGGAATCCTCTGCAGTGTCCGCTCCAGCAGTAGTGGAGGGTATTGGGGCTCTAGCCCTTGATGCAATAGTGATCAAAGCAGGCTCGGGACAAGGCCTTTTATGGCGGGCATTCGATGAAGGGCCGACTTCCGCCTGCCGGTGGCTGCCAAGTAACTGGCATCACAGCTAGTTGCTTAGCAACCTAACAAAACAGCATCACAGTGTGAAAGGGTCGCATCGAGTGTGGCGTGGCCATCTTAGATCGGTGGCGAAGTACTAAGGTACCTGCTTTTAGGCACGAGAAGAAGGAGAGTTACACAATTGATGGGGCCTCCGAGGGTCAGCACGTGTGGATGGCTTCTTGCTGTAGGAGCTGAAGGAATCCTCTGCAGTGCCTGCTCCAGCGGTTGCAGGGGATTTGGGGCTCCAGCCCTTGATGCAGAGGTTGAAAGGGCAGCATCTACACCACAATCTATCCTATTTGAAGCGTTGTCCATCTTGAGTAGTATACAACAGCTTACTCTGTCTCTGGCAAAAGATCCAACTGTGAGGGAACCAGTGAGAAGCTCCAGGCAGTTGATATGCATCTCCAGTTGTTGAGGGGACCACTTCCCACCCGTGGCTACCGGACATTACCTTGCTCCCTAGCCGGTGCAGCTTGCCTCCGATCCTTTAACTAGGTCGGGTGCCGAGCCAAAGATCACCCGGCCATTTCAGGCCTCCATGTGTGTCAACCAGCAGTGTAGCTCCATTCTTGCTTCGGGCGCCAGGGCTAGCCACTGCAAATAGGATAGACTAAGGCGTAGATGCTGCCCTTTCAACCTCTGCAGCTCGCGATAATGCAGTGGCCCCAGAAAGATGGCCTGAATTGAAGAGGATAGCAGGCCAATCGCTCTCACCAATTCTCTTAAGAGAGATGGTCTCCTTCTGCAGGAGCATGCGTATCTTGCAACATGTAGTGTGCACTTTGGAGGACGGGAGCCGGAGCTGGCACTCCTGGGTGTCCACAACAAAGACCAGGAACTATAGTCACCTTGAGGGGAATAGGGCCGATTTCTCCCAATTGATGATAAATCCCAGGCTGTGCAACAGCTCTATGGCTGCCTGGGCTTGCTCTCTGGCTAGTGCTTTGCTCTAGGACATGATGAGAATGTCGTCCAGGTACACGATGAGCCTTATGCCTTACTCCCTGTGGTATGCGACTGCCGGCTGCATGAGCTTGGTGAAAGCCCAGGGCACCGATGAGAGCCCGAAGGGCAGGCTCGTGCATTCCCAGTCAAGACCTTTCCAGGTGAAGCTCAAGTATTTCACATGCTGTTCACAAACTGGCACTACTAGATAGGTGTCCTTGGGGTCTAAGTGAACCAGCCAGTCGCCGAGCCTAAGAATATCCCAAAGCACGTAAATTCCCTCCATCTTGAAATGATAGTAGAGAATAAAATCGTTTAGAGATAAGATTTAATACAGGATTGACCTTCTCCTTCCTACTCACCAGGAAAATGGGGCTGAAGAATCCGCCATGATCCCTGCATAGAGGAATTGCACCCTTCCCTCTGCAGACTGTGCACTTCATCGTCCAGCGCTGCACTGTCTGCCCTTGACATCTCTATGGGAATGGGGTGGCGTGATTGGGCAGGGTAGGAGAAGAAGTCTAAGTGAAAACACCTTGTGGTGTACTTGACCCAAGCATCTCCTGATAAGGAGTCCCACACCTGTTCCAATTGCGCGGTCGTGCTGCCCATCGCACTTGTGGTGCTGGAGCTACGCAGATGACACCCACCTGTATTCTGCTGTGCTGGCTGTCTCGCTGCTCTCCTCCAGCCGCGACCCCTGCCTCTTCCTCTGGAGGTAAAGACGGTGTTAAGGAATGGGGCTCTTGGGATCATCTGTCCAAGGAGTAACTGCCAGAGGAGCAGCACCTGCCTCTTCCAGTCCGAGAAAAAGCAGTGAAGGTTCCCAGGAACTTAGCAATATCCTTGACAAAAGGATCACTGAATAGTAATCCCATGGGTTGGGGTGTCTTCTTGTCCTATATATTACACAGCCACGATAGTGGCTGTGTAGTTCTGGTTAAGTTGCTGTTTCCATAGGAAGAGCACTTTTTGGGCGGCCTATAACTCCCCCTGGACAAATCCTCACCAAACTGTGCAAAAAAAGTATATGGGCCACTCTGAATTTTTTCGCAAAGTCGGCTGATATTTGGTCCAGGGGACGTCTTTTTTTTCACAGATTGAATGGGGGAAAAACTTTGCGCACGCGTATAGGTCAAACAGCTGGACGGATTTTCGCCAAATTTGCGACAGGGGCTTGGTCCCGAAAGCGTGCTTTTGTAAATTTGGTGACAATACGTCCAGTAGTTTCCTTTAAAACGACCAAAAATATGTCTAAAAAAATTAGTGATATCTATGTCCGCTCCGCGGTCACACTTCCCTGTTCGATCCGCGGACAAAATACCGATTGGCTAGGGGGTGGCATCATGACCGCGGACAAGCAACGTCTTCGCTGATTGGCTGCAGTGAGCTGTGCTGTGAGTCCGAATGTGTGGATGCGCCCGACATCTTGGATCCAACGACAGTGCGGTCGCAACCAGAGGCGAAATGCTGTTTCGGAAACTGTTTTTGTCTGCTACAGTGTTTGAGGAGGTCCAGAGAGTAAGGGATGGGTGAAATACTGTACTTGTTTAGGCGGCAGGTGTTAATGATGTATTCGCCATACCCGCCTTGTCTGGGCTGTTTGTAAGTAGTGAAAATGAGGGGTCTCATAAGGCTAGTACTTCAGTCCGTGCTGTGCGCAGGCAACTTCAAAGCAAACACTACAGTTGAGTACATACTGTAGTTCCCATTTTTGTTTGTATGGATGTGCTACTAATGTATGCGCCGCCATGGGTGCGATATGCTGCGGTGGTTGTGGCCAGGGCCTAGAGTCTTGGGTGCATGGCCATAGGCCGTAGGCCATACCCCCAAGACGCTAGACCCTGGCCACAACCACTGCAGCATATCGCAGCTATACCTACACCTGTAGTCTCGCTTGTTGATCAGGTGTTTGCGAGGAGGGACTAGAGTCTTGGATGCATGGCCAAAGGCCATGTACATAAGATCAAATTTGTACGTAGAGAATTTATAAGGCACTATGGGTGTGATATGCTGTGGTAGTTGTGGACAGTAAGAGTCTTGGCTGCATGGGTGAAGGCCATGCACCCGAAAACACAGTTATAAGCACTGCAGTTATAAGCCACTACGGGTTTCTTATAATGAACACCCATGCATTCACATATATATGGCCTTACACCCAAGACTCTAGCCTCCGGCCACAACCACTGCACCATATCACAGTGTAGGGATTTGGTATTATCCTGCATCCTAATGGAACCTTTGGTCAGTGTCTTGATTGACAATGGAGTGTTAAGGGTTAGAATGTTTATGTGTGACTGGGGTTCTATGTGAGTCAGTTGGGAGATGTAAGCCTACCTGGGAGGATGCAGGTGTATGTTGCCCTGTACCCAGATGTACCGGACATTATATTACCATCATAATGTGCTGGAACTAAATAAAGAAGTTACTGGAACTTCACCTGAAGTCATGGTCATCTGTGGGGAACAAGGAGTTCTACATTGGCGACGAGGATGCTGGCTGTGCTAGGGGGACAGCATTGAAGATGGCACATACACCTCCCCCCAACCCAAGAAGAAGACCTCCCAGGTAGGGCGAGCGCTTAAAGCTGTAGGCGCAGAAGGGCCCAGCGCGTGGAGCTCAGGGGCAGAAAGGAAGGGGCTGCGCCAGAGCCAGGGGCCAGCTGGCCTGTCACTAGCAAGACAGGTCAGACAAACAGGAAAGCAAGAGTCTGAGGAGGGGATTGAGGGCCCAGAGACCGATGGCTTAAGGGGTCTGGGACCACTGGCTGCAGCATGGAGGGCTTGGTGCCCATGGCAGTAGCAATTTGAAGAGGCCTGGGGTCTAGTTACGCCTGGAAATTATGAGGAAGCCATGCTGGGCAGCTGAGGGATATAGCCAAGGCAGTAGCAACAGGAGAGGCTTGGAGCCTAAGCTGCGCCTGGAAATTAAGCAATGAGGAGGCATGCTGTGCAACTGAGGGCTATAAGCCCAAGGCAGTAGCAACAGGAGAGGCTTGGAGCCTAAGCTGCGCCTGGAAAAGAAACAAGGAGGAGTGATGTTGTACAGCTTGAGGCCTGGAGTTGGGGCAGCAGCAATAGAAGAGGTTAGGAACCTAAGCTGCACCAAGATCTGACAAGGATGTAAGATAGAAGAGCTTATGGCTAGAGTGTATAACGCATGGAGCAGAGGAGGGTCCTGGGGACCATCCCAGCGTTAAAGGGGGTTTGGAAAGCATACCCGCACGTAAAAGAGACATAGCCAGTGAAAAGGCTTGGAGGGTTGGAGCCGATAACACTGTTGAAAGAGTTGGAACTCGTATATGTATTTATGTAGGGGCTTGGAGCCCATTTGCAGCATCATTGTGCAGTGCCTGGAGGAGCTAGGGGCTAGCATACAAGTCACAGCGAACATGCACAGGTGTTTGAAGGAGCATGTGCAGTGTGCAGAGACTTAGCTTATAAAGTTGCAAGGTCCATGTCCTGGGTGCTGCGGATTTGCTTGGAGCAGGCTGTGGGAGCGTGGCATAAGTCCTGTTGGGGAAGGGAGACACATTCTCCCTTGCAGGCAGCCAGAGAGGTGCTCAGCTGGAAAATGCTCTTCTTTATAAGAGAAAAGGTACTGTAAATGTGCTGTGAAGTGGCTGGGCGAAGAATGCTGATATTCCAAGTGAACAAATGGGAAATCAGTTGGAGCCGTGTTAAAAGGGAAGTGGCAAGTAGGGGTAGCCTCAGAAGAAAATTATGATCAATTTTCTGTGAATATTCTGGGGGCACTGCTTCATGTGCGCAGACAATCCTGAATTATGGCACCCCAGATGAATTATGGCACCGTCGCAGGATGCAGTGTTCATTCAACTTATGGAACTTCACAGTGGAGTAATTATCGTGAGGGGTGAGGTGTTTGTACCGAGCCTCAATGACCTTTCACAGTAATGACATTTTTTTGGAGCGCGCGCTCACCCTGTGAATGTGGGACCACTAGGTGACTGGAGCGCAGTTCAAGTGGAACGTTTGGTGTGGCCGTTGGGAACTGTCCCTGTATGGAGCTCTCACCAGTTCATCAGCTGAAGATAAATGATGACGTGTTTGAATGTGATGAGTGTTGGAGGAACTCTGAACGCTGTTGCCTGAGCGTTCCCAACACAGTGTTGCTTCTTCGTATGAATAAAGGAGAAAGGATGAGAGGAAAGGCCATGCTAACATGACCTCAACGCGATGATGAATGCGGAAGTAATGTAAAAGAGGAAGTCAAGTTTCTGACGCAGGGTCCATTTGAAGAGCGTGGAGTCAATGTGGTTACGTCGGCTGTTTTAGGTTTTCCTGTGCAGCAATGAAAAGACGCGTTTTTGACTTTAAACATATTCCGCATATTAGAAGCTGCATAAAGATTAAAAGGGCTGCGGTTGGAAAAGAGGATGAGTGAAATATGTGAAGTCACCTTCCAGGTACCCATGAACAACTTGAATTTCACGGATATGTTGTTTCTATGGAACTGGTTTAGACAATTTTTAATGGATGTGTTCTGTCACGGCAGCGAGCAATTTATGGACATTGTGCAAGTTATATGCCGTTTAAGGAGCAGTGAAATTCGGTTATCTGATGCATTTTGCCAGTAATAGAGTGACGCATATTAAGTGTGTTGCAGCAAATGAAAATTTGGCTTATTTGCGAATATGTTGTAGGTACATTGGTATGAGAGGTATCTTGCAAGTGGTAGTTAGCATGTTTGATAGGTGTGCACGGATGGTGTGTAAAAGTCGTGGCCTCTGTTACCTCTGTCAACAAATACTTGGTAATGATATGATGCAAAGACAAAATGTGGTACAGTCATGGTTAACTAACACGCTTTCCTTCCACAGATGGACTTTTAATTGATGTATAAGTTGCACATTCAGCATTGATGGAGTTTGGTATGTGGAATCTGAAGTATAGTTATGTGCACTAATGTTTTATATCCATAGGTGGGACTTTTGTAATCCAGATGTGTAGAGACCTTATTTAATACTAAAGTTTAGAGTACTAAGTGCTAAACAAAGTTTGGTTTGCTGTGTTTCATGATGATACAGAAAAAACTTTAGTAGAGTTATTGATGTTTGTATGATGCTGGTGTGAATGAAGTGGGGTTTTCCCTAATAGGAGCTGTATTGTATTGAGGAATACTTTCAACATGGTCAATTTAGGGGTAATGGTGGCACTAGTAGTAAAGTAGTTACCCGGGTATCTGGGATACTCAGTCTAGTTGGAGGTGGTGTGTGTTTAGGTACATACCGGTTTGCATTGTTGGGTGTGAGGGAGAGGTGTGTGTGTTCTTTTGTGGGACGACAAGTCAAGTTTAGGAAGAGAGGTATGGGTGCCTCTAATTTGTAAAGGTATTAGTAAGGATGTTGAGCAGTTGGGTGCCTTTTCCTCACTTGGTAGAAAGAGGAAGGGGCATTGATTATAATTGTGTCCCACGGCTGTGAGGACGATTTTGGAATATGTAATGAGACTAGCAGAATGTTCTCAGTTAGGAGTGATGATGCAAGTGCATTGAACGTGGGGTTGTTTGTGTGCGTGTTGTTTTTAGCCGTTATGGTTAAGTTATATACTTGTGTTATTTATGTCCCTAAGGAAGGGAGATATGTAGGGATTTGGTATTATCCTGCATCCTAATGGAACCTTTGGTCAGTGTCTTGATTGACAATGGAGTGTTAAGGGTTAGAATGTTTATGTGTGACTGGGGTTCTATGTGAGTCAGTTGGGAGATGTAAGCCTACCTGGGAGGATGCAGGTGTATGTTGCCCTGGACCCAGATGTACCTGACATTACATGACCATCATAATGTGCTGGAACTAAATAAAGAAGTTACTGGAACTTCACCTGAAGTCATGGTCATCTGTGGGGAACAAGGAGTTCTACACACAGCTATAGATACAACTGTAGTATCAAACATCAATTTATATGTAGTAGACTTACAAGACACAATGGGCCTCATTCCGAGTACGGCGCTAACCAATGGCGCTATTAACGCCTTGGTTGACGCCGTACCCGGAACGGCAGCGCCTTGGTGGATGGCGGAATCACCGCCCTATTCCAAGGTTGGCGGGGCGGTAATTCCCCATTCACCAAGGCTCTTCCCCATTCCCAAATGAGCCCCCATAGGCCTCAATGGGAATGGGGAAGATGCAAATAACGGTGACCGTTCATTACGGTCACCGTTATTGGCTTGAAGGCCCCTTTGCGCCCTCGACTTTAACACCTGCTCAAAGCAGGCGTTAAGGGCGAGGGCGCAGAGGGAACTCGGAGTATGGCGGTAAGGGAATACCGCCACCGGTCTCGTTACCGGTGGCCGCTATCCCTTACCGCCATACTTGGAATGAGGCCCAATGGGTGCAATATGCTGTGGTGGTCATGGCCAGGATGTAGACTTTTGGGTGCATGGCCTTTTTATAAGCAGTGAAGTTATAAGGCACCCTGGTTTTCATATAGTACATTGATTGTGGGCAGGATGTACAGTTTTGGCTGCATGGCTGCAGCCCGTGGGCCGTGCGCCATACTTTCAAAACTCTAGGCCCTGTCCACAACCACCACATCATAGCACAGAAATGCATACACCCATACTATCGTTTATCGCACGGATGGTTCTGGGGAGGGTGTACAGTCTTGGGTGCATGGCCAAAGGCCATGCACGCAAGAACAAACTTATAAGCACTGGAGTTATAAGCCACTGTACACCCATACATTTAAATATCTATGGCCATACTCCCAAAACTCTAGGCCCTGCCCACAACCACTGCAGCATATTACATAGCCACGGTAGTGGCTGTGAACTTATGGTGAAGTTGCTGTTTCCATAGGAAGAGTACTTTTTGGGTGCCTTATAACTCTGCTTCCCCATGGACGAATGCTCACCAAACTTTGTACGAAACATTTATGGGACACACTGAATTTCTTTGGAAAGTTTGGGGATGTTTGGTCCAGGGGGGTCTAGGGGGTGTCCCAAAATGTCTCTTTTCCCCATAGACTGAATGGGGGAAAAAACTGTGTCGGTTGACATGTGGCACTTTCACTTATTGGTTGTGGAGCAGTGTGAAGTACGTCTCTTCGCTGCCCCCGGCATTTTGCAAAAAAAGTATGTGGTGCACTCATTTTCTTTGGAAAATTCTATGGCCTTACACCCAAAACTCTAAGGTGTGGCCACAACCACTGTAGTATATCATAGCTATAGATGCACCCGTAGTATTAAACATCAATGAGGTGGTTGTGGGGAGGGCCTAGAGTGTTGGGTGCATGGTCTTAGGCCGTACGCCATACTCCCAAAACTCTAGGCCCTGGCCAGAACCAGCATATCATATGACAGCAATGCATACACCCGTAGAATTGCTTAGTGGTCAGATGGTTCTGGGGAGGGTGTACAGTCTTGGATGCCATGAATCCAAGAACGACCTTATAAGCAGTGGAGTTATAAGGCAATGTACACCCAAAACGTCTCTTTTCCCCTTTGACTGAATGCGGACAAAAGTTTGTGTCCGCAGAATGTGGCGCTTTCCCTGATTGGTTGTGGAACAGTGTGAAGTACGTCAGCTTTCTTCGGTGCCTCCGCCATCTTTTATTCATGTTTTGGTGTATGCGGCGATCGCCAGAAACACAAATAAAACAAGACAGCATTGCACTTGTCACACTTATGAAATACTATTTCAGAAGGTGACCTTTAAGGAGGCTGGGATGGGATGTGGCAGCACAAACTGAAAAAGTGGAGTTTTCTTGTCACGAAAGTCATACGGTTAAATGGAAGTTGGTGCTCACTGTACCACTACCAATTACTGCGTCTGGGTTACAATGTTTTTGGAATAATATTGCCGTCAGATTGGCGTCTTATGTTTTGAAACTAAGCCCGCCATCTGCACGGTTTGCTGGAAACAGCGATTCTGGAGGTGTATGGGAGTAGCGGTTCTCATAATTGGATTTCAATATGTTGTTGCAAAGTAAGAATGTATTTGCCTTCTGAGTGAAGGTCACACAAGATGTTTTTTTGGTTGCACACTCAATAGGCCCACGCATCTGAGTGAATGTATAAGGGGCAATTGTTTTTTGACCTTGAGCGTAAGGGAAACTTTAGAAGCAATTCAAGGAATGTAAGGTTAAAAAAAAAATTTGCAATTGATAAGGTTATGTTTTAATAATGTTTGTAAGGCACATGCAATATCAGTCAACGAAGATTCTTCGGTGCAAATATGTTGGTGTCTGATTCGGCGAAAAAGAATGGAGGCAGTACATATTATGTAAGTTTACTTTTCACCACTCTACACCGACCCACATTTTAATTTTAAATTACTGAAACTGTACTTGTGTCAATATAACTGAAGTATTATCTTTCTGCGCTGTTTTTCCTCCAATAATGGAGAGAGCAGAGTTTCCGCGTTTGCAGGGTATGACTACACTCACCTTTTTTTAGCGTTATTATTTCTTGTTTCAAACGTTATGTTTGCCCACATAGCTTTGTATATCACTTTGAACGTTCTTTAGGTCTTGTTTAAAATCACGAGATGTAATTTCTTTTTACGTGTCCATTCATTTTGCCTTCATAACTAATTTATC
This sequence comes from Ambystoma mexicanum, assembly GCF_040938575.1. Taxonomy (NCBI): domain Eukaryota; kingdom Metazoa; phylum Chordata; class Amphibia; order Caudata; family Ambystomatidae; genus Ambystoma; species Ambystoma mexicanum. The sequence continues at coordinate 39,906,393 of NC_090921.1, forward strand.
GTCTTCCTGTGTAGTTGCCATTTTTTATTTTACCTTACGGCACATGCAGAATATCGGCTTTTGTAACCTGTTACTATATTTACACAGGATCAATAGCAACATTTCACAAAAATGTCATGTTTGACCACTTACATTTGTGTATTACTTTGCACATTCTTTGTGTCTTTTTTGCAATTTTTTGCTAAAGTTTGGTTATCGAGGCATATTTTCTGTTACGTTTTCCACCCAGGTACATCTTGCCATACTGTCCGTGCCATGGTTTCCAAATGCCGAGTGACAACTTTTTGGACGGAAAATACAACTGCTCGTGAGCGGTTACCTGTCCATCACAATTCTGTGGGATGAGAGCCCAGGCCCGCTTTGCCCGTACGCCGAACTTGCTATTCGGAGCATCATTTATGGTGCTGTAGGCCGAAGGTCATGACGCCTTCTTGGAGAGCACTCTGGAAACAAAGCGGCTGCTTTAACGAAGAATGCATAATTTTTGTATGGGAAAAGACCAAAGTGTGCCTCATCTTTAACTTTTGCAATGACGCCCTTAGAACCATTGTTATCATTCCATTAAAAATGGGATTACTCCGATGGTCTCTGACAGTTTTTTGTTAAATAAACCTACTTTACGAACTCTAAAATGTTAACGTTTTCTTTTACAATCCAGTGTATTATTTCAAAATGTAAGTTACTACGTTGTACGTCGCTGTATGTTTATTTACAGGTTCTGCGTCACGTCACGTACTTGTGCTTTTTTCAGGCTACCATGGAAAGGGAAGAGGGGCTATGTATGAAACAACCGCCTTCCCTTTCTATGGTGGCCATCTTGAAAAAGGATTTTGTTTTGTAATCCAACCCGCCAAAGCTGCGCCGGATTATAACCAGTAATCCTATTTTTTAGTAGCACACGTTACTGCTTTGCAAACCTAGACTATTACTGGCAAAGATTATTGCGTCTTTGTACTTTACTGAGAAATAGGAAGTACATGGAGTGTATGCAATTTTTTTTATTTAAATGTATTTACACTGTGAAAGGTCGCTCTTAACGGAATATTTACTTTGCTTACGGGTGGCTTTATTTTTTGGTACGACAGCTAATAAGGCAATTTGCAAACGGCAATGAGGAAAGAGACAAGAAACGATAATATGGGTTTCTTGGGGAGGAGGGATGGCTTTAGCTGATGTCATTTTCAGATAAGTAGAAATTTTGCTAAAAATATATAATGTGTAGTGCATTGCTAATCACTGCGTACCAATACGTGTTGGCTCTGTGTAAGGAAATATTGAAGGTGGACGTTCCTACATCAATATAAAATCTATTTCCACACTGTCCATGAGGCATAGATCTTACTGTTAAGTATGTACTGATTCTGGGACACGTCACCGTGCTGTACGCCAGCATACTGTCATGTGACATTCTTCGCAAGGTGTATACTGTGTAGCAAAAGAACCTTGTTAAAGGGAAGTTATGGTTACGTTGCCCTACTGAAAATCTGACATTCAGTAAAAAAAATGTTTTATTAAAATACCCTACTAAAAACCTGTAAAATTCACTAAAAAAAAAACTTTAAGGGGACGCTATGGTGTGTCATGTCCTGGGTGTTAGTGTTAGCAGTGCACAGTGCGGGCAGGTATGGTGGCTTAGGCTACCATAACTGGCGAATTTCAGGAGTTTTTCGTTTTTACTTTAAACCATAATGTCACGTTTCTAAAGTTTATTTAGTGAATTTTACAGGTTTTTATTAGTGCAACTTAACCATAACATCCCCTTAACATTTTTTTAGTGAATTTTACGGGTTTTTAGTAGTGCAACTTACCCATAACGTCCCTTTCACAAATTCCTCCTTACTCATTTGGACATGTTTTCAGTACAACAACTTAACCATACCGTCCCTTTTGCAAAGTTTTTTTGGCAAAGATGATCAGTTTATAGTAGTGCCACGTAACCATATTGTAATGCAACTTCTGACTTATTTGTACTCCTTGTGGAGAATACCACTTGACAATATGCTTCTGCACAGCACAGTAACGTGTCCCAAAATGCGTAACCACTTAAGAGTAAGATGTTTGCCTCGTGGACAATGTGGAAAGAGATTTTAAATTCATGTATGAACGTCCACCTGCAACATTTGCCTTGCACAGCGCCAACACGTAGTGGTGTCAGCCTGTAACGAAGGAGCATGACAAACAGTGCCCCAGCATTATAAATAACAAACACACAATATTTTAGCACTGGCCTCCCACCCCCCCCCAGATCACTGTTTGATGCGTCTTTCCTCATTTCCGTTCGCAAAAAAGGCGTTATTAGCTGTCTTACCAAAAAATAAACCCATCCGTTAGCAAAGTAACTGTTACCTTATAAAATACCTTTCTCAATGTAAATGTATTAAAATAAATATTCCATTCACTCCATGTACTTTAAATTTCTCAGCAAAGTATATAGACGCTATAACATTTATCAGTAATAGTACAGATGCGCAAATAAGTAATGTATACTACGAAAAAATAGGATTTCTGGTTATAATCCAGCCTGCCAGAGGCGGGCCGGATCACAAAACAAAATCCTTTTTCAAGATTGCCATCATCGAAAGTAAAGGCGGGTGTTGCATACATGGGCCGTCTTCATTTTCCATGGCAGCAAGCTAAAAGCAAAAGTACGTGGCTAGATGCAGAACCTGTATGTAAACATACAGCGATTACAAAGCAAAATCCTTTTTCAAAATGGTCACCATAGAAAGGGAAAAGCGGTTGTTATATAAACTGCCCCTTTTCGCTTTCTATGACAACCTCCAAAAACCAACAGTACGTGCCGTGCGGCAGAATATGTAAATAAACATACAACAACGTATAATGTGGTACGTTACTGAAATAATACTCTAAATTTTAAAAGAAAACGTTAACATTTAAGAATTTCTAAAGTACTTTTATTTAACAAACAACTGTCAACCAACAGACTAATTTCATTTCCAATTAACTTGTAACAATGGGTCTAAGTGCAACATTGACAATGTTTATGGTGAGACAGATGTTGTCCTTTTCGCATACACAAAGTATGCATTTCTGTGAAAGTAACCGCTTTGTTTACACAGGTATTTGCAATACGGCACCGTGACCGTTGCCTTACACCATCATAAATGAAGTTACGTAACTCAGTTCTGCGCAAGGACAGAGGGGGCCATGCCTTTCATCCCATAACATTATAATGGATAGGCAGCCGGTGACAAGCAGTTGCAGCTGGCGGGGAAAGAAGCCGTCACTTGGTAATTGGAAACCATGACATGCACAGTACCGGCAGTATGTAGCTAGGCGGAAAACGTAAGAAAGAATCTGTGTCAATAACCAACCTTTAGAAAAACATTTCAAAACAGACAAACATTAGGGAAAGTAGTACACAAATGAAAGTGGACAAACATGACATTTTAAGGAATTATTGGCGTTGACCATGGGTACATATAGTGCAAGCGTAGAAAGGCAGAGAAACGGCAGTCGCCGTAAGGGTTTAAGGAAACGTCAACTACACAGTGAGAGGGTAATTAAGTTATGAAGGCAACATGAATGGGCAGGTAAAAAAAATGTACATGTCTTAATGTTACACAAGACCAAAAAAAGTGAAAACTGATAGACAAAACTATGTGGGCAAGCATAACATTTGAAAGACGACGAAATAATGGTCAACAAGTGAGACTCTACTCATAGCCTTCAAAGGCCAACAATGTGCATTCTCTGTGATTGAGAGAAAAATATAAATGCGCAAAAAAAAAAAAAAAAATCCTTCAGTTACATTGTCACAATTAGTGTTGGGTAATATAAAATTAAAACGCGGGTTGGTGTACAGTCGTCAAAATTAAACTTGCATGATCTTGACAGGCTCTATTACTTTTCGCAAAGTCAGACAGCAATGTATTCGCTGCAAAGAGTCTTTGTGAACTGATATTTTACGTTTCTTACAAACGATTTTAAAACATAACCTTATCAAATGATATGTTTTTCAAAGCTCTCATTCCTTGCATAGCTTTTGAAGTTTCCCTTTCGCTCAAGGTCAAAAAACAATAGCCCCTTATGGATTGACTTGATGTGTGGGCCTACTGAATTCACAACCAAAAAAGCAAATGAACTGACCTTCACTCAGAAGGCAAATAAAATCTCACTTTGCAACAACATATGACAATCCAATCATGAGAACTGCTACTCGTATACGCCTCCGGAACCACTGTTTTCAACAAACACTCCAGGCGGCGGGCTCAGAATTCAAAATGTAGGACGCCAGTCCGACTTCAATATTAATTTGAAAACATTGCAACACAGACACAGGCATTGGCCGCCGTACATTGAGCAACAACTTTCACTATAACGTACGAATCTGGTAGGGAGCAAACACCACTTTGAGTTTCCGCTGCCACTTTCCATCCCAAACTAATTAAAGTTCACCTTCGGAAAAAGTAAATCAGAAGTATAACAAGTCCATAGGTGTCTTTTGTGTGTATGTGTTACCAGCAATGTCCGTGTACACCAAAACATGAACGTGAGATGGCGGGGGCAGCGAAGAAATGTGACGCACTTCACGCTGTTCCACAGCCAATCAGTGAAAACGCCACATGTCCGCGGACATGACGCTACAGATTAGCCAATCGATTTCTTGTTCACGGAGCGAACAGGGAAGTGTGACGGCGGAGCGGACATAGATATCACTAAATTTTTCTGACCTACTTTTAGATAGTTTAAAAGGAAACTACTGGACGGATTTTCACTATATTTACAAAAGCACGCTTTCAGGACCAAGCCGCTGCCGCTGCCCCTGCCTCAAATTTGGGGAAAATCCATCCAGCGGTGGTTTGGCCTGTAGGCGTGCGCAAAGTTTTTCCCCCCATTCAGTCTATGGAAAAAAAAGACGTTTTGGGACCTCCCCCTATAACTCCCCCGCCCCCCGGACCAAACATCACCAAACTTTGCAAAACAATTCAGAGTGGCCCATATACTTTTTTGCAAAGTTTGGTGTGGATTCGACCAGGGGGAGCGGAGTTATAAGCCGCCCAAAAAGTGCTCTTCCTATGGAAACATCAACTTAACCATAACTACACAGCCACTACCGTGGCTGTGTAATATATATATCTGGTTCATGTCATGCAGAGCTGGCTTCTCATTTAGTTTTCTGATTTCTATATTATTTTCTTTTCTTTTTAAACTGTTCTCCAAATAGCTGCACGTTGTACTTCTTTTCCGTGTGTGCGATGAAAAGGAACATGCTGTGATAGCCTCCGACATTCTGTGAGTCCTTTGAAAATGAAACGAAACACATCACTGAGCACCAGAGTAGGGAGGAAAGGAACCACACTGTGTGCGGGCTCCCTCTATTGGGCGCTGGTCCCGATGCCTGCTGAGGAAAGAATCTGGTGGTCGTGCAAGAGCTTCTGTGTGTTCTCCCTGCACCGTGAGACACGGATCTGTTGGCCCGAATATGCTATAAGGCCCATAAGCCTCCAGGGGTGAAATGCACGCCGAACACGGACACACTTACTGCAAAGAAAACGGTGCAACGCATTAGGATTAATGACATATCGAAGGTATACGATATTATTCACAGTATCACACAGGATACTATTTGAAATCCGAAATATATAAAGAGAGAGTAAAGTAGCACTTCACTCTTGCTGTGAGCAACAAAGGAAGAGGAAGTGGAGGAAGGGCTGCGCCCATTTGAGGGGCCATGAGGACATTAGATTGGCTGGTTTTAGATCACGTGTTTGGTGGCCATAGTTCATCATTTAAAGGACCTCTGGGAAATTGAGTTTTTTTTCTCTCGGGAGCTTCAAGTGGACTGTTTTTGGGCGTTCTTTCTTCAGATTTTAGCACTTATGCAAGTTTGGTTTATTTGTGAACCCATGTCTTGCTAAATTCTTGCTGCTGAGCTTCTGTTGTTAATGTTTAATTAAAGAAACAGAAGCATAATGCGAGCCTCCGGTCTTGAAATGGAATCCTATACTCATTACTGTCCTTTCAGTTCTGCAATTCTTTTGTGGAGATACTTCTCCGCATCGCGTACCTCTGTTAATATGTCTCTAGTAACTGCCCCAACTATTCGGTCCACTGCTATTATATTTCTATTCTCCTGAACAGCAACCACAGCATTCCCTTGTCCAGTTACTTTCCTGACAAGTGACTACAAAATCAAATTCCCACAAAAAACTGAGGCCAACGCAGCTGACGTGGACTCAAGGTCGTCACAGATATCAAAAACTGTAAATTCTTGTGGTCTGTAAGCACTGTTACCGAATGACGTGCACCCATCAAATAATGCTGCCACTCCTGAAACGCTGCCCGCATTGCCAACAACTCTTCATCCGTAACGGCATCATTTTGCTCACAACTGTTAATTTCTTGCACAAGAATGCCACTGGATGCATTACTCCATCCTCTGTTCGTTACGACAAAATTGCTCCTTTGGCTAGGTTGGAAGCATCAGTTTCCACTTGAAAATGTTTCTCTAAATCTGGATGCCGCAGAATTGGGGCTTCCGTAAAAGCGGTCTTTAATTTCACGTAGGTGGCCTCAGCCTCCTCTCATCCCACCTGAAGCTGGTGCATTTCCTCAATAGTCGTGTTAATTGGGGTAATGATATGTGAAAAATTGCTCATGAAACGCCGGTAGAAATTGGCAAACCGCAACCAAGACTGAACGTCCTTCACACATCGAGGAGATGGCCACAGTGGGACTAGATGTACCTCCCATCTATAACCACTGCCGCTGGGGTAAGGAAAAACCCCTTAAACTCTACTCTGGTGGTATGGAATTCACACTTTTCCAATTTTGCAAATAGATGATACTCTTGCAATCATTGCAGCATGGATTTAACATGTTAGACATGTTGTTCCACTCACTAAGTTGGAGTAAATCAAAATATCATTGATGTACACAATGAAAGAAATATCCAAAGAATCTCGCAACACCTCATGCATGAAATGCTAAAAAAGCCACAGGGGCATAACATAATCTAGTGCGGAAAGCCATCTTCCATTCATCTCCCTCCTTTATAAGATCAAATTATAGGCCCCTCTCAAGACCAACTTGGTATAGTTCTTGGATGTCTTCAATTGCTCAAGTAGAACAGATATTAAAGGTAAAGGGAACCAATTCTTGATGGTAACCCTGTTTAACACGATGTAGTTAATACAAGTCCTCAATGTACCCGCCTTCTATGGAACAAAGAATAAAGGAGATGAGACTGGTGTTTTGAAGTGATAAATGAAACCGCAGGCTAGCTTCTCATCCAAATATTTTCGTAAAATGCTGTGTCTCCTTGTCAGAAAGAGCTTATATACAACTGCATGCTAACTCTGCATTAGGCTTAAGATCAATTACACAATTGTATGGTCTATGAGGAGATAAAGTCTCCGCCTTTCAATTGTCTAAAGGTTCTGAAAACTCCTGATCTTCGTCCACCAGTGCAGTAGTAACCACCACCCCAATAATAGCTTGAATCGCTCCCGTCACCAAGAATGAGGTCGGTCCCAAAGCCTCCCTTAAATGATCACCACACCTACAGAGTCAAACGTCAGTGTACGCTCCGCCCAATCAATCTTTGAATTATGTGTCACCAACCATGATATTCCTAGAATCCACCCATATTGGATAGCTGCTATTTAATCAAAGGTGATGTTTTCCTCATGTGCTGTTGCACACAACATTTTCAAAGGTTGATTTTGTATAGTTATTGGACCGGACAATAAGAGAATGCATTACTTACCGTAAAAGCATTTCTGATGGTTGTATCTGCTTAGATTCACATGCTGTGCATAGGTCCGACATCCAGTGGTCAGTGCGGAGTATTGCATTTTGTTTTTCGTAGTCGAAAAGGGGACGTCGACAAGGCGTGTCTGAAACACTATCCCTATAGTGACGTGCGTTGTACCCACAATCCCTCACGCGTCGAGGTCCCTCTGTTTGTATTTTTTCTGCCCTGAGGGAGCCTTCTAGACGTGAGTGAGTACAGAAAAGAGAGAGAGAGAGATATATAAAGGAAGTCTATGTTCCTTCCATCCGAGCGGGGAGGAAGGGTGGGCGCATGTGAATCTAAGCAGATACAACCATCAGAAATGCTTTTACGGTAAGAAATGCATTCTCTTCTGATGTTTGTTAATCTGCTTAGAATCACATGCTGTGCATAGACTAGCGAGCAGTACCCGGAGTTGGCGGTGGGTTATGAGAAGGAACAGTAGAGAAAAGGTGTCGTAATACTGCCTGTCCCACCTGGGAGTCAGATCTAGAGTGTGTATCTAGACAGTAGTGTTTTGTAAAGGTGTGCACAGAACTCCAGGTAGCCGCTTTGCAGATGGACTCAAGGGGAACATTTGCAATGAATGCTATGGATGCCCCCGTGCCTCGAGTAGAGTGTGCTCTTGGCTTAAAGGGCAGTTCTCTCTTAGCAAGAGTATAGCAGAGAGTGATGCATTGAACAATCCATCTAGAAATAGTGGATTTTGAAACCGCATCTCCTTCTCTTCCTGCTGCCACCGAGACGAAGAACTGATTAGTCTTCCTCAATGGTTTGGTTCTTTCCATGTAGAACATGACCGCCCTGCGTACATCAAGTGTGTGCAGAGTCCTTTCTCCCAAATTGGAAGGATTTTGAAAGAACGTTGGTAGTTCTATAGATTGGTTCACGTGGAATTTAGAAATAAATTTCGGAGCAAACCTAGGGTGAGTGCGTAGAACCACTTTATCTCTGTGAACTGTAACGAAGGGGTCTAGAATAGAAAGAGCCTGAAGTTCACTTACTCTCCTGATGGAGGTGATAGCTATTAAAAAAGCAGTCTTAAGAGTGAGGCGTTTAAGAGATGCTTTGTGCATGGGTTCGAATGGAGAGCCCATGAGTCTTGTAAGTACCACATTAAGGTCCCATACGGGAGCTGGGTCAGCTATCGGGGGGTGTATTCTTTTTACTCCCTCCATGAAGGCCTTTATAACCGGGAACCTCCACCACGACACCTTGAGTTGGGAAGTGGTGTATGCAGAAAGTGCCGCTAGGTGGACTTTAATGGAGTTAAATACTAGACCTGAATCTAAAAGGTGGGTCAGGTATAGTACCACATGTGTGGGAGAGCAGTCAATAGGGTTGATGGCTTTACTCCTGCACCAGATGACAAATCTTTTCCACTTGCTAGAATAGCAGTGGCGAGTGTTCGGTTTTCTGGCTTCCCTGAGGATGTCCATGCATCTTTGCGGGAGTTGTAGATGTCCGAACTCTATGATCTCAGGAGCCAAGCTGCTAAGTTCATGTTCTGGGGGCATGGGTGCAGAGTCCTGCCCTTGTCCTGAGACAGCATGTTTTACGGGCAGGGGAGTTTTACTGGGGGAGATAGAGACATCTCCATCAAGTGAGCGAACCATGGTTGTCGTGCCCACATAGGGGCCACTAGTATCATGGTCACTTGTTCCTGGTGCATCTTGTGCACCACCTTGTTGAGAAGGGGAGCCGGGGGAAAAGCGTAAACAAATTTCCCTGACCATTGCATCGACAGACCGTTCCCCTTGGATTGGTTCTGGGGGTACCTGGAGGCGTAACTTAGGCATTGAGAGTTCTCCAGGGTTGCGAACAGGTCTATCTCTGGGAAACCCCATTGTGTGAAGACGTCGAAGACGATGTCTTCGTGCAGACGCCATTCGTACTCTTCGGGCAGGGGGAAATCTCTGCTGAGTCTGTCTGCCAGCAGATTGAGTTCCCCGGGTACATGTAGTGACAGTAGGAACATGTCCCGTTTGAGAGCCCACTTCCATATATTCTGGGCCAGTTTGGACAGGCCTGGAGAGTGGGTGCCCCCTGCTTGTTGATGTAGTACATGGCTGTAGTGCTGTCCGTGAGGACCATTACAGTCTTGCCTTGTAGGTGTTCTTGGAAGGCTTTCATCGCCTTGAATACCGCTAGTAGCTCCAGTAGATTGATGTGTTTGGATGCTACGTTCGGAGTCCACACTCCGTGAGCAGTCTGATGGGATAGGTGAGCCCCCCATCCTGTAAGGGAAGCGTCTGTGGTTAGAGTGGCTTCCGCCGCGGGTGTGGCAAAGGGTTTTCCTTTTTCCATGTTTCCCTTTGTCCACCACTGTAGCGAGAGAACCAAGGCCTGCGAGACCACCACTAGATCCTCCCATAGTCCGCTGGCCTGACACCACTGGCTGTTGAGCCACTCTTGCATTGGGGGCATGCGCAGGCGTGCGTGAGGTACCAAATAAATACACGACGCCATCATTCCTAGTAAGCGCATTGCTTTGCGTACCGTCACCTCTTGGCCGGTTACATATTGGGGGATCTGAAACAGCATGTTTTGGACCCTCTCTCTGGAGGGGAAGACGAGGCCGTCCCTTGTTTGAATTAGAGCCCCTAGGAATTGTTTGATTTGACTGGGGTCTAAACTGGACTTCTTTTCGTTGATGGAGAAGCCCAGCTGGAACAAAAGGTCTACCGTCTTTTGGGTATTGGAGAAACATGTTTCGTAAGAATCCCCTGTTATGAGCCAGTCGTCGAGGTAAGGGTAAACTGGGATGGACAACCTGCGCAGGTGGGCCGCTGCCACTGCCAGCACCTTCGTGAATACCCTTGGTGCTGATGCTATACCGAAGGGTAGCACTTTGAACTGGTAGTGTTTGCCCTCTATCATGAACCTAAGGTATTTTCTGTGCGCTGGCAACATTGAAATATGAAAGTATGCATCTTTCATGTCCAATGTTGTCATGTAATCTCCCTGGGAAAGCAGTGGGATCACTTCCTGTAAGGTTACCATACGAAACTTTTGTGGTTTGATAAACTTGTTCGCTGGGCGCAGATCTAATACAGGGCGCATGGTTAGATCCTTTTTGGGTACAAGGAAGTACACTGAATAAATACCTTCCGTTACCTGAGATAGAGGCATGACCTCTATGGCTCCTTTTTCCAGCAGTTGTTGTACTTCTTGCAGAAGGATGGCAAGATGTTCCGGCGTCATGCGACGTCCCCTCGGGGGTCTGTAGGATGGGGAACTGTTGAATTCGATACAGTATCCGTGGGCTACGGTGGAAAGTACCCAACGGTCTGACGTTATCTCCTCCCATGCAGGAAGAAAGGATGTTATCCGGCCCCCGACCGGTGTTGCATGGGAGGGGACGCGAATCTTCGCGTCACTTGGAGTTGTTGGGGGCTTGGGAGCCTCTGGGGGTGGATCCCCGACCTCTCCCTTTGCCCCGGCGTTGGCCTCTTTGGCTGTACTGCCCACTATTGGTTTGGTAATTGGTGGCAGGGTATTGCTGATGTTGACTCTGTTGTTGGTGTTGGCGTTGGCCACGAAAAAAGCGTTTGTTGCCATAGCCGCGTCTGGTAGTGGGCTTAGAGATTTGGTCAAGAGTCTTGATAGTGTCGAACTCTTTTTTAGCCATCTCTAGGGCTTCATCTACCGCTTTTCCGAAGAGGTTAGCGTCCTCGACAGGTTTATTTATCAAAGACGCCTGTGTCTCTGGTTTAAAGACTGAGTTGCGCAGCCATACATGGCGCTTTAGGAGTATCCCTTGTACCAGGGAACGTCCTGCTGTTTCTGCCGCGTCCAGAGAGTTTTTAACAATGCTCTGGTTCACTTGGGTTCCTTCGCCAATAGTTGACAGTAGGCGTGTACGTAAAGGCTCCGGTGCTTCCTCGGCGTCCTTGCGCAGTTTGGCCCACTGCGCGTCTGCGTAGCTCGCAAGCAAGGAATTGTTGTTGGCAATTCTTGCTGAGAAGGCAGCCGAGGAAGTAACTCTTTTTGCAAGGGCATATAGCCTCTTGCCCTCCTTGTCAGGGGGTGCCTCACTGGTGGAAAGTGGTACCCCTGCCCGCTTTCTAGTATTAGATACCACTAGGGAATCCGGTATGGAATGTCCCCTAATGTAGAGCGGGTCTGAGGGTGAAGGAGTGAAAAGTTTTTCAATCCGTGGATTGACCCCTCTGATCATTGCGGGAGTGGACAGCGAAGGGATGATCCTTCTTTTCACTGAAGCAAGGAGGGGAATGGTCTGGCTAACCGGGGGTTTTTCTTTAATCACTCTTTCTACAAAGTCCAATTCTGGAGAGAGTTCCCCAGTGTCCAGTTCGAAATGCGCTGCTGCTCTGCGCAACAGTGCATTGAAAGTGGGCTGATCGTCAATTGGAGACGTGTTCCTAACTGGAGAATTGTCCGGAGGAGTTAGGTTTAGGACATCAGTGTCGGAATACACTGATGGTGATTGCCAGGGGTGTGAAGGTCCTTCTTCTGGGTCAACCCCGAAGCCTTCTTCTATAATGTCTGTTCTGTCTTCCAGACATTCCTCCTGGTTCTGTCCTTCTTCATTGTCCATGAAATCATCTTCTTCCTCGAAGTATTGTTCCTCCCCAGTGAGGTCATATACATTCTGGAAGTCTGAGGCTGTGTCCTGCTGGGGATCGGATTTTTGGCCCTGGGGTCCTCCTGAGGCCCTTCTCTAGTCCTCTTGTGAGCTTGAGAGGCCTGGGTATTCATAAACCTTTCCATCCTCTCCATACAGAGGTGGAGTCTTTCCATTGTTTCATGGGGTACCCCAGAGCGGTCTGGCGGGGGAAACAGAGTTATCTAACTCGAAATGGCTCGACCTCTCCCAAAGCGTCGAGGAAAGTATCCCGTTGCCCTCCGAAAAACCTTCAGGTGTGCCGGGTGACTCCCTGACTGAAGGGGGTAGTCCCTGCTTTTCTTCGGGCTTTTTCGGCGTATCCTTTAACTTATGCGTAACGCTCGACGAAATCTTCGGCGTACGCTTTTGGGCGTCGGCTACAGCGATCCTCGCTAAGCTATCGGCGACTCGCTTGTCGGCGACTCGTTTGTCGGCGGAAGCTTGAGTTTTCGACGCTATGGGTATCGAGCGCTCTACGGCGGTCTGCGCCTTCTGTTGATGCGCACCGGCCGATGGTTTGGTAGCGGCGCCCTTGTTTGCCGAAAGCCCAATCGCAGGTCGCGGCTGCGGTTGCGAGAGGGGCTTCGAACCCGAACGGTCCGAGGAGGCCGCCGGTGGAACCTGCGTCTCCTTGGGCGCCGAAGCTCTTTTCGACTTAGACGAAGAAGAGCCGTGGGTTGTGTGCTTATGTGCATCTTTGTGTGCGTCAGTGTCGCCGGGGTGTTCATCCCCATAAGCAGGGCGTGAGCCGAGCCCGTCGGGGCCGGGGACAGACGACGAAGCGCGTAAGCGCTCCTTAGAGGGGGTTTCGACTTCCGTAGCGGAGGTCGTGTTATCGCGTTCCTCGTCACTGTCGGTGGTAGCAGCGGCGGGTGAACCTTCGGCCTTCGACATCGCGTAGGCCGCCCACCTTTTAACCCTACGGTCTTTTAGAGTTTTAGGCTTAAGAAGCCGACAAGCCGCGCACCCTTCCTCCTTGTGATCGAGGGGCAAGCAGCGGTTACACCGTGAGTGCTTGTCCTTCCAAGTGAATTTGCCTTTACAAAGTGGGCAAAACCTAAACGGTGTCCTCTCCATAGCCGAGGCAATAAATTGCGATAAACACCCCAAGGGAAAGGAAGGGGAAAGGGAAAGGCATTCTCAGAAAGACCCAGAGATGTCCCACGACCCCACTCTCCCTACTGTATATGGCCAGCGAGACCAGGCCACGTGTTCGGCAGCGCCGAAGATTTCCTCCGCTCGACCCTCCGTCGATGATTTTGCTCGGCGGAGAACAGCTACAACTGCGTCGAGGGAGTGTGTATTAATATTATGCAAAGAAACGACCAAAAGGTCGAGGGTTGCAATGTCTCTCAAGGAGCTCCGCGTGAAGGCGACCAGAAGCTGGGCGGAAAAAAACAATCTGAGGGACCTCGACGCGTGAGGGATTGTGGGTACAACGCACGTCACTATAGGGATAGTGTTTCAGACACGCCTTGTCGACGTCCCCTTTTCGACTACGAAAAACAAAATGCAATACTCCGCAGTGACCACTGGATGTCGGACCTATGCACAGCATGTGATTCTAAGCAGATTAACAAACATCAGAAATAAGAGCCATCAACTGCTTCTGTCACCCCCTTCGGCCTAGTAGGTACCCCTAAATTGGTTGCCAGAGAGATATCTAGGAAATTCCCTGTCACTCCAGAATCCACCATTGCAGACAACCCTCCATGTTCGTGAATAGCAACGTCACAAGCAAATACAAATGGGGAGTCTTATCTTGATTTGGGTTTGCCACCAAACTCGGGCACCCATGTACAATAAGGCTCAGTGTAGTCGTTCCCCCATCTACTGAACAAGCTCTTTTCCTGAATCAATCTTTTTCCTGTCTGCACTACATGCAGGAGTATTGGGACAGTTTCCAATGTAATTACCTGATTTACCAAAATATAAACAGGTTATTGACCCTGCGAAGACAACAGCCCCCTTACACTGCCAATCTGCATAGGTGCCCCTTAGATGATTTTGCTGCAGTTTCCCTGCTTCTGTCTGGCCGAGCAAAAAGGAAACCCTTCCGACTTCTTTTCCCCTTTTCTCTCACTGATTCCATGATCCAGTCTGAATGCTAAAACAATCAATGTACTGCATGAATCAGGTTATAGGGCATGTGGGGCCATAGCATCCTTTAATTCATTGCAAAGGCCCTGGTAAAACAATACCGATTTTTTTAGGTTCGGCCCATTCTGTCTCGACCACCAAAATGTTGAAATGTGTGACGAAAGTTACCAAGTCACTAGTTCCCCGTCTCAACCCCAATAACTCCTCATCCTGGGCTAACGACACATTCCTTCGGTCAAACAAGCGATTGAACTCTTCCATGACTGACTCCAATTATACAATATCGGATCACCCTTGTGTACAAGAGGAATGGTCCATGCCGCTGCATCCCCAGACAAATGGACCATTTCAAAAGCTGTCCTCGCCTGTGTGGCCCTGAAGGCCGTTGGTTTAAATAGAAAGTGTAATTAGCATTGGGTCAAAAACATAGCATTTTCTTAGATCCCCTGAAAAATATTTTCGGGTGTAGCCAGTGGTACTCTCAATGATTGCTGAACTACTACGGTGTTCGACCAATTGGACGAGGCAGCACCCTGCAAAGGGGTACTCTGTACTAACAATCCCCAACCTGAGTCTAACATATTAGTCTACTGACTCGCATGTACTAGTTCTGTTTAAATCTCTTGTAATGCCTTTAGCACGTCGGCTAAAGGCGGAGTGGTGGACTACATTTGACTTGGGAGGCGTTTATGTTCCTGTATAGAGGGCTGGTGATTATGTCAAGCCCACTTGCGCAAGAACACAACTTCACCCTGATCACGGTACCCGAATGGAAGTCGACCCTCCACCCTAGGTTGGCACATGTTCCTGGTTATGAGTAATAGGGCACCAGGTGGCATCCAGAAGGGGGGGAAGAGAGTTAGGGAGAAGTTGTGGATAGGTATGGGGAAGTTAGGAACACCAGAAAGAGGTTTAGGAAACGTAAATGGATGGGTAGGGGAAGTGAGGGAAACAGACATACATAAATCCTAGTGACCTGAAGGACTGTTGCTAAACATACCCTCACACGCTTGCGCCACCTATGACCATATTTCCATCGGGCTGGACTTTTAGCCCCGTGGAGTCTAATACAGCTCATTCGTAACTGCCTCCGAGAGAGCTGCCTAACTGTTTCTCATTACTGCTTCTTAATACCTGCTCGCTCCCTGCCCATGCAGCCCAAATACGATCTTTCAAAACAAAGGGGGATCTGGGAGCCTCTCTGGGTGGATGGCCCCCGGGAGAGTCTCAACCAAGTCTTTAGCTCACTGTCCCTTTCACATAGAAGAAATATCCCTGCATATCAGTCTTTGTCCTGCTCAGGGGCAGTCCAGCACCGAAATGCTAGGCAATTCTCCTCTGAACAAGAGTACCAACAGCAACCCCATTCACGTGTTTCAGCCTTGTTGGGTAAGAACAGGTCAATGGGCTGTGTTCGTGCTGGTAGAGAGACTCCCAGAACCCCCTTTGTTTTGCATATTAAGTAACTTTGGGTCTCACCCTAAGTTACCAGGGGAATCCAGACGTGGACCCCTTGCTCACTGTTCTTAGAGAGGCACAGCTCCACCTCACTGATGATGCCTAACAAGGCTGAAACACGTGTATGGGGATGCTGTTGGTACTCCTGTTCAGAGGAGAATTGCCTAGCATGTCGGTGCTGGACTGCCCCTGGGTAGGACAAAGACTGATATGCAGGGATATGGGCTGTGTTCGTGCTGGTAGAGAGACTCCCAGAACCCCCTTTGTTTTGCAAATACGATCTTTATTGGAAGATCGCAGTCCGACCCTTCTATGCCTGACAGAGACATGGCTGCAGGCTACCTCCGCTCCCTCCCTTATGCAGGCTGTTCCTTCTGACTACTGCATTATGCTTGTTGACCGTTGGGCACCTCACCATGGAGGCGGGATTGCAGTTATCTTCAGGGCCGAACTCGCTATAACTCAGCTCAACTATCCCCATGATATTCCCATAGAGGCTCTTCTTTTTAGATGTGTTATGTCATCCACTTCCACTTCCCATTTATTGCTCATATTGTCCCCCTGGCACCCAAAGCATTTTTCAGGAACGCTTCCCTGACATATTAGTTAATCTTCAACTGCAATACTCACACCTGGTGATTCTGGGTGATTTCAATGTGAAATTTAACCTTCCCTGACCCCCAGCTGTTAATCTGTTCGTTGACAGTCTGTCAGGCCTTGACTTCTTTCAGCACGTGAAACGTCCAACCCATAAACTAGACAACATACTAGATCTGATCTTTGCTAAGGAATTATTCCTGACTATTCAGTCAATTGAACTTATACTGTGATCCGATCATTTTTTTATTTCCTGTACCGTAGAAGCTGACCACCCAAGATTTTAATGTGTAAAATCTGACAGCGCTCATGGCGCGCCGCAGATACCCAAAGTGTGGTCACTTCTATCCGTGAGAAATGCAGCACTACCAAAGTGGCCTCATTGTCCCTTCTCTCCCAAGCTTTTCAAGAGGCCGCCAACGTGGGCGCTCCTTTACATCTGGTGCAGCCCCGGAGGCTGCCATCAGCGCTGTGGTTTACTGATCATCTTAAGGACACCCGGCTCAAACTGAGACAAGCCGAACGTAAATGGCAGAGGGCATATGTCCCATCTCTAAAGATACACTATAAAGCCTGCTCAGTATCTTACTCTGCTGCTATTAAAGCGGCTAAAACTTCATACCAGAACACTAAAATTGAGTCTGCACTCTGTCAGCCTAGGGCCCTCTTCTCAGCAGTTAAGGCTCTTTCCTCTTCTGAGAAATTGACTCCTAAGGTTACTCTGACTCGGGAGTTATGTGATGCCCTCTCGCAATATTTTATAAATAGGATTGATATTATTCAGCGAAATCGCGATGACCATCACTGCCACTCGACTCATAGCAAGCAATCTCAGCGGTCCTGTGGATTCTTCTCACCTTACTACGAAGAGCTGGTCCACCTTTCCTAGGTGCAATGATAGTTCGGGCAGCTATTCAAAAGATGAAATTGTGTTCCCCTTCTGACGCAGTTCCACTTCGAGTCATGAAGGAGATCTCTCCAGACCTCCTTTTTGAGATCACAGCTGCCATTAATGACTCATGTCAGTCTGGACTGGTTCCGCAGGAAGCAAAAGCAGCTAGGGTTATTCCCCTTCTTAATAAGCCCTCCCTGGATCCTGCTGTTCTTTCTAACTTTCGGCCTATTTCTCTTCTCCCTCTTTTATCTAAACTTCTTGAATCACTGGTGTCCCCCTTACTTGCTACATTTCTCGAATCTTCCCACCTTCTGGACTCTGCCCAGTCCGATTTCCGACCTGGCAGGGGCACTGAGAGTGTACTAGTCGCTGTCCAGGATGATATGGCCAGGATGGTCGACTCAGGCGGAGTGCGGGCCCTGATTTTGTTATATCTATCAGCGGCATTCGACAGTCGACCTCTCAATTCTGTTGACCCGGCTTGCCCAGTTAGGAATATCGGGTCAAGTTCTGGCCTGGTTCACTTCGTTCCTGGCGGATCGAACACAGACTCTCTCTATGCCCCCCTTTCTCTCGGTTCACTGTCACCTCAGCTGTGGAGGCCCTCAAGGCTCCTCTTTGACTCCCATTCTATTCAACATCTATATATGGGCCCTTGTATGTTTTATCCGCTCCTTCGGCGTCAGATGCTGCTCGTACGTCGACTACACCCACTTCCTGATCCGATTAGAACTTGATCGGGCTGAGGTGTCGTCAGGCCTGCAAGAGTGTCTGGCAGCCTTGGGATGGTGGATGAACTACAACTGGCTCAAATTGAATAGAGACAAAACTGAGGGGATGCTGGTGGGTTGCCCTCCCGATCCCACCCTTTAGGTGTCCTCTTTCTGGCCTTCATCTTTGGGTTCTCGTCCTGTGCCGGTCGATAAGGTGAAAACCCTGGGAGTTATTTTGTCTGCGTCACTATCGATGGACAAGCAAGTCATTGCGGTTTGCCAAGCCGGCCACTTCCAGTTTAAGATCTTAAAAAAGGTGTTACCCCATGAATCCTGCCCCACTGCGTCCCCAGTGGTGGCAGCCATGGTGTTATCCCGGCTAGAATACTGCAATTCCCTGTACCTAGCACAACCGAAGGGCTTCATCCAGCGGCTGCAATGCTTGCAGAATCTAGCGGCTCGCGTGGCCACTGGCACATCTTATGGTGCCCATATTTCTCCTGTGCTCCGAGCCCTTCATTGGCTCCTGGTTTTGAAGCACTATGTTTAGTTCACCATGCACTTCATGGCCAGGGCGCTGAATACCTCCAAGCTAAGTTCACTCGATATCTTTCCAGACGTAGTCATCGCTCTGCCTCGACTAATCGGCTAGTTATCCCAATCTATAATAGGGTTCAGGTCAGTGGTCGGGCGTTCTCCATAGCTGCGGCTACTCTGCTTGCCATCAAGAAAACTACTAACTATCTATCCTTCAGGAAGGCCGTTAAAACTCATTTATTTTAGGCTGAGCTGGTTGTTGGTGTAGTTCCAGTCTCCCTCTCTTAGCGCCAAGATGCCCCAGGGCGACTGTGCACTTAATGCTAACATAACATGGATGTCCAGCTACTCTCTGTCAATATCTCTCGACACTACTGGCCACCTATGCAGCCAAAAAACCCTCCTTAATCAAGGGCCTCAGCTCTCCATTTTACACTCTCCTGTTCGCCTGTCTTGGCACACTTATTCCTACACAGCATAAGCAAATGATTGCGTGATAGTGTACAACACGTATTCTTACATAACATGACCAGAAGCAGATGCTGCAGTGACAGTGTACAAGCACATGTAAGCACATTCATTGGTCTCATAGAGACACTGAGGCAAGCAGCACAAGGACATGTAGCACAGTACAACATGGAAGCATAGCCATAAATTAGCAGTAACCGAGATACTTTATTGAGGTTGTCTCAGTGAATGACACCTTGACACTACGTAGGGATTCAGCTACCCATATTTCTGACCTCTCGTTAGAGTCTTTTGCCCTTATCTGCCCCCAAACGTTAAGCGTTCACACCACTAGAACAGTTTTCAACATGGTACTTGTCTCTGGCCTGGGGAACCGTCCTCAAGTGTCCCCAGGCTGTCAAGAAAGGCGTGTTTTGCGAACTGGACCCACCAGCCTGCGGTTGATGCTGCGATAAGCGAGCCTGGACTGCATCAGTTACCGCGTGAATCACGAAGCGGGATCAACAAGGAGCAAAGCTCCACATGCATGCGGTCACCTCACCCACTCTTCTGCTGCTCTCGCTCAACTTGGCCTCCTCACCTGCTCCTGCCATCCCAGCAGCCTCCTTTCATGTGTCCTGTCACGTGCCGCCGCCCAGCCTGATGGAAACTATAGTTTCCCTGGAAATAACAGGCTCCTGCCGCCTGATAGCTCCAGAACCTGTTGGCTCTGATCTCCTGACTCCTTCCACAGCACTCCAGTCCCGCACTCCACTTGGCAGTCCTCACACCCTCCTCACACTTAGCATGTAGACCCTCACCACCTGCACCCCATGCAATTCACTTGCCCTCCTGTCCTCCCCTTAGCACTCGCATAGGCCCTGTTGCCCTCCCCCCGCCCCTCACCCACCCCACTTTCACTTGCGCTCTCTCCTCTTTACCCTGCACGTCCCTTCCCACCCTAGCATATCACGTTCACGCAGACTGGCACTCCCCCCACCGCTTCGCTCCCTCGCCCTTCTTGTTACTGCCCTTGCATGATCTGAATGTCGCATGGCCTAGTAGGAACGTTACGGTTATAATTCTCCCTTGCCCCCCCTTTTTTTGTCTTGTGGCGCCTTGAGACACCATTTGTTGTATAGGCGCTGTACAAATATACAATAAATAAAAATAAATTAATCTTCCTGACCTTTATGCAATTGGCAAGTCAACTAACATGACAGCTCAGCAGTTTAATCAGACTCATTCCGCCATGCGTCCCCTGCATATTAATACAAGTACAGTACGTGTGTGACTAACCTCGCATGTCATTCCACAATACTGAATAAGGCATGCCACCAAGTATTTGTAAACTGTAAACCCCAATTGTTCCCTTTATAGCCCCCCTCACTGCGCTCCCACAACTCACAGCGACATTGCCCATCCCACTTCTCACTCCCACTAACAACAGGGTAGCGCTTTTCTTTGGAATCTTATTCCATAATTAGTAAATTCAGCCAAATTACAGCTTTATGCATTACCAGCTACCAATTATACAACAGAACCATTGGAAACTTAAGTAAAAACTCCACTTCAGGTGATGGGAGATCCTGAGACAGACCAGACTGGATAAACTTGACTGCCTCCCCAGGCACTGTAAAAAAGGCGCTGCCTGGCTGGATACAGCATAGCATGCTGTATATTGCGTTCACAAAGCAGTTTATTCACGCCCATGAATTGGCAGCATTCTCGCTGGACTGATAGAGAAGTCCGGAAACCAACGGATTACCTGAGACCCAAGATGCGATTCCTGGCTGTCCCGGGCCAGCTTCAACAAGAGAGCTCTGTCCCGGTAGTCTACCATTTTAGCTATAATTGGCCGTGGGAAGTCTCCCGGCTTGGGCTTTGGGGCAAGCACCCTATGCGCCCTCTCAACTGCAAAGAAAAGAGACAGGGAGCGATTTACCTGCAGCTGCCCGAGAAGAGTTTTGACCGCCTGCTCAAGGTTGCGAGACAAGGCTTCCTCCGGGACCCCCACTATGCATACTTTGTTTCTGCTGGATCTAGATTCTAGGTCATCACATTTGGACTTTGAGATGCTACATTTCCTTCACCTGGGTGCTCACTGTGGTTTGCACTTCATGTACAGTGTCTTCTGTTGCACCAATGCACTCCTCCAATTCATTAATATGCTGTACTTCCTAAACTAGCTGTGCCCGGATGGTGGTGACATTAACTGTAATATTGTCCAGTGTTTTGTGCACAGCCGTGAACCCCTTTTGCAGAGTTCCTAGCATTTGTTGGATTTCTGAGATCTCAGCACCGGCTGCGTCTCAGATGGAGAGGGACACAGATGTTTGAGCTCACCAGCATGCCGAGGGGGTTGCTTTGGTGAATCTGTCCATACTGACAGTTTCATTGCCGCCTCCTGCCCCCCTAGTCATGCTAACGCCCTCCATGCCAATCATCCACGTTACTTAATCAAAAGCGTTGGTGGTTCACTGCTGAGCTGGGGGTCTTTGGTGGAATTTCTGAACCGTTTCCCCATCTCACCTTTCTTGAGAAACCACCATTGGCTCCCAGTTAAAAAAGGGGTCTCATTTAAACTGTAATGACTGACCTAAAATGCCTTCACAGATAAGCACTTGCTCACGTTGGACACAGGATTGAGCAACATCACCTACCAAAGACCAATGCTCTGCTGATCAGCTGCTCATAACACCCATATCTAGATACTCCAGTAGAGGAGACAGGGGTGCCTCAATGATAGCAACAGCCCGTTGGAAATATCTTCCCACATACACAGGCATAAACTGTCTTATATTCCAGGAAATTCCTGAAGACCTCCATTCTTTGACTATTTATACCACTTCCTATTTTAATTTGCATTTAGAAGCAACAAACAACCATTATCGTGATGAGCCATCTCATCTGTCATGTAAACATATAGAAGGTTTGCAACAAGGACACAGCCCAATGCCATTTGTTTGTTTGTTTGTTTAGTATTTATTATGCGCACCGGACCCTGGGGTATAAGGGCGCAGGAAGTAAGAAGATGTACAGCTTAGAGCATAAATTACAGGTTACCGTTACATGTTACAGATAATTACCAGTTACAGATGCAAGTTTACAATACAAGTTTACAATCATATGGTACAGATGCTATGTAGCAAACAGGCGTGAGCATTATCATAATTTCAATTAGCAATAGCTGTCGTCAGCCAGTTAATTACAATTTGCCTGAATTTGGAAAGAGAATGTTCTAGCCTCGCGGTAGTGGGTAATTCGTTCCACAATTGAGCAGCTTTGACTGGGAAGCTAGCTCCGCCTATGGTGGTCAGTTTAAAGCGAGGTACTTGGAGGCGATTGGTGTAAGCAAGTCTGGTTTGTCTTGTGGGGTGTGATCTGGTGAATCTGTCCTTAAGGTATTGAGGGGCTTTGTTGTGTAGAGATTTGTATGTGAGAGATGCAGTTTTAAGTCTGATTTTCTCATGGGTGGAGAGCCATTTGTGTTTCCTTCTTGTTTCTGTAATGTGTTCTCTCCTGGGGATGTCCAGTGCCGCTCGGAGGGCCTTGTTTTGCTGTATCTGGATTTTGTTGATGATGGATTTAGTGGCTCCTATGTACAGTGCGTTACAATAATCTAGTTTAGAGATAAGGGCTCCATTAAATGAACAATCCTTATGGTGAATAGCAGTGCTTCGGAATACACCCACTCCAGTGCTATTCCTTACAACCGATCATACACACTTCATTCAGATAGCACCCTAGGAGTAGTCAGGATTACATATTTGGGCAATGAACTGGATGCAATACTGGAAATAATTTTGTTTAAAAGAAGCATTGTACTGGCCACCAGGGGGCGCACGGATGAGTTCTTCCTCCGTGTAGGCTCCAGTCCCGAGGTCCCAGAAATGATGGGAGCCCCTGTTTCTGGACCCCCCTAACACCCCATGGGAAGAAAAGTGACTCCGAGGTGTGTGCGGGTCCCCCCTCCCACACACGGGAGAAATTACAGAGAAAATCAGATGCGAGAAGCCACTGATATCGTCGAGAGACGGTGGGGACATCTTTGCGCGGTGCGCCCAATTGAATCTGAAACTTAGACTGGCCCTGGCTTCGACCTTCGGAAAAACCCAAGAAACTGCCTGTTCTGCGGCAAACTTAACTAAAACATAAGTGATGTCCGACGTCATCAATCATCCACCGCCACTATTCGGTGCAACGAAACAGTGCCATCGTGGACAGAGACAATAGCAGAAAGGCTGCAGTGGATGTACCCACACAGAATTCCTAACTGTTCCCCGACACGAACAAGGACTCCCTCAGGCCAGGAACACACCAGAGTCTGACGTCCTTAGGTGACCTGCTGTTTCCACAGGCAGGAGGGTGACCCTCCGTGTGGTCCCGCAGCCCCGGTGGGGGTGAACAACGCACCGCCCGGTGCCCAAGCGGTACCGCAGTAAGTGCTGACTGCTGAGAATCACGCCAGACTGCGGGCGCATCACGACATGTATGAACAGCGGCTCAGTCACAGCCCCCGATACGCGCGGTGAGTGGATTCCGCCAACCCCCTCCTGCCACTGTATAACGCTAACGGCGGAGGTGCCAGATATCCTCTAAAAGGCCCTGGGCTCATTGGGAATCACATTACGTAGTCAGGCGGTGTCACTTGGTTGACAGGGGACTGCGGATACCTTGGTCCACAGACTTCAGTGAAACGCATTACTCCAACACGAGGCACCCCCATGCAAACAGCCCCATATGGACCTCTGCGGAAATAAAGTGCGCCACACTGCACTGATCAAACAACAGCCCGGGTGGGGAGAGAACGAGTTCCCAACTCAGCACAAATTCAAATTGTGCCATATATTACGACCCAGGGGGCTCTTCACTCACATCTCGGCAACGGCCTCAGCCATAGCAAACGCCTTGTATCACATGGATTAGAGATACAAACTTTGTGAAAAGGCCACCCGTTTTTATCAACATATTTATTTTATTTGTATTTATATAGCGCGCCTACAGCTCAAGGGCATTGAGGCACCGTTACTTGCAAGAGCTTAGTTACAAGGACACAGGACACATAGTAGCATTCAATGGCACATTATGAATACTGCAGGCATAAAAATATGGACTCCCTTAGTGTTGTGTGCCACGATACACGATCTCACACGCCCCACTTCAAAAACACGTGGGAGATTCAGGTCTAGCCTCCTGATACTTGAACACCATTCTACAGACTGGGCTTGGGTTTGCTGGCACACCCACCAACATCAGAGAGAAGAGCACACGTGGACTATCACTCTCATGCCAAGGTGAAAAGGAGAATATATTCAGAAGCGCGAACAATCACGCTTCGTATGCATGTACACCGTACTGGTGGCCCTCAAATGCTTGTTTAGATAGCGGAAAAGGTCCGTGTATCTCTAAGGTCATCGAGACAGCACAGTGATCTCCCCCTGGAATCAGCACGACGCACTAGAGTTTGAGAGATCACCTGAACCTGCTAACATTCTTCTCTGCCCTCCCTGCGCTCATATTGATTGAAATTCCGAACAGACCGTCATCTCCCATTTGCTCTTCACGAACGCCACATCTCTGTCTCTGACAGACACCCGGGGTCCCCTTCTTCCAGGAATCAGCCTGGAGGCACATGAATACATCTCTGAGCAAGAGCAGCATCATAAGTGGCGACTTCCATAAAGGAAGAATACAACAGTCCTCCCCAAGTACAGAGGAACATAACAGCGACCCAACTCCCTTGGCGGGGTAGGGGTTGAGCAAAATGAATTAGGAGAACCCGTGCACTGTTCTTCGGCCTCTGCCCTACATAGACTTCTTGAATATCGAAACACTCATGGAATCATTTTGGGGCCATCAGCTGTGACTTCTGATATGCAAAGTAGGTCCCCCGATATTGGCTTGTGTGCCTTCTCTAGCATAGCAGATACTATATCGACACTAAACTGAAATTGGCCAAATACGCCTACGCCCCACCACCACCTGCCGCAGACAGCACAAATACGGTGAACATGGAGACCTCCGGGACAGAAGCAGCAGCGACAAAAGGAAACATTGCGGCTCTCCTGAATGAGAAAGATTTTGGGAACCAATGTAGGTGGGAAAATAGACACGATAACACAGCGAATCGATAAGATTGAGGAGAGACTTGATGGTGTTGAGAACAATCAAGCCTCCATAGACACCCTTGAAACCAAGATGGATCTACGATTAAGGGAGGTGGAGCAAAGGGAGGAGGAATTTCGATTAAAAATTGATGATTTGGAAAATCGAGAAAGGAGAACTAACCTATGCTTCTTTGGCATCCCTGAACACGAAGGGGAGACAGAAGGGGACCTCAGGAAAACAAACCATGATATTATCAAAATATTGGTAGCAGACGAGGAGATCGATCAGCCCAAAACAGAGTGGATACATAGGGCCGGCGGTCCATCGGGAGGCCCAAGATCTGTCCTTGCCAGGTTTCATAGGTACCAGGATAAAGCCAAAATTCTCAAAAAAGCTAGGACTGGAGGCTCTATCACCTTGCGAGGAGCACAGATCACCATCTTCCAGGACCTATCGCCATTGACCCTGACCCTGAGGCGAATGTGCAAGCCTCTTACGAAATGGCTTAAAGAACAAGGAACTCGATACAGATGGGGTTACTCTTTCTCCCTCTCCTTTGAACATGTAGGCAAGAAAATACGATTGAAATCAGAAAGGGAGATTCGCGAGTGCATCGATGAACGCTTGGAAACGCGTCCAGAAGATGGAGACTAGGAGGAGGCAGGACAGGGCACAAGGCATTGGGAGCTCCAAGGGCCACGAAGAAAAAGAGTCAAGGGATTGAGGAAATAAAGGCGAGGCAATGTCACACCCGAAGAAGATAAATGAAGGAAGTGATCAGTTAGAGGAAACTCTGTACATCTGTTACTGAGATACAATGACGGATGGTTCGAGAAGCCCTGAGTGACCTGAATCGCTTGTACCTCAGATACAGGCGGAACACATTCTATTTGAAAGCTTCTCCCTGAATTAACCGCCGACAGAAGACATGCAATGTCCCATGGGATGCCACATATCCTTCTAGAGTGTTCATGTTTTGATTGGGGGACGGGGAGGAGGAACCGGGAAGGGGGCTCATATGGTATTATGAATGTTTTTTTGAGAGGGACCATGAGATAACGGTTCCCACTGGTGGTCCGACACTGGGTCAACACTTCCACCAATCCTGATCGGACGCCATCAACAAAGCATGGGGGACATATGGGGGGGGGGAGGAGAAGGGGACGGGGAGGTGAAGGGGGGCGGGTTTGGAACAGAATCCTCATGGAAACTTGTAGGGGTGCACGCATGGTTGACCAACATCGCACTAGTGTGTAATTCATTACTGTAGGGTCCTTTGAAAATGTATGATCACGAATGGCGGTTGATATAGGCCAGAAGGTAGGAGACCTAAAAAGGTGGGAACATTAAATGTCAAAGGTCTTAACTCCCCGACAAAGAGGTCATTAGTACATCAGGAATTCCGTAGAGATAAACTAGACATTCTCTTTCTTCAGGAAACGAAATATGCCAAGGGAGAGGAACGGAAACTCCTGGGGCCATGAACGGGGCTTGAATTCTGGGGATCCGGACCTTTGAGAAGGGGAGGAGTGGGGATACTCATCAGAAAGGGACTGGGCTTCACGATATCCAAGACGTGGAAAGATGTTGAAGGACGTGCTTTGCTTGTTGCTGGTACGGTGGGAAAGGCTAGCATCACATTCGCAACCACATATGCCCCTAATACGGGACAAGATAGATTCCTCGCCAAGACGGTCCCTACAATGATTCTTGAAGCCACCGGACACGTCCTCCTCGGAGGTGACTTCATTATGTGGGCGGACCCTAACTTAGATAGGAAAACGGGCAAAACTGAGGTGAGAGACCCCACCGCGGGAGGAAGCAGCGAGGTCGTAAATATGTTCAAAATCTATGGCTTGAGAGACACATGGCTGGAACTTCGCCCAAACGATCGGGGGTACACCTTTTACTCTGCCCCACATAACACCTTCACTAGGATCGACTACATATACCTGTCGGAGGAGATGTATAATGCTACAATAAGGTCCGATATCGTCCCAATCACTTGGTCGGATCACGATATGGTCTCGGACAAAATGGACTGGGACAATCTACCCAAGAAAGGGGGCCACTGGCGGTGTAATGAGACACTCTGGAAGGATCCAGTTTTTAAAACAGATATGGAAACTGAGATTATGGAATATATTAAGGTTAACAACACGGGGGAAGTTTCCAAACAAATAGTGTGGGAAGCGGGGAAGGCCACATGGAGGAATCCCGATTAGAGAGGGAGCTAGCAAGAAAAGAGAAAGAAACCTAATCTTACAAATTGAGCGGAAGGTGCTGGAAATAGAAAGTCAGGACACCTCACACATTGAAACAAACCCAAACATTCCCGAGGCTTTGCCACATTCTATGAGACCCTCTATAGATCAGTGGTCCAGCACGAGGAGTCAACAAGAGGAGTCTGAGATTGAGCGATACTTATCCTCTCTTAAAATCCCACAGATAACGTATGATGAAAGTTATGCATTGGAGGGTCTGATAATAGAAGAAGAGATCAAGAATGCGGTTAAGAGACTTTCCTTGGGCAAATCTCCCGGGGAAGATGGCTTCACAGCCGGATTCTATACATCTTTTATCTCCTCCCTCCTTCCTCTCATGCTAGAACTCTTTAACGAGATCCTAGACACCGGTAAAGCACCAAACTTTTACACTCAGGCACTTGTTTCGGTGATCCCCAAAGAAGGTTGAGATCCTAAGCAATGTAGCTCGTATCGCCCTATATCCTTAAATATCGATGCAAAAATATATACTAGGATTTTGGCAGCCCGACTGGAGTCGTATATGCCACGACTAATACACATTGACCAGGTCGGATTCATACTGGGCAGACAAGGAGCTGACACCATGAGGAAGACCCTGCACTTAATTAATGCATCACGAACCATGAGGAATGAACCAGTTCTCCTCTCCGTCGACGTGGAGAAAGCTTTTGACAGGGTCGATTGGTGCTTTTTGAAGGCAGTCCTCCGCAAGGTGGGGATAGGTCCGAAATTCAGGAAAGGGGTTAAGGCGGTTTACACATCACCTACAGCCTCAGTCTTCGTTAATGGTGAACATTCTCGCTGGTTCGAATTAGGTAGGGGGACGCGACAGGGATGCCCGCTCTCTGCAATACTCTTTGCCCTCTCTGTAGAATCCCTAGCCCAGAAACTGCGAGACGACCCTCAGGTTGAAGGACTCATGCCGGGAGCCACAGAATATAAAGTAGCCCTGTATGCGGATGACCTGCTTTTGCATATCTCGAATCCCATATCCTCCATCCCCAAGCAATCCAGCTAATCAAGGAATATGGTGTCCTCTCAGGCTTTAAAATTAATAAGGCCAAATCTATATTGTTTCCCCTTTACGAGACCACACAAGCAGACATGGACAAACTCTTCCCCCTGGGCCTCATCCTGGAAACTGTTAAATTTAAATATTTAGGCATACAGGTCACAAGGGACATTACCAAACTCTACAAAGCCAACTTTCCACCCCTCCTCCTAAAGTTTCATGCGGACCTAACCAATTGGAAGAAGCTTACGATTTCGTTGATGGGTAGACTTAATGCGGTCAAGATTATATTTCTCCTCGCTTCCTTTATCCCTTCCAGATGCTCCCCATATGAATGCCAAAGACCTTTTTTTATGAGACCAAAAAAGCCATTTTGAAGTTCCTTCTGGAGGGCAAAAGAGCGAGAGTAGCCTATGACACTTTAACATTACCCAAAGATCAGGGTGGGATGGGGCTACCAGACCTGAAGAAATATTCGGAGGCTGCTCAGCTCCGAATTCTGATCCCCCACCTAAGAAACTGGAAGGAACCTCAGTGGGTTGAGATGGACAATCACTATCTCTCCCCCACAACGGTCTCTGAGTGGCTATGGGTCTCGAGAAACAAACTAATGAAGAGATTGAGAGATCATCCGATTCTGGGTACCATTTGGGAGATATGGAGGGTGAGAAGCGACATGCAGAAATACTTCTTGGCCGTCTCTTCTGAGTCATCTGTGGGCCCCTGGCTTTAGGGAACACATTCCCAATTTAGACAGATTCCAACCTTGGTTCGAAGCGGGCCTGGAGAGGGTGAGCCAGCTTTGGAAAAATGGGTCCTTTGTTACTATCGTGGAGCTATGGGAGAAACTTGGGTTGGGCCCTCTCCCTGTCTTCCACTTCTTGCAGAGCAAGGGGGTTTTGACAAGGAATGAATGGAAAGATAGAGTGGATAGAGACCTTACCCACTTTGAGAAATTGTTGAATTCCAGAGCAGAAATGAATCGTTTATTATCTGCAATGTACAGGGAATCAGTTGAAGCGGGAGGGGGTTCCACCTCTCACTTGAGGAATAGATGGGAGAAAGATCTGGAAGAAGAAATTGACCCGATCATGTGGGGTAAGATGTGCAGGCCTGCCCCTCATGTCTCTATAGCTAGCCAATACAAGCTCCATGCAATCAAATTGCTACACAGGTGGCAATAGGACCCCCTCAGGCTCTCTAGAATGTTTCAATCACTAAGCCTGCTATGATGGCGTAAGTGCGATGGGATGGCTGATTATTGGCACATGTGGTGGGACTGCCCCAGAGTTAAAATCTACTGGAATGAATCAAGGGCCTCGATTGAATCCAGAGATCTGCAGACCCCTTTTTGATTCTCTTTTGATTTGAACAGTGCGATGACGAAAGAAAGAGTCAAGGGACTAGCAGCCCACCTTTTATTGGCAGCCCGCGCTACAATAGTTATCAAATGGAAGTCTGAACACTTACCAGGAAAGGTTGACTGGGTAAACATAGCATCGAACATTGGTGTTATGCAACAAGTCACTGCAATCCTGCATGGAAAATCAGCTCAATGTGACACGTTATGTGAAGACTTTGTAAGTATATGCCGGAAACCAATCAGTGAATGGTGGTGTGAAATTCTGAGGCGGTTTTAAATAAAGACTATTTTCTCAATAGGGAGGTGAAAACGTTTCCCATACAGGGGAACCACTGTGTTTGTTGACCAATGTTTTGTAATACTCCCTGTTTATGACCTTAAAATTTCAATAAGGTCAAAACAAAAAAAAACAGGTACGGTACCTTACATTCAATCTGCTCCAGACCTTCCGTCAAATGAGGAACGACTATTAATTTGGTGGAAAGTGAACTAACATCAGAGAAAGGTAGTTCCCGATTAGAAGAAGGTATTGTGGTAAGTCAGAATCAGGAGACGGACAAGATGACATCTTTGGAAGTGTAGTTTTGTAAGAGCGCAACAAAAACCCCATGCTTTTCCTTGGTTTCAAGGCACTACACCAAGGACAAGAAAGTGTCCAAGCGGATCTAGGTCACCTGGCATAAGCCCCACATACCGTCTTAGCCCTGCCTCTTCCTCTACGCACTTAACTCTGAAATCAAGGGTGTCTCTCGCCAGGGCGTCTGAAGTGAAGGGTAGAAAAAGAAAAGGGCATTTCCTGTTTGGATCGGGAGGACCCAGGGCTCGAACCCCTGCTCAGAAAACAGGTAAACACGCACCGACATGTGTTTCTCCATTTGTCCTCACAGGCCATCCCCACCACCACTGAGCAACGCCATCGCCACTCCTCTAAGACATGGACTCCGTAATGCAGCAACCTCACCAACATCAGCCTCAAGCCCATCAACACCCCCTCACCGTCCACACCACGGAAGGTGATGATCGCCAATGTCTGCCCAGCTATCACCTATGCAGCAGATATCGCCAACCTCATCACTATCCATGACCTTGATGCCATCTTCATATCCGAGACCTGGCTGACACTCACATCCTAGACTTCCTTACGGCTACAGCATCCAACACAGAGACTGGCCAACAAGACAGGCGGAAGCCATGCATCTGTAATGTTGTACACCTCTATAAAGCGCACCGTTACAAATATGTATTGGTGTATACCTCTGTAAGGTGCTCAGTTGCTTCTCGAAGCTAGGTCTGTGCTCAATAAATAGCATAATAAAAAATAAGGTATGATTGCCATCTAAAACCTTATCCTAAAACCTTAACGAGTCACCCCTAGGCCCCCCTCTTCGGGCTGATCCTTCTCAATCGTACTCAGTTCAAAATAGGGTGATGGCCTCACCCCTGGGTCCCCCCCTTCAGGGCTGACCCTTCTCATTGGTAATCCACAAATCGTTATGTCTCTTGTACAGTTCCAAAACACACCGTTTCTGGGGACTCTATACTCGGCCCCTCCTGGGAATTTGCTTCCTGGATTTTCGGTCACTGCAGGATTTACTTCCCTTTCCCTCAAATACCTTTCGGATCAACGTCTTTCGATTGCACTGGGTTTTTGCTCGACCCTCACGTATAACCACTTTGCTTCTGTTGGTGGCCCTCCTATGGCCTTCAGGTTTCTGTAGTTTCTCAGTATGGGGCTTGACCAGGCTTTTGAGTTGGCACCCAGATGGTGTCACTTCCTACCTGAAGCTGGTCTCCCCATCACAATTTACACAGTTCAACAAAGTTCATTAGCTATGTTTCAAATTTAGCGACTCTACGATTCTTATTCAACACATCCTCGTTCATATCGATTCTCCCCTCGACTCACCGGCTGTCATGAACTGCTTGGCCTTCAAGCTTCTATGGAGTCAAGGCCGGTACTACGGGTGCGGGAGTCTCCTCTGCTCCGATTAGCAACATAAGTTTGACCTGTGTACCGCTGATATCTGCAGCAGGACACTTGTGCTATTGTTTGCGGTTTTTAATTCTCCTCCAGGATGGTCATGTGGTTATGGGATGAAAAGGGCAAGGTCTCTACTCTCCTCGCCACCCTCTCGCATCCCACCGCCTTTCTCCTTCTCTTGAAATGCCGCGTTGTAGCCGTCTTGATGTGCTGTTTGCTGTGTTCGCCTCTCTCGTACTGTGCTCTCTGGCTCCCCTGTGAGACAGGGAAAGGGCTGCCAGGTGTGCGTGATTCGGATCAATTGCCTGAATTTGCCTGACCCTGCTATTGGGACACGTAAGGTAAACGGCTCTTGCGTTAATCTGTTGTCCGTGGTGTTGTGTAAAAGTGTTTATGATGGAAAAAGGGGGGTCAGTAGTTTGGAATGTCCTACGTGAGAGGATGGGGAAAAAGTGTTAAAGGGAGGGGGATACTGCATCTCACGCCTCAGTGTCCCACTCCCACTCCCCGAGGACCCCACCATCCAGGTGAACCTCCCTCACTGGTCCACCCCCAGGAACTGGATTCAATAGTGATGTCCATGCCTGGCCACCTGGATGACAGATCCCCGGGTACTAGGTAGGGAGGCACCTTCAGGTTTCTCACACAGGAGACCAACGACAAATGGGGAAATCTCACTAAAATCTACACATATAATTTTGCTAAAGGAGATATTTGTTTTCCAACGTCAGAGAAGGTTGGCAAGTGTCAACAAGAAATCAGCGGAACTGTGTTTGAAGAACAACTATGTGCACGTGCCCCAAGCACATGCACCAACATGACCAAAACCATGA
This sequence comes from Ambystoma mexicanum, assembly GCF_040938575.1. NCBI lineage: Eukaryota > Metazoa > Chordata > Amphibia > Caudata > Ambystomatidae > Ambystoma > Ambystoma mexicanum. The sequence goes on from NC_090921.1 coordinate 39,939,096, forward strand.
CGTAATCCTACAATTGTAGCCGCTAGTCATGTGAACCATGTTAAAACGTCCAGTACGATGGTTGTTCTTGTGTGGGAATACTACCTTTACCTTCATTTCTGCTAATATCTCTGGAGGTCCAGGTGCAGTTACACGACTGGCACTAACTTGGTTTCCTTTCCAGGCAGCATTACCTAGAGTTAAGAGATACATTGTTGAATCTATAGGGCTAACCCCAGATTGCGATTCAAATGTGCACTAATTGCCAGAACCAGAAGTTCTAGCTCTTGCTTATTCTTTGGTAGGAGTCTGGGGATTAGCTACCGGGGGCTATACATCTCTAATTAGGTTAGCATCTTTAGCAGTGAAAGGGTTGACTCATACTTCTGAAGCCTTAGAAGAATTGCTTTAAATAGCAAAGTTATGAGAAAAACAGTTTTGTAGAATAGAGCTGCTATTGATTATTTGCTATTGAAACATAATTTAGGGGGTAATGCTTTTGAAGGTGCTGCTTTAACTTGAGTGACCATTCCCAGTCTGTGCAAAACCACATCAAAAAATGTAAGTATTTGAGAAAGGAGGTTACTTATTTTCATTCCTGGGATCTGGTGGGATTGGCTATTTTCATGGATCCCAAATATTGGCCAAGGATTGTTTTGAATTACTGTTTAATAACGCTGCAAGAAGCAATAGAGCCCGCAAGCGAAGATCTCGCTTGGATTCATGGAATACCAGGGGTTTTGGCCACTTATACTCTGGAGAAAGCAACTTCTTAGGAGAGTTTGAAATAACATGCTTACAGGAGTCTTGGTTATGAACAAGCCCACTCTGCGAGAAATAAGTTTTCATCAACCCTGCTATCAAAGGACCCTTGGGAAGGCCTAGTGCTGGGCTCTTGACTTTAATTAAAGAGGATAGTGATCTTCTGGTATTGGACCATCAAACTCCTAACCCATATGTCCAGGTGCTAAAACTGGTCAAAAATAGATGGAGCCACAAGATCAGACTCCTCTTAATCATTACTTAGTGGAGCAGTCATGACTGTGAAATGGATAAATATCTGGCAGATATTATGGAACCCATTAACAAATCCATGCTTGAAGATAAAAATAAATTGATCCTAATTTGCAGTGATATGAATTTAAAGCTCCTGGATAAAAAGGGTAACCTGAAACGAAGATCACACCTGGAAACCAGTGAAAAAAGATGGATTGCTGTAATAAGCACTGGAGAAATGACAATGCTAAATGGTCAGACACAGGGCGACTTGCCAGGAGCGGACACTTGGTTCTGTAATCTAAAAAGTGCCTGCCTAGATTATTGCTTTGTGGCAGGAAAAACTTCAAGTGGATAAAATCATTCACTGTAAAGAAACAGAAAAACAGCGACCATGCGCTGCTGCAAGTGGAACATCTGTGGAAGACCAATCAGGTGCATCAACATAACACACACCCACTAGAACTATCATGGGACAGGAATAGGCTACGAATTAAAGCACCCGCCATTCCCAAATTAGTGGTTCATCTGGCCAGTAACATCAAAAGTAATACAAATGCGGTGGAATACAGATGGATGCTGAAGGAGTTTGAAGTGAAGAGGGATCGGAGTAAAATGACTACAATTTCAAGGAAACATGCTTATAATATAGACCTGGTGAAGAGGAGCAGGAAACATTGAGCTGATCTCCGAAGACTTCGACGAAGCAACCTGCCTGATAAAGAGTAACGACTGAGGCAAACTAAACAACTGTATAAAAACTGGCTGAAATCCTCAAAGATCTGGAGAGCACAGGTAGATGCCTAACAAATGCTAGCAGCGATCAGCACCTCTAATGCACGATCCCTTTGGGAAATTATAAACCAAGAGGAAGATTTCCAATCTGCCTTAATTACTAATCAAGTCTCAAAGGAAGACTGGATAAAACATTACACGGCCCTCTTTAAAGCAAATGACACTCAAAAGAAGTGTAATTCATCCCTCTGACTCATTGAAATCAACCGGGAGGACATATCATCAAGAATCAAACAATTGAGCTCCTCAAGAGCGGCTGGCCCTTTTGGCAGCTCTAATTACATGCTTAAAGAAAATGGGGAAGCCTGGACTGATTTCATTCTGGCACTCTTCCAATAGATCATTAGAACCAGAACTATACCGCAAACCTGGAAGGAAGCTCTGATAGTTGCCATCTTCAAGAAAGGAGATCGTACAAACCCCAGGAACTATAGGCCAATTGCCCTCTTAGAGTCCATTGGGAAGCTTTTATCTTCTATTCTAGTAAGAGACCTTAAAAGCTGTGCCATCAAGGCTGGTGTCTTGGATAAAGGCCAGACTGATTTCATGACCGGGGTTGGCACCCCTTTGAACTTTTTTTCTTAAACTTGTTAAAGTTACGTGCACTGGAAACAAAAGGGAACAGTTATCTAGGATTTATCGGCCTCAAACAGGCCTTTGATAAAGCCAGTAGAGATCTCCTATGGGCAAAATAAAAAAAATTGCACTGTCCAGAAGACCTCCTGGAAGCTATACAAGCGCTTTATACAAATACAACAGTACAAATAATTGTCTCAAAGGGAGGCGACACGACCGAGGAGATCGTGACATTTAAGAGCATCAAACAAGGCTTTGCCTTAGCCCCCTTTTTATTTGCCCTATACCTGGCAGACAAAGGATTCCCAGGAAAAAATACGAGCATTTTTACCGAAGTTGGAGGACACTGAGCTATCCTGGGTCCTATATGCAGACAATGTTGTCTTCATTGACCAAACTGCTATAGGGTTCCAGAGATGAATTGTGAATTCAAGAACTATTTGGAATGAAAGAATGAAAATCAATACAGATAAATCAATGATCCTGATAATGCAATCTGTTCGAGGTGCCAGGAAAAAAAAGACCCCTTTCACTTGGACAATTGAAAATCAGGCCTTGGAAATAGTTGATTCAACAACTTACCTCGGGGTCAGAATTAATAAAAACATCAATGAACAGGCGCAATATAATTTTATCAGGGAAAGACTTATCAAACTTACAAACCAGGTGAGCGCCCTGCACTGAAGATATGGAACTTACTCTATGATCCCAATTATCTCCTTTTACAAACAAAAGGTTGTGCCTGTCCTGACCCATGGAGCGGAGTCACTCTTAAATTTGTCCTGGGAGTCATGGGGGAAATTCAAAGCATATTTCTGGCGAAAGATCCTTAGACTTCCAAATTGTTGGGCATGTTGCAATAATTACACATGAACGAAGACTTCAATCCATGGCCTCGATAGTACTATGGAAGACCATCTCTTTCTATCGCAAATGCATACTGGACACCCCGCCAATCCCTTTTGAGATCTTGTCAAATCCAAGGGTGAATAAGAAGGATAAATTCTTTCAGACCTGTAAAAAGAATTGCAGCGATATACTACTGCATTATAATATTCAAATAGAGACACTCCAAAGTAATCCAGCCAAAATCCTCAGTGGGCAAGACTGGATCGAAACGGACTCCCCGAAGGCCCAAAACAAACACTGTCATAACATCATTTGGGAAAGGAAAAAACAGAATTATCCCCCTCCGTACCTAACAAGATTTCCATCAACTCGTTACAGGGAGCTACTGATGCATTGCAGGCTTAACCTCCTGCCATCGAGGGAAGTGCAGTTTCTAAGAAGACAGATTACACTGCAAGACACTAGTTGTCGTTTCTGTAGAAACTCTGAAATCTTAGAAACAACTAGGCACTTGGCACTCTCCTGCCCCAAACATTTACGAATAAGGAGCAAGTATCTGGAGGGCAGTATTGCTCAACTGGATATAGCCACAGAGGAGGAGTGGTGGGAAAGACTTAGGACGGTAGATAAAGTCGGCCAGACATTGGATGCCCTTAAATTGGTGGAACTGATATTCACCACGTTAATGGAGGGTAATGAACTGTGACCAGATGATCTGTGTCACGAGGAGGACCCCTAATGATGCACGAGAGGGAGAATGGACTACAGACAAAAATGGTTTTTTGCATGTTAAAAGTAGAAATATATACGGCTAGCGGTCGCCCACCAGTCTGAAATGATGACGGCCATCCCGAGGGACCTAGACGAGCAGCGCTCCTACATCCAAGAGGCGGCTCTCCCGCACCTGACCCCGGAGGTTAGACAAGAGCTTGAAATGCCCATCACGAACGAGGAGGTGGAAGAAGCCATAAAAAGCCTGAAGCCTAGGGCCCCCGGCCCAGACAGATTTATCACCCGGTTCTATAAACTCTTCCGCCCTCAATTGGTGGCTCCCTTGGCCTGCCTCTTTAACTCGTTTGCGGCTACCAGAACGGTCACTCCAACAATGCAGGAATCCATCACTGTTCTCATCCTTACGCCTGGAAAGGACCCCCAAGAAAATAGCTCGTACAGACCCATTTCTCTGCTAAACTTGGACGCTAATATTTACTCCAAGATCCTGGCTAACCGCCTCGCACCTGTCCTTCCGAACATCATAGACCCGGACCAAACAGGCTTTATTAGCCACAGGTTGACAAAAGACAACATCTGCAGGGCATTGGGCCTCAGAGGTCGCCACACAGAAGTCTCAACAGTGGCCCTGCTCACCCTGGACGCAACCAAAGCCTTTGATAAGGTTGAATGGCCCTACCTGAGTCTTACCCTAAAAGCCTTTAGCTTTGGCCCAACCTTCAGGACGATGATTCTAGCGAACTACCAAGCCCCTAAAACCCAGCTAAGAATTAACGGCCGCCTGTCGGACCCTATCCCTCTTACATGCGGAACAAGACAGGGATGTCCACTATCCCCCCTGCTCTTCGCCTTGGCTATGGAGCCCTTGGCCCAATGAGTTCGGAAAAACTCTCAGATCAGCGGCCCGAGGATAGGCGCCACACAACACAAGATTGCTCTCTACGCGGATGATGTATTGCTAACCATCACAAACAACAAAACCTCCCTGAGGGCGGCCCTGATGGAGTTCCGGAGCTTCAGGGAGGTAGCAGGATTCGCCATCAATTTCCCAAAATCAATAGCCCTCAGAATGGGCCTGAGCCCAGACGAGAGGGATGCCCTGGAGAAGCAAAGCCCGTTCCAATGGAGCACTCAAGCAATTCCATACTTGGGGGTTCAGATCCCCGCTCATCCAACGAAAGTTTACCAATCTAACTTTCCCCCACTCTTTGAGGAATTGGAAAGAGACCTCACTCACTGGCAGTCACAGGAAATCGCCTTGTTGGGCCGCATAACGACATGCAAAATGAACCTTCTCCCCTGCTTTTTGTACGCCTGCGCCTCCCTTCCCATCTCAATCCCTCTTCCCCCCATACAGAAGCTCCAAAGGAAAATACCCGACTTCATAGGGAAGGGTAAGAAAGCGAGGATTCCTCGGAAAAATGATGGTGACCAGCACAAGACTGGGAGGGCTGGGGGCTCCGGACCTCCACAAGAACCATATAGCAACGCAGCTGGCCCACCTCCAAGCATGGGGACTGGCCTCAGGTCGCCCAAAGCGGGTAGAGATCGAACAATCCCGCCTCCCCCTCCCTCTTTGCTTTCTCCCGTTTTTCCCCAACGCCTTATGCCGGAACTGGCCAGATGTTCTGACTGACACAAAACAATCGATAAAGGCGTGGGAGTGGGCCCCGAGATATAAAGGTGTCCCTGGAGACTTGAGCGCCGTCTCCCCAATTTTTCACAACCCAGCCTTCTCCCCAGGAGCTCACCCAGCAAACTTCAGGAACTGGGTCGCAGGAGGCCTTGAAACGCAGAGGACACGCCCCTTACCTTCAAACAATGTAAAACCACCTTCCGGCTAGCAGAGACAGATAGATTTGCTTGCACCCAACTAAGGTACTGGTGTTCCAACCCCCGGACTCGAATGGCTGCAATCCGACCCCTTACCCCTCTAGAGCTCACAGCGACAGACCTGCGACCCTCTATAAACAGCTACAAGAAGACCCCTTCCACACTAAGCCCTGCTACATGTCCCATTAGGAGGCGGATCTGGGTCATGCCATAGAAGACCACACTTGGGTGGACATCTGGACTAGGACGCGCACAGCATCCCGCTGCATCACCAAAAGGGTATGCGCCCACAAACTGCTCTTGCAATGGTACTATCCCCCCCCACCCCGTGCCTCCATCATTTCCAACAGGCCCTGGACCCTCATTGCTGGCGTCTCTGTAACCATTCAGGATCTTACTTCCACATGTGGTGGAACTGCCTCAAGGTAAGGGAGTTCTGGACTCAATGTCTCGCTACCATAAAAGATATTACCCAAGTGGTTATCCCGCTGAAACCCGAGCAGGTCCTCCTGGGGATCCCGCACCCAGACGCTTACCCGAGAACAAGGAGGGGTGCCACGTTGATAACCCAATTCTTGTTGGCTGCCAAAATCACAGTGGCCCACACCTGGAAGACCGTAGAAAGACCCCTAATGACCCTATGGTGGATTAAACTCTGGGACATACTGATAGCTGAAAAGGTCACGGCAGCCAAAGCGGGCCGACTCCACCGATTCACCGACATCTGGGCCCCGGTCCTAGACTATGACCAGAACTACCCAGCGCTAACCTTTAAGCCACGTTTGATTGCGAGAGCTCTCCACTATATGGGGGACGCCTCGCCGCCTGGTCAAACCGAATGAGGCCCAGGACAATGACCTCCAGGGATGCTGGGGGTGGGGGGAGATGGGATTTTAAGTTTTGCATGTTGTCTGAGGTATATGCAATATCATTATGTATGTTCTCCTGTGTGCTGTTTATTAAATAAACAAGTTAAAAAACATTTTTGTTTAACCAATAAAACAATAAAAAAAAAAAAAGATAATTTAAAAAATAACGCTGCAAGAGCAAAAAGGAGTTCTTTTGGCTCCCATGAGAAACAGAGGGTGTTTACTTGCCACAGCATTCTGCAGAGTACATCGGCCGGGTCTCTGTGGAGTACTATCAGCAGGTGACCTTTTTGGAAAAGTACTGTACGAGGCTGGCAGAGAGAGACAACTGAGACACATAGCTTCAGTTGGACTGAGAAAAGGTAGACGCACCTTATCCTGTCCTGTCGGTCCCGTTGTGCTGTCACTCAATGCCAAGCCTGGTTTGGGAAGCTGTCCAGTGAAGTTCGTGGCAGAGATGAAGTGGTGCAAACCTATGCCAACGGTGATGTAACCTTTTTTCTAATTCTGCATCTTATTTTGTAATGCTTATTTGAGTTAATAAACAGCCATACAAGTGCCCGTTTTATAATCACTGAGAGTGGGTGAATTCTTGCGTTCCAAGTGTACATTGCCAACCTATTCAGTGTGCTGGAGAAAATAATAAGATAAATGGACATCCATGCATTGATATTTGGGAGAGCAAAACACCCTGTAAGCTGCCAGAGTGTTGTTGATCCCGCTCTTTGTTGGGTTCACATTGTTACGTATGTATGTCCTGCTCAAATCTTCTCACACCACTATCACCAACCAGATCACAGCCCTCCAAGCCCGAGCACTGATGCGCTCCAAACCAACACCCAGAACCCCGCCCCAGCCTCCCCTCCAATCCCCCCACCCCTCCCAAGTCCTCCTGATCCCACCAACAGCCTAATGTGTACCACTGCCATGTATACACAGTGCACCATGCCAGGCTCAGGAAGTTGAAGCACCCATCAGTGTGCTTGAAACACAGCTCAATATCCAGGCAGGTGAAATGTGTGAGGCCCGAAAGCACCCCGTTGCTCCTCCTCTGAAGTATTAAAATGGCGGGTGCTGCTCTGTAAATTTGACACTGGTAGCGTTCACAGTGCACTCACCGCTGGACGATTCAGTGGCCAGCCCTCCAGGAGAGACCGAGAAGTAAAGGGCAGGGGGGCCTCTTCCCATGAGGGAGTACGCACCCCTAGCTCAGGCTTGTGGACCCCACCGGTGCTCACACTGCCACCGTTGCCATTGTTGCAGGGCCATCCCAGTAGAAGATGCAGCGCTCTCTGGGCCTGAGTCACTGCTGTGTTCAGGTTGCGGCCCACCCCACCCCTGCAGCGTACCGCGCAGGACAAGCCCATCTCCCTGCGGCAGATTGTGCTGTGTCGTTGCAGGTAGTGCTCTTTCTTCCTGCCCAGTCTCCGTCCAACTCCACTCACTGCCCATCTCCTCCATCTGTGCACCACTCGGACAGTATTCCGGCGACCGCGTTCACCAATAACCCCCAGCACAGCAGCAACAGCTCCTCTCTGGCACCCCAATATAGAGGTGCCACTCACCGACAGAGCCCGCTTCTTCACTCCCCAGCGATGCCAGCAGCCCGGAGTGGTTGTTTAGGAATCTGCTTCACTTTCTCGTGCCAGGGGCTGCGACTTCTTGTCGAGTCAGATCTATTCAGGCTGAAATAATATCAGGATATTGTGCCAATGATAAAAGTGACTGTATGCATGTGACCAGAAGTGACTTTGGTCACTTTAGCCTTTTGTCTCTGGCATCAGACGAGCCTCCGTCAGCCATTTCTCCCCAGACTTCCGAGGGCTAACAGCCCTCATGGGTAAGGTTTTACTTTTTTCATGGGTTTTATGGCTTCACTTTTAAATGTGGCTTCCCTCGGTGCAAAATCCACTCGTCGGCTCAGGCCTGCTTCCCCTCCTCTCACTGCATGCCCTAATGGGGCCTGATTGATCTGTGGTTATAGAATTTAACCATATGTTACCATCTTCAGAGCCCCTCACAGGGCAACCTTGCCCGGACAACCAGGCAAGAGCCAGAGGTAAAGGGCAGCTCCCACCCCCTATTTGCGATGTTTGCCCATGGACGCCTGATGGAACATCCTACAGCTAGAACCCAGGTAAGGTGGTACGGGTGGTGAACACGGCCATTATTGTGCTCTGGAAAACCCTGCCACTCCGACATTATTTCCACCTGCTTCTAACAGTGTGTTGATTTCCTCTGTTCACTCTTTAGGCACCTACTGTACTGAAACTCATGCTCTGGAGCAGAGACTAGGATGAATTTGGGGGGGGTAGACAAAGTGTAGCACTTAGAAGTGGTCTTGAGGGTGGGATGTGTATTGCACTTGGAAGAATGTTGGGCGCAACCAATGTATTGAGCTTAGTTGAACATGATGCAGCTGTACACAACCCACTAACCACGCCCCAATATCCGGCTTACTCACCCTAAAACACAGAACAAACGCATCATACCTCGACAGCAGCGAAGCATAAACCAACACTAACTGCACACAACATGCAACACCGAACAAGATACAAAGCCAGTGCCACACAAATCTACACACACTCTAAGGAAGGCATAGTATCAAGAATAGACAGACAAGTGATCACAGTTCAAGGGTGTTTATTAAACGGTATAGGTAGGTGGGAAAAAGACGATCTAAACCTAAATCTAAGATGGGAGCAAGCTAAAACCATCAAATAATAATAAGGCAGCCCTAGTGGTGTCTTGTCAAATAAAAAGACCTATACTGGGAAAAACCTACTGCCAATCCTTACAACTAACACAAAAGGGTGTGGGATAAGATTCACAAGAAAGAAAGAAGTGTTCACAAATGAGAAGTCAGGATGTGGTAGCCGGTGTCTCCCTTCCTCATGTTTTGAGCATGGGACAAGGGAGGACTCTGGAGCACAGCACACGCTCAAGCATTCCCATCACGAGACGACAGTTCCGTTTTCCGGTATCAAGACCTTCGATGGTTAAGTCTCTTTTCTACATAAATTCTCTTGCCTCTGATGACCTGATAAGATTCCAACAATAGTAAACAAATAGTTCCTTTCCAATATACGTTGGGTGATGGCTTCACCCCTGGGTCCCCCTCTTCCGGCCTCAGACCCTTATTGAATCTCAGCCTCCCTCCATCGGATTCACTGTGGCTTGTATGCAAAGATATTTTCACCTTTCGTATTCACAAATCTTAATGTCTTTTTAAACAGTTCACTGTGGATATCCCTGTGTCGGGGTCTCTCTTTGTCCTCACAATTTCATCAGGCATTATGCTGCGCCCCATTCTGTGGGCATCCCTCCGTCGGATTCACTCTTGCCAATTTTACAGTTCCTTTGCTTCCTTTGGTTTCTATTTGTTTGCTAGTCAAAGACTTTCGACTGTATAAAGGATTTTTCAAGACCCCTTTGACCTTTCTTTTGTGGCTCTCCTACGGCCTTCAGGTATCAGTAGTTTCAAACAACGTGGGATCAACCAGAGTCTCTCAAGTGAGCACCCACGTGGTGCCGGATCCCTTTGCAGCTGTTGTTCCCCTAACAGTTTACAGTTCTTTGAACGTTTCTTAACTTGCCACTTTGCGACTTTCATTTAACACAGTTCGGTTTCTTATCGGTTCTCCCCTAGACTCACTGGCTGTGATGAACCGTTTGGCTTTCCTCATCTCTGTCCTGCTCATCAGCATGCTCCGTGTACCGTTGACATCTGCTGCAACACACTCAGGCTTTTGTTTGCAGACTTATTATTCCTTCCACAGAGGCTTCATGGGTCTGGGTCAGAAAGGGCAAGGTAATTTCTCTCCTCGTTACCCTTTCGGTTCTCGCTGCCTTTCTCCTCCTCGTTAGGGAGAATTCTCTGTTTAGGCTGAATTTCCTAACCTAGTGAGTCCCCCAGCAGCTTTGCGGGATTGTTGTTTTTTTTTTCTCCTGCCCAGAGTGAGACTCTTTTTCCCTCACTCTTGGACATGATTTGAGTGTGTTTCTTTGGGTCTAGATGTGTTTAATGGGCTATGGGGTCTTTTACCCGATAGGGCTTCATGTGTTTTTGTGATGTGTGTTACACAGTACCCTCAGTGCAGTGACACAGGGGTGTCATAGTGACCCCCCAGTATAGACTCCATACCCTGGGACTAACTACTGTCTCCCAGGGCATGTAAAGTCACCATTGACTTTACTAGTCTTAAATTCTGAACAGAACCAGTACAAACCATCATATTGTGGACGTACTGGCTGGGGCAATACGATTGCCCCAGAGTCTGTTAGTCGAGGGGGCACGTCTCCGTCCCCCCTGATTGAGTTTTGGCTGGTGGCAGTGGATACTACTTTTTATATTCAACCGCAAATATTTTCCTATGGTATTTCCCATTGTTTTAGGCTACTATCTTTATTTAATTATTTACGGTAGCCTCGAACATACCGGCGGTTTATTTAATTAATATTAATTCTCCGGTTGGTATTTTTTGCCAAAACTTGATTCTAAAATGGCGTTTGTGTTCTCTTCTGTGACTCCAACCCAAGTCAAGCCCTTTGTTCCACTTTTTGGCAGGCTTCTCCACAGAAGCCCTCCAAAGTGGTGCCACTCCGTCTGGGGTACTTAGGAGGGGTGGAGGGAAATTTAGGCACCCTGGACTGAGTTGCCTAGGAAACTCAAGTCGCACTCCATCCTGATTGGCCCAAGTGGTGAGCCGGCCGGCTCACCACTTAGCATGTTTGAGTGACAGCTAGGCTGAGTGAATGGGGGTTTGCTGCATAAAAGCAGGGCTTTGGGGTCTGGAACTTCAGAAGTCGCCACAGGACCTAAGAATCCGACGAGGGAGAAGCTGAGCCGACCTGCCATGACACCACCACCTGTGGAGCCCTGCTGGACTGCCTCACCACTTTTCCCAACGACAGAGGAGATCTCCCGCCGGAGAGTCTTCTTCCTTTGACTGGTGGGGATAACCAGTTTCACCGTCTTTTCACTTTCCCGACGTACCTCGTGGCCGCCTTGCCCGTGCCAAGCACCCCGGCAACCGGGATACCATGTTTTACCACGACCGCGAAACAAAGGTACCACCTTTAACCGGAAAACTCCGCGGCTGGTTTCTGCCCTGGCAGTGCAACGACCTTCATCTTTCCTCCAAGTCGAGATCTTCTCTTCCCCTGGACGACGACGCAACTTGCACCCACTACCAGGAACAACTGCCACCGCTGGAGGATCCTTCCCACTTAAGGTACCGTGTCCCACCTGGCTTCCCTTGCTACCGACTGTACGGGGTAGATTTAGCCCCCGGCTTTCGAACCTGGGTTAGCCTGGGACACCCTGGCTAAACTTTCTTAAACCTCTCTAAACTCTTTTTGAACCCTCTGCAAGACTTTTTAAGCCTAGTGTAACTGTGATCTTGGGCGCATTTGTGCTCTGCTCTCTCTAAGAGTGGGCCCAGCCTTTGGACTTTGGCTCACCAGTGACTTTTTTGCTCTTCTGCCTTGCTAATAGTGTTCCTGAATCTTAGAGTGGTGTACTTTTCCATATTCAGTCTTTTTCCCTCCCTTTCTCACAAACTTATTGGAGTGCAATCTAGTTAAGCGCTCACCTCTGTATGAAAATAAGTGGTGTTTTACTGTGACTTATCTGATAAGGAAAAAGGGGTGTATATATTACAATAGTAACTGTGTTTAGAATATTTTACAATAAGAGTGCTGGAGTGTTTCAAACTGTGTTTTTAAATAAATAATTATATACTTTGATACCAAAGCTCTGGCCAGTGTTTGCTTGTGCTATTGTATCTGAGGGCCTATTGTGTATACTTTGCATACTGCCTAACTCTTCTTGAGGGAAGTCTGACTGCTCAGCCACAGCTACCAAGTAAATCTGGGTGGTGCAGACTGCTACCAAGTGGGTTTACTGCCCAACACCTGTAGTCTTAAATCTTTTGCAGTGGTCCCGAAGGGAACTGCACAGGTTTCTGCCTAACACTCCTCTTGAACCGCCATACTTGGATAGCTCTGTCGTGTGGTCTCCCTTGCTCGTATTGTGCTCGCGTGCTCCACCTTTTATCCCCGTGGGGAAGGAAAAGGGCCATCAGGTGTGTGTGGTTCTGGTCAATTGCCTGATTTTGCCTGAACCTTGTGTGGGGACATGTCAGGTAAACGGCTCTGGTGTTAGTCCATTGTCTTTCGTACTGTGCTAAAGTGTTTGTGTCGGAAAAGAGGGAGGGTAGAGTATCCTACATAGCAGGATGGGAAAAGGGATTAGAAGAAGGGGGATACAGCATCTCACCCATCAGTGTCCCACTTCCACTCCCCAAGAACCAGTGATCCAGGTGATCCTCCCTCACTGGTCCACCCCCAAGAACTGGATCCAATAGCAATGGCCGTGTCCTGGCCACCTTGATGACAGATCCCCAGGGACTAGTCAGGGATACAACTTCAGGTTTCTCACATAACACACTCATACACCAACCACCACAAAACGACTACCAACTAAAAACAAACAAGCACATAGTGACTGTTTTTTTACGAACTGAAGCTACCAATAGCATATCAAAGCTCCTTTGCATTATTCCCCCTCAATCCCACTAAGCCCTCACAGCCCTCTTTCCTTTTCAGATCCACAACAGTGCCTGGAGACCACAAAACGTGGCAGCGGCACGCAGTACAAATCACAATAACGTGAACATCCCCTCTTGGGGTTGAATCTCTTTGCCCATTGTGGGCTCTGGTTTCTTCTACACCACCCTGGGGTCTCCACTTGGCTCCCAGGAGGAGCCGTGTACTTTTGCTCTTCACATTGTGTTCTTGAAGGTAGGCATTCTCATGGGCCAACATGGCTTCTCTGCCACCTTTGCGTGTGTTGGGGCAGCTACTTCAGTCCCACTGCAATTCTGCAGGATTTCGGCATAGGTCTCGGCTTCGCACAGTTACTTCTCAAGTGCCCTGTACCTTTGGAGATCTTCCCGGACTGGGCTTCTCTGCTCCGGACCTACACATGGAAGGTGGGGATTCTGCAGTCTTCTCCCTGTTTCTGCCAAACTCACCATGTGTATGCACTCCTCCCTCTGCCACACCTCCCAAGAAGAGGTCTTGCCTTCAGTCTTGTTGCACAAGTGTCTTCCCGCTCTGTGGCCCTGCGGGCTTCTCTAGATCCTGGTGCCACCATGATAGGATCACTTAACTCCTGTGCACAGACTGAGAGGGTGGAGTTCCCACATACCCACCCATTCTCCACCTCATGTAGAAGATGGTGCATGCAAGGGATCAGAAACCATAGCAGCCATGGTTGTAAAAAAGGGTACGTTATTACACACACTGTGGAGATGAGAGAATCCAAGGTATGGCCAGCAGTGTGCGTTGGGCCAGAAGTTAGAATGGAAAGAGAAAGGGATTCACACAGGTTGCGGAAAGGTCCTGAAGGGTCAGGAGAGTCAAGATGGATGTTAAGATCCACCAGCAGGAGGAGTTGGCAAGAGGAGGAGAGGAGAGAAGAGAAGAGGCCAGGTCAGCCCATTCCGAGAGGAAGAGGGTGGACTGGCCCGGCGGACGATAAAAGGTGGCCAGGGTAAGATAGGAGGTAAGTGAGGGAGAGTTCCTGCAGACCAGGCATTCAAAAGAATAGTAGACCTGAGTGGGAATGATGGAAACGGGTATCCACTCAGGTAAGATCAGGGGTTATTCACCTCCTGGCCTGTTGGTCCTGGGCTCAGAGAGGATTTATTTTATGTTTTACATTTGTAAAGCGCACTGCAGCCCGCGGGCATTGAGGCGCTGTAAACGGTGCGTAGGAAGGCTTGATTAAGGGTTACAAAAAAGCTGCCCCAGAAGTGTTCTTAGACAAATACAGTGTTACATATGCAGAGGTCCTGGGTTGTGGGCAAAAAAACAGGCACATTTATTTGAAGAGACTAGTCTTGATGGCCTTGCGGAAGGCAGTGTGAGAGTCAATTTGTCTGATATGCGGAGGAAGGGAATTCCAGAGGGTGGCTGCCATGGTGGGGAAGCTAGTGCCACCAGCACGCACTCTGCGGGTTTTTGGCACAGTGATCAAGTTGGAGTAGGCCACTCTGGATGGCCTGGATCCACTGGGTTTAGAGAATCTCTGGAAGAGATACTGGAGGGCCTGATCGTGGAGACATTTGTGCGTGAGGGCAAGAGGTTTGAAGACGATTCTTTCCTTAACCGGTAGCCAGTGGACCAGACACCTAAGGTCAGAGATGTGGTACCTACGTGATAGTCCAGTGGCGGCCCTAAGGGCATTGTTTTGGACTAGTTGAAGTTTAGCAAGGTTTTTACCTGAGGTCCCTATTAGAAGGGCATTGCAATAGTCCAATCTTGACCCAATGATTGCCCTGGCGATAGTGAGGCAATTCTGTTGGGAGAGGAACGGTCTGACTGTGTTGAGAGGTTTGGAGTAAGAGGCTGAGGAGGATGCAATGGCATTGACCTACCTATTCATGTTCAAGTTCGGGTCCATGTAGACACCCAGGGTCTTGGCCGTTTGGGAGACGGGGATGGGAATGCTATCTATGGTGAAGGAATTGTATTGCTTGTCCAGCTTGCCTAAGGTGGACGGGGAGCCGATCAGCAGAAGCTCGGTTTTCTCGCTGTTGAGGCATAACCAGTTTTCTGCCATCCAAGATTGGATCGTAGAGTAGATGGAATTGAGCGTGTTCAGGTCGGACAGGTAATCCCAGGAGAGGGGGATAAGCACCTGAGTGTCATCAGCATAGTTTGTGTATGAGATGCCCAGGGCGTCAAGGATCTTGAACAACGGCTGTGTGAAGAGGTTGTGAAGGGTCGGGGCGAAGCACGATCCCTGTGGGACGCCACATTAGATGATGCTCGGGTCAGCGAAGGAAGAGTCGGAGAAGACCTTCATTGCTCTTTCCTGCAGGAAAGAAGTTATCCAATTGCAGGCAGTGCGGGAGAAGTTGGCTGCGGTGGCAAGATGGTGGCAGAGGGTCTTATGATTGAAGGCAGCAGACAAGTCCAGAAGGAGGAGTAGAGCAGGTTTGCCTGCATCTCTGAGGTCATCCATCTGATTCTTGAGGTCAAGAAGAGCCGTTTCGGTGCCATGTCTTGGCCTGAAGCCCGACTGCCGAAGACCAAGAAGATGGTTTTCTTTGAGGAATTCTTGTACTTGCAGGTAGGCTGCTTTGTCCAGGATTTTTAGTAAAAATGGGACAGTGGTGATGGGCCTATAATTCCCTGGGACCGAAGGGTCTAGGGAAGGTTTTTTGAGAAAGCAGACAAACCCACGCTTCCTTGAGCTCAGCTGGAACCTGGCCAGACTTGAACGAGGCGTTAATGAAGGCAGTGATGAAGGGGACAAGGGAGGGGGCACAGTCCCCTTTACAGTTGGAAGGCTTAATGGATCAGCGACTTTGGTTTCAGTCATGTCCTTAAACTCAAACAGAGGGGATTGTCTGGTGTCAGCTGATGGAGCAGGTTAGCCATAGTTTTTGGCTATAAGGTTGTTAAGTGCCTTTTGGTGTGCAAGGATCTTGGCGTGAAGAGTGTCCAATTTATCCAACATGGCGGATTGAATTTTGTTGCGCCAGGCTTCATCTTTTAGGAGAGTGGGAGGGGGGAGGCAGGGATCTCCAGCACTCTAAAGATGGTGAATATTTCTTTGGTCCCTGATTTGGCTTCTGAAATCCTAGCGTTGAAGGAGGACGCCTTAGCCTTAATGATGGTGGTTTTGTATTCTGTGGAAAGGGCCTTGAAGGCTGCTCTGGTGGTGTCTTTGGGGTTATTCTTCCAGGCAGTGAGTGCAGCTCTTTTTTTGGAACGTAGATGTAAGAGCTCCTGGGAGAACCAGGCGTTCGCATGCTTTACTATTTTTGCTTTTTTGAGGGTGAGTGGGGATACAGTGTCCACGGCCATGGTGATGATTCTCTTGAAGTCATTGGCAAGTACAGTTGGATCATTGGAGAAGGGAGGCAATAATGCAGGTGCCAGGAGATGTTTAGTGAGGTTCTCCTTTGTGAGCTGCCGAAAGCTTCTGGTGTGTGCGGCAGGGAGCGGAATCGCTGGCCTGGGAGGCCCTTTAGATGTGGCGATGTCAAAATTGATGCAATGGTGGTCAGACCAGGGCATAGGGGAGGCGTCTTTGACCTCTAGGGTGCAGTTGTGGTGAGCGACCCTTTAGAGTGAGTTGGCCTGGAGATAGATTGGGAGAACCCAAGATCGGATAGAGCTTTTTTGAGGGTAGTGGCGTGGGAGTCCTTAGAATCATTGAGGCTGAGGTTAAAGTCACCCAAGAGGATAACTTTAGATGAGCCTTTTTAGATTGTCTGAAAGCGAGTGGATTAAGGCTTCCTGGAAGTCAGTGCTCAGTCCGGGAGGGCGGTAGACAACGTGGAAGGCAATGGTACAGCTAGCTGAGAGCTTGAGTTTGAGCAGGAGGTAGTCAGCTTGAATCCTCCGGAATGCGAGATTCTCCTTGGCAATGACAGCTAGCCCCCCACCTCTGTGAGTGGAGCGATCTTGTCTATGGATGAGTACCCTTCTGTGATGGCAAGTGAAAGGGCAGGGCCAGAAGCCTCCTTTAGCCAGGTTTCACTGATGAAGAGTAGGTCGAGTTTATTGGAGGTGATAAGGTTGTGAATATCAAGTGAGTGCGCAGGCAGGGACCGGGCATTCACCAAGGCACAATGCAGTGTGGTGTCAATAGTGGCAGTAGTGGGCAGAGTTGCCACAGTGTGAACTGGCAGTGCAGTGCAAGGCACATCAGTAGTGGCAGGGGCAACACTCATAGATGCTGGCAACATAGTACAGGGCAGATCAGTAATTGCAGGGGCAACAGACCTCGATACTGGCAACATATTACAGGGCACTTCATTAGTAGCAGGATCACAAAATTGCTTAAAGTGGTCAGAGGTAGTACCCATGCTATAGGTGACAGGGGAAGGGTGCAACAAAGTCTGTTTGGCTGATGAGGATGGGTGGTCCCAGGTGCAGAAGTGAGTCGGTGAGCATAGAACAAGTGACTGATGTGGGTATGTAAGGGCGGCAGACCGCCAGCATGTGTATCTTGGTGCGGGCCGATGGGCATGTGGCACCGGAGCAGTGTGCCGCACGGATCGTGGACGCTAGTTCTGCGGCGGCATGGATGGAGGTAGGTGAGTAGTAGGGTTGGCATTCCATGAGGTGAAGCAGGATTGCGCCCCTACAACAGTGGCTGGAAGGGAGAGAGGAGCCGTGCAGGATGCAGGAGCATGGCACAGAGAGGTGATGCTACTTCGGCACCGGGAGGAACGGGAGATCCTGGCCCAAGGCGGGCAGATCTGCCGGAGAGCCAAGGACAGGAGGTGGGCAGGGGGTGGGCAGATATGCGTGACCCGAGCCGCATGTTTCTGTTAGCGAGCGGGCACGGTAGCATGGCAGGAGTGTAGTGAGAGGAACATGACCCTTACCTTGAGAAGTAAGCCTGGAGGCCGCGGTCTGCACAGTCGAGCAGTGTGCCTCCACCCCATATGAAGCAGGGGTGGAGGGGCGGACCTGGTAGGCGGACCAATGGACTGTGGCTGCCTCATATGGCCGGAAGGTCGTCCTGGCAACGGCCATGGCGGCCATCTTCTTTTTTGGGACTCTCCACTCCTAGTGGCTGGCGGTGGAGGCAATGGGGGCAGAGGGCATCAATTGGGAGCGCCTCAGTGTAGATTGGGTGGGATGGGAGCAGTGGGTGGCTCTGTCGGGCATTCTCCAGCGCTCCTGTGCTCTGAGGTGCAGTGCAGGGGATGCATGGAGGGGCAGCTGGTGCAAGTCCCCTCACAGCGGAGCTGCTGAGAGCGAGCTAGGCCTCTGCTCCTGGCCTTCGCTCTGCTGCGGCTTCGCCCGTCGGTGTGCCTCCACCCCATATGAAGCAGGGGTGGAGGGGCGGACCTGGTAGGCGGACCAATGGACCGTAGGATCATGTAGCCTTCTGGGAGAAGTGTGTCAAAATGGTCTAAGGTGTCGACTCTCTCGAGAGGAAGAGGCCCCTGGGGTCTTCACTCTTGAACTTTATGTTCTTGTACTAAAGGGGGCTGAGGGCATTGACTGGGAGATGGATTATGGATACCAACAGAAGGTTTCGAGGGTTGAAGTTGAGGGGCTGGGTAATTGGTGGATGGGGGAATTGGAAAACATAGCAGGGCCGGGATGGGGGCGGGTTAAGGGCGCCTAGTGAATCCACTCTGTGGGCTTTAGGATGCACTACTATATTGAGGGATTGTTGCCAGTCTATCCGAGATTTAGTAAACTCTGAGGCTGATTTGGGTTCGATGAACGGATCCCCGAAGATTTACATTTCTATTCTATTTTTGGTTTATGAATAGGGTGGGAGAATTTCACAGTGGTAATGAGGATTTGATTTGCTATTTAGATAGCGCTTAAGACTAAGTGCTGTACATAGAACATACTTACATACATAAGTTAGTACTCATTTATTGACCTGGGAAGGATGAAAGGCTGAGTTGGCCATTCTGGGATTCGAACCTGCGACATGCAGACGACAGTAGCGATGATCAACATGCTGAGCATCCTACTGGCTAAGAAGGATCGGCTTTTAGCTCCATCGCTTTATATTTTATCAGAGACCCAAAGATATGGGAGGAAGTTGTCACAGGCAAGGTGGAGAAGGGTCACAAGAAGCACTTTTACCGGACATGTCTCATTCGAGGTTCTCAGCCAAATTATTAGGGGTCATAACTCCCGGCCAAGAGAAAGAAGGTGGGGTTTATGTTGGCAACCACAAAGCCTGAGGTGGTTGCCTTTCAGGAGACCAATTTACTATTAACGGACTTTAAAGGAGCAGAGTGTGGGTTTGCTCTTACACCCACCTCTACAATGCAACGGCATTGATTAAAACTGCAGGCAGTGGGGTGTGGGATGGTTGCTGGGGATAAGGGAGTGAGCGCGGATAGAAGTGCAAAAAGGTATTCAAAGATAAGAAAGGACGTTTTATTGCTTTAAAAAAGCGACCTGGGGTGGGAACCCGATTACTAATGCTACAATATGTGCTCCAAACACTGGTCAGGATGGATTTGTGCGCAACCTTAAACTCGCTTGGAGGGATTTTTGCTGAGGGAGAAATTATTCTGATGGGGGATTTGACTTGGTTGCCCTTTAGGGCGTGATTCCCTGCCCGGCCCCCTCGGTCCCTAGATAGGGCTGTGAGGAGTGGGCACAGAATCACAAGTCTTGAATTATGATGAGGCGCCTCAGGGGTTCAGCCTAGCGTTTTGACAGTTCCCCCAAGCTCTGCACCCCTTGTCATACTTGACAAGGATACAGCCAGAAAATATTGTGTAGTTCGTTTTGACTCAGAGACCTTACTATGAAGCATTGCTCAAAAATATGAATCTGACACTTGAAGGTAGCAAGTCAATATATTTATTATCACTTCTGTTCTCTACCAGCTTTGATCATCCTTAAACCTGCTATCATAAGAGCAATAAAAACAAAACATACCGTCATGTATATAAAGAGCGTTATTGCATAAGCTAAAAACATGATACGCGTTTTAACAGCGATAAAGTACAATTCATCCTTTTAAAATACCAGCTTTGAGCAATCATGGGGTTCATGTTATGTTGTCTAAGCTATGCTATTGTATGATCAGGAGTGGAGTGACATAATAAACCATGCCTTCAGTCTTGCATATGCAAAAAAGTTCAACCAACACACTTAAACTCATGATTTCAAGGCCTTGCTGTTCTGCATGCAAAGTGACCACGGGGACCTGCTGCTCTGACCTGCGATCGAAGGCTCTTCCCACCCCCAGGATCTAGTTTGCGCTCTGCTCGCTGCCGCTGAGTTCTCCTTTATCCTTAGTCTGTTGTGCTTTTTTATTAAAAGGCGTGATTTAGTCTACATATACAATGTGCGTCATTTCCTTCACTTGGAAAGAATTGCTAGAGTCTGAACCTGCTTTTGTTCTTTGGGTCGCACTGTTTATATGTGGCATTCATGTAATAATTCAAGTGACATGTGCTGCTATTTACCCTTGATTATTTCCATTCGAATGAATGGGCTTCCGCTTGACGAACAGACAAGGCGCAGGGTTTCTTCCTAGCCTACATCATATTCCATTATATCGAATGCATTTTCTGAAGGTGTTTAAGTGCGACAATAGCTTTGGACGCTTTTTACCGCATATCATGATTCCGGTCCATGGCTGCTTTTCAGTGCAGAAGCATCTCTTGACTCTGCTACAAGCTCATCTACAACAGGAAGCTGTCCCTTGTGGTTGGCTTATGTGCACCTGTGTACTTCTATTTTGGTATGGGGTTCCCTGACTTTGGCCTCTTATCTGATGTGCCAGGCGCAAAACTTAGCCATTGAAGACAAGAAGCTGCTATCCTGTGGTTAGAAAGAGGAAATTATCAAACCGTGTTCATCGCATTTGTTTAGAGCCAAGAGACAGATTATGCACTTACTCTTTGCTGACTACGCTTCAGTGTGTGGTCAATGGAGTTTCTGCTCTATAGAGCATGTGTCGATGCCTGTTCTTTGAAAACGGCTCCTGTATTAGAAGTGAACGTGTGTTTAATACTCTCCTCACACATTTGGCCTCATCACGACTTTGGCGGTAAATGTGGCGGATTATCCGCCGGACCTAATAAGCGCTAACGCCAAGGCCCCCGGCGGATAATCCGCCAGATCACGAGTTATCGTGCACGCACCCCGGTCCATGGCATTGGCGCGAATAGCGCAAACCTTTCTATTCGGCACACCGTGCACTACCGTCATGTCGCGCTCATAGCGTGCCCGTAGCGCACGGGAAACGCATCACCGCAGGAACGGGAAATAAAGTGGCGGCCATCTTGGAAATCACAATCCGTCGGATATCACAGCTTCTGGAAGCCACCCACGCGATCCAAGGCCAAAACATGTCTCAGGAGCGCACTAGGAGCAAGTCTGCCCTGGACAGGGTGAGGAAGCCCAAATTCAGTGACCAGAAGCTAGCAGTACTGGTCGAGGAGGCACAGATACACCACGAGGAGCTGCAGCAGCGAAAAACTAGTGGCCAGCGCAGAGCCCAAATATGGCGAACCATAGCCAAACGGTCAGTGCTGTGGGGCGCGTGCCCTGGGATGGGGAGGATTGCCGCAAGCGCCTGAATGACCTGCGCGTGCGAGTCCGTGGCATCCTGTAACAGCACAGGAGTGCAAGCAGGGCAACTGGAGGAGGCCCACCCCCACCCCCACCCGAACTCACACCTTGGGAGGAGAAAATGACAGCCCCGATAGACGTTGGAACCATCGAGGGCATTGGTGGAGCGGAGGCAGGGACTGGCATCGACCCAACGGCAGTTGAGTCCCATCCCCAAATACATGCAGCTGAAAGTACCACACATGCAGACCCTTAGTGAATGAAAGCGAAGACATGTGTCTGAGGTACTGCATACACCCATAAGTGAGGCCTACATCCCTAGAACGGTAGTGCTGCCTAGACGACCCCGTATGTGCAGTGCATGAATGACAGGGGCAGGGCATAGACTTCCATAGCCATAGGACAGCTACGTAGAGTTGGAGTGTGCATGAACACACCCCCAAAACCCAGAGCGCAGTGCACCCCAACCACGCATTCCCATGCAGTGTACCTCCATACACATTCACAACAAGCACCACATGGCGACTGAACAGAATGCAAGTTGAATGCGTCATTGTTACTGTCTTCAATCAGACTTTTTGGCATGACCTGCATCACACAAATATATGTAGCATTCAACTCAAACCACACCCTATGTACCCCCAGGCACACGTCGATCCCAACGGGATGAAGATGATGGGGAGGAGGCCACACCAACACAGCGCCCACAGCACCGCACCTCCACCAGCACCCCACAAAGAGGCTGCACCGAAGGGAGACGACCCAGGCCAACACCCACCTCACCCCAATGCAGCCCCGCCAGACAGCAGCAGCCACATGGCCGCAGGGAGGCAACCGCCAGCTCACCCAAGCCATCATTCACAGCCCCTATGCTGAGGGAGAGGTCTGCATCGGAGCCCGACGTGGGAGCAACACCTCCACGTGGCCATCATGCGGTAGGACAACACTCTCCCGGAAGTAGTGAGGCTGAAGGGATGATCACACCCCAGGGAAGCCCAAGCCCAGGCACACAGCATGCAGGGAGTCGACATGTGCCTGTGCGTCGTGTCCGCACACCGCAGCCCGACCTGGACACGCCATTTTATGGGAGCCCAGAAGACCGGCACTCTGAGCCAGGCAGCCCAGTCCAGGCTGGCGCCATGTCACCATGCAGCCCCCCCACCCCCCAACAGCACACAAGTCATATGCGACCACGTGACGCACCAGGGGAGCCCTTCGTCACTGGGGCAGCAGTGATGGGCCGACTCGACATCATTGAGGCCAAACAGGCCAGGGTGGAATTGATGGCAAAGGTGCAGAGCAGGCACATCAAGGCAGTCAGTCAATCAATAAGGCATGGGTGCAAGTACATAGCGCGGGACAATGCGCGTACACGCCGAGTTGTTGAACAATGTACCGCTGCCCTGACAGGCTTTGGCCAACGAGTGAGGGAGTTGACGGAGGCAGTCTCAGCACTTGCTGAACAGACACGGGAGGCAAACAACCTCATGCAACAACACGTGATGGGCACCGGTTCAGTCCCCTCGACATCGACCAAACCCACGGAGGGTTCCATAGAGCCATCTCCTAGGCGCCGGTCCATGCACCACCTAAGGGCACGCACACCGGAGGGGCCCGGAAAAGGGAAGCGCCCGCGACCATCCTAGTGGTGCATGGCATCGTTGTTGTTGCCCTGATGACACATGTGCCCATCTGCACAGTTGGGGTAGTCTACTGGGGGGAAGGGAGGATAGTGTGCTGGGTGTTTACTGGGGGGAGGGGGGATAGTGTGCTGGGTGTTTACTGGAGGGAGGGGGGATAGTGTGCTGGGTGTCTACTGGAGGGAGGGGGGAATAGTGTGCTGGGTGTTTACTGGGGGAGGGGGGGATAGTGTGCTGGGTGTTTACTGGGTGAGGGGGGATAGTGTGCTGGGTGTTCACTGGGGGGAGGGGGAGATTTTTGGATGTTAAATAAATCACGCTAGAAAATTAACAATGCATGGACAGCAGTGATTGTCACTGATGCAATTCAATGTTGAAGTGACATATTTCCGATCTACCCATTACCCATTTCTAAAATAATCCATCCATCAATCCCTGTCTGGCCAACCTCCCCTCCCTCAGCCCAATCCTTTGTGCACGTGCAACACCTTCAGGCACGTCATCATCTTCACTCCCATCCTCAGGTGGCTGCACATGAGCATGGTGCATACATCATTGCCCCTCCCGTGCGGTCGAGGCACCGGAATCATGCCTTTGCCAGTCCAAATGCTCTCTCCACGCAGATCCATGTACGGGCATGGGCAAGGTTGTATGCCCGCTCCACCGCCGTGTGTGGGTGACGCACAGGGGTCATGTGCCACGTGTCTTGGGGATATGCAGATTCACCTGCAGGGGAGAGGAAGACGGTATGGGGACAAGGTAAGTCCAGTGGGTGTACAGGGCTCTGTCATCAGTGTCATTTTGCCTTTTATATCATTTGGCCTATAACATTGTGGAGTGTGCTGTCCTACGGGCACGATTGAATCAATGGGGTACTCTCCACTTGGTACGCCTATGTATCTGTATGCAACAGTACTCATTCATTGTCGCAGGATAAGGGGGCACTTCCATCTACTTCTGCATGACAGAAGTGGCTGCCTCATGTGTCAATGCAAATCCATTTGGCTACAGTCGCATTTGCTGGTTGTCACTGCTCTGTATTGTTCTCCATGCATTTCCCTGGCCATTTTGGGGACAGTGTTCGTGGGATGAACATTGTCATTACTCGGCCTACTTATGTGTGGTGCGTTTGTGGTTGTGCAAGCTTATGGTTTGAAAATTATTGTCGGGTGGGAATTCTGTACTGTGTCAGTGTTGGGAGCCATGGTGCTACGCACACAGGAGGCTTTATTGTGGTGGGGCTTCCATATGTCACTGTGCCGCCACATGTCCTACATCCTGCATGGGTGTGTTCTGCTGTGTTGGACATGTCCAAGGTTTATCGTGCAAGGTGCTTGAATGTGAATGCTGCAGTAATGCTGCTGCCTATTGTGAATGATGGATTCTGTGACAGGCACAATCTGTTGTGGATTGACATGCTTTATGGTATACATTTGTACTCAACTAGTAGCCATGTGTTTTGCCCTCGATGCCTTTTCATGTACGCCGGCAGGGTACTGTTGCGCAGGACCATGGAGTCGTGGGTGGATCCTGGGTAGCGGGCAGAGAAGTGGATGAAGGTGTGGTCGGGACCACATTTCATCTGCACGTTGAGGGAACAGTACTGTTTCCGGTTTCTGTAGGCAGCCTCATGTGCCTGGGGTGGTACGAGTGCCACATGTGTGCAGTCCAGGGTTGCTATTACATTCGTGACTTGGGCAATGGCATAGTATTGACACTTCAGCTGGTGCAGCTGTGCCTGTGTAGCTGGCAATGCAATGTGTTCATTCACATGATTCAACAGTGCATCAAGCACCTGTCCCAGCATGGCACTGAATGTGGACTGGCACATTCCACGCATCATGGCAACAGTATGTTGGTAGCTGCCAGTCCCAAGAAATTGAAGCACAGACACGAGCTTCACTAGGGGAGGTACTGTCGTGCTGGTGGCTATGCGGCTGCATATGTCACCCTGGATTGTGCCCAGCTACTGGCTGATGGTCACCCTGTCCAGCCGATAATCTGTCACCAACTGACCATCAGTCAGGGCCCAGGGTGTTGGCCTGACCCTGGGGATGGCTGGCTGCCTTGCTGGTGCTGCTCTCCAACTCCTTTTCCTCATCCCCACTGACCCCTGCACTCCCAGGCCCTGGCCTGGTTGGCTGGCCTCTGTAGCTCCAGACGCAGCAGCTAGAAGTCAACATCAAGGCTCCCAGCTCCAAATGGCAGCATGGTGTTGGGGAGGGTGTGTTGTGCATGGATGGCTCCCTTGTAGGCCTCTGATTTGCAGTGTTTCCACCTGGGTCCTTATTGCCGTCTCCTCCCTGCTCCTGCTGGTGTTGGGGAGGGTGTGTTGTGCATGGGTGGGTCCTTTGAAGGCCTCTGGTGTGCATTGTTTTCACCTGGGCCCTTATTGCTGTCTCCTCCCTGCTCCTGCTGGTGTAATGGTGTTGTGGAGGGGGTGTTGTGGAGGGTGTGTTGTGCATGGGTGCGTCCTTTGTAGGCCTCCGATTTGCAGTGGTTCCACCTGGGTCCTTACTGCTGTCTCCTCCCTGCTCCTGCTGGTGTAATGGTGTTGGGGAGGGTGTGTTGTGCATGGGTCGGCCCTTTGTAGGCCTCTGATTTGCATTGTTTCCACCTGGGCCCTCATTGCTGTCTCCTTCCTGCTCCTGCTGGTGTAATGGTGTTGGGGAGGGTGTGTTGTGCATGGGTGGGTCCTTTGTAGGCCTCTGATTTGCAGTGGTTCCACCTGAGTCCTTATTGCTGTGGCCTGTGTTCTGTTACCTCCAGCTTTTTGTTGGAGGTATTTTCGGACGATTGTCCGCCGCTTTTATGGCGCTAATAGCGCCAACGCCGGACTTGTGATTGCTGATGTTTTAGCGCGATTGGTTCCTGGCGCTGTTATGGCCGGCGCTTGTACAGCCGGCTGTACTTGCGCCGGCGGTATTTGGATTCGTGATCCGACGGATCCTTAATATCGGCGCGAATAGCGTTACCGCCGATTTTAAGGGTTACTGCCAAAGTCGTGATGAGGCCCATAGTCTCTTGCTTAAATTCGCATGGTCTGAGCGATATTATACATTCTATTCCAACGTCCATGGGACGTATTCAGGGATAGATTAGGTCTAGATTTCTGCTCCATTATTGGGGAGTGTTAGGCAGAATCCTATGCAGTTCCCTTATGGAGCACTACAGAAAATTAAGACTACAGGTATATGCAATAAATCCCCTCTGGTATCAGTCTGTACCACAAAGATTTAGTTGGTAGCTGTGGTTGAGCAGTCAGACTTATCTCAAGAGGGCGATGAGCAGTATTCAGGGTTTACACAATAGGACTACAGTACTATGTGACAAGGAAACACTGACCAAAGCTTTCTATCAAAAATAATATATATATTTATTTCACACACTCTTAACACACAAATCACTATCATTAAAGCAAGTTAAAACAGTCAAGAAAGGTATACACAACTCCCTATTTAAATTGTAGACAAGTTTGAGCAAGAGTGAAAACTGAGCAAAATGGCACAGTGTAAACCAAGCAGAAATGGAATTTCTTCAGAGGGAGGGAAAGGTCAAGTTATACAGACTCCTAAACACACCAGCAACACTACCCAATTGGATTGTGAACAAGTTATGCTAAAGTACTACCTTGCCTAAGCAATACTTAGGTAAAAACCTAGCAAAATGGCACTTCAACAATATATAAAGGGGAAGGAAAGGTGGTTATTGGCGTGATTTTCACCAATTACGCTGATGATACCCTTCTAATATTTGGGTTAACAGGAGACCATGCTGTGGACAGTGCGAAGATCGAGAAAGTTTATAATACTATCAACATCTGGATGCAGAAGCACTGGATGTGCCTAAACAACACCAAAACGGAATTAATGATATTCGGATCGAATCAAGCCAGGTCCAAGTTAGATCCTCAATATAAGAATTTCCGAATTAAAGATGCAGTCATAACAGTGGTACCTAAGGTAAAAACCCTAGGAATGATGGTCGAAGCCTCACTAGGATCAGGTGCACAGGTTAGTTACTTATTTAAAAACAATCAGTACTACCTGCGTCTCCTAAGAGCTATCAGACCATACATTAATGAGACCAACGCAACCTCCGTTGCCAGAGCTATTCTGCTATCACGCCTGGACTACGGAAATGTGCTGTTATTGGGAGCTTCAAAAAGGGAGCTAGCTAAATGCCAGGTCATGCAAAATGATGCCGTTCGCATCATTAAAAGGAAGAAACAAAAAGGACCATATATCAGACAGTAGGAGGGACTTACACTGGCTCAGAATCGATGACAGTTTAAAGCGCTAACGATTGTCCATCGATGCCTTTTTGGAAAGGCGCAAGCCTACTTTAAAAAGCACTTCTCCTGGTATGCCCCCCGTAGAGGCCTATGATCTGCTGATACTGGCCTCCTAATCATCCCAGAAGCCAAACGGGCATCACGAAGGGGCAAATCCTTCCCCGTCAAGGCATCCAAATATTGGAATGAGCTCCCCATGCACTTAAGACAACAAGAAAATTACGCTACTTTCAGAAAAGCTCTGAAAACTAGACTTTTCCAATAAACTTAGCGTAACCTTGGGTTTTTTTTCGTTCACCCCAGCGTAGTCCAGTTTCGAGCGAATTATTGAGAGATATAAATTGCAAGTGACCATAATTGCGCTTCACCGCGCCCTGATGCCTGCGGGCTTTCGGCGCGTAACAAGCATAAAGTAAAGTAAAGTTATTAGAGTTTAGGTGCACCAACACATTTCTTGATGAAAAGCAATCTAGAGAAGGCAGTTGTAACTGAAATAGCCAGAGTCAATAGGCCTGTGCCAGAGTCAATGGTACAAGGCAATGCGCCCAGGATCAAACGGTTCTAGTAGCTGCAGTCAAGTCTTTATTTAATGGTTGAAAAGGAGGGTGCAGAAGGTAAAAAGACAATGTTAGACAAAAGGGACGGCCAGCCCAAAAGGTAAGTAAAGGATTTAAAACATGTTTAGCAGTACCCAACGAAACGGGAGGCCTGGCGGAACAATGTACCTTAAAAGTGGATGAGGCTCCTGCGGTGGCGGTAGTTCCTAGCAGTTCCTGCAGGTCGGGAGATCCAGCAGAGGAAGAGAGGCAGGTTTGAGTCACTGCACTGCCCAGGGAAGTGGTGGACGGGTGCCTGGCTATCCGGTCTCCTAGTGCTTGGCACTGGCGATTCGACCAAGGCAAGTCCTGGAAGGCGATTGGCGAACTGGTTGGCCCCACCAGCTCAGAGGGAGAAGACTCTTCCAGCAGAAGATCTCCTCTTGTCGTCGGGAAAGTGGTGAGGTCGTTGCAGCAGGGCTCCACCGGTGGTGTCGTTGTTGCAGATGGCTCAGCTTCTTCCCTCTTCGGATTTCTTAGGTCCTGTGGCGACTTCTGAAGTTCCAGTCCCAAAAGCCCTGCTTTTATGCAGAAAACCCCCCATTCAACAGCCTAGCTGTCACTCAAACATGCTAAGTGGTGAGCCGGGCGGCTCACCACTGGGCCAATCAGAATCGAGTGTGACTTGAGTTGCTAAGGCAATGCAGCCCAGGGTGCCAATTCCCCTGCCCACACATCCTGTGGAACCCAGACAGAGTGGCACCATTTGGAGGGCTTCTGTGGAGAAGCCCTCCAAAAAGTGGAACAAAGGGCTCGACCTTGGTCGGAGTTACAGAGACGAACACAAATGCCATTTTAGAAAAGAGTTCTGGCACAAAGACCCAACCGGTGATTTAATATTAAATAAATAAACCGGCAGCATCTTTAGAATTACACCAAAAAGTGGTGTTTAAAATCAATGGGAAAATCCCATAGGAAATATTCTGGTGGAATATTTTGCGTTGTAACCACTGCCACCAGCCAGAAACTCGACAAGGGGGGGACTGGACAGTGCCCCCTTGAAAACAGACCCAGGGGCAATATAATTAACCCCTTCCAGTACTTCCACAATACGATGGTGTGTACTGGTTCTGTTCACAATTTAGGACTAGTAAAGTCAATGGTGACTTTACATGCCCTGGGAGACAGTAGTCAGTCCCAGGGTATGGAGTCTATGTTTGGGGGTCACTATGACACCCCTGTGTTACTGCACTGAGGGTGCTGTGTAACACATACACAAAAAAACAGATGATACCCTATGGAGTAAAAGACCCCATAGCCCAAAAGCACACAAATAGTCAGAGACATACCTCAAATCATGCCTAAGAGTGGGAGAAAAAGAGTCTCACTCTTAGCAGGAGAAAAAAACAAACCCCTAAAATCCAGCAAATCTGCTGGGGGACTCACTAGGTTTGGAAAATTAGCCTTATAAGGAGAATTCTCCCTAACACCAGCCTATCAGAGCAGAGTGTGACTTGGGTTGCTTAGGCAATCCTGTCCAGGGTGCCTATTCCCCCTCCCACACATCCTGTCTACCCCAGACTCACTTGTGCCTGAAGGAAGGCTTCTGTCCAGAAGCCCGCCAAAAGGATGAACAAAGGGCCCAGACCTCGGTTTGGATTACAGAGAGAGACACGAGAAAGAAATATTATCAACGATCTGAAAAAAAAAAAAAATACACCGGTGTCAAGTTAATAATAAAATGACCCGGCGGTATGTTAAAGGCTATCATAAAAAGTG
This sequence comes from Ambystoma mexicanum, assembly GCF_040938575.1. Classification (NCBI taxonomy): domain Eukaryota; kingdom Metazoa; phylum Chordata; class Amphibia; order Caudata; family Ambystomatidae; genus Ambystoma; species Ambystoma mexicanum. The sequence continues at coordinate 39,969,070 of NC_090921.1, forward strand.
GTAGCCTCGAACAATGGGAAAATCCCATAGGAAAATATTTGCGGTCGAATATTAATGGTAGTAACCACTGCCACCAGCCAGAAACTTTGAAGAGAGGGACTGGACGGTACCCTCTCGAAAATGAACACCAGGGAAAAACTATTAACCCTTCCCAGTAGCTCCATAGTAAGATGGTGTGTACTGGTTTTGTTCATAACTATTGACTAGCAAAGTCAATGGTAACTTTGCATGCCCTGGGAGAAAGTAGTCAGTCCCAGGGTATGGAGTCTATGTTTGGGGGTCACTAGGACACCCCTGTGTTACTGCACTGAGGGTGCTGTGTAACACATGTAAATAAGATGATGCCTATGGGGTTGAGAAAAACCCCTTAGACCATAAGCACAAAAATAGCCTCAAACACACATCACAAGTATCCCTAAGAGTGGGAAAAAGAGGCTCACTCTTAGCAGGAGAAAGAAAATACACCCTTGAAATCCAGCAAAGCTGCTGGGGGACTCTATAGGTAAGGGAAATTAGCCTTTGAAGAGAATTCTCCCTAATGGGGAGGGTACGGGAAACAGAAATAGGTATAATTTCACTCTCAGATCATGGCACGGTTAGGTGGAAAAATCTATTACTGAGGAAACTATTATGGAATTGGAGCTTCCCCAATGAATCTGGGATGACAAACAGGTTGCAACAGATTAGGGCAAGGATTGAACGTTTTTCCGAGGACAATCCTCCAGAGAAAACGTCAACAAATATGCGGGATGCGTTTAAGGCGGTTATTGGGGGGGAGCCCATCTCTACGCGATTTCATAGGAATAAATAGATGCAAGTCTTGGAACGGGATCTTGAGATGGAACTGAAAGATCAGCAAAAGCACCTGCTGAATCATCACTCCAGAGCTCAATTAAGTAAGTTGAGCAGGATAGCAGGCCTGCTGGAGCTGGTTATGGCCCGGAAAGCTGAGAAGGCACTTTTATATACCAAACACTGTTTTTATATGAAGGACAACAAGGCAGATAACATGTTGGCCAAAGTCCTTAGAGGGCAGAAAGGTGCGCGGTAGATTAAGAACCTATTTGTGGGGCAAGGGAAGAGTATTACCCGCACAGAATAGAAAGGGATAGGTTTACCAAATTCAATGGTCATTTATACGGGCCTGATCATCTGCTGAAAGAAGATCAGTTACATTACCTCTGAACAATTCCCAGTCCTCCAATGCATGCTGCGGATAGAGAACGGTGGGAAGCGCAAATCTAGGTAGAGGAAATTGAAGGGCTTATTAAAAGGCTTCCCCTTAATAAGGATCCAGGACTCTTCTCAGCCGTGTTCTATTGGACATTTTGGGATTTCTTGGCTCCCAAGTTGGTGACCCCATTTAACTCATTCCATTCCACAGGGTGCATATTATCTTTGGAGGAAGCTAAAGTAGTCCTGATTCCCAAACCAAATAAAGACCCCTGGAAGTGTGGAACCTACCACCCGATGAATTAGATGCTAAGATCTATACAAAGATCCTGGCTAATAGATTACATCCACTTCTTCAAGAGCTGATCCCCTTGGACCAGTCACATTTTATACAAGGTCGCCAAACATTTGATAATATTCAGCGAGTTGCCCATCTTATTGAAAAGGTAGAAAAGAAAAACACTCCTGCAATCCTTTTATCTGTAGACACTGAGAACACGTTTGATCGAGTGGAGTGGTCCTTTACGTTTGAAGTTCTGAAACGTATGGGGATAATTTCTGATCGATGAGTCAAGCAAATTATTTCTTTCCTTTTACAAGATTGCAGATAAACCAGGGATTGACTGAGAAGATTGATTTTCATAGTAATACTAAACAAGGACTCCTCTTGTTTGCAATCTAAGGTCTCGGCCGCTGCAGAGGATATACTGCTGAGCTGGCTAGCCCAGCAGACTCGCTGATAGCGGTACGGAGAGAACGCGATAGGTTTTTTTTAAACTTTGCTGGCCTGAACGTAAATTTTGATAAATCAGAAATTCTCAATCTTACACTTTATCATGAAGAAGCTAGACTGCTTCAAACCACTTCGCCGTTTCAGTGGACATTGGGTACTATTAAATATTTAGGGGCACAACTTACTACAACCATTAGCAAGCAGCTTTTATGAGGGTAATTTTCCAGCTTCATCATGCAAGTTGAAATGGGACCTTTCTAAATGGTGCACGCTTACTGTCTCACGGCTGGGTAGGAATGCAGCTGCTAATATGCCTAGGGTGTTTATTTTTATTTCAAGCCCTTCCAGTCCCGATACCAGTGTAGTTCTTTCAAAATGTACAGAAATGATCATTTAAATTTGTGTGGAAGGGAGGGAGACCCAAGGTTGCTCATAAAGTGCTCATGGCCCCCAGACCGCCCAAGGAATATGTACAATAGTCCAGTCACAAAACTAGTTGGGGAGGTATGAGATTCCCTGCCTAAAAAGTATATCATGACAACATTCCCTCCGCCGCGAGTCAAGCTACCACCTGTCCCAGCCCCTGCCTCTCGGCGCCCCCTTGATGCTCTTGACTGAGTGTCCTGGGGGTCCAAAGCGTTTACTTGGAAATAATTAGAGTGTCCAAAGCAGGCCGGTCGCCTGAATACTTCAGCTAGGAATAATGGAATAGGACTCCGGTACTATTTTGTTGGTTTTCGGAACTGGGGCCATGATTAAGAGGGGGAGGCCGGGGGCATTCGTATTGTACCGCTAGAGGTGAAATTCTTGGACTGGCACAAGGCTAACCAAAGCAAAAGCATTTGCCAAGAATATTTTCATTAATCAAGAATGAAAGTCAGAGGTGTGAAGATGATCAGATACCATTGTAGTTCCGAGCATAAACAATGGCGACTAGCGATCCAGCGCCATTATTCCCATGACCTGCCGAGCAGCTTCCGGGAAACCAAAGTCTTTGGGTTCCGGGGGGGGGGGGTATTGTTGCAAAGCTGAAACTCAAAAGGAATTGACGGAAGGGCACCACCAGGAGTGGAGCCTGCGGCTTAATTTGACTCAACACAGGAAACCTCACCCGGCCCAGACATGGAAAGGATTGACAGATTGATCGTTCTGTGGGTGGTGGTGCATGGCCGTTCTTAGTTGGTGGAGCGATTTGTCTGGTTAATTCCGATAACGAACGAGACTCCTCCATGCTAACTAGTTACGCGACCCTCATCGGTCGGCGTTCAACTTCTTAGAGGGACAAGTGGCGTTCAGGTCAACAGGTCTGTGATGCCCTTAGATGTCCGGGGCTGCACGCATGCTACACTGAACGGATCAGCGTGCGTCTACCCTTCGCCGACAAGTGCGGGTAACCCGCTGAACCCTGTTCGTGATAGGGATTGCAATTATTTCCCATGAACGAAGAATTCCCAGTAAGTGCAGGTCATAAGCTCGCGTTGAAGTCCCTGCCCTTTGTATACTCCGCCCGTCGCTACTACCAATTGGATGGTTTAGTGAGGTCTTCGGATCGGCCTGCCGGGGTCAGCAACGGCCCTGTCGGAGCACCAATAAGACGATCAAACTTTACTATCTAGAGGAAGTAAAAGTCGTAACTTTGAAAAAGTTTGAAAAAAGTTTGAAAAAGCATGGCGTGCCTTCGCTCTGCCCCGGGGCACTGGGCCGTGCCGTGTGTGCCTGTCTATGGTGTCCCACGGCTGCCGCGGGGGACGCCCCCGGAGCGCGGGCCTCGCAATCAAGGGGCTTCGGCCGTGGATCGCTCGGGGCTAAGGGCTATCTGCCCCCCCTATTCCCCCCCGCTATAGATCCCCAGGCCAGGGCCGGCCAGCCCACAAAGCTCTTCTGCTCCCTATGACTATGACCTCAGATCAGATGTGGCAACCCGCTGAATTTAAGCATATTACTAAGCGGAGGAAAAGAAACGAACCAGGATTCCCACAGTAACGGCGAGTGAAGAGGGAAAAGCCCAGCGCCAAATCCTCGTCTGGTGGCGGGCGTAGGAAATGTGGCGTACGGAAGACTCCCCAGCGGCGCTCAGGGGCCCAAATCCTTCTGATCGAGACTCATCCCGTGGACGGTGTTAGGTCCGTAACGAACCCTGACGCGCCAGAATCTGGTCTTGGAGTCGAGTTGCTGGGGAATGCAGCCCAAAGTGGGTGGTAAACTCCATCTAAGGTTAAATACGGGCGCAAGACTGATAGCAAACAAGTACCGTAAGGGAAAGTTGAAAAGAACTTTGAAGAGAGTTCAAGAGGGCGTGAAACCATCGAGAGGTAAATGGATGGGGTCCGTACAGTCCTACCGGAGGATACAGCGCAGCAGGCAGTTCGGTCGCCCGGAGCGGTGGATCCCCTTGAGGGACTGCTGCCTGGGTGCAACGCCCCCCGCAGGGTGCATTTTCTCTGTGGCGGTGCACCGCGCCCAGCTCCGGGTCGGATGGGAAGGCCCTGGGGGGCAGGCGGCTCTCCGCTCTGGCGGAGAGTGTTACAGCCCCCTGACAGCAGTTTCGCTGTGTCCACGGGCCGAGGGAGATTGACCGCTGCCGCGCCCTGCTCCCGGTGCGACTGTCGACTGGGTTGGACTGCCCTCAGTGCGCACCAACCGCATCGCGCCACTGGGCGGGGAGGCCCACGAAGTGCGCCAGGGGTCTGCGGTGATGTCAGTTGCCCACCCGACCCGTCTTAAAACACGGACAAAGGAGTCTAACACGTGCGTGAGTCGGAGGTCTGAACGAAACCTTGTGGTGCAATGAAGGTGAGGACCGGCGCGCGCCGGCTGAGTTGGTGCGCCCGCCACAACGGGTTCCCACCTCGCCTTTTACATCAATACTTGGGAATCCGCAATTCACCCCAGGTATGGAAACAGGAGCACTCTCGGCTTGGAGTGCAGCAGGGTGTAATTGACTACGTGACTTGTATGAGGGAGGGGAGATTAGATCCTTTAATGATTCTCAGTGGGTCTTTCACCTACCTGAGAAAGGACAACTTAGATGTTACCAGCTCAGTCATTGGGCTTTTAGTCCTGCTATTAAACAAGTCGCGCTCAGACCATTTACGTCCTTTGGGATTACACAGTATTTACATGCATGTATCAGACAGATATTGGAGAAGGTGTGGAGAGGGGGCGGGGGCTCGCTACATTTATGGTAGAGTTGCCCCAAGATTGGGGAATTTTGGAAGGTGTGGGATTCGATACGGAGTTGCCAATTCCTTGCTTGCTGTCATGAAACCATCGGACGCGTCCTTTCTGGACTTCATGGTCCCTGCCCCACAGGGGCCTGCACTCAGCAGTACTCCCAACATGGCCGCCGAACACGGAACGCTGTTTACCAGTCTCTGCGTCGTACGCACTACCTACGTTCTACAAAGCTGACACGCCCCTGCGGCTCTGCGCGTCTCAACGCTACCGCTTGCAGTAGCCAGACGTGTGCTGCCATAGTTCATACAGCAAATTCCTTTGATTCCCGGTTCCCTAAGTTCCTCCTCCTTCATCCTTTCCTTTCTTGTCCTCAGTTGCTTCCCGGATCTCCTTTGCACTCGTCTCTCGAGTGCACTGCTCGCCGTTTCCTGGAACTTTCCCGGACCTCTGAACGTTTCCTGGAGACGGGATGCAGAACGCACGCTGGAACCCGAGGACCTCCGCACAGGGTTGTACAAGACCCAAACTGTGCGGAAGAAGACTTCATCGAAGAACTCCAACGAACAACACAGACAGGTGACAGGAGGGGAAACCTGTGACACTTACTGAGTATTGTGAGAAACCTGAAGGTGTCTCAATCACTGGTCCCCAAGGATCTGTCATCCAGATGGCCAGGATACAGCCATCGCTATTGGATCCAGCTCCCGGGGGTGGACCGGTGCGGGAGACTAACCTGGATGGAGGGTCTTCAGGGAGTGGAAGTGGGACAGTGAAGGGTGAAACGTGGTATCCCCTTCATTACAACAACTTTTCCACATCATGCCCAATAGAATCGACCCCCCCTTTTTTCCAACACAAACACTTTCTCACACTGTGAGTGACAGCGGACTAATAACACAGCCGTTTACCTGACATTCCCCAACACAAGAGTCAGGCAATTAGCAACAACTACACACACCTGACTGCCCTTTCCCTTCCCCACTGGGATAAAAGGCAAGGCACAAGAGCACACTGTGAGCAAGGCCGAACGCACAAGGAAGCAGCTATTCCAGGACGGCAATTCAAATGGAGGAGAAAGGCGGCGAGACCTGAAAGAACGTCAAGGAGGGAGTCACCTTTGCCCTTTTTAACCCAGACCCGCGAAACATAAGATCGGGAATCGCAGCTGGCGAATGGTGGGACAAATGTCAGCGGTACATGGAACCCTCCCGCACAGATAGCCAGGGTGGGAAGATGCGGTTGCCATCGTGGTACCATCCTTGACTCCAGCGGCAAACAAAACGCCAATGAATACAGCACAGTCGGTGAGTCAGAAGAACCCGACAGTGGGCCGGACTGTGTTAGGCTCAAGATTGCAGTGGCAACAGTAAGAAGATAAAGATACAGAGGTCTTTTGGGAACAAACTTGGTACCAGAGATAGAGTGGTCCAGAGCGACATGGGCGCTCGTTCGAAGGTCTCTAGCTAGTACCCTTCTCCTGAACAAGGAAAGTATTGAACTGAAAGATAGAGAAACTATAAGTACCAACAGGCCATAGAGAAAGCCAGCGTGAGGTGTCAAGGTAGTCATACAAGGGTTAAGCCAAACCCCTTGTACAATCGAAAGTCCTTGACACGTAGAAATAGTCAACTATGGAAAGTGTGAACACAACTGAGGGGATTGTGAAACTGGCCGTTGCACTCGGCTGAAGGGAACACCGTACAAACTGATATTGTGAAGCACGCACTTGCAATAGAATAACAGAGTGACCCAGTGAGATGTTATCGCCCTTCGGAAGCCTATGTTTAAATTGTCAAGTACTTTGAGAGGCTCACGCTGACAAGAAGGATCAGAGCCAGGCTGAGGGGGATCCTAGAGTGAAGAATAATCACCCGTGTGTGAAGGAGTTGTTTGTTTCGTTATTTCGGCATATCAGGCCCTCTAAAGCAAGAGACTTTGCATGAGAAGAGGCTTATGCACAAAAGACCCTGATATAGAGAAAATGAATTGTAAGCTTGTGCCGGAGAAACCCAGGAGTATGCTGTGCTCAAGAGTCCCATCTTGTCCCGTGCTACAAATGTGGGCAAGGGAGACCCCGGCAATAACATCCTGACTTATCATTTGGTAAACATGTTTTTCCTTTCTTGTGAAACATTACCCTGACACTATTTTGTAGCATAGCAGTAAGGATTGGCAATAGGTTTTTAGTATAGGCCCTTTTTATTCGACTAGACTCTGCTAGGACTGTATTATTATTTGATGGTCATAGCTTTCTCCCATCTTATTTAGGTTTAGGCGCCCTGATGTGCACGGGCTTTGGCACGTTAGAAATAGATAAATGAAATAAATAGATTAGGTGTTTATCTCACCAATTTTACAATTTAATAAACACCATTAAACTTTGATCACTTGTGTCTGTCTTGCTTTGATACCACCCCTTCCTTACAGTATTCAGGAGATGAAGTCAAAACCTGTGGAAAAACAGTGGAAGAAGGCCTGAGCCACTATAATTATTGCAGCACGTTTGGTTTCTGCTCCAAGGTGGAAGGGTGTGTGTGTTTACACCCACAACACACAGATGGATACGGATATTGTGGAGTTTGGTTGCGTTGCAATGGGTGACTTATAAACGTACAATACGATTCTACTGGCTTTTACGCAAGACATGCAGCTCGGATTGTCTTATTTGAAGGCTGACTAAAGAATAGCGCTATGACCTCAAAACGTTGAAACTGTTGGACAATGACTGATTCCTAGATTGTTTTTTCAGACTATGTTCACGTGAAGCTCCGAGGGGAGGAGGAGGTGGAGAGGTTGGTAGCAGCAGGTGAGGGGTGGTTAGTTTATATGTTTTAACAACGTTTCTTCTATTTTGCTTGTTCATTCTTTTTTATGGTTTATTTGGATGTTTGTCACTATGGAAATTCAATTAAGAGATATTTTAAAAAAATCGGAGAAAAAAGGGCTGGGGAAAGGAAAGAGCAGCAAAATGAAAAGGGGCCAATAGATTAGCAGAAGTCACGTGACCTAGATCCACTTACACCAGATTGCAATCTCCCCTTTGCAGAAAGCTGATTGTGTAAACAGGACAAAGGTGTGTTAACAAGGACTGTGTTGATATTGCGACTATTGTAATTTTTCACGCTTAGAGCAAATGGTCCTCAAGTGGTCCTGTTAGCTGTGGCTGAAACCGAGTGCTGCCTGAACAACCTTCTGTTTACTGTGTTCACGTGGCTTTGGTACTTCTCTCAACTGAATTTAAAAGACTTATATCGACTTTTAATAGAATTATTGCTGCTTGTGAACATTTATAGCATCCTAAAACACGTGTATTTGTATTTTTTGTTGGGCCATACTTGCGCTCCAAGAAGGTGGTCCTCAAGTGGTCCTGTGAGCATGGGCAGCAGGGGGTCCTAATTATAGGCCGTGTTCAGTCCATTTTGCATAAATTCCTGACGTGAACTGTGATTGCTGTGTGATAGCTCCATTGCGCAAGAATCTACTGGTTTTCCGGCAAATGTAAGTTCGGTCAAACGTGAGCTCTAACGGTAGTTGCCACAAGTGTTTGATGGGTGGAAAGAAAAAGCTTGCAATTCATTCAAAGCCCGTACTGTTATTTTGATGCCGAGCGTGTGAAATCCTCTTGAGCGTTACGCGTATCGTCACTCTTGTACCCTCTTATTGTCTTTGATCTGTAACTAATAATTGACCCTCAGTCTTTACCACACTGTAGAACTCCTTGTTCCCCACAGATGACCATGACTTCAGGTGAAGTTCCAGTAACTTCTTTATTTAGTTCCAGCACATTATGATGGTAATATAATGTCAGGTACATCTGGGTTCAGGGCAACATACACCTGCATCCTCCCAGGTAGGCTTACATCTCCCAACTGACCACATAGAACCCCAGTCACACAAACATTCTAACCCTTAACACTCCATTGTCAATCAATACACTGACCAAAGGTTCCATTAGGATGCAGGATAATACCAAATCCCTACACACACCCTTCACCCATAGAAAAAGGGCAAGGGCAAACGCACAAAAAAAAGAAGAAAAAATAAAAAAATAGGAAAGAGAATAGGTACTAACCGTTCATTCCTGTGTACGGTGCTGCCGAGTTCTGCTTTCTCTCACCCACACGCTCGTCCATTTTCTTCAAGAAAAGAATCCGTCTGAAACACTTTTGCCTCTGCGTGTAGCTGCGAGGCTGCAGCCGAGGGAGCATAGCCTGCTCAGACTGCCTAATCATATGCAGGGCAAGCACGTCTGACATTTACAAGACCCTGATATCTTTCATCTTTTCGCTGTAAGCTCGCTCTTTATAGTCTGTGGGCACCCTAGTAGGGTTTTGTTTAGTTTATTATTTGTATAGCGCCGCCTGGCCCTGGGGCATCCAGGCGCTTAGCATGGTTACAAAGTAGCCAAGAAATTACAAGGTAAGTAGGTAAACAATACAGGTTGTCAGGACATTATGAAATAGTTGCTGATAATATACACAGTTATCATATATTTACAAGGTTAGAGTTTGTGCAGGATAGGCAGACATTGATTACAGTAAATACAATGATAAATTGGTGTGCTAGGCTTCTTTAGCCGGTATCCAGGTTTTGGCATTGTGTCTGAATCTATGAAAGGATGGTTCGGATCTGACATTGGTTGCTAGAGAGTTCCACAGTTTAGTGGCAAGCACAGGGAAGCTTGTGCCGCCTGCTTTTTGGAGCTTGAATCTCGGGATGGTTAGGCAGAGTGATTGGGCTGATCTAGTTGGACGGGATGGGGTGTGGTGTGTGAAGTTGTCCGAGCGGTGCATGGTAGGATAAACATTTGTGAGCAAGGGACAGGGTTTTGTATTCGATCCTCTGAGGTATAGCTAGACATTGACAGGATCGTCTGGCGTCTGAGATGTGTTCATGTTTGTGTATGTTCAAAGCTGCTCTTAGTGCGTTGTTCTGGATAACTTGCAGTTTATTAATGTTCTTTTGGCTAGTACCCAAATAAAGGGTGTTGCAGTAGTCAACTTTAGAGAGTACCAGTGCTCTAGCTAGGGTGATGCAGTTGGGGGTCGAGAGGTAGGGTCTGCTGGCGTTGATGAGCTTACATGTGTAAGCAGAGGTGGATGAGATGGCGTTGATTTGTCTTGTCAGTGTGAGGGAGGAGTCAAGGTAGATCCCAAGAGTTTTGACGCTGTTGGAGATGGTGATGGTGTTGCCGTCAATGGTGAAGGTTTGGTAAAGTTTGTCAAGTTTAATGAGTCTGGATTGGGAACCTAGAAGCAAAAGCTCGGTTTTGTCGTCGTTGAGGCACAGGCCGTGTTTGGCCATCCATTCTTAAATAATGGAGTAGATGATGTTGAGTACTGTGTTGTCAGTGGCGTAGTCTCCTGTTAGTGGGATGAGTATTTGAGAGTCATCTGCGTAGTTCGCGTAGATGACACCTAAATGGTCCAATATGTCGAAGAGTGGTTTTGTGAATACGTTGTAGAGCGTGGGTGAAACACATGAGCCTTGGGGGACGCTACATGTTTGGCAGAGGCTGTCGGGGCGAAGACCCTCATGGATCTATTGTTCAAGAAGGATTGAATCCAGGCATTGGCCTTGTCAGAGAAATTGGCTGCTGAAGCTAGGTGTTTACAGAGAATATCGTGATTTACTAAGTCAAAGGCAGCCGACAGGTCAAGGAGGAAAAGAAGGGCTAGCTTGCCGTTGTCTTTGAGGTTGTCCATTTGTGTCTTGAGATCTATCAAGGCTGTCTCAGTGCCGTGTTTGGGTCGGACACCTGACTGTCTTAGTCCTAATAAGTTTTTCTCTAGGTGGTTCTGGATCTGCAAGTAGGCGGCTCGGTCAAGGATTTTTAGAAGGAAGGGTACTGTAGTAATTGGTCTGTAATTCGTGGGGACGCTGGGGTCTAGCGTGGGTTTCTTGTGTAGAGGTAAAACCCAGGAATCCTTTAGGTTATTGGGTACTATGCTGGAGGTGAATGATGTGTTTCTGAGAGATGTGATGAATGGGGCAAGATGTTTGGCCGCGTCTTTGATAACTGGTGCAGGGCAGATGTCGCCTTGGCATTTGGAGGGTTTCAGTGAGTTGATTATGTCTTCAACCTCTTGGGTGGTGATGGTGGAGAATTCTAATAGGTTATTTCCCTCCAGATGCGAGTTGTGGGTGGGAGAAATGGGCTTGTCAGCGAATGTAAGACTTTCTTTAACTCTATTTTGGCTTGTAGCATGGCAATTTTGCCTAGGAGTGCTTCTTGTATTTTGGTACACCAGGAGATGTCTTTGGTACATGTGTCTGGGATGGGGGTTGGGGACTCCAGATCTCTCAGGATATTAAAGAGCTCTTTGGTGTTGGATTTGGCGTTGCAGATTATTTAATTGTACATTTTCTTTTTGTTTGGATGATGGCTGATTTGTATGTATTGGTGGCTAGGGAGTAGGATATTTTATTGTTGGCGGAAGGAGACTGTTTCCACGCTGATTCAGTTTGTCTTGATTTTACGGAGGGTTTTTAGTTCAGGTGTGAACCAAGAGTTGAGATGCGCGCGGGGTTTGGCTGGTTGTGTTATAGAGCTCTACTAATTCAGTGGGATTGGTGATGGTGGGTGAAAAGTCGATGATGGGTTGGAGTAGAGGGAGGAGTTTCTCTACTGTGATGATTTTGCTGTTTCTTGTGACTGTGGGTGGGGCATTGGGAGGGGGCGTATTGTTTTGTTTGTTTTTGTTGATAGTGAAAGTGATCAGATGATGGTCGGTCCAGGCACATGATGTGTTGGATAGGATGGTGGTGTTGCAGTTGAGGTCCGCTATCCAGTCGAGGATGCAGCCTTTGTTGTGTGTGGGTTGGGTGATGTGGTGGGCAAATCCTAATTAAGAGATGCTATTAGCTATGGTGCTTGCTTTGTCGCCTTTCACTTCATTGAGCCCAAGATTGAAGTCGCCTAGAATCAGTACTCGTGAATTGGGTTTGGTGGTGTTGGAGAGCAGGAGGGCTATATCGTCGTTAAATGAGGATAAGGGACCAGGCGGTCTGTAGATAAGATGGGTGGCGATTATGCTTGTGTTAGTTATGGATAGTTTAATGGTGAGTAATTCCACAGATGGGAGTGATTGGTTTTGTATATGTCGTATGTTGAGGGAGCTTCTTGCGATAATGGCTATACGGCCGCTTTTGGCTATTTGGCTGAAATGGGTTAATATTTGGTAGGAATGGAGTGGGACACGGGATCGGGTGGTGTCTCGGGCATGCTGGTCTACTAAGGCCGTAAGGGTGGGAGATTAAATGCGGTCCTGTGGAAGGTAGGTCAAGAGGCACCAGACAGAACGGAAACATGATGAAGATGGACCAGGTTAGCATAGCTATAGTTACAGAAAGCAGTGCTGTGGATGGTAGGATACCAGAACCTTTGGCGGTTCTGTTTGGCGTACAAAAACTGCTTCTTCGCAGTATTTCTCTAAAACATGTCCAGTCCTTTGAGAAGCAGCAAAGTGAGATCTATCATGATGAATAGTAAAGATGCAACGACACATATCCACGATAATGCCTGCACAGAAGGCACCGAAGCCAGCTTTTTGGATAACAGTGGTGAATCTGAGCTTGTCGTGTCCATTCCTATAAGCTCCCAACAATCCGATCATCAAATCCCAGTGACTCTCGGTGACAGAGAGACTGGTAATGAGAATACACTGCCTAATGTAATTCCCTTTAAGGCTGTTCTTGATCCTGAACTTTCTATTCAACAAAGCTATCGAAGTATAAAAAACTGCCCTCACGCCCTTGGCTGGTCCCCCTCTACAGGAAACTCTCCACCCATCTCCCATCTTGATACATCTGTGATGGGATCTGTGGTGAGCACTGAGCTGGATAAACGCATTTGCCTATCGCTTGGTCCTTCAACCCCCATACAACCCAGAGGGGGTGGTATCGACAAGGTTCATTTTCATAAAGTTGAGTTTCCCCAGCCCCATCGATTTCACCCACCTTTTGAAAAACCTTCTGTCCCTTCCCCTAAAAGCAGCAGTTCTAAGCAATATGAAATAGAAGAACCTGACTTTAGGCAAAAGATGCGATCATGTTCAAGCCCATGCCCTTCTCCTCCGCCTGGAAATTTCAACTTTCCTCCCAGGACAGCACCTCCTTTTGATTCTTCATTCCTCCAGGATCTCCAGGAAGCTGAAGCCTCTTTTCCAGTCTTTACACGGATTTTAAATCTTCTCAATGAAGGGCACGAGCGTACACATCAGGACATAAAGAATGTTAACAACAGGCTTATAGATGTACTTCCAATAGTAAATAAACTTGAAGCCCTTAACTTCTCTTAGGACCTTCTGAATATCAACAAAATCGATTCAACTTCTGACCGTCGCAAAACATATAAACCATCAAAAGGCTCTCAGACCACTGATAGTTTCTCACACACAATTTCCACCCAAACAGAGCCTCTTCTAGGATTGAACAAATCTTTTCAACCAAAGGTTTTATATTCTGATCTTAATCGACCTAGCTATACCTCTGAACATCTCGCCCTGATGGAAAAATTGGGCAACCAAAATGTTGCTCAATCAGCAATATTGGAAGCAATTTACACTCATTTAGAAGCTTTTGCCACAAAACCAACTCCTACTGACAACCCATTAAAGACCGAATCAGGAAGTTGAGAAAAACCCGACAGCCCTTCTACATTGGTTGACATTATAGAAGAAGATGCTCGAGAACTTGCCAGAAAGGCTGACTTGAATCCAAAAACAGAGGACACAAATGGTGACTGTAACCCCAAATATTTTGTTTCACAAAAAGAAAAAAAGACTTTAAATGAAAGCCCTAAAACGAAAACCCAGAAAAGTTTGTTCACTTGAAAAAGAAATCATCTTGGCACCTAAGAATAAGAAAAAAGCAAATCCTGAGGTTGATATCTGAGAAGAGGGTACCTTGGACCTATCCCAACTAATTGAAGCAAGTAACAAAGCTTGGGGTTGGCCAATAACAAACACACTTAACTCGCCTATAGCCACCACTCAGACCAGAATAAAGGAAGGGCAGAGGGCATCTTTCTATGTCCAAGAGAGGGGGGTGAATTGGCTACTGACACCCTCTCCTCAGCCTTGAAGTCAAAGACTTATTCCAAAATTCCAAAGGGAAAACAAAACACCTTACAGGTGGAACAGTTATTGAATATCACTCAAATAAAATCTACTTTACTTTTTTTGAAAAAAGTAAAAAGTAACCCACTGAAAATGAACAATCCAATGATCGAACATCTTTAAGACATGTTGCTTTTGAGGACAGGGATATGGCATGTCCGCTTTTGGACCACTCTCTACATAGACCGTTGCAATCTCATTTTGCCTCCTTACCTTCAAAAACTTAGAAAGCCTAAAAAGTCCTTGTCAAAACCTGGAGGACAACAGAGCTCACCAGATTATTGCAGGCAACCTCCCCAACACATTGGAGTTTAACCACTATCCTAGCCCATCACCTGACACTCGGCATGAACAAACTCCACTTTTAGAAGCTAACATTGATACTAATATGAAGATTCCTGACATCATAACTCACGCACAAAACAAACAACTGAAGATGGGACAGCCTGACGAGTCGTCAAATGTATTGGCGATGAATGGAGCAGGCTTGTCTAAAACTCTTAAAGAGCCGGCCGAAAAAGAAACAAAAACCATGATAAAAGCAATTCTCCAAGTGTCACTCCATGAACAAGAGACAGAAAAAAACTCTAAGGAAGAGTCGACCCATTCGATCAGGCCAGTAAGTCGCGTGCCGCCTGTCCAACTAGGTGAAAAGTCTCCAGACCACCAAAGAGCACTTAAAGATCTGACTGAAATAGAACCAAAATTATATATAACAATCGTGCAGTCGTTACTTCAAGAACAAGAGACAATTAGAAACATCAAAGAAGGCCCACCTCACTCCATGAGTGTTTTAAGACCCGGGATGTCTGACAAATTAGGAGCAAAGACTCCACGTTTTCCAACGAACAACTCTCAACCAACTAATAACTCAACAGGGAGAGAACCTTTAGTTAAGGACACTTTTGGAAATTGGCCTCTGTCTCAAGTTTTTAGGCGTGAGATAGGAGAGCTCTCCCACAATGCTCAAATAGCTAACAACCTACCCAAAATCAACATGGATCAGGCGCAATGGAGAAAGCCCATTCACCCCGAATATCCAAGTGTCATCTTATACTACTTATTTGAGCATGATGGTCCGTCCTCTTGAACGAGGAACAGAATCCTTTCACTCTATAACGAAATTGAATCACTGAGAATGATCTCTTCGGCAGACATCAAATTGGTGGACTTTATACACCCAGAGCGACTTGACTGTGTTCGTTTAGTTCTATACATTAGAACCATGGATGATTCATTCTTGCCAGCCACTGATGATTTCAATAGGATGGGCTATGATTTAATATCCTTTCTTAAAGGCACCAGATCAACCCATCAAAGTGAAAAGTTGAATAACAAAATGGACCGAACAACCCAAAAAGTCAACCAACCCATTCTGACTGAACCAAATAACGAGGAAACAAGTTGGAGATGGTTGGCCTTGTCCCTGAGAGACTCCATTGCCCAACTAAGGGATATGAAGGCTCCTCCTTTTTAAAACAAGAACCTTCTCAGTGCTCTCTGGAATTCCAGGGGGCAAATTAACCTTTTAAGTTCGCATGAAATCTGCAAAAAGCTTATACAATATTCAGTAATTTGCCTCCAGGAGACCTGGCTGACAAGTTCTTTCATATTAGACGGCTATCAATGTCATCAGGAAATGGCCGCGCAAGGCCCCATCGGCCGCCCCTATGGGGGTTTATTTACGGCTATACAGATCAAGGACAATTTAAAAGTTTGTAAATGCATATTGGTTACGACGGGTTTCTTATTCATACTTATGGATATTACCGTTCCTAAAGATACAGGGCCTCATTATGAGGCTGGCGCTCTCGGAATGAAGGGGGCCGGTACAGGACCGGCCCCATTCATTCCGGGAGCGCCGATTACGAGCTTACCATCGCGGGACCCGGATCGCACGCCTGGTAAAACCAGGTGTGCTTTCCGGGTCCCGCGTTTGGAAGAGGGAGGCAATAACGGGCCGGATGTAATCTGCCCGTAATTACCTCCCTCCCCATTCCCATTGAGCCCTATGGGGGATCAAATGGGAATGGGGATGGGTTCCTGCAAGGAGGAATTACCGGGTCCTCCTATGTCGGAGTAACCCGGTAATGGAGCCTGGAACGGAGGCAGCCATGAAGCTAATAGCTCCATGGCTACCTCCATTCTCGTAATGAGGCCCACAGTCTTTCTACTAATCATTAACATCTATTGGCCTGCTAAAGCCAATCTAGAAGAAGCCTTATTACTTCTACAGGAACATGTTTCAGAAGAAATGTCCCTTCGGGCTGGCCTGCAAATAATTATTGTTGGCGACTTAAACGCAGACCTGACTCCCTACATATACCCTGATCAGGAATTAAACTCTTTCTATCACTTATCATTTACTGCTATAGGGGGCCACCAGAAAACTAAGTCAAGGGAATCAATGGTTCAAATTTCTTTTCGGACTGGGGCCTCTCATCATCTTGTACGACCACAACCAAGGGTCGCACTGTCCCCACCTGGTCAAATGGGACCCACTCCTCCACAATAAATTACATATTTATTTCGCAATATTTATTGGATTCAGTCGCAAATTTTGAGACGCTTAAATCAAGACCCAGTGACCATAGTATGCTTGGATTATCCATTCAGTTAAGGGGACAGTTCCCGGAAGAGCAAATAATTTCTACACATTTTGCAGTTAATCCGTCAAGAACAAGAGTCAAATGGCATGAAGGTAACATTAAGTTAGCCAACAGGCTCTTTCAAAATTTTTTAGACAGAACTACAATTGAAGAAAAGCAGATTTTTTTAGTTAGACCACAACAACTTCAAGATCTTTCTAGGATCCACCTTGGAGACAATTCTAACCAAAAACTCCAGAAAAGTTCCAACAATGACTGGCAAGCACCATCATATGTACGACGAGGTTGTTAGCAAAAAAAAAAAATCTAGCCTTCAAAAAGAGATTAGATTACTTAATAGATTATCCCCAGACATAAAACTTTGTAACGTCAAAATTAAAAAATTGAAACAGAAATATAAAAACTGGTTAAGAGGTTATAAACATTCTCTTTACAAAAGTGATAATGAAGGCATGATTTCTGCTTTAAAAGACAATTCCTTGCGACAGTTCTGGCTAACCATTAACAACTTGGAATTGCCATAATCTTCAGTGTAAACAAGTTCGATCTCGGAACAGGATTGGAAGGACCACTTTGGTCTGATTTATAATAAAGTGGACCAAAACACGAATTGGTCCAAGTTACAATCTGCCCCATGGCAACTATGTTTTGGTGTTACAGACATCGAATCACAAATAAAGTTATCAAGCGTCTCAGGATCTGCAGGACCAAATGGCCTTTCAAATGCGGTTTTCAAACCGAACTCGATGAATTGGGCAAAGGCCCTGTATTTCTTATTCAAAGACCTTATTGCAACAAGAATCATCAACAATTTGGCACTTATCGTATATTATTCCGATTTTTAAAAAAAGGGATAGGAACTTGCCCAAAAACGACCGCCCAATTGCCATACTTGATGCGGACTCGAAGATTTTCACGGGACTAGTACTTTTAGAAATAAACAAACGCCCCCCCCCCCAACTCCGTAGGTTTGCTGCTTTACAGTCTTTATATGCAGTTCTTATGTTCCGCTTAGTTCGAATAATAATGTCTTGCTCATTTCCTTTCAGGTATGGAAAGGTATTTTGGTGTTGTCATGCAGTTTGAAGATGAGCATGGGCGGTAGGCGAAAGCGCGGTGTGCGCGATGCTGTCCGTGAGTAATGCGCGATGCGCTGTGCTGTTTCGCCTTTTATATTGCTAACCTGTGTCTTTTCTTTTCTTGCAGGTTGAGATGTTCCTCGCCAAGCGCCGTAATGTTCCAGCAATGATACTGACCAGGAGATGACTACCCAGGTAAGAATTGTGTGGCTTTCTTCATTCGGGAGGAAACATCAGTAAATGCTTACTAATGCCGTCTTTCTTTCTCCTCTTTCCAGGTTATGGTATTCCAGGATGCATGCAGTGCCAGATGATGGAGTTCGTACCTTCAGGTGAGTGGAACTGAAGTTGGCGATGGATTGAAGACAGGATACTGTTCCAGGTAAGTTTCGTAGTGTTCTTTCTCTCTCCTCAGGTCCTTGGTTTCAGGTAAACTGGCATCAAAGAACTGGACACAGCAGAATAGCGCAAAGCATGTCCTGCTGTTTGGGTGTGGTTTAAAAAGTCTCAGGTAAAGAAGTCCAGGTAAAATAGTCCCAGGCCTGCCACACCCAAAAGACTAGACCACATAGCTCAGTGCCTTGTAACCGAGCTATGTGTGGGCCTCCATGTTGGCTGAACCCCTCAAGTTAAATAGTCCCAAGTAAATAATCCCATTCTAATGTTGGTCTTCATGATGGTTATAAGCCTGGTGCCAGGAATGACTCCAAGAGAGTCTTGGGTGAGGTTTTAAGGCCTTTGACCTGGCGCTAACTGGAAGGCTGACTTGCTAATGAGGGCCAGGGGCAAGGGTCATGACAGAAACTTCTCCAAAATGCAGATTGGGCCAACACCTCTGCAAAGGTGACTGGCTTCAAACTATATGGTCACTTAATAACACACCAGAAAGCACACGACCATTTGGAACCATACCTAAAAAAGTACCCGTCTATGCGCAATGAAACAATGCGTTTCCATTTAAATGTCTGCCCTACCGGTGAAATCTTGGAAATCTGTTTTGGCAGATCCCTGAAAGATGTGGGAAAGGCTGACTTTTCCAGCAGGTTGTGCCACCATCCAACAAACAAAGAAACATTGCGTCACCTACTCATAGACTGAGTCTCTTATGACAGAAAGAATCGAATATTTTTCTAAGTTTGTTAATTCAATTGAGTGGGTTATATCTGAGATGTTATGGTGGGAGATGCTTCATGGATCTGGGATTTCACTTAAGATAGCGGTTATTTGTTAAAAAAAATGTTTGCAATATTTCATAACTCATTAGTGTATTGTCATTTTGGACTGGATTGAATGCACCCCCCCAAATAATGCATCTCTGTCGAGATGACTTGTTTAGCACCCCCTGTTAACTAAACGCGTTTGCTCATTTTGTCCTGAATGACGGGATCTTCTTATGATTTAGAAGTAATGTAATGCATCTTAATGAATACTGCAATGATGAGTTTATTTTTATGTTACTTTAAGACATACATTCTGTATTTTATTTCTCTTAAACTTTTGTAAAGATTTGTTTACAAGACAACAAACAAAATAAATTATATATATATATATATATATATATATATATATATATATATATATATATAAAAAAAAAAATACGCATCCAAAAAACAAACTGTAACAGCGCCTCGATGCCTGTGTGAGCACTCTAAAAATGTAATATATATATATATTCCCCTTTAAAACATTACAAAAGAAAATAACCCAATGGGACAAGCTGCCTAGTGTTGAATATGAAGAGGACTCTTGATGCCTGAGTGGGTCCCAGTTGATGTGCATTGCCCCTGCCTACTGAATACCATTCTGGTGGCAGTCCGCACGGTGCCAGTGCTCTTGCAGTTCAGAAAGGAACTTCATTCAATACATAGGTGCCACATAGTTTCCATGGCTTCGGTGTGGGTACACACTGCCCAAATCTGAGATCAGGAGTCACCTTCCCAGTGGAGATATCCGTGCCGGGGCTGTGTGTGAGTGTGTGAGTGAGTGAGTGACCCGCTGCAAGCAGTCGTTGTGCAGGGAGAGGCCGCCTCGGGGGAAGGGGAGCCAACTTCTACCGCAGCAAGGCAGTGCACCGAGTTGGGGCCGCACCGGTACTAGGCTTTGGCCAGAGACTGCTGGGAGCCGTATACCAGACGCTCAGGGGAGCGGGACCGGCAGTGAGACCTGCATTGGAAATCCGACCAGTCTCCAGGACACGCCCGCTTGCCTGCCGGTGGGGATCTCCGCTTTGAGGGCGGGAACAATTGGAGAAAGTTTGGATGGTGAGTGGAGCTCTGGGCCCCGTGTTCGCACTGAGGAGGCCGGCCAGCCTGCGCTTGGTGTGCAGTGTGGAATGGGGAGACTGATCCCTGGTGTGGGCCGCAGCACTATAGACTCCAGTGACTGGTGAGGGAGGGTGGCTGTGGGGAGCCCTGGGCAGCGGGGAGCTACCGGCAACAGCCACATGGGGCCTGGACCCTTCGGCCCTGATTCTTGTGGACTACATTCTCCATGTTACAGTGGGGCAACGAACCCTGGCCATAACACAGGAGCATAATCTTGGATGTTTTCCTGCACAATGTTTAAACATATGGGGGAGGTTTATTTTTTTTTAGATTTTCCAACCTGATGGGACCATTGCTTGTGGGCTACATGAGGTAAGCCCACTGGGGGCTACTCCACGCCAGTGCAACCATGTGCACTGGAAAGATGACTGTGCCTTTGTCGGAGGTAGACCACCTCATCCCTGAGCCCTGGGCCTGCCTTAAAGCCCGTTTGGCTGTTTTTTTAATTCTTGTTGGCCAATTGAGGGAGCCGGCGTGGTGCAGCTGGCCCCCAGCGCCAGGGTCCACTCCTAAGGCCCCTGTATGTGCCAGTCCGGGCCTAAGATGGATGGGAGGGCCCCTCCCCCTGCACCCCGCAGCACCTCATGGGACAGCCATCAGGCATGCAGCCTGTACCCCCTCGAACTTGGAACTCTGTGCACCCCTCAAGAATAGCTGCGAGTCAGATTCCAAGATGGTCGCTGCAGCTTGAGGATGTGTCTGCACGTCTCTCCTCCACTTTCTCGGCTCCGGAATGCTGCATTGAACTAAAGGAACATATGGGAAGACGTGGAGGTCGGCAAAAAAAACTTATTGGGAACTATATGTTACTGTTAGAGCACAGGCCTATAGCGCACCTCACTCACATAGGGCGTGGTTCTGGGCACTCGCGCTGGCATAATCTATCCTCATAAATGCTGGGGTCCCAGTTGGACATCTGATCCTTTTGCATCGCCGGGTGGAGGTGTAACAAGAACTATTGGCAAGCAGGGACCCAGGCTCAATCCGAGTGCCACAGGACAACACTGGTGCCCGCAGCTGCAATCTCGGAGCTGGCCTCAACAAGGAGCTTCATCGCCAGCCGTGTAGGAGAGGCTTCTCATGTGGATACGGACAGTAAGTGCAGTGAATCAGCAGGAGAAATGTAATGCAAGACATCGGGAAACACATGGAACAGGGACAGTCCGGGGGTAGCAACACGGTGGGCGACCCTATCGGCACGTTTTACCCTCTCGGTGTTCCACCCTTTCATCCAAGCCTTTTTTTCACTTTGATCAGGGAAGATGGGACTCATGGACAGATTAATGGGCAAAGTATGCACTATTTATACACGAACAACGGATGAGACGGGCTGCATCTCTTACATCTGCAGTGGCAGGAGATTCCAGTAAGACTGTTGCTTTGAACTGCATTTTCAGCGCTGGCTCGCATAGACGCTAAGGGCCACCAGATTCTTTGCAAACTATATAACTCTGCGCAGGCAGGGTCAACAGGGAGATTGCCAGGCCGGGGACAGAGGCAATTTATGGCACAGGGCTTGGTATGCGCTTGGGCGTTACCCCCCAAATATCATAGCCTGGTGGGGATATATGGGACATAAAGAACAGTACTGCTCTCAGGCCTCTGTGCCGTTTTGCGTATCGAGCAGCATACTACAGTGCCAAAAACGCTCTATAAGATAATGTAGGTCGAAGTAGAGTCCATTTGCCACTCGCCCACGGAGCAAAAAGAATGCTAGTGTCTGCATAGGAAATTTAGCAGAGGACAAGGAATTGGATGGTATTCCTGGAACTGAATTAATCAATGCTTTGAGCAACTGAGCTCTACTCCAAGACTGCAATGACTTATTTTTACATGGGACTCAAATTATGAACAATATCTGTACAAAATATACTCCTTTAAGATCTACTGTTCATAAAAGTTCATCTAAGGTATGGTATACTCCGCAACTCATGGAGTTAAAAAAGGAACATAAATACCACGAAAATAGATGGTACATTTGGAAATCACCTGAACCTACGGCATCAATAAGATCAGCACTAACTATAAAAAGGCTGTCTTCAGAGCTAAATCTGATTTTTTATCTAAAAGAATCATTGTTGCAGCCAATGGTCAGCAAGAATTATTCAAGACAATTGCTAACTTTGTCAACCCTAAGACTAATACCCCAGTAAAAGTCTTGTTTGTTAATTATGCCAATGGGCTGAACATATTTTTTAAAGACAAAATTGTAAATATTCAAAACAATATTCGGCTTCACAGAGAGCTAGTTCTAATATCGCAATCAAATGCTGATATTATAGATAAAGATACTGTTAGTATACTAACAATGGCAATGACAGCTCCATTTAGCTTTAAGCAAGTGTCAGAAGACAATATCTCTACTCTTATGTCCCAACTAA
This sequence comes from Ambystoma mexicanum, assembly GCF_040938575.1. NCBI lineage: Eukaryota > Metazoa > Chordata > Amphibia > Caudata > Ambystomatidae > Ambystoma > Ambystoma mexicanum. The sequence goes on from NC_090921.1 coordinate 39,991,665, forward strand.
AGTCCACAAATGATCTACTTTTCCCAATTCCTGCTCTAGTCGCTAAGCGGCTTTCTTCTGAACTTACTCCGTTTATGACTAAATTTGTAAATCTGCCATTAACCCAGGGGGTAGTTCCTGACACTCTGGAATTATCAGTTGTCTCTCCATTACTAAAAAAAAGCCAGCCTTGACCCAGAGGACTATAATAACTATCATCCAATTGCAGGTCTTCCATGGCCAGGAAAAGTCCAGGAAAAGGTGGTCACTAGTCAGCTACAAAATCATATCGAAGACAGTGGTTTTCCATCCTCTACAGTCCGGCTTTCACCCCAAGCATGGGACCGAGGCGGCTTTGTTGGTGGTATGGGATGAGCTACTCCAGGCCGGACACGCAGGCAAATTATCTATGCTTGTGATGCTCGACCCGTCCACCGCATTCTATACGGTGGACCATGGCATTCTTTTTGACAGTTTGAAAAATCGTGCGAAGGTAGATTCTTGCCATCTGGATTGGTTTACTTAATTTTTAACTGGGCGTAAGCAATGTGTCCAAACGGGTGGTTTCTTATCTGAAATTCTTTTGCAGAGCTGTGGCGTCCCACAGGGATCAGCACTCGCCCCACTTCTTTTTAATATACATCTTCGGGTTCTGATGAACATTCTGGAGAAATATAATCTTCAATTTCATTCCTACTCTGATGATACTCAGTTACACATTTACACTCGATGATATGGAAGATGCCATCACTGTGGTCAGTAGGTGCCTGGAAGAAATAGGAGTGTGGATGGAAGCAAATTGGTTACAACAAAATCCCCAAAAAGCAGAAGTGATCTTATTTGGTCCTAAATATTTGCTGGAGGGAAAAGCCCCCCACCGCCCCACTTTTTGGGGACCAGTCTCAAATACGCTGCCAAGGTTAAAAACGGCCAGGTCTCAGCAAACATACATCAGTTTTCTATAATATCCATCTCCTTCGCCAAGCACTATCCTATGTACCTGATCCCAACCGTGCGATATTTGTGGGAGCCTTGGTTAACTCTAAATTAGATTACGGCAACAGACTTCTGGCTAACGCCCCGGCTAAGCAGATTCATCAACTTCAAAAAGCCCAAAAGGCTGCGATATGGTCGGTCTTTGGCATCACCAAGAACACGCCAAGCTCAGGTCTTCATCAGTCATTGCACTGGCTAGCGGTAGAAGACCGCATGCAATTTTAAATTGGGTGTCTGGTGTACAAATGTCTTAATGGACTGGCCCCGATTTAATTGATGAATAAATTAAGGACCGAATCGGGCGATATTGCTTTAAGGTTGGAAGACCAATACCTACTTATTATTCATAGGACCAACTGTGTTTCTCGAGGAGATTGTAGCTTTTCAGTCGCTGGGCCAAGATTATGAAATAGCCTCCTGTTTGACCCAAGGGCAAATTCCCTACCAATCTTCAGAGCAGGTTTAAAAACTTTCCTGTTCAAGTAGATGTGGTTAAATTTGTCGGCCTTTATACTTCTTCATCAGCATCTACACCTATTTGCACTGTTGGCCTTGTTCTCAGTTTTTGATTCCAACTGCGCCAAGATACGATTCAGTTTGTTGTGTGCACGATACAAATATTTCAAATCAAATCGACAGTGTCACATCAGTGGTCCATTTGTTGGCAAATTAGCAACAAACGATTTACCATTTTTGGGTGGGCAGCATAATCTCATCATACACTCAACCTGGTGGAATCTATAATCTGAGACCAGTACATTGAGGTCTGTGGAACTCATTGCCATACACACCTTCATACCTTTCTGTATGGTATCCTTGGAACAGATATGAGAATATGTTTGAATATGCGGTGTATAAGCTAACTAATACTTCGGCAGTCAAGTGGGTCAGTTTAAATGTTTTACATTGAACATTCAGGGTTTGAACATGCTGCGAAGTGTAGGAAGCTTGATGCTCTTTTGGGACATCACCAACCGGATTTGGTGGCACTCTAAGGGACTCATTTTTGTTTTTCGGATAAGCACAGACCACGTCTTTGTCAGTATCCACTGGTGATGCAGGCAAATGCGAAAGGTAAAAGTAGCGGGCATGTTATTGGCATTGAAACCTGGCTCCCAGTCTAAAGTATTGAAATCGCACATCCATAAAGAGGGACGTTATACATTTGCCAATTTGGAAATAGGCTTAAAAAAAAGTAACAGGGATTCCAAGATGGCCTTCGGCGTGGGGAGACGCGAGTGAGACTCGCTCCGGCTGGGCCTGTCATTAGAACCACAATTAGCCTCGATCCCGAGGGTACTACTATCAGCGACGTGTGGTCCCGAAAGCCCAGAGACTGCGGGCTTGCTTGGGAGGCGGATTCCCACCAGTAAAACCCAGGCAGCGCAGCGGGAGCGGAGTGCCCCTCCCCCACCGCGGCAACAGCATTCCTGGCGCGGCCCGGAAACCAGGGGCAGCCGCGTCGGGGAAACCCGGAACCTGAGCGGAGGAACGCCGTCGGCGGCCACAGAGACGAGGAGGGGCAAGCTATAAGGGGTCGGCTCCGTCGGCGAAAAATGACGCAGAGGAGCAGCAGCGGACCGCTCCCCCCCTATGCACCTCCCACGGAGATCACAGCGACCTACCCAGAAGACGGAGCGGGGGGAGTGGAACGCCACAAAGCGGGGACTCCGAAGCGGACAGCTGATAAGCACGGGGACTGGGTGGCGGGGCCCCCCCTCTCCCTCTCCATTCGGGGAGCGGCGGCTCTGGAGACAGAAAATGCCCCGGCCCAGAGAGTTCAGCGGAAGCAGCTCCCGAACGGTGGATGTGCAGGTGAGCGGCTCCCCTCTCCCCGCCCAACCCCTCCACCCTCCAGCAATTTTTGGGACTCATTGAGCACCGCACAGGGGACATCCTTACACCCCTTCATACAGGCCAAATAAGGCCGGTGACCGCAGAACCAAGGTGGGGGAGGAGCCCACCCTCTACCAACAGCCGGTATATTAAAAGTTGAACAAGAATAGGCCATTGAGAGACGGTAGCCCAGTGCACAGCGGAGGCTTAATTACATGAAGCAAAGGTCATGTCTAGAGTGAAAGGGAAGGGGGGGGTCCCAACTGAACTCACTACCCCCCAAACAGGACTCGAGCCTCCTTCACATGTGGGCTTCATATACCCCGGTGACCACCAGGGGAAGATCACAAGAAGAGCCAACAATGCCAACATCAGACTCCACCCGGACCACAAGTGGCAGTCAGCCCCCAACAAGGGACGACATACACGCCTGGTTCATTGAGTTACAAGACAAGCTCATGTCGACAGTGCAAGATCAATTCGCCTCAATGAAAAATGAACTGAAACAGGCAGTCCAGGAATGCAAGCATGACATTGCCAACCTCGAAGAAAGGGCAGACACCCTAGAAAAAATAGTGCAGAATGTAGAGGACGAGGCGACTCAGTACAGCAAAACACAGGAGCACCTGGTGCGATTAACCCACAATCTGGAGATACAGTGCGAAGACCTAGAAAATAGGTCACGCAGATCGAACATTCGCATAAAAAATATGCCAGAATCAGTACTGGATAGTGACTTGAACAAAGCGGTGCAGGAAGTGTTTGGGGAAATCATTGACGCACAAGAACCGGACAGCATTGGGATTGACCGCATTCACAGAGTGGGCCCGAAACTCACAGGGGCACCCGGGGAAAGACCGAGAGATGTGCTGGCCGCTCTCACATCGTACCCGCAAAAAGAGCTCATCCTAAGGAGGGCGAGGCAGTTGGACCAAATTAGGATGAACAGTGTGGACATTCACCTTTATCAAGACCTGTCCGCCGTGACACTCCTAAAGAGAAGAGAAATGGCCCCACTAATAAGAGAGCTGGTCTCGAAAGAGAATACAAGTGGACATTCCCCTTTGGTCTGTTTGAGTGGGAAGGAAAGCAAAGAAGGGTGACCACCTGGGAAGAGGGACTAAATGTCATGGACATTCAGATCGAGGAGGCTCCTTCCAGGCGCGAATTGGCAAAGGGGGACCAACAGAAGAGGCCGAGAGGTTGGGAAACGGTGCGGCAAAAAAAGAAACGGATTGGAAGGGGAAAGAGCATGCCGACCTCAGCAGAATAAATGCAGTAATCGCTGTAGAGGCAAGATTGGGACCAATAACACATCCAAGGCACGCAGAGAGGTATCCATTGAAGGGAATCGAACGCTATCGCTATGGGATATACAGGCCCGATGCGGAGTAGGCACGACTCGCAGTCAAGTCTGAGGAAGATGCGTGGTTTAGGACTACCCCCCCCCCCCGCAAAAGAAATCTAGAGCATACTGAGGGCAGGGAGCGATAGACGGAACGCCAGAGCTACCATAGGAACCCGGGCCCTCCTCGGGAGCAAAGTTGTTATTTGGTTATTAGTTGGGGGTACTGTTGGGGCGTTGTGGAGGGTGGGGAGGGGGGGGTTATCCAGAAGAATTTGAAGCCTAGTGCTCCCGGGCTAAGGGGAAAGTCAAGTAGGGCAAGCAGATATGGGGAAGATTAGACCGCTTACCCTAAATGTTAGGGGTCTTAACTCCCCTGTGAAAAGGAGAAAAGTAGAGAATATGCTCAGGAGGGAAAGAGCAGAAGTACTCCTATTACAGGAAACACACAGAGCCGTGGATAGGGGGAAAATACACATTCGTGGGTATGATATCCTGACGCAATCAAATGCATCAGAGAAAAGAGCAAGGGTGTTGATAGTAGTAAAGGGGGGACTGGAAGCAACAATGATAGATAAACAGGCAGACAAAGATGGGAGATATGTATTTGCCAATATCAAGATACACAACTCGGTATTTACCTCTGCATCCATTTATGCTCCCAACACGGGCCAGGATGGCTTTTTGCGGGATACGATGGGGAGACTGGAGGGGTTCGCAAAAGGAGAACTAATAATTGGGGGGGATTTTAATATGGCATGGCAACCACAGCTAGACAGGAGTGCGGGGGTCCCCACATCCAGAACACCCCATCGGGACGTCCAAAAAAAAAGAATGGACTGCATGGCACTTTGTGATGCCTGGCGGGAACTGAAAGGTCTAGATAAGGGGTTTACATATTACTTGCACGTGCACAACACAATGTCGAGAATTGATTATTTCTGGGTCTCGGCGGGAATTCTGGGTAAAGTTCAGGGATTGGAACTGGGCCCCATAGCACTGTCCGATCACGGGCCACTTTGGCTAGATCTATTGACCCCTGGGAACGAGGGTGGCCTTTGGCGCTGGAAACTACCGCAGGACCTGCTCTCAGACCCATTGATGGGAAAGGCTATTAGGGATAAAATCCTAGACTTCTTTGAGCACAACGATACGGGGGAAGTCCCTCTGGGCATGGCATGGGAGGCGTTCAAGGCGGTAACCAGGGGACACTTCATAGCTCTGAAAGCCACTAGGGACAGTCAAAGGCATGGATGGGAACGAGAAATAGAAAAGAAACTAACTGAGATCCGAGAAGAACTGCTGGCCCATCCCACCAGAAAATTAAGAGGACTCTACAAAACACACAAGGGCAGCTGGAATTCCTCCGCAACAAAAAGGCAGAGAGATCACTCCTCTACCTCAAACAGAGATTCTATATCAAAACCAACAAAGCGGATCGACTCCTGGCAAGGCAACTCTCCGCAAAGCAAAAGTCCAAGACCATCCTCAATATCAAAAATCCACAGGGAGTGACACTAACGCGTACCAAGGATATTGGGGAAACTTTTAAGACATTCTATCAGGAATTATACGCAACAGAACATCCAGATGAGGAGGACCAAAATCGCTTCCTGCGGCCACTCCCCATCCCAAAAATATCAGAAGAGGATAAAATTGCATTAGACGCCCAGATAACTGAAAGTGAGGTAGAGAACACAATAAAAGATCTCCCTCTCAATAAAGCACCGGGCCCGGACGGTTTCACAGCCTCCTTCTATAAAAAATATGCGGACATCCTGACCCCATTTCTCACGAGATTGCTTAATTCTTTCAAAGATAATGGAAATGTAACACCATCCATGAACGAGGCAAAGGTCTTGGTATTTCATAAAGAAGGGAAAGATCCCTCCCTCCCCACCTCGTACCGACCAATCGCACTAATAAATTTGGACTAAGATATACACGAGAATACTAGCGGCAAGGCTTTCCCCGCTGCTGCCCTCTCTGATACACCCGGATCAATCGGGTTTCATCCCAGGGAGGCAAACTCATGATAATCTCAGAAGACTAATACACTTGATAAAAAAAATAAACATCACCCACACCCCAGCAATTTATTTATCACTTGACGCCGAAAAGGCATTTGATAGGGTGGAGTGGTCCATACTCTTTAAAAAGCTGGAACACATGGGATTTGGGAACAACTTTATAAACATGGTCAAAGCCAACTACGCTTCCCCCTCGATAAGAATAGCGGTTAATGGGGCAGTCACAGAGAGGGTAATGGTCACTAGGGGGACGAAACAGGGCTGCCCGCCTTCCCCCCTCTTATACGCAATTTTTTTGGATCCACTCTTAATTAAAATTAGGGAATCTACCCAAATTAAGGGGATAGAGATGGCGGGCAGACAACAAAGTGATAGCATACGCAGACGATATGCTGTTAGTGCTAGAGGAACCAACAGACAGGTCCTGGAATCATTTGGGGACATCTCGGGCCTGAAGATAAACAAGAATAAATCAGAGATTCTACATCTAGCAGGGGGTAGAGATCCACTAGACAGGGGGGCAGGAGCACTGGGGCTAAAGATAGCAGGTGAAGGCATAAAATACCTAGGCATAACACTCACACAAAAGGCAGAGGGGCTATATAAACAAAACTACCCCCCTCTTTTAACCAAAGTAAAAAAAGACCTGGAACGCTGGTGCCCGCTAAATATCTCGTGGTGGGGAAGAATTCAATCGTTAAAAATGAATACACTCCCCAAACTGTTGTATTACTTCCAGGCCCTTCCGATTGTAGTCCCGAACTCGTTCTTTAAAGAGCTGGCAAAGACGGTCTCCCGGTTTGTCTGGAATAGGAAACCCCCATGAATTGCCAGAGCAGTACTGACATGGCACGTCAGAGAGGGGGGGGACTTGCTCTCCCTCACTTCAGAAACTATTATCAAGCAGCGCAACTTTGGGTACTGAAAGAATGGCTGGGGGACAGCCAAAAACCGGTCTGGGTGATGCAGGATAGGGCGGTAGCGAGAACCCCCCTAGAAGATCTCCTGTGGAAACCTAAGCAACATAGACATCCAAACTTTCGAATCAGCGAAATCATGAAGGCCACATTGAATACCTGGGACGAGTAAACGCGGAAAGGAAACATTACCACGTCAACCGCCCCTTTTACTCCGATTTGCAGGAAACCACAGTTTCCACCGGGACTGGAACACAGGGCTTTCGAAAAGTGGGAAGAGGCAGGCTGCAGGAAAATTGGGGAAATGTTCCAGGACAAGGAAATTAGACCATTCGCGGAATGCAAGACCATGTGGAATCTAACGAATTCGGACAGGTACAAATATGAACAACTCAAACACTGGTTAACGACCCTGGAGATGACCCAGGCGGCAACCGGGGATCTGACCACTTTTGAAAAACTCCTACTTACCAACTCAGGAGACAAGAAACTAGTCTCCACTCTATACACCTTCATTAACAAACAGGAAGAAGGGGTAAAATGGGCATACATGAAAAAATGGGAAAGAACCTTAGGGGAAGAAACCACGATCCTCCAATGGCAGGCGCTGTGGGCGGACATCCCTAAACTAACAAGAGCAGTCCAGACCAGGGAAATGTGGATAAAGGTAGTCACACAATGGCACTACACGCCGGAGAGGCTGCGCAGAGCCAGGCACATTGAGGCACATCTGGTGGGACTGTCATAAGGTTAAGGGGTTCTGGACAGAAATGATCTCGGAAATGAAAAAGATATTCCCAGAGGTGGAACTGGTAGGAGAAAAGGTGTGGCTGTGCGGAATGTAAGACCAACAAACTAGGAAATACTCAAAGGCGCAACAGAGAAGTTTCATGGGTCTGGTCATTGCGGCATTGGCCACAATAGCGCAGAACTGGAAGCAGCTTGATCCTCCAACGATATACACATGGCTACAAAAGGTCTGGTCACATATGACCATGGAAAAAATCATGCATAATCTTCAGGGAACACGGGACTCCTTTATGAAAGAATGGGGGGGGGGGTGCTTGAATATTTGCAATCGGACTACATGGTGCAATGGTGCCCACATAATATTAGAATATCGGACATTTTCGCCGCTTAGATTAGCCCGAGGACAACTGCATCACTGACACATCTTCTGGAAGGGGGGCGGGGGGTAGGGGGGAGGTAGGTGGGGGAAGAGGGAGGTGGGCTGGGTGGGGGGGTTTGTTGGTATTTTGTAACCAGTTTATACTGTGAAAACAATACAAATACGTTTTTTTAAAAAAAACAAAAAAAGTAACAGAGACGTCGAAATATGCTCCAAATAAGGGCCAGGAGAGCTTTTTGAAATCAGTTATTACTCAGGTTGAAATGTTTTGTGAGGGGGCATTATACTACTAGGAGATCTCAATATAGCTTGCGACCTATTTGCGGGATTGTAGTGCAGTTACCTTCTCGGCGCATTCTGCCCCCTCAAACTTTTTAAAACAAAACTTTGCTCAACTGGCCTTGGTAAATGCGTGGCCGGCCCTAAAAGGAGAAACGAAAAAGATATACATTTTATTCGCATGTCCATCGTTCGTTTTCCCGCATTGATTATGTGTCGCACTAAAACACTCATGGGCGGGATTAGGACTATGAACTGTCATCCAATCGCGCTCTCTGATCATGCGTCACTAACAATACAGATATATTTAGAAGGGATGACCCCAATCGGTGTGTACATGGTGATATCTGTCAGTAGTAGTTCCGGATACAATGGTTAGGGAGAATATTGAGACAAAGATAAGTGTTTTTTTTTAAATATCAATACGACACCTGATGCTTCTGCTAATGTGGTGTGGGATGCATTTAAGGCTTCAATCCGTGGCTCTCTCATCGCAGAGGCGGCAATTAAACAGCGACAGTTAATAGCTCTGGTAGAAACACTGGAAGTCAAATTGCAACATGTAATGAGGGAAATGGAAACTTAAAGATCTGGCAATTTCTAAAGCAAATAGAATTGCAAGCGCAAGAGTGCCTCACAGACCATCTTATCGATAATATTACTAGACGGGGTAGTGCTACTGAATCTTCCCAAAGAATTTCACAATTGATTTGGTCCTCAGTTTAAAACAAGAATTAAAGTAAATCATAATCTCCCGGTGGCCCGTTTACTAATATATGACAACTCTCTGCCCCCATATCCCTGCAGCGAGGTACAAAACAGGGTTGCCATATGTCACTATTTTTGTATGCCATAGCTTTCAAGCCTTTTCTAGCAAAAATCAAACAAACTGAAGATATCCATGTGTTAAGTTGTGTGTCCCGAGGACGGGGCGTACCTGTATCTCCAGAAGTCTTGCGTGCCGAGGTAGCCAGGTCGTGGTAGAGGTAGACACGTAGCTGATGAAGTCTTCGCAAATGAAGAGTAGCGACGCAAAGAACTAACCCCGGACCCGTCCTGTAATACAGGATTGAACTGGGGCCAGCTCCTGACGCCACGAATGACGCTTCCCAATATTAACGTGGCGTCAGAACAGTGCAAGCACTGACTGGGAAGGTCGTAGATGTTTCTGGCAGGTACCGGCAAAGTATCCCAAGCAGCTATCCAGGATAGTGAAAGTACAAAAGTAGCCAGTACAGGTAAGCTGAGAGTCCAAGGTACCAATGCCGGTAAGCAAAGAGTCTATGGTACAGGTACAGGTAAGCAGTGAGTCCAATGTACCAATGCAGGAGAGCCGGAGAAGCAGACCAGGACCACAGGAGACTCAGCAGGAGGCGGGCAACTCAGGCAAGGATGAAAGCAGGAAGATTCCCCAAGGAAAGAGGCCAGGGTACACAAGAAGACAGGTAAGGGAAAGGAAGGGAATCCAGACAAGGGTAGGGGCAGGGAAGGACACAGCCCAGGCACAGGATCAGGACTCAAGAACCACAGAACCAGGGAGCGAAGCGGAAGGGAACCAACCGCGTTGAGACGCGATGGGAAAACTAATTCGGATTGCTTAAGTAGCGGTCCTGTGTGAAAACGAGGCTTGAACCGCGCTGCAATGCGCAAATGGATGTCGCCGCGCGAACGAGGTATGGAACGCAAACACGTTCGAACAGCTGCGTGAACGACACCCATGCCCCACACGGGCCAGGACAGAGCAAATCCGCCGGGGAAACGTGCCCGGGGCGGCGCGTCGTCTCCACAATCTGAGACGTGGGTACAGCCGCCAGGAACCAGCACGCCCCCCAGAACCCCGCCGCCCAGCACAGGTAGGTGTCCTAACACCATGTTATATTTTTGGGGGGACAGAACACAAAATCATGGCGTACGCTGATAGGTCAGCAGTTTCGGAACCGGCTACATCTTTACTGGTAATAGAAAGGGTACTGGAGCAGAACGGTTTGGTTGCGGGTCTAAAAATCAACCTTGCCAAATCAGAAATATTTAATTTATCTTTGCCCCCCCTTGTATCGTATCCTTCTTACACACACAAACTAAATTCAGATGGGCACAGGGGCGTATTAAGCTTTTGGGAGTTATAACTCTGTATTTGGACAGTTTATATAAAGCTAATTTCCCACCTATATTGAAAGCTATTACGAACCAATTCGGAAACTGTGGTCCGTTAACGATTTAATGGCTTGGACAGATGAATGTCATAAAAATTACTAGTCTTCCCAACATTTTTGCAGGCACTTCGAATTCGAATCCCTGTGGCACTTTTTAAAACATTGGAATAATAAACCTCTGCAAGTGGCTTATGAAGTCTTGACGGATCCCACCAAAAGAGGAGGAATGGGGCTCCCTGATTTTCATACATTTTATCAGGCAGCGCAACTCAGAATAATTGAAGACTGGTGGGGATCAGACAAAGAGAAATGTTGGCTGCAGATGGATTAGGCATTGGGGGGTTCAAAGCTAGGGGAAGTTCGATGGCATACAAAAATAAAACACCCCCCTAACATCCATAGGAGTAAAATTATGCATTTAGTTGAAAAGACGCTGACATCGATCATATGGATCAAATCGATTAGGCAGCAACCATAAAAACCACCATTGTTAGAGATGCCATGACGACATAGCCAACGGACTATAACACATGTGCCACCATGCACACTGGTCATACCCACAACAATCCACACGAAGAACCTACTCAACACCATGACGTAGAGAACCGCTATACTCACTTATGCATCATTGTTATTTTTCACATAGGCTAAACTACAACACTGCAGAAATGCAAGAAGAGCTTGTGTACATGCTTGCAAACGCTTCCTTGCTACTAAAACCACGGTGACGTAAAACACCTATGTATAAGGACCCATGTCACCCTGCGCGACCCCCGTGTCGTGAACCATATGCCGCCATCCACAAACGAGGCCAGAGTAGGCCTCAGCACCAGAGTAGGTTGCAAAACCAGAGCCACAGGCCCAGATCAGCTCAGACGGAGCTGCAAGGTGCAGAACGAACCCCGACGAGCGCCTTACAGCCAAGGCCACGAAGTTGCAACTTACACGCCGCGCGCCCTGAGCCAAGGTTACACTTGCCACGGCTAACCGCCCCTCAGAGCCGAAATACAAATCAAATGCTCATAATTCTGCTCCAGCCACGGTCTCACAACACGTGACCAGGCCGATCTGATGCGATGCCAAGGACCAGGGAAACTCTGGGTTCTCATGTTTGGGGCATAGACTGCAACAATGAAGTGACAAATTGGACACTGACGGCGGTGAGAAAGAAGCGCTCCTGCAGCAAATGGCAGACCTGTCCATTGACCACCACTGACACATAGTCATACATTGTTTCTAACACCAGGTACACCGTGAGCTGGGAACAATGACGGTCCCAGGCTTGGGGGCTCGCGGGTGAACCAATCAGGGAACGGGGGGCTAACCACTGACGGCATCACAACCTAGCCAATTACTAACCTTCCCTATGTAACCATTTTGGTGTAACAAAATTCTAGGGACGATCCAAGCGTACCACCTGACCCCTTCTCTACCAATCACTAACCTTTCTATACATATCTATACTAACCCTATCACTCGGGGAACCAACCCGAGGTGGCGTTAGGTTTTTGGGGGAAGTTTTCCAGGTGACGCACAGTGTGGTGTCCCACAAGCAGAAAAAGGGCCTTCGAGCCCACTCTTGCTGAGAAGTGTTCCCAGATGACCTGTGATCCCAGAACCTATCCCTGCCATTTCATCTAATAACCAGCAGTAATACCTTGCTCTTGCATGTGTCTCATACTCATTGGGGACTGCTGGAGGAGTTGGGGCCTCCCCAACCCCAGAGGTCCGCGGACGGCCCTGCCGACCCCTGGTATATCACCCCGACAAGTTGGAGGCAAGGCTGAGATCTAATACTAAGGGAGAGGTCAGAGGGAGGCGCAGCCTGCGCTAAGATGGCCCGGCAACGTGGCCCCCTCCGCCGTTGCCCCCTTTGGAGGACTACAGGACCATCGCGGAACTGCGAGACGACCGGACTGCGCAATCCGGAGAGTGGTCGTCGGGAGCCGAATTGAGAAGTATCACGTCCGTGGTTGGCGAGTGTCCAGACGAGGGGAGGTGGCGAGCAGATTGGGAGGGGTACCCGCAGCCAAGCGACACCGGCAGGCGAAAGCCGATGCGATTATGGCACACGCAACCAGCAATGTGAAGTTGTGTGGGTGGTGGGAGGGACTGTAGCGAGAGTGGCAGGTGGCTTTGCAGTGTGTCCAGAAAGATTTTGGCAATTGAGCAGCGGTTGATGTTTGAAGTATTGTGGGGACCGGCACGAGGGCCGCCCCGTATAGTACTGCAGAGTGAGTAGGGTGGGGCTTAAGGCACCCACATGCGACTGGTGAATCGCGCTGATTGGTTTTGATCGTGGGCACCTGTGTAGAAGGGGAGGGTGGCATTCCTACGAGTCAGCATTTTTGATCGATGAGTAGATGAGGATTCCTATTGGTTGAGTGCTATAGCTTGGTGAATAGATGACGTATCCCTGTCTGAGGTAAATTGATTGCTTCTCGCTGCAGAAGATAGTGGGCTGGTTAAGTTCCCCAGTGAGGGAGCGTATCACACGCGAGGCGACGCAGCACGTGCAGTTTACTATAATAACAAAGAGATTAATGAATACTCCACTCGAGGTGCAGTGGGAAGACAGCTGTGGGGATTGTGGGGAGTAACATTGTAAAATAGCACGCACTTCATTTTCGTGTTGTATTTGTACGTACCTCTATCCAACTGTCTTAGTAGCTGGTGACGTCACCCATAGAGTTGCATAGGATTACGCAGTGTTTTCTGAATTGCAATCGGAGCAAGGGCACGCGGTAAAGGGAGGAGTGAAGGGGAGAGGCGACAGCACACGGAGAACGCTGGCCTGCCTCAATAAAGGATAACTCTGAGAGGTGGTGGGAAAACAGTGGGGGAGAGAAGGGGAGAACAGAGACGCTATTGGTGGTGGAACGAGAAGAGAAAGGGGGAGGAGTTGAAATTACAATTGAAGGAGCGCCGAGTAGCGGCGGCGCAGGAAAGGCGGGGCGGCTCCAAAGCACGCCGCGCAGGACGCAAAGTTGTAGGGGGCTTTGCGCACTGCGGGCGAAGGGGGCCCTAGTTTTGGGAAGAGAAGCACAGGGAAGGTGACCCTATAGTAAGGGAAAGGAGGGCGCTGGCACCCAGCACATCAGTACTGTAATAAAATTGTTTTTCCTTGCAGCGGAAAGTCGGAAGACCCCATTTTACAGGGCCTGTTACGGTGGTACTGAAAAAGTTAAGTTTTAAGGATGTCTATGTACAATGGAATAGGGGCAGAGTATAGGGCCAGCACACTAACAACACATATGCGCCATGGTAACACCGCATAGAGATAAAATAGTAAAATACAGTATTGAATGGACACAGGGGACAAACAAAATAAGAATACCATGGCCGCCCAACGGCAGCTTTGATATGTACACCCAACACTCACTGCTAGCATATCTACATAACACATATAAAGGAAAGAAGCTAAGTTTTTCGATCTCTGGAAACTGTTTCAGGGATGCGTGCCGAGGGTAAGGGGGATATTAACAATGCAGGGGGTGAAAGAGGAGAAGTTGAAAGAAGAGGGCGGGTGTAGTGCACCTCCAGCACCTCCCAGCGCAGAGGAAAGTGAGGAAGAGTCAGAAGGATCATACCCAGTAGCAGAGGTAAAACAGGAAAGCGAAGGCGAGACGCCCATAAATAAGGAGGTAAAGAAGGAAACCGAAGGGCTGTATCCAATAAGAGAACTAAGAGAAGCGTTGCAATCACAGTTGACAGCTGCCGAAGGCTATTCAAACCCTATGTTCAACCCGCCGCCATACGCACCAGCATATAGTTACCAAAAGGGGCGGAGTGTGGGGAGCGCCACAGACGCACAACAGGCACAGGTGAACACGGGGAGTGCACAAAGGATATATGATATGATAAGATATGGCATTTGTAACGTGCCTATACACAAGTGTTTCAAGACGCGACGAGGCGGGGGGGTGACAAGGGGAGACAGACAACGATCCTACTAGGCCAGGTGTCATTCAGATCGCGCAAGTGCAAGGGTAGGGGGGAGGGGAAAAGTGCAAAGGGGAGGTGGAAAGGGGAGAGTGCAGTACAGGGTTAAGAGCATAAGGATAAATAACAAGGGCCAGCTAGTGGCAAGTGCGAGATAAGTGCTGAAAAGTGCTGGGAAAGGGGGCTCTAGGGATGCAGACACAGTCCCGTGGTGCGAGATAAGTGCAGAAAAGTGCTGGGAAAGGGGGCTGTAGGGATGCAGACACAGTCCCGTGGTGCGAGATAAATGCAGAAAAGTGCTGGGAAGGGGGGCTGTAGGGATACAGACACAGTCCCGCGGTGCAGGGGGTTGCCAGGGAGGCAGTGCAGGGAGTGAGTGGCTGGGCCAAGGACCGAGAGAGGTGCCCAGTTGCAGATTCAGTGCAGTTTCAGTAAGTTTAGCAGGGGAGAGGGGGAGAGAAGGCGGAGGCAAAGAGGAAGGTTTTGAGGTGCTTCCGGAACCGGAGATGGTTCTCCTCGAGTTTCAGGGAGGCAGGAAGGCTGTTCCAGAGGGAGACCCCTGCAGCGGAGAGAGATCTGCCCCCAACTCGTTGTTTGGAGAAGCGGCTGACCTTGAGGGAGTTGGAGGCGGATGAGCGAAGAGCTCGAGAAGGAAGATATTTAGGAAGAGAGAGAGTTGAAGGTATTTTGGCCTAAGGCCCCAGAAGGCCTTGTGGACAATGCAGAGGGTTTTGAATTTGATCCTCACAGTCACTGGGAGCCAGTGTAGTGATTTCAGTCCTGGAGAGATACGGTCCCTGGGCTTGAGGCCAAGGACAAGTCTCGCAGTCCTGTTCTGGATGAGTTGCAAAGGGCGGAGAGTAGAGGCGGGCAGATTTAGATAGAGGCTGTTACAGTAGTCCAGCTTAGAGAGAACCAGGGCTCTAGAGAGAGTGAGCTTCTGGGGGAAAGAGAGGAAAGGAAGGACACCTCGGAGGAGGTGGAGCTGGTAGTGAGACACACGTGGACTTCGCAAATATAGGACCAGATTAATGGATAGCTGCACAGGTGTTACTGAAACTACGGGGGATACTAACAGAAGAGGAAGAAGCGGTCAGCAGAGTAGAAAAGGAGGAGGAGGGAGGAGCCCAAGGAAGATGCGAGGTAGGGACAACAGAAGACAGAAGGATGACAAGGGCAGAGGAGGCAGTGATAGAAAAGCTGGCAGAACTGAGGGAGGCTCAGAGTGTGCTGATCAGGCAAAACGCGAGAAACAGGGGAAGACGATGGGAGGTAAGGGTGGTAGAGCAGGGATAAACAAACAAGAGATAGAGAAGAAAAAGCAGGAGGAAGACCGCCTAAGGGGGATTGCGGAAAGGGTAGCAATCAGGGAGCAGCGGGAATTTAGGAGGAAAGAAGAGGAGCAAGAAGAAAACGATAGGGAGATGACGCTATGGAAAAGGAAGATTACAGCAGAAAGCGCACGTAGGTATGAGGAAGGGAGAATACTAGAGAGCTTACCGGAAAAGGAGGGCGGGCATGGTATGAAAAGGATAAAGGTGTCAGGGGACTTAAACAGGTAAGTGACACGATCAACAAACTTTGCAGGGCAAGAACAGAAGTAAAGGATGAAGGGAATAAACAAAGAAATACGGGATCCAGAGGATCAAGTAAGACACATGAGGTTAAGACACCTACAAGTAACACAGGGGAAGCGACTATGGCACAAGTGAAAGGGACAGGTGAGTACGGGATATAGATTTGGAAACAGTAACTGTAGGGGGGAAAAACATAACTACGAGGTTGGCATTCTCGGACGGGTTTTGCAGCGAGGAAGAAGAAGGATTGTGTGAAGGACAAAGCGATGAAAGCGGGGAAGGACTAAGTACACTATACATAACGCGCACAGACTGCGGGTCGTCATGGGAGTGCAGAAAACAAGAAGAGGGAGAGGTAGGAAGAGCGAACGAGAGACGACAAAAAGGAAGGACACAAAGACCACCAAAACCACCAGCACAGCACACGCCATATGTTAACAGACTTGGGGACCTCCCAGGACGTCGAATGGAGGAGTCGGCAACACAACATAACAAGGACCAGGTAGGCAAATGGAGGGGACATGTGGCCGGAGGAGAGAATAGGCTTACACAACACCTTACCGACTTTATTGAGGAACTTTCTGACATGGAGGAGGATAGCGAATACACCCACATAACACCACACAAACACACCAGGGGAGGTGAGGGAATACACACAAATGCCATTACTAGAAAGAGGGGGAGCAAGACCACAATATGTTCCATGGAAGCACGCGGATAAGGAGAACATTAAGTGTAGACTGACATCATTGAGCGGATGGGCTGGGAAATGGATATACGAAATGGAAAAACAAACTGCTGGACTAAAGCTAGCAGTGGGCGATGTAAAGGGGTTGTTAATTTTCATATTGGGTGACGCAGCAGATGACATTTGGAAGACAGTGGGAATCCCAGGGGGGACCATTAACGACACATCACATGATGTAGCAACATTTGCAAATTGCAGAAACGCATTATGGCAGGCACTGAGAATACAGTACCCAGACATGTCAGACATAGTAGCAATAACATCACGCAAGATGCGCGAGAATGAAGACCCGGTTAACTACATCCAGGAAATTCAAGAGAAGTGGCGCTTGGAAACGTGGGACAAGACGCTAGCAATTTTTTACCACATACTGATAAAGGGCCTCTGTTACACTTCGGGCTTCCTTGCAGAATACGACTCCTTTACAAGCTCCTCTGTGGAGCAGGTACAGGTTGCCATGGCGCCTGTACAAACTACGACGGAGTCCGTGTCAGCTGACACGTCCTGTACGTGGAAGGCGTACGGCAAGACACACCCTCATACGGCTTTAAAACCACCGTCTGTCAAGGGGCTCGTTGCTGCTAATTAGCGTTACAAACTACAGCAGTTACGTCAGTTTACTCCTTCGTGTTTTCTCCGCACAAATTCCTTATCTGCTTACCTGGTTTTGACCCTTGCCTGGCTTCTGGATTGGCTTGCCGCCTCCTTTATTCCTGTTGTGCTCGCCTGGCTTTTTGACCCGGAACGTTATTGGATTATTCTTCTGCTTCCTGCTGTAATTGGCAATTCCACACCTGCTATTTAATCATTTCTCCACGGCCTTGATTGGATCTTTGCCTTTTGTTGGATTCTGGGACATTGAGTGACTGTCTTGTGAACTTGTCTTTAAGTGCATATAAACGCTTTGCTGATACTGCACCAACCCGGCACTAGTGCGACCCTCGTGCCGCTCTGGTTTATTTCCCTATACTAATATTCCTGTTTGTTATTTTCTCCTATCGTTGTCTTCTGTTTTATGGACTATTTTCCATCCTCAAAATACCCATATTCAGGTTAGTTGTCATTGGTTCGATACTTTAGGAAGTCTCTAGAATTATTCCCACTCATTGTACTTATTCATATTTTTGTAGATTCACCCCGGGGAAGCTCCACTCCAATACTTGCCTAGGTATGTTCTGTATTATACTGCTGTTCTGATTACTTGGTTTATTTTCAACACTGTATAATATCTTTGTTTTCCTTTGCAGCATTGGTATTGGCGGTGTGTGTTCTCCCTGCTCTTTTATTCAATTGACACCTCTGTCTGTCCCAATCGAAACAGCGGAGAGGTACATTGTAGAAGAGAGCCCCTCTTTGAGGAAGCCGGAGTCTTGTATTCAGGGGAGCTGGGATGGAAGGCTGAATATCGATTCTTGTACAACCATCATCTCCAAGGTCACTCATCCACATCTTGGGTCTACTTCGGAGCGGTGAGTAACAGCCTCCCATAGCAGGTTCAAAGACAGCTAAAGAAACTAGTAGGAATGGAAGCAAAGGCATGGCCATAAATACAGCTAACAATAGTTCACCATTGCAGGTTATGGCAGGAAAAGATGAAGCAGAAAGAGGATAGGAAGGCAGAAGAGGCAAAATTGGTACAAAAGAAACTGTCCAAATACGCAATGGAAGGTGCGCCAATAACAGGCCCCGCACAACTAACACAAGCAACAGACGCTGCACAACAGCACCCAGTAGCACAAATTCAGCCAGCGCAGATAACACGCCACCGACCACCACCATATAAAGTACAACACTCCTATGCTCCTCAGGTGGGAGGTGGATACACACAAATGGGAAATGGCCAAGTGAACAACTATAGAGGAAGGGGCGGGGTAGCAAGAGGGCGGGGATTTGGACCAGCAGCACCACAGCAAGGGGGAGGGTTCCAAGGATACAACACATATGGACATCAGGGGTACATTGACATCACTTGGGGGTACCCATGGCAAGCACAAGATCCGCCAACATGCTGGACGTGTGGAGTGGTAGGGCACGTGTCACGCACATGCAGGGCAAGACCGGCACAAGCAGGATGGGGAGAGCAGGGGCAACAAGGTTACAATGGGGGACAGCAGTATTACCAACAGCCACCGCAACAACAGGTGATACAGACAAAAATACAACAACAACAAATGCCACCACAGCTTGAATACACAACGTCCCCTACAAAACAGGTGCAACATCAACCAGCACAGCAGCAAGCGCAACAACAAATGACAACGGCACAACAACAACACGTCCAGAGAGTACAACTACTAACACAGATGCAGGACAGTAAACAATCACCTGCAGAGGAACCAATGCAAAAGACACATTTGGGGAGGGTGACAATATTGGGTCACAACCCATACACAGGGAACAGACAATCACTATACCCCCAATAGGACAGCCCACGGACGCCCTTGTTGTGTCCCATCCTGTCGGTAACACCTAACCCTGCGGAGGAACCACGCATAAAGGTGGCGATAGGTGACAAAATATTTTCCTTCTTAGTAGACACAGGTGCAACTAGGTCTTGCATCAGGGAAGGGAAGTTCAAATTATCAGGCGATGCCATGCACACTCAAGGATTCTCTGGGGCTAAAGGGCTGGTTCCTTTTACTGATAACATCTCCTTATCTGTTGGAGAGCACGACTTATCTCTACCCTTGTTATATTCAAAGCAATCACCAGTAAATATCCTTGGAAGAGAAATCGTGAGTAGATTGAACATGACTATCCCCCTTCACTGACAAGGGAATAGTGTGCTCCACACCAGGCATAAACATGCTTACAGCCCGACACATACTACAGGCTTACTGCGGCAAGAAAGTGATCAGGGCAGACAGTGGGCGGGGACCTTTTTCAATATGGGACAGACATGGCAATAGCGTGGCTACCAGGAATAGAGGGCAAGGTGTGGAGGAGACCAGCAGCATATCTCTTCAGGCTAGAGACCCCCACTGATGAAAAGGAAGGGGAAATAATATCAGAGGACGTGGAGAGTATTGTCGCAACACCAGACTACATTGCAGTACATGCAGGATGGGGAAGGGAAGGCATGGAGAGCAGGGATAGCATTGGCAGAAGGATGCAGGCTTACACAGGTATCAGATGAGGAGGTGTTTTCTGATAGGAAAGGAGATGGGGAAATGGTGTTTGAAATGAGCGTTTACATTTGGCTGAAGGCAACAATCGAGGACGTAGCTCAAAAGATGGCAATGGCGCTGGAAGCGCCTTGTCCTACGAAAGTACCATTCTATGAGGAAGACTTAGCTGTTGTACCCGCCTCCTTATGGCTACTAGTCCCTATGACGTGGGGTGCATCAAAAGCATTGGAGGAGTGAAAATTAAGCTAAAAAAGGTGCAATGCTACACAGGGTAAAACAGTACCCACTATCCAAGGAAGCTGATGAGGGATATATGAGACAATATCTGCCCTAGTGGATCGGGGAACACTAGTACCATCAGAATCACCATGCAACGCAGCAGTGTATCCCGTGCGCAAGGCAAAGGGAGGGACATGGCGTTTCATCCAGGAATTAAGGCCTCTCAACCACATTGTGGAAGCAGAGTACCCTATTGCAGCTAATCCAGCAACAATACTGTGCGGGATTCCAGCGGAGGCATGACGGTTCACCGTGATCGACCACAAAAATGCTTTTTTCTCCATTCCACTGCACCCTGATTCACAAGATCTAACTAGTTTCACATACCGCAACACGAAATGGAAACACACTAGGCTAACCCAGGGGTACTGTGAGTCACCATCCATCTTTAACAGAGTTATACAAATGGATTTGGGCAACATAGAAATGGAAAGCATGGTTCTGCAGTATGTGGAGGATATCATAATATGCAGCACCACTGAAGAAAAGTGCAGGAGGGACTAAGTAAAAATGCTCACAGTGCTGGCTGAGAAAGGATACAAGGTTGACAAAGAGAAACTGCAATATTGCCAGGAGCAGGTACTTTAAATTGGACAGATCATTTCACAGAAAGGAAGGAACATTGCACCACAAAGGGCACTAGCAATAAGGAACACCCCACAACCGCAGACAGTGAGAGAACTGCAGCAGTTCCTTGGCCTGTGCAATTACTGCAGAGCATGGGTTTTTGATTACAGCTCATACATAGCACCACTGCTCGAGGCACTCAGAGGCACAGAGGGGGCAGAGGAAATTGGAATGGACACAGGAAATGACAGATGCATTTAATAAATTAAAAAATGTTATTTCAACTGCACCAGTACTAGTCACCCCCAATTATGAAAAGGAATTCTATATTTTCTCACATTGTGACACTGCAGTAATGAAAGCAGTACTGACCCAAAAGACGAGCATGGGGCACAAGCCAGTGGCATTTTACAGTGGCCATTTAGACCCAGTAATGAGGGGACATTTCCCATGTGAATAAAGTCTAGCAGCTGCAGCCTTTGCAGTGGAATAATCATCCTCCATCACCATGGGATGCCATACTATACTGACCACTCAAAGAGCAACAGGGTATGAGATAATATTGTCCAGATCAGAATTGACAGTAGTGAGATGCAGTAATGTAAATCCAGCACGATTTATAGCAGAGGAAGTAGTAAATGGAGAATACTCACAAGACTGCCCAGAAGCTATTGAAAATTACTCGGGAGCAAGGAAAGCGGAGGAAAATGTCTTAGAGGGGGTGGGATTGTGTACATAAATGGGTCATCAACTATTGACCAAAGTGATGGAATAAGAAGAACGGGAGCAGCTGTAGTGTGGCTAATAGAAGACTGGACTTTCGTTCCAGTAAGATGTGTAAAATTACCCCAGCACTACTCAGCCCAAGCAGCTGAGCTAGTAGCACTTATCTTGGCCCTAGAAGAAGGAAATGACAAAAGAGTAACAATATACTCATAGTGCATGTGTCACTTCAACAGTACACTCAGGATTAATAAAAATGAGAAAGGAGAGGATTTAGAAGAGCTGATGGTACTCAACATGCTCTCCTACTGGCCCAACTAATGGAAGTAATTAATTACCCGGTAGAAGCAGCACTTGTGAAGTGTCAGGCACACTCCCATGGTGATGACCCAATATGAAGAGGTAACGAAACAGCTGATGCTCATGCCAAATATGCGGCATACTTTGGCAAAATATGGACCCTCCCAGAAAAAACAAAAGAAAAGGGGGGGGGGTGTAAGGCAACTGTTAATGAAGGATGGGTACACACATATCCCAGAGACACAGATCATGGAACTGCAGGCGGCAGCACCAAAGGCAGAAAAGGAACTGTGGGTAAAAAGAGGGTGTACCATGTCCCCCACAGATGCATTATGTCGGCAGAACAATACTGGGAAAGTGGTGATGCCCCTGGCACTATTTAAAATAGCAAAACAGAAAGGTGATGGCTGGAAGTTTTTGAATTAATCATAACCACGGGCAAAGCTCTGGGCAACCCTCCAGACCATCATTTTTCAGCCTGACAAGCCATTACAGAAGAGGAAAAGCCATATGCAAATCAGGCTTGGTCCTACCCCAAAAGGGGCAGTCCAGCTTTGTCACCCTGAGTGGGACGGGTATACCCAGATGTGGGTCCTGTGCCTGCTGGGCCTAGAGACCCAAGCTACTCCTCACTGATGGGGCCCAACAAGGCTGAAACATTTGGGGATGCTTGTGGTCTCATGCAGAAGGGATGTGACCTAGCAGTTCGGTCTGGACTGCCCCTTTTGGGGTGGGACCAAGCCTGATTTGCATACGGTCTTTCCCCTTCTGTAATGGCTTGGCAGGCGAAGAACAATGGTCTGGAGGGTTGCCGAGAGCAATGCCAGTGGTTAAGATTCACTCTAAACTTTCCAGCCATCACCTCTTTGTTTTTACTACTGAAAATAGCCCTGACCCAATTACACCATCCCACGCACACAGGAAAAGAGGTAATTGCAGCATGAATAAAAGAATCCTGGCTTTGACCTGAGCTAAACTCACATGTTGCAAATCTCATCAGCGGCTGCCTTACATGCCAGCAATTTACGGCCGGTCACACGTTGCAAGTGAACAAAGGTACCATACCCCGGCCTGAAGGACCCTTTCTACACCTTCACATTCACATGATCAATGTATGTCAAGGCTAGAGATAATTGACTGTAGTGGTGTGCCCATTCTCACGCTGGATCGAGGCTGGCTCATGCTCCCATGCTGACACATTTAGAGCAGCAAAGTTCTTGGTGAGGGAGGTCTTCCTGGGGTGGGGGGTATGCAAAGTATTACGGTTAGACAATGGCCCCAATTTCGCTAACGAACTGTTCCAACACGTAACTACTCTCTTAGGGATCAAGCATAAGTTTGCATGTGCGTACCACCCTCAAGCAAATGGCATCTGCGAACGCCTCACCGGCCTCCTAAAAGAAGAAATAGCTAAAATTAAGCAAACAAAGAAGAGTTGGCCGTACTGCCTTCTTTTGGCTTTGTTTGAATTAAAGAAGAGACCAGGGCAGACCAAATGCACCTCCCACTCACACCACCATCAAGGGCCACAACTGACTGCCAAGCAACCAGTACTGTTTTTGGTGATGAAATGGACGAATATGTCTCTTCCTTGGTTACTAGTGCCGCTTTTATCTCTCAACAGATCAAACGGGCACAGGGTGGGTCGAAGAACGATCAGCAAAGAGAAGCCACAAACGAGGAGCAGGAGCATACTACACAGTGGACAGTGAAAGAGGGAGACGAGGTTCTCCTGAGTATCTTCCGGCGGACTTGGAGTAGCCCAAGATTTACAGGTCCTTATCTAGTGGATAAGGTAGCCCCCAGGGCGGTGAAGCTCAGGGGCAAGGACGTGTGGACGCATATCCACGACATCAAGCCCTGCAAAGCACCGACCCACCCTCTTCTCAGCGAAAGGGCCAACGTTTCAGCAACGACACTGGAAATCGACACAGCGCAAGATCAAAACGCCTCAAAAGACACAAACAATCAGCGCCCTATAGGCCACCCCATGATTACAAGGTCCCAACAAAGCAAACAGACTTAGCATAAATTACCACTCCCTAGCCACCAGCTAATAAAGGACGTTGACAAGATTATCTGTAATATACACCACACTGTGTAAACACGTGCATGCTTTCTTTTTTATCTGGCACATGCAGGTATCGCATATTGTTACTGTATTTACAACAATAAGTAAAGGTACATACAGAATAGAAATAAACGTCACTGCCCAGGGGTAAATGCTGCCCGCAGACGATAACACTTCAGAAGCACTGTCACACCAGTTTGTATATGTTATATAAAGGCCAAAACATTTAAACCGAAGAAGGATACGTGTATATTATAATACGTTCCTTATGATAATTACTCAATCATTTCCACACCTCCACGAAGCACTACCAGCCCTACGAGATAGGACGGTAAGGAAAGCGTGGGAAGAGCTTTTCGCCTGGGTATTGAATGATTACCTAATACGCAGGGCTTGAATAAAACACTAACAATAATAACGCTTAATTTCAGAGATTTTCAGGCGGGCACCTATATCATCTAAAGTAACGTAGCTGCAGAACCACAGCAAAGGTAAGAGTGAGAATGCCAGTGGTCTTAGCAACTGTAATTAAAATGGTAGGAATATGTTTTACCACTGGTCTGATTACTGCTGCTGTCTGGCAGGCATACTATGCTTTCTATGTGGCTGCAGTTCCCACTACTAATATATCCACCACAATGCCTGCAAAGAGCACTGTGCCAGGTGGTACAACTAGTACGGGGCAAAACATAAAGAGGAATAAACATAGCGTGTCCATTGATGTAAATGGGGTGGACACATATCTCACAGAATCCGCACACGTTTCTAACAACATGTGGTATAAAACATGTCTAAAATTGGTAAGGACACGACAAAGAACAACTGCTATGTGTGTTCATTCATCCCATACGCCATGAGCGCCTCAAGAACATTTGTCGCAACTGAAGTGCCTGCAAGAACTACTGAATGCTTGCTATATCTAGCATTGTTCCAAAACTGAGGAAGATTCCAGGGGAAAAGGGCGACGCGCCGATGGAAATCAAGATAGACGTACCCATATGAAAATAACTTCATCAAAACACTTCCCATTTATGACTCGTGGCAGCAGACGAAAGGACTAAAGTATATAGCAGAAGGACCAGAGAAGGGAGAAACACAAGTGGTCACATTGGACTACCTACTATGCGAATGGTACGCAGGTGAACCAGGATGCTGGGAAAGACCACCAATACTGATATACGGAAAAGTATACACGAAGAATGGATGGGTGGACGGAGTTGTAGGGAGCAAAATGCTGACATTGGCAAAGTCACCAGTGATAAAAGTGCAAGAAGAAAACGACAAGTGCTATAAAGAATGGACAAAGAGTGCAGCACAGGTGACATGGTTAGATAAAGAAGAGGAACCCATAACAATACTCCCACTGACAGCACCGGCACTGTGTTACCAACATGACGGAGAAATAGACATTGGAACAAACAAAGGATACAAGAGAACAATCAAGCGCCCTGAGGGGAGTGCAGGAACAGCAGTGCTGATAGACCACTATTGGGTCTGTGGAGCAAGAGCCTACAGCAGTTTGCCACCAATGTGGGATGGAGTATGCACTATGGTACACATCAACGTACCATCACTAGTGGTGCCGCAAAAGCACGTTAACTTGGAAAATTTCCCTAAGATGGACGATAGGAATAAAAGGAAGAAAAGGTCACTAAAGACGGTAGGAAGCAAACAACGGAACGACACTACACACTTATCAAGAGTGAAGAGACAAGGAGAACCATCAGAAACAGCCCTGAGCGACATTCCACCAGCACATAAGACTATTCAGCAGAGCAGCAATGTTCTTCTCCTCCATCATACATCCAGGAGTGCAAGCATATGCCAATGCAAAGTGGTTGCAAATAATTAGGTGGGAGCTCATGCTGACAATCAACTCCACGGTGAATGGATTTAACGCGATAAAAGAAGAATTGAGAGCAATAAGGATGGTAGCCCTACAAAACCGATATGTACTGGACCTTTTGACAGCAATAGAAGGTGGTGCTTGCGCAAAAATTGGAAGCTCATGCTGCACATTTGCCCTGCCAACGATGAAGACAACGGTACATTATCAGAAGCTGTATCGCAGCTGGCTCGGATGCATGCAAAGATGGAAAACGAAGCAAAAGGAGTGAAGAAAAAGAAGCAAAAGGAATGAAGAAAGACGCCAGCTGATTTTCCTACATCTGGTCCTGGATGCCATCTTGGCTTTCAGATGGCCACAAAGTAGTAGCAGGGTGTGTGATTTTAGGGATGGCTGCTAAAATGGGGGTGAAGGTATGGAAGACAAGCTCTAAACACAAAGCCGAGGAAATGATTGGCATGCACGTCTTAATGCCAGCTGAAGACGATTAGAATGCAGACATTATCATCAAGGAACATGAACGACTGCGCCAGCAGGTAATAGAAGCAGACTTGTACCCACCATCAATTAAAGTTGAAAATCCAAGGAACCCGAAAAGCTACGTTGGGAAATGGGTTTATTGCAAACCCGGTGGTGGATGCGTATATATGTATTGGTCTTTTGAAGATCATGTGGACCTATACGGACACCTGGCAGGAATAACGAAGGTATGACGAGTGCGAGGAGACAAGAGAGTGGATCATTTTGTGGTTGACACGTCGACCAGATGGGGGGACTGAAGAGGGAAAATGGGACGTTCCCTTCCCCCGATTCTCATCCAGACCATGGCCTAGAACGTCACGACCCAAGCACCCACCACGAGAGGAATTCGACCCGCTCACTGATGCCCCAGACGTCAACATCCACTGTGGCCACGCCCCACACAGCCAGGGGAACAACCCGCAAATCAAACCACGTGTCGGAACCTTAGGTGACGCTGACATCGATCATATGGATCAAATCAATTAGGCAGGAACCATAAAAACAACCATCGTTAGAGATGCCATGACAACCTAGCCAACGGACGATAACTAATGTGCCACCATGCACACTGGTCATACCCACACCAATCCACACGAAGAACATACTCAGCACCATGACGTAGAGAACCGCTATACTCACTTATGCATCATTGTTATTTTTCACATCTACAACACTGCAGAAATGCAAGACGCAAGAAGCGCTCATGTACATGCTTGCAAACGCTTCCTTGCTACTAAAACCATGGTGACGTAAGACACCTATGTATAAGGACCCATGTCGCCCTGCGCGACCCCTGTGTCGTGAACCATTCGCCGCCATCCACAAACGAGGCCAGAGTAGGCCTCAGCACCAGAGTAGGCCGCAAAACCAGAGCCACAGGCCCAGAGCAGCTCAGACGGAGCTGCAAGGTGCTGATCGTGCAGAACGAACCCCGACGAGGGCCTCACAGCCAAGACCACGAAGTTGCAATTTACAAGCCGCGCCCCCTGAGCAAAGGTTACCCTGCCACGGCCAGCCGCCCCTCCGAGTCGAAATACAAATCAAATGCTCATAATTCTGCTCCAGCCACGGTCTCACAACACGTGACCAGGCCGACCTGATGCGATGCCAAGTCCCAAGGACCAGGGAAACTCTGGGGTCTCACATTTGGGACGCAGACTGCAACAATGAATTGACAAATTGGACACAGACGGCGGTGAGAAAGAAGCGCTCCTGCAGCAAATGGCAGACCTGCCCATTGTCCACCACTGACACATAGTCACACATTGTTTCTAACACCAGGTACACTGTGACCTGGGAACAACTACGGTCCCAGGCTTGGGGGCTTGCGGGTGAACCAATCAGGGCACGGGGGCTAACCACTGACTGCATCACAACCTAGCCAATCACTAACCTATGTAACCATTTTGGTGTAACAAATTCTAGAGACGATCCTAGCGTACCACCTGACCCCTTCTCTACCAATCACTAACCCTTCTATACATATATATACTAACCCTATCACTCGGAGAACCAACCCGAGGTGGTGTTAGGTTTCTGGGAGTAGTTTTCCAGGTGACGCACGGTGTGGCATCACGCAAGCGGAAAAAGGGCCTGCGAGCCCACTCTTGCTGAGAAGTGTTCCCGGATGACCTGTGATCCCAGAACCTATCCCTGCCATTTCATCTAATAAACAGCAGTAACGCCTTGCTCTTGCGTGTATCTCATACTCATTGGGGACTGCGGGAGGAGTTGGGGCCTCCCCAATCCCAGAGGTCCGCGGGCGGCCCTGCCGACCCCCAGGACATCACCCCGACAGGGCAGTAAGAAGGCATAGTCTTACAACATTCCCCATCAGCTCTTACTCCAATATTCTCTAATCCTGAATTTGCTTGGGCTGTGATTATCTGGCATTTCCTAAATGGAAGCAAGTAGGATGTAGTAAAATCTGCGACTTGTTTACTGGCAGGGACCTCAAAACTTTCAACCAGTGCAAGCGCGATTTCGGGTTGGGCGGTAGAGAGTGCTATCACTATCATCAGGTACGCCACTGGATACTAGCCCCCTGAGTTAGGCAGGTGGCAGTCAGGGAGCTAACTCCCTTTGAGAGATGTTACTACCAATCCAGGTAATAAGGCTTTAATATAGAACCTCTACAGAATTTTGATTGGGTCATCTCCTATTCTCCCCTTGCATTATAAATCCAGATGGCAGTTTACATTGGGGGTACGAGTCACAAAGAGTGGGAAGGACTATGGAAGGATATACCTAAATACACTGTTTTATACAACTGCGGGAAGATAAAATCCTCTTTGTCGGAACAATGCTGGAGACAATGTGGAGCGATTGGAGATTGGGGTCATGTTGGTGGCATTGTCAGGAACTGGCGGGCTATTGGGCAGAGATTGATAAGTATATGCAACAATTATTTGGTATGTCGAAACCTAATTCCTTGAAGGGAAAGCTGTTGTTGATATTTGATTCCGCTATGCATAGTAATTCAAAGCAAAAATGTACAACATTTGCGGTGCTACAGTTGGCCCTTATTGGGGATTGCTCAAAAGTGGAAGTCCAAGGATCCTCCGGCGGTAATCGAATGGTTCTATAGGATCCGGAACTTTGTAGCATTGGAATGGACGCATATGCAATTCAAGGTGAACAGAATCAATTTTCCTTAGACTGGGCAGAGGTGCTTGAATTTTTACAATCTGACTTTAATTTACAACACTGCCCCCAACGTTTGCGTATTCTTGATATCTGTTGATTTTGTTTATGTGTAATATATAACATGTAAGGGCTTCTGGGGGCGGGCATTAATTTGGGGGGAGGAAGGGGTTGGGACTTTGTTGTACAGTTTTTGAATAAGAAAATAACCAAATAAAAATAAAATAGAAAATAAAAATACAATACCTGCGAGTCATGGCTGGACTTTGTGATCTCTCTTTCTCCACTTAACCTCGCAGCCTTGAACCAAAGCTGTGCCCATGCTAGTATGCTTTCCATGCCTCATGTAATCCTCCTTTCAAGCATTTCTGTGCCTCTGGTGCAAGTTCGATTCTCTGCGAGTGCATTATTTTTAACATCCCTGCACCCCTTTCTGTACTGCATTCTGCATTTCTGGTTTTAATTCAAATCCTGGTATGTTTTTTTAACATCTCTGCGCCCCTTTTTGCACTGCACTCTGTTTCGGGTGCAATTCGAATACTGGTGTGTTTTTCAACATCTCTGCACCTATCTGCGGTACTAAAGCATTGCCAGCGCAACTGTTTTCCTGCTTCCCTTGGCTACTAGGCCACCTGGTGAGATTGTGCTCTTACTGTGCAGCCCCTCCTCTTTCTTCCTCCTATCCTACGCTGCCCCTATGGCACTCACCATCTCCACTATCTTTTCTAATAGCTATACTATCACCTATCCGACCTCTCTCACCAAGTCTGGAAGAAAAAAGCTTAAAAAAATACATCCCGACCACTAACCCTCTCCTACCTATCGCAGACACATACGTCAGTGAAACTTCCAGACAGATCTTCACTGATATTCTCTTTTCTGTCCCCTCTCCAGATCTATGGACTCATCCCTCCTCTCTCTCCTCTCACATCTTCACCCATCAATGGTGGCAGTAGATGGAAAGTACTCTTGGCGGGCTTCGCATCATCCAGGTGTATCATTAATGTCTATCACACTGGCACTATCTTGGTTCAGAATCAACCCAACATCCTCCTCTTTGGCCGGCTCCTGCCGTCTTTTATCAACTTCCTTTCCACACCTGCTTCCACTCGCTCTGCTCCCCCCCTCCAAATGGTGTACCTCTCCCCCGTACCCCTCCTCGGAAATACTTCCAAGATGGAGGACTCGTGCACCTAGCCACGCTTAATGCTCGTTCTGCCATCAAACACTCTGCCGACATATGCCTCCTCCTTGAAGACCTTGACCTGGATATCCTTGCTGTTACCGAGACATGGTTTAATGCCAGCTCAGTCACTGCTTTTGACCGCCTTCTCCCTGATGGCTATACGATTATCTCCAAGCCTCACCCTAACTGTGCTGGCGGTGGGGTTGCTCTGATCTTCCCTGAATGGGGCCCTTCTTCCCTCATACCCACCCAGCCTTACTCTTCCTTCGAGAGACTGGTTTGAAAGCTGTCATCTCTCCCTCCTCCTCTCTGACCATTGCCACTATTTAAAGCCCACCAGGCTACCACCCTGTTCCTCTCTGAATGGGCCGATTTCTTGTTCTCTCTCCTCACAACCACCTCTAAACATCTTCTCCTGGGTGACTTCAACATTCACCTTGACTCCTCAATCAAGGCATCCACTCTCTTCCGTGACCTCTGCACCTCACTCTCCCTCGCCATTCCTCCTTCTGGTCCCACCCACTGGGCTGGACATTCTCGATGCCTTCATCCACACAGTTCTTTCACTAACCCCCACTGATCACCCCACTCTTCTGGTCAGACCATTATTTCCTCTCTTCTCACCTTGTTCCTCTCAGCCCTCTGACCGCACCTCCCCCAGCCCTGCCAACCTCGTTCACGGACATCCGTCCGATGAAACAAGTGTCAGCTGCTGCCTTCGCATCTGCATTCATCCCTCTCTCCCCACTACAGACTACCTCTGACTGTTCTCAGCAACCTCCATCTTCCCATCACAGATACCCTTGACATTCTTTCCCAAGTCATGAGGATCCGCCTGAAACCTGCCTCCAAGCACAACACCTGGTACGACTCCAAACTTGCACTCTTGAAACACAAGTGCAGAGCTGCGGAACAGAAGCGGCAGACCTCAAACTCACCCTCTGACAAACTGGCCCGTCATCTGCTCCAAAGGCAATATCGACTCTCCATTTGCTCTAAGAAAAGGGCCCACATCCAGGCTTGTATCTCAGGTGCATCCAACAACACAACTGAACTCTTTACAATCTGCAAGGAACTAGCCAACCGTTCCGCAGTCTCCTCCTCACCTCTTCCTTTCCAGGCCCTCTGCAACACACTGGCCAGATGCTTCAATGCAAAAATATCCTGAGCACCCTCGTGTCCCTCTCCCCCCCCCCCCCTGCTTCCTATGGCCTTCCATCCCACTTTGCCTTTCTCTCCTCCTTCTTTCCTATCGCACCTGATGAGGTCACCAAACGTTGTCCATGAAGGTCTCTGCCAAACAGGTCTTCGCCTGTTCCTCCAGAACCATTAAGGACAATATTGGTTCTCTTGCCCCTGTACTTGCGGATTTCTGCAACCACTCTCTTGCTACTGATCTTTCCCCTCTTCCATCAAGCACTCCCATGTGCGCCCGCCCCCCCCCCCCCCGGATAAAACCTTCTGCGGACCCATCTTGTTCAGCCAACTACCACCCCATAACCATCACCTCCTTCCTTGGGAAACTCTTGGACAAGCTGGTCTTCCCCCCAACTGACCCAGCACACTAAACCTTTTGGCTACCTGCACGACCATCAATCTGGTTCAGAGCATCCAGAGGCATGGATACTGCTCTTCTGAACACCCATGAGGAACTGCTCGCATCTCTTGACTCCAACTCTCCAGCTGTTCTCTTTCTACTTGATCCCTCCTAAGCATTTGATAATGTCAACCACTCCATCCTCATAATATGGCACCACGGCACCCTAGGTATCTCGGAGCAGTCACTGGAGTGGCTGACCTCCTTTCCTCAATGACCATCCGTCCCAGGTTATTCTGGGCTCTTTCTTTACCCTCCCCGCCCCCCATCTCCATCTCCACCTGCAGTGTCCCCAGGGCTCCAACCTTTCTCCCTGGGTCTTTAAAACCCATCTTGCACTGCTTGCACACCTCTATTCCACCTTCTCCCCCAACATCCAGTGTTATGCAGATGACACACAACTCTTCTTCAAACTTCCCTCTGATCCCTTCCTTACTTCCTCCATCATTCCTGACTGCCTATCTACTTCCAATTATGTCTACCTCAATGCCAGCAAGACTAAGATACTTGCTATAGGGACCCCTATCTCCCTCTTTCTTCCCCACACTCTGGCCATCTTCTATGGGCTCTCCCCCTTCTCCTTCATCTGGAGCCAGAAACCTTGGAGTCATCTTCGACTCCTCTATTTCCTTCCTCCCTCACATTCAGGACCTTGCCAAGAAGGCAGACTTTCAACTCCACCTCTTCAACAGAATTCGGTCTTCCCTCTCTTTCCTGCAGAAGCTCAATGTCTCTAGAGCTCTCATTCCCTCTAGGCTAGACTACTGCAATAGCCTTTTTCTTAATCTACCCTCTTCCTTTTTACCACCCATCCAGCTAATCCAGAATAGGGCAACAAGAATTATCCTTGGCCTCAAGCCCAGGGACCGTATCGCTCCAGCCCTAAAATCTCTCCACTGGCCTTCAGTTGCTGCAAGGATCAAATATCAATCTGCATTATCCATAAGGCTTTCTAGGGTCGGGGACCACGCTATCTACAACTGGCTCTAACTAAATACACTCCCTCCAGATCTTTACGTCCCTTCAGCACCAACTGTGTGTCAAGCGCTTCGCTAAACAGCAAGCCAGTGGCTGATCTCTTTCATCTGTAGGCTCACTCCTATGGAACAGCCTACCCCTTCCTCTTGAGCCAGATCACGTCAAATTCTGGGATCTCCTCAAGACCTTCTGTTCCTCCTCCTTCCTCTGCTCAACCTCACAATTGCTGAGATTGGTGACCAGGGCCCTTATGTGTCCTCCTGGGTCCTGGCCTCCGACACCCAAACGTTTTCAGCCTCTGCCAGCTCCCAGCACTTGCCTTGGCACTCACTGGCCTATGCCACCATAGGCCTGCACTTATTTATTGGCAGCTGACCACGCCCACCAAGTCACTTAACAGCTGCCTACTTCCTAGCACTTCCCTCTTTGGTAAACCTAGCACTTACTCAAACTCCCTCATCCCTTCTCTCTCTCTGCACTTGCACGCTCTGAATGTTCACAAGGCCTAGTAGGTCCGCCTCTATCTTTCATTGTCATATTTGCATTCTTTCCCATGTCGCCTCCCGGTTGCCCTGTGGGCGCTTTGAAACACAATTGACTTGATGTATAAGCGCCTTACAAATGCACAATAAATAAAGCTTCACATCCCACATATTGTTACACCCACTTGCCTCATACGTTAACCTCTATGATGTGTGCAGGGCTCTGCCGCTTCCCAGGTAGATTTGCACTACATAAAATCCAAAACTACAAATGCATAACAATTGATGAAACATACATACCTGGGGTGGCTTTCAGAACGCTGGATTCTGCATTTCTTCTCACCAGTGAGTCTGTGAAGACGGCTCCATCTACAGGAAGTGCATCTGATCCCAGGGAGGGCAAAGCATCAAGTGAACAATTACCAGTAGGGCACAGTGCTGTGGAATTGTGCTCCTGACCTGCAACTGGACCATCAGGAGACACTGGTTTTAGCTGGTCGTCTTTATCTACATCATGCCCAACTGGTACCACTGGTTCTAGCTTGTAGTACTGACCAGGGCCCTGCTCATCGGCGTGCAATGGTTCTAGTTTGCAGCTCAGTTCTTGACTCGGTTCATCAAAAAACATGCTCTGACGCACTTGCGTCTCTTCTTGTTCCTGGTCATTAGGACAGAGTGGTTCCAGCTTGAGGCTCAAACTGGGGTTCTGTTCATCAGGGAACATTTCTTTAGTGCACTGTTTTTGGTGCTGGTCATCTCCATCGGGGAAGACTGGCTGCATGCACTGGTCCCGTTGTTGGCTATGCTCATTAGTGCACACTGTTTGTACACACAGAATGTGTTGGTCCTGGCCAGTGGTCATCCCTGATTGTACACACTGGTCCTGTTGCTGTCCTGGTACAGGAGGAAACCCTGGTTGAGGACACCAGTGCAGGTCCTCTGGAAACGTGCTCACATTACGGTCTCTGGTCGTCACTGGACTCTGAACCTCCACTGATGCTACATTATCCTTCAAGTGCTCCTCAGCCCTTATTAGCCAGATTTTTTTCATGAGCTCTGTAACCGTAACGGGCATGCCCTCCATGGTATTCTGCAAGTGATCTATTTTTCCTTCAAGGCGCTGTAGTGTGGCCAAGAGGGCCATGTTGGGGACTTCAGATACAGCAGGCACAGATTTATGGATCCTCCAAGCACCTGCGTTCCTGCTGGATGTCGCCAGAATATTGCCTTTAGTTGCTATCAACGTGATTGCTTCATGCGTTTGATAATTTTTGGGGTCAGGGTATAGACAACGAGAGCTGGTCCGGCTTGCAGAGGCTCCAGGCTGCGAGATGTGGTCCAGCTTGCAGAGGCTCCAGGCTGCGAGATGTGGTCCGGCTTGCAGAGGCTCCAGGCTGCAGGAGCTGGTCCGGCTTGCAGAGGCTCCAGGCTGCAGGAGCTGGTCCGGCTTGCAGAGGCTCCAGGCTGCAGGAGCTGGTCCGGCTTGCAGAGGCTCCAGGCTGCAGGAGCTGGTCCGGCTTGCAGAGGCTCCAGGCTGCAGGAGCTGGTCCGGCTTGCAGAGGCTCCAGGCTGCAGGAGCTGGTCCAGCTTGCAGAGGCTCCAGGCTGCAGGAGCTGGTCCGGCTTGCAGAGGCTCCAGGCTGCGAGAAATGGTCTGGTTTGCAGAGGCTCTAGGCTGCAGGAGCTGGTCTGGCTTGCAGAGGCTCCAGGCTGCGAGAAATGGTTTGGCTTGCAGAGGCTCCAGGCTGCGAGAAATGGTCTGGCTTACAGAGGCTCCAGGCTGCGAGAAATGGTCTGGCTTACAGAGGCTCCAGGCTGCGAGAAATGGTCTGGCTTACAGAAGCTCCAGGCTGCGAGAGCTGGTCTGGCTTGCAGAGGCTCCAGGCTGCGAGAGCTGGTCTGGCTTGCAGAGGCTCCAGGCTGCAAAAGCTGGTCTGGCTTGCAGAGGCTCCAGGCTGCGAGAGCTGGTCCTACTTGTAGAGGTTCCAGGCTGCGAGAGCTGGTCAGGGCTCCAGGGGATCCAGGTTGGTAGAGGTGCTTTTGTTTCCAGACGATCTGGACTAGGAAAGGGGATTTGGCTTGGATCTTGTAGCAGTGTAGTTAAAACTGTTCTGCCTGGCGGTGTTGCTTTTCCAGGCCCAGGTAAGTACTACACTTATAGGTTTTCTTTTCCCTTTAATTGTCCAAGTTCCAGGTGTCTAAAAAGAGGAGGAATTGAAAAGAAGTTTGTAACTAAACTGCCAGAGTAAATCGGTCCAAACGCTATGGTATGTCCCCTTCCCATGAACCCTCTTTTCTAGTTGTATCCATCCAATAAATAACCATTAGTTGCCTGAAATAATCCATGAACTGTGACAAATCCAGGGAATATGTCCCTCCTCCCCAAGACTAGGGAGGTGAGCCTACTATGCAATACCCTCCTAGGCGGACAGTGCCAGTTGGATAACCATTGAGGGTGACCCCACCCAATGGAAACAAGGAATGTCAAGTAGGGATTGCCTTTCCCCTTCCCAGTGCAAGGTCCCAAACACCTACGGGCTATACGGTCGATAAAACATAGGACACACCAACATCCTATTCCGCCAACGCCAAGACACAGAAGAGGAGCCGCAGAAGAGCAGACCGTGTGAACCAGAGAAAATGCACAGACACAGATCCACAAGCGCCAGAGCGACCTACTGCGGAGCAGCACTATTGTAAAACATTTAAGAGGCGGCACCCAAGGAGCAGTTGGAGGGCATTGAAGCCACAACCGAACCCACACTGTGCTGAAGGTACGAATGCCCCAGGAGGGGCTGAGAAAAGCAACAGACCGCACTGGCCTGAGAAGACCCAAAAACCATATAAGTAATTTATAACGCGCCTGTACACAAGTGTTTTGCGGGGTGTGACAAGACAAGGAAGGGAACACAGCAGGAGGACAAAACAACAATCTTACTAGGCCTTGTGTCAATCAGATCGCGCAAGTGCAGGGGGAGAAGATGTGCACATTAGGGGGCAGGGGAGGGGAGAGGAGAGTACAAAGGAACTCATAAGTGCTGCCAGGAAGGTGGCTCAAAGTGCAAAGAGTCACAGGGCTGTAGGGTTGCACATACAGTCCCTACATGGTTGGGAGGCCCAGAGGCAGTGCAAGGGCAACTGGTTGCGCAGGAGCCTGGTCCCGTAGGTTCAGTGGGTGGCCAGGTAACCAGTATACGTAGCAGACAGAGACATCAGCAAGGGAGAGGGGGAGAGAAAGCGGAAGCAAAAAAGGAAGGTCTTGAGTTGCTTCCGGAACCTTTGGTGGTTCTGCTCAGGTTTGAAAGAGGCAGGGGGGCTGTTCCAGAGGGAGGCCTCAGCCGAGGAAAGATATCTACCCCCCACTCTCTGCCTGGAGAAACATCCAGAGTTTGAGGAGGCTGTGCAAAGGGCTCGAGAAGGAAGGTGTTTTGGAAGAGAGAGTTGGATGTAGTGCTGGCTCCGGCCCTAGAAAGCCTTGTGGACAATGCAAAAGGTCTTGAATGTAATCCTTGCAACCACTGGGAGACAGTGGAGAGATTTCAAGGCTGGAGACAATCCCTGGGCTTGAGGCTAAGGACAAGTCTTGCAGTCATATTCTGGATTAGTTGTAAAGGCCAAAGAGTAGAGGCAGGCAGATTTAGAAAGAGGCTGTTGCAGTAGACCAGCCTAGAGATGACCAGGGCTCTGGAGACAGTGTGCTTCTGGGGGAAAGTACCTCTGAGGAGGTGCAGCTGATAGTGTGACTTTCTAGAGACGTTAGAGATCACAGGAGAGAAGGAGAGGGTGGATTCGAAGAGGATACCAAGGTTCTTAGTCTCACAGGAAGGTGCAGGTTGAGGGACCAGGGTAGGCAGCCTGAAAGAGACGGAAGGTGGGAGCAGGTGTCCCAATCGGGATCTTTGTCTTACTGGCAATGTGGCCGAGATTGTTGGAGGTACACCATTCCTGAATTGTGGACAGACGGTCAGGTATGAGAGAAAGAGCAGAAAAGACTGAGGGGAGCTTGAAGGAGAGCCGTCTGTCATTCGCATTACACAGAAAGTTAGAAAGTAGAGATGCACTGGGTCAGAGGAGCCAGGTAGTGCTTAAAGAGCCAGGGAGAGAGGTTAGACCCCTGGGGAACAGCACAAGTATAGAGAGAGATAGAAGAGAGAAAAGACCCAAGTTAGACTGGGGGGCGGGGGGTAAATCTGTGAGAGAGGCGGTCAACCAGGCTAGAGCCTGACCAGAGATAGCCAGGTGGCAGGGTGGCGTGGTTGACCATGTCGAAAGCAGAGGAAAGATCAAGGAGAATGAGGACAGAAGGAAGGTTAGAGTCAAGATTAGAGAGCAAGTCTTCACAGAGCTGCAGGAGAGCTGTTTCTGTGCTTCTGGCTGCTCTGAAGCCAGGCTGGTGGTCATGGAGACAACCAACAGATTCACTATGTAGATTAAGCTGGGACATGGCCAGCTTTTCCAGGAGTTGGCCCAGGAACGAAACAGATTTCGCCATTTTATTGTTGTGGCGTGCCCATTCTCTTGTTGGATTGAGGCAGGACCCTGTGTCCATACCGATGGCAAATCAGCAGCTAAATTTCTAGTGCCTGAGGTTTTCCCTCACTGGGTTGCTTCATAGGTGTTCAGGTCAGACAATGGGCCAAATTTGTTTAACTTCCCTATTGGGCATAAAAACGAATTATGCTGCCTGTACTACCCTCAGGCCAACAGGAGCACCACAACAGCTTGCTTAAAGAATATTTTACGAAGAGATGCGAAATCGCAAGAGTGAGCTGCACTGACTGCCGCTGGCTTTTTTTTTTTGCTCTGTGTAACCAGCCTAGGTCTGGCCACCACCTTGCACGAGATCGTTACAGGCAGGAGATTGCAAGCACTGCTCACTCTTGCACATACGATCTCAGATGCTCACAGCTCTGAGGTTCTGGGGGAGGAATTTCAGGGATATCTTAAAGAACTTACCAATTCCTTAAAGTTTATATCAAGACAGGTTACACCCCGCAAAAGCCGGCTGGATCATCTCCAGGCACCCCCACACCACAAGAGGAGGAGTACCTACTGCAGCAGCTGCCACTGTATCTGGGGGCTAAAATCTACATAAAGAACTTTACAAGACAAAGGAGCGAGCCCCGCATGGTAGGACATTTTCACAGTCACCTGTGCAATCCTGATGCCAGTGAAAGTGGAGGGCCGGCTGTTATGGGAATCATATCACGGACATCCGCAGGGACAAAGGCAAAAGGGGGAGGGGGAAGAGGAAGTATACTCCAATTGACTGTTACATTGCTAACATCATTTAATCTTTTCAGGAGGCCAGACTATTTTTGGATGAATGAGGAAATGTAGGGATTATGTATTATGTTTCCTTGCTCGTCCTTTCCTTTTATTCAGAATAAGAGTGGAGTTTGTTAGCACTTCCCATCGTTGATGTCGTTGTAGCAAAGGCGGTTATATCATTGATCACAAGTCATAGGGAGATGATAACATCAGAGTTATATTTGGGCAGCACTAGAGGATAGCATCACACCGACAATGTGTGGTATAACCACATGCGGGCCGTGGGAAGAGAGGGCAAATGACACGTCTAACGTCTACTCCCTTAGACCCCATGTGACTGGCGCACCCACACTCTTTATCCCCCCAGGAAGTGGATGGAAGAGGGAGATGGTTATTATGATAACTATATCAAACTCAATAGGATGGCAGAAAAGGAAGATACAAAAAGATGTAGTAGTACGATTTGAAACAAAGGGGGTGAGAAGGAAACTATAATTTACAACACAACACACACTCTCCTGTCAGAATGAAACAGGTCCTGCCTTGCCCTGGTGTAGAACGAGGCCACGGCTACATAAAGAAGGTGCAGTTCTGTATAATTTGTGGGTGGAACGGTTGGTAGAATGTAGTGCGGAAGGATTAGTGTGGTCTTCCAAAGAAGTAGATGTACATATCAACCGTACATGTTTATCCTGGATTGATGACAATAAGCAACTAGTACAAATAAAGGCCTCTCACAATCTTCCTTAAGTTTCAGATCCACAGGGAACATCCACTCAGGCACCAACAAAGCCTTCCAGAGAAGAATGGAGCTACTGAGCCTGCAAGCAGGGACAGCGGTGCTTATGGAATGCTATTGGCGAATACCCAGCTCCCACCACGCTGGTGTGGTCTGTGTTCACTGGTCACCCTACATTCCCCTGCACTTGTAGTGCCACACTTGGACCTTATACCATTTTCTGAACATCCTGCTCTTCAAAATGTGCATCACAACTTGCAAAGGCACAGGCATAGTAATAATTACTGGTCACAGGAATCCACGGACAGATTAGCAGCTATACCCCTGCCTCCAAATGGCTGCAGATAACCCGCTATGAATTACTGCAGCTGGCTAGAATGGCTGGCTGGCTGGCTATAATGGCACAGAAAGAGGTTTGAACGCCATCAGGAAGAATAGAGGGTAGTTAGGTTGACCACTCTGCAGAACAGATGTGTTAGACATGATAACAGCGAAGAAGGAGTGTGTGAGAGTATCGGAAGCAGTTGCTGCACGTTCCCGATTCAAACGATGCAAAGAACAGAAGTTTCTCATGCAATAGATGCACTGAACACACTCCACACAACGGTGGAAAAGGACAAAAGAAGAGTGGTTGAAGAGGACTGGTTTGATAAAATATTTGAGGGTGCCAGCGAAGTTAACAAATATCGTAAACATGCTCATAGTGGCTCTCATTGTTCTCTGTGCATGCCAAATGGTAAGGTGGGGGTGGGAATAAGGGTAAATGCATGTTGCTGCTCACAGTGAAAAGGTCCCAGGGCGCCACGCCCCTGTCCAGAACTATACATACACAAACGGACCAATGGACAAGATAACCGCAACGTTCTGACAGGTGATCCATTTGGTTACCACAGGGACACCGTCTAGCCTTCCTCCAGACTTTGAAATTATTAAGAATATTTGGTGGATTCTCATGGCGATGGTGGGTGTTTTGTGTGCAGTTTACATGGGGTTTGTGAGATATGGATTCCGAAAGGGCAGGGAGAAAGAAAAAAGGAGGGGTTATCAGTTAATAAATGAACTGAAGGGGCAGTGTAAAGATGCAAATCCATTGTCTAAAAGGGGAGCACAGGTACCGGCTACGAGAACTACTTAAGCAAGGCCTGGGTAGTGGCGCAGTGGTCATGTGGTTTGGGGACATCATAGGGCAATTGGAATGTACATATAGTTGTGACACATAAGGGGGCGGTTAGCTTAGGGGCTGTCCAGAAAAACACGTGTAGGGGTGGTTTTAGAGGGAACTTGGGTCAGTACACTTACATTGTCAGGTAAAAGGGCAGGTAGGTGGGGCTTGGTTTTATTATGTAGGTTCAACTGTATTAAGTAGCAATCTCAGTTGCTGTGGCGAGCCAGAGGACTGCCATATTGGAGCCAGTCATTGTTGAAAGTTTAAGAGAATCATGGTTTAGCTAAAGGCCACAGTATCCGTTTAACTGGGCTGTGTAAAGAATGACACCCACTGCATATTTTTCCAGAAAAGAGCAAACTCTATAAAGAATAAGGCATTCCTAGTTTCTGATCACAGTTTTAGAGGAAATGAGAAACTTGTTCGCGTTCGGGGAGAAGGATGGAACCATTGAAGCAATGGAAGCCACATGTTGGTTGAGTCCAGAGGTTCTGCTTATTACAACAACAGAAGACATAGGTGCTCATTAGGAGTTTGCCTATATCCTGTCGAGTTTACCGGCAGGATACAGGCAAACGGACCTAGCATTCCCAGCTCCTGACATCACAGTAATAGCAGGATACTTCAGGTGGCGGCAACGGTGATCCTTCGCCATTCCATGGAATTGCTGGTAATACCTGCAATTTTTTGATGCAGGGGGCCTGATTTACTAATCTCAGTGACCAACACCGGCAAACTTGTAGTTATGCAGTGCGATAAAAGTGGTGGTAATGGAATAGCCACCACTTCCCCTGCACCGGAAAACCTATATTTATCCCGGTAGCAAGCTGCGCATGGGCATGGATTCCAGGTGTCTCAGACATATTGAGATGGGCAATTACTCACTTCCCAACATATCAGAGCTCATGCTTATTTTTATGATTGAACATTTGCATGGCACCTATTCGCAAAAAAGTGTTCCCAGGTGCCACAAGACAAAAGTGGGGACGGGGGGGGGGGAGACAGAGGAGAAATAAAACAATAACATTCCTACTAGGCCTTGTGACAATCGAATCCTGCAAGTGCAGTGTCAAGAGGGGATGGGGGGAGATCAAAAGGAGGGGAAGGGATGGGGAGAGGGAGATGGGCTGAAGGGAGGGGATCCAGGGCTGCACAAGTGCTAAAGGGTGCCCATGAGGGCAAGTGCAAGGGGGGAAAAGAAAGGGGATGAATTGTGAGGAGGGAGTGGACAAACCTCAGAAGGCTAGTCAGGAAGGGTGCTCCAGGGCAGGTGCTGGTAGGAAGGAGTGCAGGGGGACTGGTCAGGGGAAAGCCTGACCCTAGTACGACTCATAAAGGAGCACAGGCAACCAGTCGCAGTAGCAGGAGACTAGCAGGGGAGGGGGAGAGAGAAGGAAGAGGAGAAAGAAGGATGAGGATTAAAGGACGTTTTTGAGAAGCTTCCAGATCTTAAGGAGATCCGTCTCAAGTCGGAAGAGGGGCAGGAAGGTAATTCCAGAGGGGCAGGGAGGCAGTTCCAGAGGGAGGCTCCTGCTGAAGAGAGAGAGAGAGATCTACTCCCCACTCTCTGCTTGGGGAAATGTCTGATCTGCAGAGAGTTGGAGCTAGAGAACGGAAGGGCTCTAGCAGGGAGGTATTTAGGGTGAGGGAGTTGGATGCAGCACGGTCCCAGGCCCCAGAAAGCCTTGTGGATGATGAAAAGGTTCTTGAATTTGATCCGGGAGCCAGAGGATGTATTTTAGGGCTGGAGAGATGTGGTCCCTGGGGCTTGAGGCCACGGATATATCTTGCAATCCTATTCTGGATTAGTTGGAGAGGCTGTAATCAAGCCTTGAAAGAACCAGAGCTCTGGAGACATGGAGTTTCTAGGGGAAGGTTAGGAAAATGAGAATGTCTCAGAGGAGGTGAAGCTGATAGTGGGCATTCTTGGCAAGGTCCGCAATGTGAGGAGAGAGAGAGGAATCAAAGATGACACCAAGGATTTTAGTTCCTCCACCTACCGGGGAAGGCCGTAATATTTTCCAAGTTAGACATGCAGAACGTACATCACCAAATACCACTTCACAAGGGTTCCAGGAATCTCACAGCATTTATAATGTCACTATAAGTATCCCTGCAGATAAGGGGTGTATCAGCCATTTTTACTCGATAAGAATAGGCAAATACTCCCCAAAAATAAAGAAGGGGGGTAAAAATACTCCCAACCAAAAATAGAAAACAAACACAAAGATCCTTTTGCCTATGCTTTCACCCAGCGCCATGGATATGTTTGAACCAGTAATGCACATAGTACCATAGGAAGACACTTCTATTATTACTGGCTGACTGGAAGAAGTGACCATGTATTTCTTTTAATCTGTATGAATAACTATGTGCAAAGGAATAATTATTACAAAAAAATTTCCAGTTCACACATTTTTACTTGCTTATAAAATACTCCCATTGGGACTTGGACTTACATTTGTACTCATTTTACTCCCAAGTTTAAAAAATAAGGAGTAAAATACTCCCACTTGGAAATCGTATCTGGAGCACTGACTAGAAGTAGATCAATTAAACAGACTGCCATTTGGTCTCCAATCAGCAGCCTCGAATTTACGCAGACGATGGACCATTTGATGAAAGGATTAAACAATGTCATTAACTTTCAAGATAATGTACTAGTAGGTTTATAGTGATAGCACTGAAAAAAAAGTGTTGACAGACAAAGGTTTCGAAAAACAAAAGCAACGAAAGAAAAAGTTTCAACATCAAATAGAAATCATGTAAAAAGTCATTCCGTCGAAACAAAAGCTTCGAACATCAAAACCAGATAGTCCTAGCAAAACCGATCAAGTAAAGGTTAAACCACTAGAAACTAATGACGAGTAAAAAAACCTTATGTAGACACCAACACACAGCTGACAGTTGAAAACAAACTGCCAGTGTGTGAGAGAACCGGAGAAAGAAAACACCTGCTAACACGAACATCGTATTGCGCGGCAGAAAACATACAGGTAAAAAGAATGAATAATGATAACGAAATGACTAAATATGACCTATAAGAAAGACACGAAAACAAAATTAACCAGTAATTTCGATATTGCGGATACGTGATGAGTGCCACGATCGAGTATGTAAAATCTCAAATGGGAGGAAGCCAGTTAGTATATGGAGGTTACACGTAAAACGTATTGGAAGTGTACAGAGTACCACAAATCAAAGTGTACGGCAAGAGGAATTACTGAAGGGGAAAAGATAAGAAGCACTGGAGAGCACAATCATATGCCAGATAATACTGCTATACAGATTACAAAAAAGACTATAAATGAAATAAAGAAAAATGCTGAGACACATCAAAATGAGGCAAGTGGATCGATAGTAAGCCAAACATGTGAAAAAATCCTGCTACATGTAGCGGCTCAGATGCCAAATACGAAACTGCTGCAACGTAGCATTAATAGAAAAAACACCTAAATGAAAACCTACCAATGGCACCACATACATACGCTGAAATAGATATACCGGAAATATTTTTAAAAAACTGAAAAAAGGGAAAAGTGGGCCTCATTACGACCCAGGGGGTAAGGGGTTTACGGCAGCGTAAACAGCGCCGACCCTTACCGCCTGAGTACGAGGTCCCTTAGCGCCATGGCGGACTTAACACCTGCTTTTAGCAGGTGTTAAAATCCATGGCGCTAAGGGACCATGGAGTTAATTACGCCACCGTAATTTACGGTGGCGTAATTAACGCCTTCCCCACTCCCATTATGCCCTATGGGGCAAAAATGGGAATGGGGAAGGGTAAATGGGGATTGGGGACTTACCGCCCCGCCAAGGACGGAATGGGGCGGTAAGTCCGCCAACCACCATGGCGTAAACATAGTTTACGCCATGGTGGTAAAGTCACGGCCCAGGCGGTAACTTACCGCCTGGGTCGTAATGAGGCCCAGTTTCTCTTTGCCACAATAGAAATAAAACAAGAAAAATGACTAATGTTTACAACTGACAATGTATTACATCTTGGAAATTCAACAGTATGGCATGGCGATGCAACCTTTAAATCATGTCCTGAACCATTTCTTCAGTTTTATAGTATACACGGCAGCATAAACGAGACAGTAATACCGCTGGTATATGTATTAATGCCGAATAAAACCAAGGAATTTTACAGATGTCCATTTGGAAAGGTAAAAGAGGCTATTCCAGAAAAAACACTTAATA
Organism: Ambystoma mexicanum; assembly: GCF_040938575.1. NCBI lineage: Eukaryota > Metazoa > Chordata > Amphibia > Caudata > Ambystomatidae > Ambystoma > Ambystoma mexicanum. The sequence goes on from NC_090921.1 coordinate 40,036,295, forward strand.
GTGATAATGGACTTCGAGCAAGTACAAATGACATTGTTTAAAACAGTATACCCAGACACAAATATCCAAGGATGTTTTTTTCATTTTGGCTAGGCCATTTCGAGAAAAATACAAAAACTGGGACTGCAATCAAAATACATAGAGAACAGCGAATTTCAGCACAACATTAAACAAATATTTGCATTAGCATTTGTTAAGAGGACCAAGTAATTACGTATTACGAAACACTAATTGACACAGAATACTTTAAAATAAATGAAGAACAATTTGCAGATTTACTAGACTACGTAGAAAGCACCTGGATAGGGCAACTAACACGAAATGGGACAAGGAGAAAAGCAAAATATGCAATTTCGGTATGAACTGCTACCAAGCAGTCAAAGAAAACAGAGCAAGAACCAACAGCATTCAAGAAGGATGGCACAGCAAAATAAAAAAACATTTTAACGTAAATAACCCAAATCTGTGGCATTTTATAAAGCACCTAAAAATTGAACAATCAGCACAAGAAATTAAAATAGATCAAACAATTTCAATGGAAAATACACATAAAAAATACAGAGATTATGAAAAACGCATAGTGAGTATCGTGAACAAGTTTGAAACAATGGATGCTATGAATTATTTACAAGCACTATCATATAACCTAAAATGTTGAAAAAAATAAGTAAAAACACTGTGTATCAGCGTAATCGAAATCGCCATAAAAATCCAATTTCACCAAAATTCCCCAATCCAAGCAATCCAGTGTACAGAATCCACATGAAAAAAATCACCATAAAAGTCTGAATTGTCCTTGTCCATAGTGATCCAATCAAGGAAATCAGGAATCCAGAAACCAACCATTAAAAAACGAAATCCACCCAGTAGTAGAAAAAATATCCAATCCACGATGCAAAATAGAGTTAAAAGAAAAAAATTCACTCCAAGTAGAAGAAAAAAACAGGATCCAAAATAAAATGGAGAGAAGCGACCGACGCGAAGAAGGAACTCGCAAAATGGTGTCAACGCACGTATTACGTAAACGTCACATGTTGCACATTGGACTGCAAAAATATACAAAACAGAAAACAGAGAACATTACAATAAATGATCCAATAGCGCCATCTACTGGTCAAATAGTATAAAAGTTCAAAGTTAAGAAAAGTTATTTAATACAGTATTTATATATACACTGATAAATTAAATCAAATGAAATGTTAATAAATTGTGATTAGATTTAACATTATTAGATTGCTATATTTGAAAAAATACATTGTTATAATAAAAAAACATTAACTTTTAACTACAAGCCTCCATGAAATTTAGCATAATTTAGAAATAACCGTCGAAAAGAATTCACATAAATGACTATTCGAAAAAAATGGCCATTAGGAAAAATGTCTTCTCAAATATTGCATTCGAAACTGGCTTTCGAAAAAATGATGGGACTCTGTACTAGTATATGGGAAAGACTGAACAGAGCATAAAATAATAACACTTAACACAATGATGGAGGATATGAAAGACTGGGTTAAGACTGCGCCAAGCAAAATGTTGTTTCAGAGCATCACCAGTGCATACACGGTAACCAAAAGAGGCATCGAACCAAAAAATAATCTAGTTCAGGAAATAGAGCAAGCACCTGCCCCAGAAGATAAAGAACAGATGAAGTTGTAAAAATGGATTTGCATCTTATGTGTAAAAATCGTTTTTGACTGAATAGCCTGTCTTTACTTATGTGTCCATGTTACTCTGGCAACACATATAGCAATGCACCACACCCATGTAGTGGTGCTGCATAAAAAATGCTACCTGTGCAGTAGTGCTGTATTCTGTGCTGTAACACGCCAAATATCCTTACATAGAAATTTTCTATGGAGATACCCGAACACTACTCAACATTTCACCGAATACTACTTAACGTTTATAGAAAACTTCTCAACAAAGACTGAAACAATGAGACAGTTGTTGAAGAAAGGGGTTGTCTTCCATTGGTCCAGGACCGGTCATGAGTCCAAACAAATTAGCATGACATAGCTAATGCACTGTGCATCAGATGTTCCATAATTTGATGGCTACCTACATCACTGTGGATGCCGGCACGTACAAGATTGGAGCTATACTGACAAAGAAGCGAAGTCAGCAGGAGTAGGTTCTTGTCTACACTTCAAAATTGCTGAAAGCAGCTACTGTGTGAGAGAGAAAGGAATGCGAGTAAGTGATTAGACAACAAAGAACTTTTATGCGGGGAAGAAGGTTTCACTTCTTAACAGATCACAAACAACTTGTAAATATACTTTAACCAAAGGGAATACATCTTTTTTCCAAAACAGTCATGCTCACACTTCAATTCAGGTTGATGGCAATGAGAAGTGATGTATTAATTGGCTTGCAAGACCTGGAACACAGCACCATGCCCACAATGGAGCCTATCAAACTAACATGGCCGCCTTACAGACCCCCTTACCATTACAGACCTCCAGTCACTGACCTCGGAATACCTAGGCTGTCAGGCACATGTTTCCCGCCTCCAGCCAAACAGTGAGCATATTCATCTGTGGCACAAGTCCTTCTTCAATCTCCATGCATGGAAGTGACGTTTACGGAAATGTGCTTTCGGTGGAGCGTAACCTGATGGACGGCGGAGACTACCTCCTGGGGAAGTGCTTTCGGTTATGCCTCATCAGAGGAGGGGTGTAGGTCATCCACCTCTGTGATGACTTCACTTTTATTAAAACAGTCCAGCTTAGACCAGTTTGTTTCACTGTGTTCAGGCTTGTAGTTTTGCTCCAGTAACACCGAGAGGGGAGGAAGCCTCCAGTCCTTAGTTTCTGCGCATGCATCCTTTAACAAGTGTTGGAGCTAGCCAAAAGCAGGAAAACCTAATAAAAGTCTGTTGAAAGGAAACAGATTCCAAGGGTGTGAAAGGGCACAATATCATAGGGGCAGGACCAACTGTTGCTGCAGTTCACATGGGATAAACGCTGATCACTCCTGCAATTGAACCCCCCCTTCACTCATTGTTCTGGTCGGTCTGAGAGAGGTTTTTCTGCTGATTCTGTCGGTGAGGTATGGTGGTGCACTATTATTGAGGCACTTGTATGTGAGGGAGGCAATTTTAAGTTGGATTTTATCAAAAGTAGATAACCATTTGAATTTTCTTCTAGTGGAAGAAATATGTTCATTTCTGTTGATCTTAAGCGCTGCTCTCAAGGCATTGTTCTGGAGTACCTGTATTTTTTGGATAATCTGTTCGCACCAATGTAGAGCGCGTTACAGTAATCCAATTTAGACAGTATGAGGGCTCTAGCAAGGATAAGGCAACTGTCAGTGGAGAGGAATTGTTTACTAGCTCGGATTAGTTTGCACGTGTATGCGGTAGCTGAGGCTAGGGAGTTGACTTGTTTAGTGAAGTTCAGGGTATCGTCTAGATAGAAGCCTAGGGTCTTCACTTCTTTAGCTACTTTTAGGTCACTTCCATCAATGGTGAAATTGGCATAATCTGGGCTTAGTTTAGATAGGTGGGTCGAGGTGCCTAGGATAATTAGCTCAGTTTTGTCATCGTTCAGACATAGTCCATGGGTGGCCATCCATGCCTGAAAGATGCCATAAATTCTATTCACCAGAGCCAAATCCACAACGTAATCTCCAGTAAGAGGTAGGAGGATTTGGGCATCGTCTGCGTAGTTCGTGTAGGTGATACCCAAGTGGTCCATTTCGTCAAAAAGGGGCTTAGTACATTGTAGAGAGTCGGTGACACACAGGATCCCTGGGGTACACCGCAGGTTAAAGGGATATGGTCTGCTGAGGTCGATGGCGAGAAGACTCTCATGGTCCTGTTGCTCAAGAATGACTCAATCCATGTTATAGCCTCCTTAGAGGGGGCGTGGCCAGCACGCATGCTGTAAAGACAGGTTCCCGTGGAGCTCCGTCCGAGATCCTGCTGAAAAGACCTATTAATGCTTAAATAGCCCTGCTACACTCGATCTAACTGCATAATCCAGCAGGGGAACCAACCCCCCATCACTCGACCAGACTCCTGATCCAAGTCGCAAAGGAGAACTCGAAAAACGCGGAGCCTAAAGTCGAGCCCCAGGGGAAAGCAAGATGGCGCCGCCCGCCGCGAGACGAGACTGACGCGGCAGCCGACTCGAGGCCCCGTGGAGCCCACAGCAGCAACCGACAGACTGGACCAGCTGATCCGCGGCCCATCTCGGCGCCAAAGGCCGAAAGAGCTGAACGCTGCGAGCCGCGGACCCTAAAAGGCGAAAGCGGACACGACTATCCGGGGCTCGCCACGCGGGGAGACCTTCGGCCCCGCAAGCAGCGCCTGCGTATTATTGCACACCGCTGGGGGCGCCGGGCCTGCAACCCGAAGTATCGCCCGAGCCCCAACCCAGGAGCACGTAGCGGAGGCCGAGAGTGAGCACTGAGCCACCCGGATACACCCCCCGGCGAAAGCGACGGTGTGCAGACCTTCTGATTTGGGCCCACGGTGAGACACTGGGCCGCGCCGCAATCCGCAGAATCTGAAGACCATCAACGGAACGGTACCTGCGGAGCTGACACGATTCAACGTGACCACATCTGAGGGACACACAGCGAGAGGGGAGAGACCCCCTAACACACGGAAGGCCACCCAGCCGAGGCAGGACAACACAAGGGGCCCGCACCGCGAACATTGGGGGTGCTAGCCACAGGCGGGCCGCGGAGCATCGATCAAAGACCCCAACAAGTAACACCGGGACCGTGGCATTAACCGCAGGAGATATCCCAGCACCACATAACCTGTGAGTCGAGAGCAGGAACAGGAGGGACCCAAGGGGATGTCACCCCCCAAGAGCAAACCGAAACTGGCCACAATGGACTCATTTACGACGGCTAGACCCCAGAGACAACCCCAACAGGACCAGGAACCTGCGAGGGAACCCCCACAGAAGGAAGAAGACCTCAAACACGCACAGGTACTCCAGGCAATATCAGCCCTTCGCACATCGGTGGAGGGGAAGATAGAAGAGGTGAAATCGGACATACAGCTCATGCGTCAAGATGCACGGAATCTCACGGAAAGGGTCACGACGGCGGAAAGCACACTAAAAGACACGGTGGAGGACACCCAAGAACTGCAGTCGAAAGTACTGGAGCTTGAGCAGAGGGTGGTGAGGCTGGAGGCACGGTCAGAGGAAGCAGAGGGCCGAGCCCGCCGAAATAATGTTCGCATATTAGGGGTTCCCGAAGACATGGAAGGCCCGGACCCGACCGACTTCGTCGAGACGCTACTACTGCAGGAGATAGGCCCAGGGAAGCTCTCCCAAGGGTTCTCAGTGGAAAGAGCCCACAGATCACTCCAAAAGCGCCCACCGCCAGGCTCGCACCCACGACCAATCATAGCCAAAATCCTGAATTTTCGAGACCGTGAAACCATACTACGATACTCAAGAGAAGGAGGAGAAATCAAACGAAACGGCTCAACGATAGTCATTTATCCAGACTACACGCCCACTGTGCAACGAGCAAGGAACTCTTTTATCCCAATAAAGGCGCAATTACGAAAACACAATTTAAAGTATATGCTGCTCTATCCGTCACGCCTCAAGGTCCTCTACAAAGGAAGAGCAACATTCCTGGAGACACCTGCTGCAGCAAGCCTATGGCTGGAACATAACAACCTGGCCGACGGCAAGGAAGATCCAGCGAAATCGGACATGGGATAGCATCACACCCACCAACGCAACAAACAAGGGGAGACCCCCCCGCACAGAGCCAACAAAGCAGTCACTGAGACCCCAGAGACATATCATTAAGCAGATCGCTATACCGGACGGAAACTCGAGGGACCACACGAACACTGAAAAACGACCCACCCCTACGGAAACTGTGTGGGTAACCCACCTACACACACCCTGATCCGGAAGGCCAGGAACGGCCTGGAAGGCTCGGGACCCCCCGAGCGTTGCAAGTTGGAAGCAACTGCTGGGGACAGTTTAAAGTTACATGGTTTGCTGTTCCCATTCAGAAGAATGGAAGTTACTATTGTTGGTAAGTCTCCGAGATCGATCAGAAGGGGTAGAGGAGCAAGATGGAGGGAAAAGGAAAATCGCCTCTTGTCACACACAGGGGAGGGGCCACCTACGACTGCATTTAGCACACGAATACCGGGGAAAAGGGAATTGAACGGACACTATGCCCACTCCAAACCACCATGACCACAACAGCAGTTAAAATAATGACTTGGAATGTGCGAGGTTTGGGGACATACATTCGCAGAAACAGAATTAAGACTTACCTGAATAGAAAAGGGGTGAAGATAGCACTACTACAGGAAACTCACTGCACGGCAGACTCACTAACCAAACTTCAAACGCACTGGGGGGGGCAGGGTTTTGGTACTACATACTCCAAATACGCCAGGGGAGTATATACCTGGATACACCCACAGCTCCCTTTCCGCCTGAGAAAATCAGTAGTTGACCCAGAGGGTAGATTTGTTATATTATGGGGACATATAGAGCAGACAGAAATATGCATAATCAACTCTTACTTCCCCAACAGCAACATACCGGCTCACCTGGACTCACTATACCCCAAAATTGTGCAACACAGAGATAGCTTACTCCTGTGGGGAGGCGACCTCAACTGTGTATGCGACCCGACAATTGGCAGATCCATCCCCCACCCGAAAGGCCCATCGGCAGCGACAACGGCACTGACTACAATGATAGAGAGACTGGACCTAGCAGATGTGTGGCGTGAAATGCACCCAATGCAGAGAGGCTACTCATACTATTCATCCCCCCACAAAATATACACGAGAATAGACCACATCCTCATAGGTAGAGAACACCTGCCACAGATGGAAGGAGCGCAGTATTTGGGAAGAACCATATCTGATCACTCCCCACTAATGGTGACATGGAACCACAGTGGCCCCAGGCCCCCAATCCCCATGTGGAAAATGCCAACAGAAGCACTCAAAGACCCAGGCTTCAGGGAGGAGCTACAAGAATCCATAGACAACTACATAGACAAAAATGTGGGAAGTGTGGAACACAGCAGCACGATATGGGATGCCCTGAAAACAGTAATAAGGGGAGAAATTATTGCTAAGGCCGGGGGAATGAGGGGACAGCTCAGGAAAGAACTAGACCAGCTGGAAAAAGAGATAGAAAGACTAGAGGCAGCCCAGGCAGGCAACCAGAACAGGGAAACGGAACTTCGAAAACTCAGGGGAGAAAATGATTTGGCGTGGAATAGGCTGGAGAAGCTCGACCACGTGACAAAAACAAATAGGGCACACATAGAGGCGGACAGACCGGGAAGGCTGCTGGCCTGGTTATGCATAAGAGAGCACCCTAGACACTCCACCACGGCATTACAAGACGAGGAAGGGAACACACATCACACACAACAGGGCATAAACGACACCTTCAAACAATACTACACAAAACTCTACTCGCATGCAGAACAGGTCCCTCCAGAACAGATCTCAGACACACTTGAAGAGATAGGACTCCATAGGATATCACCCGAGCAGGCCCAAATGCTAGATGCTGAAATCACACTCGACGACATAACAGAATCTATCCGGTCTCTGGCAACGGGCAAAACACCCGGCACTGACGGCCTGCCCCCAGAATTCTATAAAGCATATGAACCCTCCCTCACACCCCTACTACATGAGGTATTCCAGGAAGCCTATTAAAGGGGAGAGCTGCCCGAAAACATGAGGGAAACACTGGTGGTTCCGGTCCTTAAACCGGACAAACCTGCGGACCTGTGTGATTCTTACCGCCCACTAGCAATGCTAAATTACGACGCGAAAATACTAACATCAATACTGGCAAAGAGGCTATCCAGAATCATAGAGGACATAATACACAGCGATCAATGCGGCTTCATACCGGGCAGGAACACATCAATGAACCTGCGTAGACTACAACACATTATGACCCAAACCAATGAGGACAGAAGCCCATATGCGCTGATGTCCTTAGACGCCATAAAGGCGTTCGACTCCATCTACTGGGAGTGGCTGGTGGCGGTACTTAGAGAATTTGGATTCGGGCCCGGGTTCATCAGATGGGTACAGATATTGTACACCGGACCAAGGGCTAGAGTGAAATCTGGGAAACACATATCAGAAGCATGGGACATACAGAGAGGGACCAGGCAGGGCTGCCCCCTATCCCCAATGCTATACATACTTGGGCTAGAACCTATAGCGATCTATTTTCGGAAACAGTTTTTCGATGCCGGCATAAGACTGGGGGGGGTAGATCACATCATTTCGCTCTATGCGGACGATGTCCTCATATATGTTAGAGACCCACACCTCAACGTACCAGTTATGCTGGAGGTCTTGGACAACTACTCCAAGGTGTCCGGGATCCAATTCAGCAAGTCTAAATCCTGTCTGTTCCCCCTGGCGGCCTTGCAACATGTTGAGATAGAGACACTCCCAAAGGTAGGGATAAAATGGCAAACCACCAAATTCAGATATCTAGGGATCCAGATACTGCACACCCCCACGCTGATGCACGAACATAACACGATGATGACGCTACGGGCCCTACGCAAATCCACGATCTTCTGGTCGCGGCTCCCCCTGTCAATGATGGGAAGGGCCTCCATAGTTAAGATGGTTGTCCTACCGCGCTTCCTGTATGGGTTTCAAAATATACAATGCTATATTAAAAAACCCTTCTTCAGACTGCTGGAGACACTGATAAAGGAATTCCTATGGGGAAAGCACAGACATAAAATAGCACTGTCAACATTAACCCTGCCATACACAAGGGGTGGCATTCAGCTCCCTAACTTAGAAAAATACTACCTAGCAGCACAGCTAAGCTTCACGACCAAATGGTTATCAGACGAACCGACTGAGGAAAACTCCCTACTACAGGCCATGAGCCTGCCACACCGCCTGAAAGAATTGGTTTGGATACCACCGAAACTGATGGGAGAAACACCGCACATAGTCAACTTGGGGAGGGAGATCTGGCGCAGGGCGAGGACACTCACCAATACACAGAGGGCCTACTCACCGGAGATCCCACTGCTCGCAGACTTATATACAGTAGCCACAGACCTGAAACAAATCAGATTATGGGAAAGAGAAGGGGTCTACACCTGGGGAGACCTATACGAAGAAGGCACATTCAAGGACTTCGACACGCTGCGAGATAGAGAGGGCATACAATCGGGTCAGTTTCTCTGGTACCAGAGGACCCGTGCCACTGCGCGAAGCAAATGGGAGACATGGCCCGAAGAACCGGACACAGACCCACTACTAACACTGCTATATAACCTGGGGGAGGGTAGTAGACCAATATCCCAAATATACAGGCAACTGAACGACACACCTAATCCCCGAAGCGCGGACATGAAAAGGAAATGGGAAGTGGATATAGGCAGGGAGATGACAGAGGAGGAGTGGAACCGGGCGCTCACGTTCCCCAAGGAGGTGTCGAGAAATCACAGGTTTAGGCAAATACAGATGAACAGGCTATACCGAACCTACCTAACACCGCAGCGGATAGCCAAATTTAACAAACAGACACAATCGAACTGCACTTGGTGCAACATGGAGGAAGCAGACCTAATACACATGATGTGGGAATGCACCAAAACAAAGACACTCTGGGGAAAGGTGAAACAAGCATGCGAGAAAGCAGGCATGACCAAGTATAAATGGACGCTAGAGGAGTGCTTACTGGGAACCTACCCTAGATTGGCCAAGATAAAACACTTAACCAGACTTATGGACATAACGTGCATTTTAACCAAACGGTCCATAGCCATGTCCTGGAAAAAAACAGCCGGACCACAATACAAAGCATGGCATGGAGAAATGATAAGATGGCTCCCGGCTGAGACCAAGGCCTGGGAAGAAAGCGTGGCCAGATCAACTGAAGAGTCCAGCGGAGCCTTGGAAGCATGGAAGGAACTCATTGGACATATGCTTCTCCCGTCGGATGACAAGCCCCCCTGAAACAGCGGCTAGCACGGATATGCCTGAGAGATATAAAGGATGGCTAGAGGAGAGCCACCAAGAGACACCACAGACCTCTGGGAAGCTTCCCCCTCACACCCTGTTAACAATATGAATGCTTCCCCACATCACCCCTACCCCTCAGTGAAGAGATGAGCCACACAAGAGGACACCATAAGGAGACGTTGTTATCGTTAGTTAAAGTTGAAATTAAATCAAATATATCTTGGTTTGCATGAGAATAAAGCACAATATGGAAATATGTAAAAGATTTTATTAAAAATGCCAATAAACAAATTTTTAAATAAATAGCCTCCTTAGAGAAATGAGCTGCAGAGTCTAGGTGGCTGCATAAGACTTTATGGTCAACCAAGTTGAATGCAGCCGAGATGTCTAGTAGGAGGAATAGGGCTGATGGGCCCTTATCTCTGAGCTCATCTATTTGGGTCTTAAGATCAATTAGAGCTGTCTCCGTACCATGTTGGGGACAGAATCCGGATTGGCGCAAGCCTAGTAGTAGGTTAGATTCCAGGAAGTTCTTTATTTGGATGTAGGCCACTTTATCTAGAATTTTTTAAAGAGAAATGGCACAGTCGTGATGGGTCTGAAGTTAATGGGTATGGCGGGGTCAAGGGTTTGCTTTTTGAGTAATGGTAGTACCCAAGATTCTTTCAAATTATTTGGGATAGTACCAGTTGTGAATTTTAGTTATGAAGGGCGCGAGTTCTCTTGCAGCGTCCTTACTAAGTTGTGCCGGGCATTGGTCATCCTTGCAATTGGATGGTTTTAGTCCCAGTATAACCTTCTCCACCTCAATGACAGAAACTTTAGAGAAGCTGAAGCGAGTTTCATGTTTGCAGTGCGGCAACAGAGCTATACTGTGAGAGGTTCGAGGTGCTAGAGAGGCTTTCTTATGGGTAATTTTGGTTTGTAGGTTGGAAACTTTGTTAGTTAAGGCATACTGGAGCACCACATTTTATCTTGGGTACAGTTCTCTTGTGGTACGATAGGTGTTTCCAATTCTTTTAGAATAATGAACAATTCCTTGATACTAGATTTAGATTGTGATATTTTGTTATCATATGTCTCCTGTTTAGCTAGGAGGATGTCTTTCTTATATTGGGTTGAGATGTTAGTAAGGTTTAATTTGTTTTCTGGTGAGAGTCTCCAAGCAGTTTCAAGCTTTCTTTTGAGTAGTTTTTAGATGAGGGGTGAACCAGGTGTTAAGGTGTTTTTTGGGTTTACTCTTCCTTAGTTTCGAGGTGCAATATTGTCAAGGGCCGAGTTCATGATTTCGTTATACTGTTCAACTAGGAAGTTGGGATCCAAGTTGTCTGGTAAGTAATTAAGATTGGGTAATATGTAGGGCAGTAGTTTGTCAACTGTCATATATTTTTTATTCCCCGTGAAGGTAGGTGAGGCAAGCAGGGAGGTCTGGGCTGTGGCTAGATTAGTTGCCAAAGTAAATGCTAGGAGATGGTGGTCCGTCCAGATCTGGGGAGCAATGCACGTGATGTTGACATTACAGTTGTACTCTGCGATCCAGTCGAGAGTTCGACCTTTGTCGTGCGTGGGTAGGTTTACTTTCTGAGCGAAGCCAAGTTCTGTCAGTGTTGTGGAAATGACAGTAGAGTGGGTGTCCTTGATATCATTGTAACCCAAGTTAAATATCACCTAGCACTAAGGTTTGGGAGGTGTTTTTTAAATTGTTGGATAAGGCCGTGGATATGTCTTCCGAGAAGGTTCCAATAGGGCCTGAAGGTCTATAGATAAGAAAGATATTCAATGTTTGGGAGTTGGCAGTGGGTATTTTAACCGTGAGGCACTCACAAGATTTCATAGTGGGTGTTATAACTACTCTCATATCTATGTTGGTCTGAGCTATAATTGCTATTCCTCTACCTCCAGAGATATATCTATCGGTTTGCAGGATGGTATAGTTATCGGGGAGATAGGGCAGGGCCTGCAGCATCGACAACCATGATTCTGAAATGGCCAAGAAGTCAAGGTTATCTGTTAGAATAATGTCCGCTATTTCAGTTGCATGAGCAACTAGAGACCTGGCATTTAGGAGAGCTCCTTTCAGGTTCGGTAGGTGGCTTTCTGATGTTGGTACTAGGACTGTCTTTAGTCGTCTGTCTAGGAGGGTTAGGTGTGGGTCTTTTATGACTGGCGAGGCTTGTAGTAGGCTCTGTGGCTACTTTATGAGGTAGGCACCTTTTTAGGTAGTTTAGTTGCTCAATTTTATTTGCCGGTAGTTCACAGTTTATATAGGCGAGCACGCAATCTTAGGCTTCTATCAGCAGTGCTGCATGGAGCCTGTGCGATAAAGTATTCTTGTTGCAGGCTAGTTTTGTATGCAGTTTTGTGCATCTATCATCATGGGGCAGGTATGAGTATTGTATAGGGTCTAGTGCGAGTGTTGGTGAACAGGCTATTGGTCTGTGATACTAAGAGGAAGGAGAAGGCAATGTGAAGTGTTAGCCAAACTATCTTAGGTAAGGCACTGGTTAGGAGTCTGTATGTTATGTTAGCGGTACTTGTATAGCACACCGTCACCAACGGAATTGGTCCCCAGGTGCTCTGGCGGATCTGAAACAGGAAGGGTGGGTAGGGTTAGTCGGGAGGAGGGGCGAAGGAGAGAGGGAGAAGTGGTGTGCTGTTGGAAGTTTCAGCTCGGTATACACAGAGTGCTGGGCTTTGGTGCTAGTATCGGAACGGATGAAGGCCTCGAGTGCTGTGGGTGCAGTTTTATGTGTTGTTGGTGCGGTGTGGTAAAGTGCGTGCGGATTGCTGGGAGAGAGATCGTTGTGTGGTTTTGCGTGGGTTTAAGCATACAGAAGATTGAAGGTTGGGTTAGTGGGGTCTGTATCCTGGTTTAGGTACTTATGATTCCGTTAGAGTTGTATACCTGTGGATTCGGATGTTGCTAGTTCCTCGTGGGCCGACTCAGTTTGGTGGTGTTGCGCTGATCCAACTGTATCCTATTGAGTATAGTTTGGATTGGTGGGTGCGTCTGAACCTAATCTTCAGGTGTGGGACTGGGAGATACATATCTATTCTGAGGTGATCTAGTGTGACCCTGGTCGGTTAATGCTTTGGGTGGTTCATGGTCGGGGTTGTGTTGAAGTGTTGTCCTAGTGGATCCGTCTTGGTGAGCGTGTATATTCAGACGTTCGTATCCTTCTGTCCCGAATGGTCCTTTGATTTCCGTGGGGTGAACATCCCTGGGACTGTTTAGTTGTAGTTGTGTGGTGGGGCATTGTGCTTCCTGCTTTGTATTGGTGGACCGTGTGTAGTGATGAAACATTCTGTTTCTCACCAATTGGCCCGTGGTGCAGTGCTTTCTTTCCCTATGTTTTGTTCTAAGGGCTGTAGGGGAAGGTCATAGTTAGGTCCTGGTCCTCTTGATGATTCGTTCTAGTCCTTCTGTCTTAGTTTGCTACGTTTACTGTCTTTGGTCGTATTGCGCCCGTCTCCTGTTTGGTCCTTTAGTATGCCATGGGATATTTACTTCAGCTTTTCCCATTGATTGATCAGTGCCTATCACGGTCGCTCTACTTTCATTGATGTTTTTAGTTATGTCGGTGCCCCTGTGGCCAGTCTTTCTAGTTATGACGTGAAGAGCCAGGTTTTGAGTAATTTCCTGAATAATAGGTGGTTTCTTGTGTTAAGTATCTACTTTGGAAGGTCATTCCAGGCTTTCGGGGCTTGGTGAGAGAAGGAGGATCCTCCAAGTTTTCTTTTGTTGTAGGGCTTTGGTTCCAGGCGGATGTCCATGCTTGATCTGAGCGTTCTTGTTGGTTGATGTAGGCGCAGTTTGTCTCTTAGGAACTCAGCGCCTTCGTTGTGTACTGCTCTTTGCGTAATGCACATTGTTTTGAATTTTATTCGATGTTTAATTTGGTAGTGATTTCAGTGCTGGTGAGGTGTGTTCTCTTCGGGGTAGTTTCAGAAGTAGTCTGGCTGCTGCGTTTTGAATGCGTTGTAGTTTATTTTAGCAGTCGTTCAGGCATGCCTAGGTATAGGCTATTGGCGTAGTCTATTTTGGACATGACGAGGGCGATGATGGTGGTCGTTTTGTTGGCGAACGATAAAAATGGTAAGATTCTCTTTGCCGCTCGCAGGAGGAAGAAGCATTTCTTGAGGAGAGCGTTTACTTGTGGCTCTAGCGTGAGATTATTGTCCATCAGAACCCCCAGGTTTTTTACAATCGCCGAGGGTGCTGGGGTAGTTCCGAGTTCCCTTGGCCAAGGGATGAATTGGTTTTCTCCTCCATTTTTTGTGACGATCATTATTTCATTTTTGCCTGGGTTGATTTTGAGGGAGTTGGAGTTCATCCAGAAGAATACATCGCAGAGGCAGTTTTGTAACGTTGAGTTTCTTTCCGGGTTGTCTTGTATTTTGAAGATTTGTGTATCGTCAGCGTAGTTGTAGCAGGTGAGGCCGTGGCTTTTGATGATTCTGATAAGTAGATACAGGTAGATGTTGAATAGTAGCGGCGAGAAGGATGATCCTTGTGGTACTCCACAGGTGGAATCTCTTGGGCTGGATTTGAAGGGTTTCATCCATAAAGTTTCCGTTCTGTTTGTTAGGAAAGATTTGATCCATAGTAGGGCGGTGTCAGTTATTCCAAGTGCTTCTAATCTCGTTATGAGGGTGTCATGGTCGACTGTGTCAAATGCTGCCGGTAGGTCTAGGAGTATCAAGGCAGTGCTGTTGTCCGAGTCTGCGTTGATTTTTAGATCGTCCCATATTGAGAGTAGAGCTGATTCCGTTCCTCTCAGTGGCCGGAAGCCAACTTGTGCTTGGTCTAGTAGGCCGTGCTCTTCTATAAACTCTTGGGTCGTTTTGTATATGTACGTTTCGAGCAGCTTGGCTGTATACGGGATGTTGGAGATGGGTCTGTAGGTGGAGAGGTCCTCTACGTTTCCTGCTGAATCTTTGAGTAGTGGCCTGATGTATGCAGTTTTGAAGGCTTGTGGCACTTTCCCAGTTGAGGACGTTCCTATGATATTCCATGGACGTTCCTTGTTTAAGAATTGATTTGTATATGTCTGGTGGGCATGGGTCTTCGGGGGACCCTGAGTTGTTGCTTTTATTCACCAGTTTGACGAATGTCTCCACTGATATTTCTGGAAAGCTTTGTAGTTTGTTAGGGTGTTCCTCGCGGGTGTAGGTTGGGGTTGTGGTCAGATCAGATGGTCTGCTTTGAATGGTTTGTTGGATGTTGGTGATTTTGTTTTTGAAGTGGTCTGCAAAGTCGTTGCAGAGTTTCACGGACAGAGTTGGTGTGTTGTTACATCCAGGAGGGTTTTTGATTTAGTTTATGATTTTGAAGAGCTCTTTTTGGGTGTTTGGTGCTTTGAATATTCGGTTGTCGTAGTGTTTCCTCTTTGCTTTTTGTATTTCCTTTTTGTAAGCCCGATTGTGTTGTAGGAATTTCAGTTTGTTCGCCGCGTCATTTTGTTTTCTCCAATCAAGTTCTAGTCTTCGTTTTTTTCTTTTCATGGTGCACAGTAGTGGGGTGAACCATTTTGCCATAGACCGTTTATTAGAAGAAGCAAAGGGTTTTTCTTTGGCGATGTTGTCAATAGTACTTATAATCCAGGAATGCAGCAGAGTTACCTTTTTGTCCAGGTCATTTTCTTCCATGAATGTTGTGTGTGGTTTGTTTAGCTCAAGGAGTTCAGGCAGGTTGGAGTTTTTGATGGTTCTCCAATTTCTTCATGGTTTTCGTTGTTTTGTCCGGTTGATTGTTTGTTGGCCTGGTCATTTTGATTACGAATGGGATGATGAGGTGGTCGCTCCAGGGTATTTGAATTGGGGGTGCCGTGGTGAGGAGTAGTTTGTTAGCGAAGATTGTGTCAAGTGTATGCCCTGCCGAGTGGGTTGCTCCTTTGACTAGTTGTTGTAGGTTCATTGCTGCTAGTTGGCTCGTTAGCGATTTTTGTATGGTTGTGCTTTCTCCTTCAAACCAGATGTTGAAATCGCCTAGGACTATCAGGTGATTGTTTTTAATGGCTAGGACGGTGATTGCTTCGGTGAAGGAGTCTACGAAGGTTGCATCGTAGGTTGGTGGTCTATATATTAGTACGAATTTCAAGTTTGTTTTGGATGTTACTGCTAGACGTATGATTAGGGATTTGCATTTATCGATGATTAGTGGGTCTTCCAGTTTGATATCCAGGTGTTCCTAGTGAATGATTGGCAGCCCTCCCCCTCTTTTGGTTTTTCTGTTTGATTGGACACATTTGAAGTATTCAAGTAAGCAGTTGTTGAGGGTGATCTTGTAATTGTCGTCTCGCCAGGTTTCTGTTACAAATAGGATGTCGATCCCTCCGTCACAGAGCAGATCGTATATCTCGGTGGCATGTTTCGACATTGATCTTGCATTGATGAGGTTGCAGTGGATCTTATTGGTGTGGTTTTGCTTGTTGGTTGTACCTTGTTTTTGTTTGTGGTTGTTTGGTTGCGGTGCATCATTGTTGCCATTGATTGGGGGTGGATGAGGATCAGCGATGGTTGTATCTTCATTGTAGGAGGGCGTATGAGGATCAGCGGAGGCTGAATCTTCATTGGGGCGGTGTGCTAGATAGAAAACTTGGCTGTACAGTGGTGTTGCTTCTATGTTTGTGCTGGTTTGGTGAAGGTCTGTGAAGGGTTCTTCTTCGTTGAATTGGTCAGTTAGGTTCACGTTCACGTTTGCGTTGTTGGTTATAAGATCTTCATCGTCGTTCTGTCCGGTATGGCGCGGGTGTTGGGGGTGTCCTTCTGTTCTTGTGATGTATGGGTTGATGGGGGTCGGACTGTCTTGATGTCTCTGTGTCGTTGTGGTATCCTGGTTCTGGGGTTGTTGCGAGGTATGGTGCGAGATATATAGGGAGTTTTCCCTTTGGAGTTTTGTTCTGGTCGTTTTGGTTTTTGGCGTTGTGCATCTTCTATTTGAGGTTGTTGCTTCAGTGGTAGGTAGGATTTGTGTGCCTGTTTCCAGTGTGCCTTGTCTTGTGCCCTTTCTCGGCTTCCCTTTCTTGTCCAGGGCATTTTGGTGCTCAGTGCGGAGGTGCCGGTTGAGTGGTTGCTGCTGTGTCTTTTGATGAGAGTGTTGGTATTTCTTCTTGTATTGGTAGGCTTGGGAGATTTTGTGCCATCTGTTCTTCCGGTGGGTCGGTTTGCGTGTCCTCCGAGTGCTGTCTGGTGGGGTTTTGGTGCTGGGCGTACTGTTGTCAGGGGAGTAGGTCAAAGTTCAGTGCTGTCTGTGTAGGTCTCTCTGAAAGGATAAGGGCGGCTACTCTCTGGGAGTATGTTAAGATGGTTAAGCTAAGTTTGTGCTTAGGGCTAGTTCTGATTAAGTTCTAGAGTCTCGTGTGGTAGGAGGGACCCAAAAGGAGTATTGTAATCCTTATGAAAAGAAAAGAAAAAAAAAGAAAATACGGTGCGGAGTCCCTGCTAAATTTGGGAGACCTGTATAGTGGGAGAGAGGCCTATCAATGTAAACTGAATATCACAAAATGTGGTTTGGGACCAGAGCCCCTGCTAAAATTGGGAGATCTGCACGGTGGGAGAGAGGCCCCCCAATGCAATCCGAACCTGCCAAACCTGGGCGACCTGTGTTGTGGGAGAGAGGCCCATCAATGCAATCTGAATGTCATACAATACAACTATTCAAAGCGATCTGACTGTCATACAATGCAATTTTGGAATAGAACCCCTAATAGTTTTCGGAGACCTGTACAGTGGCAGGTTGGTCCCTCAATGCAAACCGAACATCATGTAATACAACTTGGGGACAGAATCCCTGAAGGACTTGGGGGAGCTGTATACTGGGAGAGAGTCCTAACTATGCAATCTGAATGTCACACAATGCAATTTTGGGGACAGAACCCCTGCTAAATTCTGGAGAACTATACAGTGTGAGAGAAGCCCATCAATGCAGTCCGAACATTATACAATGCAATTTTGGGGACAGAACCCCTGCCAAGTTTGGGAGACCTGTGTATTGGGGGAGAGGCCTATCAGTGCAATCTGAATATGATACAATACAGTTTGGGAGCAGGCTTGAATAGTGGGTGGGTGGCCCACCAATGCAATCTGAATATCATACAGTACAATTTGGGGTAGAACCCCTGATACATTTTGGAGACTTGTATAGTGGGAGAGAGGCCCATCAGTGCAAATTGAATATGATACAATACAGTTTGGGAGCAGGCCTGTATAGTGGGTGGGAGGCCCACCAATGCAATCTGAATATCACACAAGACAATTTGGGGTAGAACCCCTGATACATTTTGGAGACTTGTATAGTGGGAGAGAGGCCCATCAATGCAATCAGAACATCATACAATACAACTTGGGGACAGAACCCCTGATCAATTTGGGGGGCCTGTATAGGGAGGCCTATTAAAGCAATCAGAATATCATACAATGCAACTCGGGGACAGAACCCCAGTCTGTATGAACAATGGAGGTACATAATGACAATAGGTTGTAAGTCTAAGTCCTAGTTGAGCCCGAAAGGCTGATAATGGGCTAATTCAGTGGTAGGTGCAATGGAGTGCAGAGTAGGCAAGCTAGTACAAGTGTACAGTTGGCAGACTTGTTTGGAATCACTATAAGGCACAGTTGGAAGGGTTAACTTTTAGTCTGGGCTAGTACAGCAAGGTACATCAACTAATATAACGCTAGGCTGGTATAATAAGGCACTTCAAGGGGTGTAGTGGCAGGCTACTACAGTAGGGTCAGCACTTCACATAAGGCTAGGCTAGTACAATGCAGCGCAGCCGATGCTGGTGCAGTGGGTTAGCAACACACTAGGGTGCAGGCTAATGCAGTGGCAACAGCAATATGAGGAGGCAAAGCTAATGCAGTGTCAACAACAATCATGAGGAGGCAAGGCTAATGCAGTGGCAACAACAATCATGAGGAGGAAAGGCTAATGCAGTGTCAACAACAATCATGAGGAGGCAAGGCTAATGCAGTGGCAACAACAATCATGAGGAGGCAAGGCTAATGCAGTGGCAACAACAATCATGAGGAGGAAAGGCTAATGCAGTGGCAACAACAACCATGAGGAGGAAAGGCTAATGCAGTGGCAACAACAACCATGAGGCGGCAAGGCTAATGCAGTGGCAACAACAACCATGAGGCGGCAAGGCTAATGCAGTGTCAACAACAATCATGAGGAGGAAAGGCTAATGCAGTGGCAACAACAATCATGAGGAGGCAAGGCTAATGCAGTGGCAACAACAATCATGAGGCGGCAAGGCTAATGCAGTGGCAACAACAATCATGAGGAGGAAAGGCTAATGCAGTGGCAACAACAATCATGAGGAGGAAAGGCTATTGCAGTGGCAGCAAACATGCGTCATGTGCCGCCCCCCGTGGACATTATGGTCCAGGGTGCGGCTTGGGGGCCGCCATTGCAGAGTTCCGCCACGTTTTCAAACGTCGCTGTAGCAGTCTAGTGTTTTTCTCTGCGAGCCGGGACGCTGATCAGCCACGCCCCCCCCCCCCCCCCCCAGCACAGTGCGTTGCAACCCACTTGGTCAGCTCCCTGACTGCTTTCTTTTGGTTGCTGTTACGCTAGTTTTCTTTCCCTTTTCCCCTCTCTCCTCTGCCGCCCTTCGGGCCGCTTCTTGCCTTCCCGTTTTCCGGGACCTCTTGTTTTCCTTTCCTCCTTTCTCTGGCTCCTTTCCGGTTCTTTCTCAGCTCTTTTATCTCTCACTGGCCGTCATTATCGGCTACCTCAAGGTTCCTTCGGAGCCTGCTTTCCACCCGGAATCCTTACGACGGACCTCCGATGTTGCTGTCCACCCGGAATCCTTACGACGGACTTCCACTGTTGCTGTTCCACCTCTGGGGTTTTTTGTGCCAGACGGCTTCTCCCCCAGTTTGTCCCTCCCGGAAGAGGGGCCGCAGGTAGTGCTATTCACAGCAGTACACTGTGGCTTCCTTTCGTGAGAAAGACACTTTCTCAGAAAAAAAAAGAAAGAAAGAAGGAGAAGGATTATTGTGCTAGAAGACCACAAATATCATCCATTCAAGACCAATCTTCAGGTGAGGAGGAGGAAAGGGGAGAAAGGTTAAGGGTGGAGATTGAACATTCTCAGAGGGCTGACAACATGAGGCAGGGCTAGTGCAAAGGGCCGTAACATAAATATGGCTGGGCAATTATAGTGATAAGGCGCAGCGGTTAGCATGAGGCAGGGTTAAAACAGTGGTAACAACAGTCGTGAGGCAGGCTGTTACAGTGAGGCACAACGACTAGCATGGGGATAGACAGGTACATTATGGCCGTAGTAATCATGGCGGAAGTGGGATGCACCTGTAAATAGTGCAGACAGGGTTTCATATAATGCCCATCTTGTGGCAAGATAAAGTGTAAGCAGGTATGCAGTATTCAGAGTCTCAAAAAGTGGTCTGCGGGTAGGTTTACCGAGTCTCAGAGTTCATGTTGTAGATGTCATGAGCAGGTGGGTGTTGCGTTGCTTGGCTGGCGATCCTATAAATTGAAAGGTGTGCTGGTGCCAGCAGCGGAAGGCCGGGTCCATGAAGGGCCTGGGGTTTCTTACCATTGAGCAGGTTTTGGGGCCAAGGCCACTAGTCACCTGTATAGGATGCAGGGTCTGCGAAGATCGGGTAGGCTCCCAAGTGCGCCCGTTAGGATGCTGGTCTAGATTTGCTCCTGTATAGCCGTGGTTGCTGCAGACTCAGGTTGTAGACTTTGATGTTGTGACCACAGATCTGGTGAGTCGCACAACCCCGCTGCTTACTGGCGTGGCAGTCTCCGCAGCAGTTGTTGATGCAGGCTTAATGCTTGATGCCGAGTGCTGCAGGGCATGTCTGGGGTGCTATCAGCCCGGCCGTGATGGGAGCGGCCGCAGGAGATGCGAGCACTGGCCCAATGACGGCGCGGGGATGCCAGCGGCTGGTGGAAGTGCCAAAATGAAAGCTTCAGATGCACTAGGGTCTAGTCTTCAGGCCTATGGAGACTCAAAAATAAAACTTCTATTCAACCCAGCCTGTTTGCCAACAGGTGTCCCAGGTGCCCTCCTTCTGGACATACAGTCTCTTTGTGTCTTGTATGTATTATTGTACTATACATGCAAACCTTAATGCTTAGTAGCATGTTCAATTAAAAAATATTCAGTACTTCGAAGGTATGTAGGAAATAAATCTGTAATTTATTATGCGAGTGTAATCCCACCCAAAATTCATTCATATAGAAAAGAAATTCATGCAGAAAATAAATATGTTGCCAGATTGTTTCTAACAAAACATTTCACAAATCCAAAGCAAAGTAAACTTCACCTCTCCTCATTATAAGGCAAGATACTTTCATAATCATGATATTAACAGTCAACTCCAGTATGACACTGTTGCCGATGCGTTTCGGATACGGAAATCCATCTTCAGGGCTTGAGAATTGATCCTTTCACAAAAAAAGATTTCCGTATTTATATATTGCTTTGTATGCCTAAAGTAATATAACAATGACAGTGTTACTATCTAGGTAATTTCTCTCTTTAATATATTCACCTTCTAATACTATACACTTATAGTGGACACTAACCTCGACGGTTGCATGTTGATCTAAGGAGGTATTGAGCCTGCGAAGTAAAGTATATACTGAGTTTGTTAGCTATGTGTCTCCTCATGCCAGGTTAAAAGATCTTGCAATACTATCAGTACAGAAAAAACTTATAACCGTTCCTGTGTCACTTACCCTGTGGTCTCGGATGAAGGAGCCACTGGGAAGTTTTTTGTAAGTACATTCCAGGCTATCTCGGACCGGTCTGGTCTCTCTCTGAAATAGACAAATGTGAACAGGCCCATATTAAAGCCCGTAATACTCAGGTGTGTAATAATCCCCATGTGGAAATATACGTGTGCTTGTCACCAACTACTGTGCATTTCTGCCGATTCGCACACTTTCAAAATCACAGTATCGGCTGTAACCATCTAATCCCAAGCGGATGTAATCCTGGTGGTCGCAGTGAAGGGCGTGTTCGTATGATCCAAAGAGATTCATAAATTCACGTAATCTACGCGTTCTGGTAAATAATGACGTGTTCCATACAGTAGAAGAAAGTAAAGAGTACTTGATGATTTCTTAATCACAGGACGTGAGGCAGTGGACCGGGTTACCGGTCTGGTGCCTCACTCCAGTGTATATACTCTTCGTGGCAATGGCAACCCTGCGCATGCTTGACGCACGCGCCTCTGGGTTTGCAGCCATCTTGCTATGGGAAAATACATGCCGTTGAAAGTACACAAAGGTAATGACAGCAAAACATGATGTAGTTCCAAGGAACGGATAAGTAAACAGTCAAAAGGTAAAAAAATACCAGAGGTTGCCAGCACTGCCCCAGGCCCCCTTTCCCGGACTAGCCCAACTGTGTTCTCCCTGTCCACCACACCCATCTTCCCTTTCCCCCAGGTACTTGCCACCTTTGCTGGCCCAGCACTTCCCCGCCCCCTTCCCCTGGGTGCACCCCACTCCTTCCCTTCTCCCACTACTCCCTCCCCCTTGCATTGACCACCTTTTCAAGCATTTGCACGGTAAGATTTGTAGCATTGCCCAGGATCACATGACGAAAGACATGGCGGTGCGCGTGTTATGGTCACCCGACCACAGATAATGTGAGCTTGCCAGGCGTGCAAATGAAGCAGATTCTGTTTAACCCCCGCCCACAAAGGCCAAGACATTACACTGGCGACGACGGGGCGAGCCCACAGTGTTGTCTCGATGCAGCGTGCTGCTGCTCCTCTAAGCAGCCCCACTCCCTGCCGGCTGGGGAGAGCAGCGGAGCGGGGAGGGATGGATTTCCAGCTGTCCCAGCAGCCCTCCGTAGAGAGAGAGAGGGAAGCGTGTCCAGGCCCCTAGGCACCCACTTAATGTGAACGACACACAGCGAGTGCAAATCTGGAGGCACAAAACAGCACCAATAACAAGGTCCTATACCATGAGGGACACAATAGGTTTACAAAGGCCTCGGGATACAGGGGAGAGGCTGGGAAGTGACAGGTCTTCGCGTTAGCCCACACCAGTCCATCACGACCCCGACCAACAAATCGTTGAGAAGAACCACAATAAAGACTCATACATTGATTCAATAACCAAGGGTTGCGCGCCTGTAAGTAACTCATGGTGGCAACAGTAAAGACACATGCAAGTGATCACAGTTCAAGGGGGTTTATTAAACTGTATTTGCGGGTTGGAAAAACGCCTAATCAGAGCCAAAATCTAAGATGGGAGTAAGCTACCACCATCAAATAATAAGGCAGTCCTAGTGTTGCCTTGTCAAATAAAAGGGCCTATACTAAAAAAAAAAAAAAACTATTGGCAATCCTTACGCTAAATACAAACAAAGAGCGTAGGATACGTTTCACAGGTAAAGAAGAAGTGTTTACAAATAATTCATGATGCGGTAGTCGGGGCTCCCTTCCCTACGTTTTGAGCACGGGACAAGGTGGGACTCCTGAGCAGAGCACACGCTGGAGCTTCCCCAGTACGAGCGAACAGTTCCGCTTTCAGCTTATCAGGGCCTTTGGTGTTTAAGCCTAGTTTCTACAAAAAGGCTTGTGCCTCTGAGGGCCTGATGTGTGTTCCCAAAATAATTTTAAAAAGTTCCTTTCTGCTTGCATGTTGGGTGATGTCTTTTCACCCCCCGATATCCCTCTTCAGGGGTCAGATACACAAGAAGTTCTTAGCAACATCAGGGCTTTTGGTTTTCAAGCTGCTCACTTCTGTTGGTCTGATGGGCTCCAAAAGATTAACAAAAGGTTAAGAAAAATTCCAAAGTTCTTCTCTGCTTGTGTTTGGGTGATAATTCACACCTGGGTCATCCTCTTCCAGGCTCAGACCGTTTCCGATTGTTAGGCTCCCTTTCCGGATTCACTATGGCTTTCAACACAATCTCTTCTGTGACATCTCCTTCACAAATCTTATTTTTTTTTAAACGGCTCACTATGGAAATCCCTCTGCCGGGTTCACTCGTGTCACACTGTTAATCATGACTTTTGGCTTTGCCCCTTCTTTATCTGTATCCCTCCTTTGGGTTCACTCTTGCCAACTTTACAATGCAGGATTCGCTTCCCTTAGCTTCACAATCATCTGTCAGTCAAAGACTTTAGACTGTACATAGGATTTTACTAGACCCCATGTATGACCACTTTTACCCCCTTCTCACCTTTCTCCCAAGGCCTTCTGGTAACAGTAGTTTTAACAACAGGGTAATTGTCCAGAGTTTACCGAGTGAGCACCCACGTGGTTCTTGACTTTTCTATAGCTGGCTTTCCCCTTGGGTATAAACAGTTCTTTGCACTTTCTGTAATCAGCTGCTTGCTACTTTCGTTCAACACAGTTCAGTTTCTTATCGGCTCTCCCCACGACTCGCCGGCTGTGATGAACCACTTGGCTTTTCTTGTCTCGGGTGTCAAGACTGGTACAACAATCACAAGCGTCTCCCATCAGGTTGGTTATCAGCGGAGGAGGACCTTGTGTACCGTTGACACCTGTTGCAACACAAGCTGGTTTTTGTTCACGGTTTTACGATTCCTTCTGTGGAGGTTTCACAGGCCTGGCTCAGAAAGGGCAAGGTCGCTTCTCTCCTTGCCACCCTCTCGGTTCGCGTCGTCTTTCTCCTCCTCTTGAACTGCTGTACTGAGTTAGCAATCTCGTTGTGTGGCCTGCCTTGCTAGTATTACTCTCTCGTGCTCTACCTCTTATCCCTGTGGGGAGGGAAAGGGTTGTTGGGTGTGTGCGATTCTGGTTTATTGCCCGACACTGGCTGACCCTGGCGTTGAGACAGGTCAGGTAAATGGCTTTGGTGTTTGTCCGTAGTCTTTAATGGGGTGCAAATGTTTTCGTGTCGCAAAAGGGGTGTGAGGGGGTAGAGTGTTTCCAGTATCCTACGGGGTAGGCTGGGGGAAAGGTAGTATAAGAAGGGGGATATCGCCGTCACCCATCGGTGTCCCACTTCCACTCACCGAGGTGATCCTCCCTCACTGGTCCACCCCAGGAACTGGATCCAATAGCAATGGCTGTCATGACCCAGAGAACGCGTCCCTTTTGGACTTCCTGGTCTCTGTCACAACGGGGCTTGCACTCCTTGGTACTTCCAACATGGCCTTCTAACGTGGTAGGCTCTCCACCAGCCACCACATCAGACGTAGCTCATTCTACAAAGAGACCACGCTCACGCGGCCCCGCGCACCTCAACGCTACCGCTTGCAGTGGCTAGACGTGTGCTGCATAGTTCGCTGTAACTAATCTCTTGTTTCCTGGTTCCAAGACCCTCGATTTCCCCCTCTTCCCTTTCTCCCTCCTTACTCTGCCTTGATTCTCGGATCTCATGTACCGCCTCCGAGTACACCTCCCTCGTTTCCTGGACATCCCGGAGACTCCAAGTACCCCTGGACGCTGAACGCATGCTGGAACCAGAAGAGGCTTGCACGGGCTTGTACAAAACTGTCATGATGCCTACCCCCGGGCATCCGGAGCGAGTCCATCAGCCCGGGAGCAGGCATCCAGATACTCATTAAAACCCCAACAGCCCCGGCTGGGGGCTGTTTGGATTCAGTCCTGGCGCCATAGGCGCCAGGCTCATAGACTTT
The DNA here is from genome assembly GCF_040938575.1 of Ambystoma mexicanum. Lineage (NCBI taxonomy): Eukaryota > Metazoa > Chordata > Amphibia > Caudata > Ambystomatidae > Ambystoma > Ambystoma mexicanum. The sequence continues at coordinate 40,061,889 of NC_090921.1, forward strand.
ACTTACCTTATCCAGACCATGCTGCAAATGAGTCCAAGCCAACGTGAGGCCTGGATGGGACTATTTTTTACTGGGGTGTGGTTCTGGGGATCTTCTTACCTGGGACTACTTTGCAGGCTATTTAAACCACGCCCGAACAGCAGCTCATGCTTCGTGTTATTCTGCATCCAGCAGCGTAACGCTAACCGTGTCTGCAAGTCAGCATCCAGTCTTCTGCCACGCCCGCCTTGAATCCGGAGCTCCTAGACAAAAGGAAAAGAAAGGAGAAGGTTAGATCACGGACATTATTTGATTCTTTACCTGATTCCGGACCCAGCACATCTCCGAGCCTGGAAAGGACATTATTTCAGCATGCGTCGCTTTGCCAGCAGCAGCGGCGCGTTATACTCACCAGTCCACCGCATATTTCAACTCGGCGCTGCCTCCATCTTCTTCGTCGAAACCCAGCACCTGGGGGGAAAACAAAAGGAACAACAAGGTGAGCCGAGAAAACCGACAAAGACAATCTCTTTGCCACCATAGGCTTACCTGCTTTACCACCGGAGGTATTATCCTTTAATTCGCTGCATCTTTCTATGCCGCACCTATAAAGGGAGAGAAAACAGCAAGTTAAACTCATGCAACTTTTACCGGACAGTGTTTGGTAATACAGACTCTTACCTGAACGCCATCAGCTGCCTCCAGGCAATATTCTTTTGGACCCAGCTGCAACCTAACAAGGGAATGGAACAAGAGTGAACATCGGACATATTGAACTCTTTGAACTTTATAGACACTGGAGTCAATATTCCTCCGGAACTCCTCCAGTACCTTCAAACCAGTGAAGTAACTGGTATCTACGCACCCCTGCATGCCATGCAGGATGGAGAGCTCATCATTTAAAAACATAAGGTGAGGTTACCAAGAGGGGATATCGGAGGTGATTAGTGGAGAGAACGAAAACAGTTGGGGGGGCCCATATCTAAAGTCCACGGGGGGCTAAATCCCTTTCTCCACTTGCAGGAGAATACTTCTGCGAGTCCAGCAGACAAGATTAGGCGGGCCAGTCCAGACTGTCATCTCTTCACTACGCATCACGTTGATGGAGGCAGCAGCTGTCCGGGTCCGATCGACGCCCCTGTGGGAACCAGGTGAGTGTAACAAAAACCCAATCCGTACGCAAGAAGGCTCCTTCCGAGAATTCCTGCAAGGATCGAACTCAGGTGAGAACGGGGGAAATCCGTGACAATGGCCGTTTCCTGGCCACCTGGATGACAGATTCCCGGGGACTAGCAAGTGAGACACCTTTTCTCACAGCGCCCCAACACGCCACAAAACCATGTCTGACCCGGTGCAAGGCCAGGACCAGACATGCCAGCTCCCGGCCCTGCCCAAATAGGGAGAGATGTGTTCCCGGAACACTCGATAATGCTGTTTGACACCATTGTCACGACCAGTCTAGGTCCGAGGTGGACCAGGTGCATGAAGGAATTTTCCCTGCAAGAAGATAAACGCATCATTGGGTTGTTTACCACCATAACTGGCCAAGAGGTACGGGATATCATCTTCGAATTGCCAGAGGATGTGGAATATAAATATGAAGAAATTACTGAAGGAACATTTCGCAACCCACAGAAACATCGATTATGAAAGACACGTGTTCCAAGTTTGTTACACACATCAGATCCAGAGTCAAACACTGTGAATTCCTCTTGTACAACAATGAGGGTGCGAGTCCCCAATACTGAAAAAGGAACTGCTACAGGTATCACACACGTTAGCTGAAAGAAAAATCCTCATACTGGCAAGAACATCTTCAGCCTTGGATCTTCAAAATATCCACGTTGACCAAGACCCACATTTCGAACACCAACCATCAAAGAAGAAGCTCATGACTCAAAAACATGCTACACAAGGCGGCCGACATGAAAAAAACGTGATCTCCCTCATGACGGGTCGTGCCCGGCCATCAGCCAAATATGTTCCTCATGTGTTGGTGAAGACTATTTTCACATCATGTGTCGGTATCCAAAAGGTGGGGAGAGCTAGCTCTTCAGAACAGGAACCACACCGGCACAAAACCCCACCTCGGCAATATCAGGAAGAGAGGATGAGGATCCCTGAGAGACGGCACTATAAGGAGAGACGCCACATGAGAGGAAAGCATTCTCTGTTACTGGACAACAGCCGCAAAGGTAGGAGGCAGATCCACCATCTCCACACAAACACGCCATCCACAAGCAAGTCTTAATCACAATCTAGCACAGAGGGGAAGAGAAGAGGATACTTATATGCCCTGGGTAATCCCACTGCATCGGAACATAGTCCCACCCTGCCACTATCCATTCAAGGACAAGACTTTGAGTTCCTCGTGGCTTCAGGAGCAACCATCAATGCTATGCCGAAATCAGAATATCTGAAACTCACAAATAAACCCAAACTGAAAAGCGTGAGTGGCCATTCATGCATACGGGGCCAAGGAACCTCTACCGGGCCTGGGATATTAAAAAACCCCCTGCCAACACAAAGACAAGCAAGATTGCATATTAGTCCACGTTCTGGCGACAGAAGCTGCGAGTAGATGTGTACTAAGTTTCAAGTTGGCTGTTCAAATGGGACTGATACACATCAGATCATGGCGAATAAATATATCTCGCCCACTGCCAAGATACCAATAAGCTTTCCCCCAACTCTTCAAAGGAATCAGGAAGCTAAAAAGGGCGAAAGATCTGGCTACACATTGACCCAACAAGTGAAACCCATAGCCCAACACTTCAGGCGTATTCCTTTCAATATTGAATACCAGGTAGAGAAAGTACTGATCGCTCTCATAAATGCAAACGTAATCGAACTGCATCAGGACCAACGCCATGGGTCTCTCCGGTGGTGCCAGCACCAAAAAGGGGCCGAGAAGGTCAAATTAGGCTGTTTGTAGACATGCAGGCACCCAATCAAGCCATCCTCCGGGAGCATCACCAGTCACTGCGCATGACCGACATGATATATCTACTCAACTGGGCCACAGTCTTCTCTCACCTAGACCTAAACAAAGACTACCATCAGATTGAACTCTGTGAAGAGTCGAGGTGCATCATGACCGTCACCAGCATTTCCACACGCTCCTCTATACAAAAGCCTTCACGATAATTATAGACCATCAGGCTCTCATCACCATTTATGGGAAACCGACAGCTCAGATGCCGCCCAGGATAGCAAGATGGGGGCTGCGCCTACAGGAGTACAAATACATGATCATACACAAGCCCAGAAAAGACTAAAATCCAGCAGACTTTCTCTCTCGTCACCCGCTTGCTAGCCCCTGTTAGGAAAGATTTCTCTTTACTGCACCTTTCCTTCCATCTTTATGGAACCCGCAAACTTTTTGCTTTTATTTTTGGATCTGACCTGTACATTTTGCAGTGCAGTGAATCCTTAAGCTTCACTGCACTGGCCTTTGCTCATATGTTATTGGGAAACTGATATGTCCTTCGGGCTGTCAGTACTAGGAAACCTTGTTTCCCTTGGTTGTGCTACTACTTTATCACTTGTGGTATCTTTTTATCATTGCGCAAAGCAGTTTACACTGCAGTGCAATGGGGTGCATATTTGTGTTGTCCTAGACTAACACTCAGAGGATCTTTGGTTACTCTGGGTGTGCTAAAAAGATGGGCTGGTGCCTGCAGTGACTTTTCCCCCACTTTCTGGAGAATTTCGTTTTAGCTTTACCGCGTTTGGCTACTAACTGTGACTACTGGTGAAAACACTCAAGCTGCATTCATCAAGATCGTCACTAAAGCCAGAGAAGTTATAGTAAGCGCCCAACTTAACAAAATCAAGTACCAACAACCTCACATGAGTAAGTCATTAGACCATCTTGACAAATTCTGCTTTCAAGAGATCACGACTGCCGACATGCTCAACACTATGGCATCTGTGAAACCCTCATCATGCGCAGAAAACATTCTCCCTCCTTAAATCATACTTGACAATATGGTTATATTTGCACCAGAGTTTACCTAAATGGTTAATGCCTCTTTCAGAGACCAAGTGGTACCCAAGAATATAAAAAAGGTGACAATCGCCCCACTGGTCAAAAAGCCTAACCTAGACCAACGGGAGCCAGGGAATCGAAGACCCATAGCTAATTGCAACTTCCTTTTAAAAATAATGGACAAAATTGCTACTGCACAATTGCAAGCATATGTTGAGACCAATCAAATATTACATCACCAGCAATCGGACTTCTGTGCTGCCCACAGCACTGAAACGGTGGTGCTGGATTTGCAGACAAAAATGCTGAGTATCATCGAAAGGGGCAATACTGGTCTGCTTATCCTGCTAGACCTTAGTGCCGCTTTCGACTTACTAGACCATCAGCTTCTACAAGAAGCACTAGAGAAAATTGCCAACTGCTCTAGGGAAGCCATAGGATAGCAGATCGAATCTCTAGAGTACACTGTGGGGGATAAATTCTCTAGTGAGTCCAATATCTTCTGTGGTGTTCCCCAGGGAGCTAGTCTCTCCCCACTACTTTTCAACTTATACCTACGCCTCCTGTGTGAAGCCTTAGACAACATAAACGCCTTTTTTTTACTAACTATGCTGACGACACACAGCTGGTAGTAGAACTGAGTGGAGACCACACGAAAGACAACAAAATGGTGAACAAACTTCACAATGTCATCGAACAATGGATGGATGGATCACAACTGGATATGTTTGAATGGGAAAAAAACTGAGCTGATGGTTTTTGGGTCCAATCAAGCCAGGGTCAAACTACCATCCAGCTACGAGTCCTTCACAATAAAAAAAAGAGTCCCACATCCAAGTAGTGGTCAAAACCCTGGGCGTGACACTGGAGGCTTCCCTGAGCTCAGATGCTCAAGCCTTCTATGTGAGCAAAAATTGTGATTACTAGTTGAGATTACTAAAAGCCATCAGACCTGTACTCAACTAATCTAACTGCGCTACCATAGCCAGAGCGACCATACTTTCTAGATTGGACTATGGCAACGCCCTATTATTGGGTGCAAGTAAACAATGTCTAACTAAATTCCAGCACATTCAGAATCATGCTGAGCGTATAATCAAGCATAATCAGTGAGGCAAGGAAGGAACTACATTGGCTAAAGGTTGAAGACCGTGTAATGTTCAAACCAATGACACTCAAGTGCCTACACGGTAAAGCACCGGCTTACCGTAAGGCTAAGATTGTGGGCTACATTCCAACCCACTCCCTTAGATCTGAGGCCCAAGGGCTCATTACAACTAACCTCCACAGGAAAGCAAACGGTTTGGGCAGAGCCTTTCCAAACTGGGCCGCTCTCCACTGGAACAAACTGCCGAAGAGCCAGAGAGTTGAATCCAACCTCCTCAGATTCCGAAAGCAATTGAAAACCTTTTTATTTAAATGAACTAAACAACCACGAGTAGTACATGCCTCTACGTGTTCTCGACGTGTCAAGCGTCTTGTGCTCGGTTTTGTCTAGTCTGTCTATTATATGTTTCTTACTGTCTTCATGTGGCGCCCTGATGCCTGCGGGCTTTCGGCGCCTAACAAACAAATAAATTAAATTAAATACTGGTGAAACATGGGCGTGCCACGAGATTTCTTTTTTCACCCTTTTCTTTTGCCATCTTGTTCTTTAGCCTCAGCGGCCAGGGAAATCCTTATAAGGACTTCCAGTGCCAGGGAAAGCAGAAGCTTTTGGCGGGCTACTGGAGGGCTTTGTGTGTTTGCAGGCAGGATGTGGGCTGGGTCAGTTTGACCCCAATCCATATCCTGGTTTCTGTGTGTCTGCGTGGTATGCATGAATGTTCCCACCAGCGGTCCTGATTGGGCCACTGCAGGGGTGCGTGTGTGGGCTAGTCCTGCTATTGGGAGTTCAGCTCTTACCTGGCTTTTAGGATAAGAAGAGGACCCCTGCACACATTCTTCAGAGATCCTGGAGAAACCTGAAGGAGCCAAGTATCCTATCCAGCTGTGAGAATGCCACCCCAACTAAAGGAGGCAACCAACTTCGGCTGCTGTCCTGGAGCAGCCCTGTCTTGCTTTGATCTTTAGTAGTCCTACAAAGATGCTACAACCCTTGGAGTGGAGCGGCCATCCATTCCCGACGTCTGCTTGGTGCCCTGCCAAAGGAAGCCTTTGGAAGTGCCGTGGAACTGTCCTGTGGCTGACCCGTTTAATTTTTGGGCTACCGTGCTGCTGGTGTCACTGTGGTGGATCCTCAGCTGGCTCTGCAAGACTACCTTCTGCGAAATGTCAGCTTCCTAGCATAAAAGGGACCCGAGATAGACGGGAAGGTCCGACCGTGGCTACAGAATCCGTTTGCATCGGAGTGCGCAGAAAACTGCTTACCTGGCCCGAGTCCAGTCCTGAGAGGGGTGCTGCATCAGGTTTTTCTGCATTCTTCAACCGAGAGGCCTTGCACCAGCAAAAGACACCAACTGGAGTTCAGCTCGAACCTGCAACCCCTGGGAATGAAGAACTGTGGATTTCGGCGGTAAAAAGAAGAACTTAGCCTAGACCACCTGTCACTGCTACCTAAACTGGTTTGGCAACAGCTTCCCAGAGTTGTTGCTGTCACAATATAAGTTGGACTTCGATACATCTGTCCACCAGGCCAGAGTATAGAAAATCAGTCCTAACAGCCCCCAGACAACGAGCAACCGGGCTATAGAAACTCCATTGTCCACGACGTGGTGCCAACAGCCATCCCAATAGCGGAGCTGATAAAGTGCACGGCGGACGATGCAACACTCTCTCATCACATCGTGCATCAGAAACAGTGTTTGGAACTCAGCCGAAGCTTCCATTTGAAATAACCATGCTTTTGATGGGCACTTACTCAAAACACTCCCCAAGTACAAAGACGAGCTGAGCTGTCCATGTATCCCTTGTCTCTGATAGTCAAGGGTGACTGATTCGTACTGCCACCAGCTCCCCACCAACATGCAGTTCACATTGCGCATGAAAGTCACAGAGGCATCGGGTCTAGCAAACGCATGCTAGGGAGGAAAGTATGGTTCCTAGGCATGGACAAAATGATCGAGACAACGCTGAAATCGTGTCACATAGGTCTCAGCTTGCAACCTCCAGCATTCCCTGAACCTCTGCACATGACTGCACTCCCAGAAGGGGTGTGCGAGCAGGTAGCAATCGAGCTTTTTGGCCCACTGAGATCGGGAGAATATGTACTAGTAGTAGTAGATGAACAGATTAGTCCCAGGAGGATAGCTCAGCAGCAACGTGCATGCCTTGGAACCAAGGCGACAGGAAGCAACACAGGTTCGATCCCCAGGTCTGCGCTTAGAAAAACCTCTGGGTATTATTAAGTGCATTATAAATACACAACTAAGTCATATTCCTGTAACAGCACCTCGATTCACCAGGGCTGTGTGAGCGCGTTAATGCAAATTAAAAAAATTAAAAATAAAACACTTGAGGTATCCCAAAGCAGAAATAGTGTCCTCCACAGTGGCCACAGCCATTAACCCGTGCTAAATCAGGCCTTCGAGGCACTCGGAGTCCCCAAGGTGGTCAAGTCGGACAATGGCCCCCCATTCACCAGCAAATACTTTCGTGATTTCACCACATACATAGGTTTCCAACACTGCAAGTTCACGCCACTGTGGCCACAGCCAAACGGGGCTGTGGAGTGATTTATGGCAAACATTAAGAGGGCCATATGCATAGCAAACATCACCCACATGCCCGTGGAACAGTCACTGTACCAGCTCCTGTGGGATTACCCGAACATGCTGCATGACTCCACAGGAACGTAACCAGCTGAACTGGCGTTTGGTCGACGCGTACGTTCAAGATTGCCTCAAGAATGTCAGTGTAGAAGAATATGAAGTAAGGAGAAGGGACGGCCAGGCAACGGAGAGAATGAAAACGTATGCTGACCAAAGGAACCGGGCACGAGTCGTAGAACTGGGAGTAGGAGACCATGGGCCTCATTACGGGTCCGGCGAGAACCGTGCTGGTAAAACCGGAAAGTAGCCGCCGGACCCGTAATTAATTACCGGTGCCTGACCTCCCGGTGCCACCAAGCTATTCCAAGTCTCGTTGCCGGGAAGTCGGACGCTGGTAATTTAGTCCCCATTCCCATGAAGTCCCATAGGCCTTCATGGGAATGGGGACACAGGAGCACCTGCACCGCTAACAATGGTGCTCCCGTGAGAACGCTGCGAGCGGGTGCCGCCCCACCCGGCAGGTCTAACCCTGGCAGGCAGGACAGCACCCGCCCACATAGTTGTACTGTGCCGGTCCGGTAACAACGTTGCCGGTATGCTTACTGACACAGTTGTTACCGGTCCGGATGAGTTGTAATGAGGCCCCATGGATTAAAGCGCTATATAAACACAATAAATACAATGTCATAGTATGGCAGACACAGTTCCACAAGGACATCCCGCCTTTCGACCCGCTGCCTTTGAGCGCCACTCACATGAAAGGGTCCATATGGCTGGGGTGCACAACATACGGCCCTCTCGCCATATGCAGCCCGCGGTATTGTGCTTTGCGGACCCCTAAGGATATGACTTTCATAATGAAGTGCGGCCCACTTCAAGCAACATTAAACAAAGCAGGCCGCACTTCATCACAAATGTCTTTGGGGGCCATTACTGATAAAAGCAGGCTACCTACATGGTTGGCACACTTGATTTCCAAATGTGCAGCTTACACTTGTCTAGAAGAAAAAAAAAAACAAAAAGAAAAATAATAAAAAAGACATTTACAAACTTAAACATGCTTCTTGAACTTACATTCATTACTTTTCTTTGAGATGTGTTTATTTTTTTGTCGGACTGCCACACAAATACCCTGTGATTTGTGTGTCCCTTCCTTTGTGTTTTTATGCTTGTCAACCTGCTTAATCACTAATAAATGCTTCTATTACACTGATAGCGGCTATTATAAAATTAAACGGTGGGTTCACGGGTGCAAACTTGATTTTCATTGCGTGGCCAGAAATTCCCCCACCCTCACCCTGAATATAAGCACGCTACCAGCCCAACACATCCCCTGGCCGAACAGATTTTATAGCACTTGTTTTTATAAGGAATTGCAAAAAGTCATAGATTTGAAGCCAGTTTTACATATATAACATCGTAGCAACAGTCACTCAACCTGCACAACCAGCTGAGCTACCCCGAGAGCTTTCTTCTGTAGGGCATGTCTATGAGTCCATTAATGTGATCAAAATCACTGTATTACTAACAGTGCAGTTTGTGTACATTCCTTCAAAGTCAACATTATTTCAACTCCAGCCACACTGACCATTGTGCATACATTCTTTGACGGTGCACTAGTGGTGATTCTCTATAATCGGCAAGATTGCGCCGACCCACGGGCACCCTCGCCCATAATCGAGGAGCAAGCCGTTTGTAAACACTGAGCACTCACTCAGCTGCTTTATGCGGCTGAGGAATTGCTCCTCGGCTTGCTTGAACTGTCAAAGGGAAATGCGGTTTTTCATTTGACAGTTCTGTTCCTCAGTCTTGCATATTTATTTATTTATTGTGCATTTGTAAGGCGCTTGTACAGTAAATTGTGTTTCAAAGCTCCCACAGGGCAAAGGGGAGGGAACATGGGAATGAAATAGAAACATAACAAAGAAAGAGAGACAGTCCTACTGGGCCTTGTGAGCATTCAGAACATGCAAGTGCAGAAAGAGAGAAGGGACGAGGGAGGGGGATTTAGGTGCTAGAACTTCAACGGAGTGAAGTGCTAGGCAGTGAGTTGCAAGCAGCTGTTTAGTGACTGGCCGATATCTTGGTAAGAGTGGCCAACTGCCAACACAATAAGTGCAGGCCTGTGAGACAGTACAGGTGGGTGCTCAAAGGAAAGTGCTGGGAGTGGGCGAAGGCTAAAGGTGATTGGGCGCAGGGCGCATAGCGCATAAGGGTACTGGTCACCAATCTCAGCGACTGTGGGATTTAGCAAAGGAGGGAGAGGGGGAAGGAGGTGAAAAGGAAGGTTTTGAGGAGCTTCCGGAATTTGAGGAGAACCGGCTGAAGATGGAGAGGAAGGGGGAGGCTGTTCTAGAGGATGGTGTTACACATCGCTGCAAGTGGTCTTTGTGGGCACGGACCCGCTTGTGACGCACTCTACTTACGAACATTTCCAAGATGCCCGTGATTCTCCCCATTCTGCTTGTAGCGGTCCAGTTGTTGCACGTTCATTTGACGTACGGCCAACTGCTCACGTGATCCTTTATCCGGAATCGAAGCGGACAGTGCTTTGCGTCGCTTCTGCCTTTGGCGCTCCGTGAGTTCGCTTCTGAGAACTCACTCTCACTTCTGCTAGTTAATTACTCGTGCTTACTGTTCCTTCTAACCCTGTTTTGCATCCCCTATTCAGATTCACCCTGCAGCATTCTCCCGCCTCTTTCTCAGTCTGCCATCTCTGGCAGACCTATTTGATTCCCGTTCCTGCCAGACTTCCATTAGAGTAAGTTCAGATCCGTGAGGGCTCCCCTTCCTTTCGATTAGGATTCTTACTTGCTGCTTTCCTTCCAGAGTCTCCCGAAGCTTCACTACTCCTCCGGTCTCCAGCACTGAACATTATTCCTCCAACTTCGTTCCTTCGTTGGTGAGAAGATTACTTTCCGTTTCTCATTCTCTTCTTTCCCCTTGATCTCTCCTCTAACCTTCTACTATTTTCTTCCTCTCCCGTGTACCTAGAAGAAGCCTCCCGAGTGACATCCTGGTTCTGCCTTCGGAGACGCTTAACTCTTCAAACTTCTTCCCGATCCGCACGAGTAGAACTCGTCCAGGGTTTTCTTCCCTTAGAGGGTTTCCCTGGGAGTCCTGCCCTCTCCCCTGGGTCCCTTTATCCTGGGTGGAGAGGCCAGGGCTCTCGCAGGGGAGCCTTCCCAGCTGCATTGGTCCTCCCATTTGGAGCCATCGATCTGTCAAGGTGAGCTGGTTGTAGACATTTGTTGTATAATCTGTGCTACAGCAGCTTTAATTATCTGTATACTACAGAGTGGTAATAGATGGAGCCAACCGAGGAAAAAGATCTGTCACCAGCTCGCTGTTTAGAGAAGCGATCGACACGAGGAGAGTTGCTGTTAGAGAGAATTCTCAAAAATGTGTTAATTCCCTCCACCTTAGAGACCCCCAGTAACTTTGCTGAATTTTTGAGGGCTTGCTTTTTTTACCTGGAGAGAGTGTGACCCTTTTTTCCCCACTCTCTCATGTATTTCAATGTGATTTTATACACGGTTTCTTTTTGGTTGTGGAGTCTAACCAATTCCATAGGCATCATCTTTTACAATTGTGTCACAAAACACCTTCAGTGCAGTGCGACAGGGAAGTCTTCCAGATTTTCCCAAGGTTAAAATACCTTCTCTGGGATCAACTACTGATTGCCAGAGCAGTAAAGTTAAATTGGCTTTACTTAGCATTGTAATTGCTAGACCCCGCAAACCCTATCTTACAATAGAGTGCTGGAGGGGTTACTTAGTATGCCCTGTGTCTAAATGCTCTTGGAACATTTTTTATGTTACCCTTTCATCAATTGACTGGCTGGTGGAAGTGGTTTTGTTTTGAACTACCTAGGTTTACATTTACTGGGACCGTTCGCGGACCAGGTAACGTTAACCGTGGGAGCCATCTTTTTCAAAATGGCGTCCAGCCATCTTTGCTAAAATGGTACCCAGTCTTTTTCACCAGGTCTTTGTGGAAAGGTCCTTCTAGAGAGTTTCCCCTCGCACCAAACCAGGTTTGGTCTCTTTGTTCATTTCACCTTTGGCAGGGTTTATGAGATAAACCCACCTCTGGCGCCTGAGTGTCTGGGGTAGGCAGGAAGTGAGGAAGGTGCCCGAAACTCCCCTTGTGTAGTCTCCTAGGAGACCCAAATGCACTCTGTGGTGATGGGCTGGCTGACTGTCCAGCAAGAACAGCCACCCTGCTGGGTGAATGACAGCTAGGCTGGAATGAATGGGAGAGAAATGAATAAAAGGCGAGTCTTTTGGTTTGGAAGCCAGAGTCGACCACTGGACGAAGGAACAGAAGAAGAGCTTGAAGGGGACGCCTGCTGCAACTCCTGGACCTTTGCCCGGTGAAGCCCTGCTGCAGTGACTACTTGCCAAGTTTGCATCGACAGAGAAGACCTGCAAGGACGACCCTTTGAGTTGGTGGGACTAATCAACTCCCAAGTAAGCCACCTGGACACCCATCTCGCAGCTGGTTGAATTTGCTCAGAGTTTCTGCAGGAAACCATAGAGCCAGGGAGAGGGACACCAGATTGTGTGTGTTGCTTGTAAGCTGGCCTAAAGTTTTGGAAGATCCTCCGGACTCACACGAAGCAGAACTGACCAAGCCTGACCACCCTCAGTCGGGTGCGGGGCCTCAGATGTGAGGAAAGTCCACCTTGACAGCCAGAACAGCGCTTATTGCTATTTGCTGTACCGCAAGGAGCTGAAACGCGAAACAGCCACTGAAAGTAAAGTTTGCCAGGTTGCCAGTTTTGACAGTCTCAGTGTAGTGCAGGAGTCCCCCGATCTCCTCCCTCTTGTCCCCACGACTGAGGCCCAGGAACAGTGAGATCTGCACAGGAAAAGAAGTCTTCAGCTGCATCCTTTCTTCTTTACCAAAGTACTGTAAAACAAGTATAAGAGAACTTACCTCTTACTGTGGAAGTGCTTGTAACTTCTACAACTCAAAAGCGTAGTCAGCTTGTGGCCCTACATTTGATTCTTCTTTTTATCAAAGACTCCTAAGAACTTGTGCAAAGATTTTTCCATTTGCTTACCCAAAGTGCTGCATCCTATACAAAGACTTATGCCCATTGACTTTGGCATAACTTATTCGAATTGGATGACTCTTCTAAGTGCTATCTGAAAGTATTTGCCCTGCTTATGAATATTTGTAATTTCTTGTGTTCTAATAACCTTTGCTTTTTACCAACCTTTTAAGAGTATTCTGAATGCCAACATGTCGCCAGCACCCTTGTTACTGAAGTCACCTGTGGGTGTAGGTTGTGTTTGTGGGCCATCTCAAAAGGGTCTTGTCTGATTCAGAAACTCAGAGTGTACAGTATTGAAGTATATTTGTGTGTTACTATTCTATTGCTCCCTTCTGAAGAAGGCTTTATAACTGACTGATAAATTATTAATTGTTTATGCAAGAAATCTTAAGTGTAAGAGTTTGAGTACCTGTAACTGTGAATCTTTGTGTAACTCCACCACTGCTCACATTTCCCCTCTTCAGATAGGCCTGGCTGCTCAACACGCTACCAAAACTGTGTAGTACAAACTTATACCAAAGGTATACCAAAGGTTGGGTTGCCCATCCCTGTAGTCATAGTTGCTTGTAGTGTTCCCAGAGGGTACTGCATTCAAACTTTGCCTAAAAGTTGCTGCCCGAGGAGCATAGAAATCTGGAGGGAGAGAGTTTTTAGCAGGAGCCAGTTGTAGATAGCATGGTACCCAGACAGCCTTATGGATGATGCAGAGGGATTTGAAATTTGATCCTTGCGGCAACCAGGAGCCAGTGGAGAGATATTAGGGCTGGAGAGATGCGGGTCCTGGGCTTGAGGCCAAGGAAAAGTCTCACAGCTCATTGAATTTTATTTAAAGAGCCATGTAAAGCCAAGGGTGTTTGCTTCCCCAACCTTGCCTGGCCCATCGGGGATGCTAGCTGAAGAACTGCATTATTGTATGTGCGAGGGAGTAGCTCCCGCCCCTCCTCCCATATACAAATGAAGCAGGGCTCTTCGTCATCAGCGCTCCGACTCTTGTGCGCATGTACATGAAACAGGAAGCACCCTTTGCTTCCTTTTCATGCTATGCGGGAGATGTAGCACTGAGAGGATATATCAGGATGTCCGTGTGTATTTTTGTGTTTTAAAATGTTCTCTGGGAGGAAGCCACCCCCGTCCCCCAACACCTCTTGATTGATTCGGGCACCCTTGTTACGCTCCATCACACTGGCATATTTGGGGGAAATATTTATGCATCTTCAAATTACTACACAATTTTACCAACACCAGTGTTGTAAAGCATGGTAATAAGCAGTATAGAAAACAAACTAGATTGTTTACATTTTCTTTCCATGACCTGTACATATAACCTTTGTATGATCCTTAAGAGCAAAGTATTGTAAAGAGAACATTAATTTATTGCCCTGTGGCAAAGCAATTTTGACAGTGGGTATTGAAGTCTTTTGTGGCAGTACTTATGAATGCAGATGTGTTTTGTGGTGGTGTGTGGAGGATGCAAATGTAAAGGTTTTTCTGTAAATGTGATGGTGTCCTATGCTGCCGGGGGGGGGGGGGGGGGGGGGGTGGTCCCAGTCTGCCCATACTGCAATTTTGTAAAGTTCAAAGGGTTAGAGCCTGCATTCTCTTCTACGATCCAGAGGTAAAGCTTCCTTGTGTAGTCATTAATGTGGGCAGATCACTTGTCAGCCAAATCTCCACATCTCTTTTTCACCTGTAGGACAGCTAGTTCTATTAGGTTATTGCTCTGGGGCTGCGGGGATGATTTCGTTCTCACCCTATTGTTAACATGTTGAAGCCAAGGGACAAATCAGTTTTTCTCCTCCTAGCTTGATGATAATGTGTACTGCAAATTGCAATAAAAAGAAGAAGTAACCTAAAAATGCCTGTCACCCCACGTCTGAGGGGGTGGCTGGGTTGTAAATTCACCACATGTCCCGCCCGGCTATCCCACACAAACAATCCATCCGGCCCCCTGTAGACAGCTTGTAAAAGATGGACAGTGACAAGGAACAGTTCACTTTTCAGGAAGGCAGAAGACAATAGTCCACAAGTCACTCAGGCGTGGGCTGAGGAGGAGGACTATGCAAATCAGACGTCAGGTTACTCAGGAGACGAAGATGAATCAGAAGAGGGGGAACAGAGCACAGCCGAAGCAGTTCCTTAGGGAAGCAATGCAGCATAGCAGACCAACACTAGACCCTGCAGCACCATTACACAAACTGAGACGATGGAGCGAGGAAATGGCGTAGGACAAAGTTACATTGGACGAAATGTAGCACCGCCCATGATCACCTGGCAAGGGACACTGTACACAGTGCGCGTGTTATGGCCAGCTGGTCACAGACAATGTGAACGCCATGAGAGCGCACATAAAGCAGATTAACCTCCATGGTGCGTGGTTACAGGATTATCACAAGTCAATATAATCATTCTTTTGTTGTTCTACCTCGTGTTTCCATGTACCCTCGCCGCCATCTTTTCTTGTGCCACCTTGAAAACTAGTGAATAGGTGCCATACAAACGCCCATAAATAACCTACTATGTATGTGGTCCATGATGCATGCTGTTCTGCATCTTACTTTTGAGGCCAATCCGCGTTGTTCTAGGCGTGCGCTTGTAGTTTGGCTGGGAGGCCGCTAGATTTGGGCTTGTTTTGAAGGAGCGTTGCGCTTATATTTACCTTCCGACCCGGCAACACTGCGCATGTCCTGGTTTTTTATTCTGAAAATCTGCCTCAGCCCCGTGCGCTCCAGGCCGCTCCCCGCAGCTTGGTGTAGCCACATTAGATACATTAAACCCTTCTCACCTATTTCCGTGTCTCTTCCCGGGATGGAGCTGCAGCCCGGATACCCGGGACTAATCCCGCCTCCTATTGGACAGCTCCTCCCGTGGCTGCAGCACGTGACACGACGCGCGAGCCTCTGGCCGAACTTCCGGGGAAAGCCTCATTCACACCGGAAGTGAATGTGAACTTTTCACCCGGAAGCGAAGAGCCGCTTCTAAAACAGAAACGAAAGACTTTAAACAGCAGGAAATAAAGTGAAGTGAATAGGAAGCTGTAGCAGACGCATGTACACCCCGGACTCGGGGCTTGAACCCCTCCCTTTATCATGACCAGTGGCTTTGCTACCCTCCCCCCCAGAGAACAGTGTCTCAGGCAGAAGCAACAGAGCACCGAGCAGAGCTCAGGTGGAGCGCCTACCCCTAGACACCTGCTCCTTCATTGCTATGTCAGTGCAGGGAGGGGGGAGTGTATAGTGCTCATTATAGAAGTGACAGACACCCCCCCTCTCTGCCGGAGATCAGTGTCTGAGGCCTCCTCATGCTCAGGCAGAAGCAGCAGAGCACCGAGCGGAGCTCAGGAGGAGCTCCTACCCCAAGACACCTGCTCCTTCATTGCTATGTCAGTGGAGGGAGGGGGGAGTGTATAGTACTCATTATAGAAGTGATAGACCTCCTCCCTCTCTGCCGGAGATCAGTGTCTGAGGCCTCCTCATGCTCAGGCAGAAGTAGCAGAGCACCGAGCAGAGCTCAGGAGGAGCGTCTACCTCCAGACACCTGCTCCTTCATTGCTTTGTCAGTGGGAGGGGGGATTGTATAGTTCTCAGAGAGGGAGGAGTGTATAGTACTCAGAGAGGGAGGACTGTATAGTACTCGGAGAGGGAAGAGTGTATAGTACTCAGAGAGGGAGGAGTGTATAGTACTCGGAGAGGGAGGAGTGTATAGTACTTAGAGGGAGGAGTGTATAGTACTCGTTAAAGAATTGACAGACCTCCCACAGCTCTGCTAGAGACCAGTTGTAGTATAATGAATCTCAGGAGGCAGGAAGCTGCGGGTTGTCCAAACAGGCTTTATTGCATAAACATGGGTTGTTCTTACAAATAACCCTAGCAGTGGTGCTCTAACAAAATGCCAACGTGGCCAACAACATATGGGGCTGCGAGTGCAGTGTCGGGTGGTTCGCAAGTCCTCTTGATTTCCCGTGCTCGGAGGAGCCCCGGGGAGACGCTCCTCTTGCGTCCTCCGCTCGTCCCGTAATCGCGCGTAGCGCGCGGGGGCGGGGCTTCGTTACGCTCGAGATCTCGCGAGAGCGGGCGCTCTCGCGACATCTCTACACACCTCCCTTTATCACAATGGGAGAGGGGTCACTGTAACACAAAGTCATTGAATCTTACCGGTCTTTTATGCTCCCTTCTGGGCCTCTCACTGGTTCCCGGGCAAGGTCCCTGCGGAACCGGTTCAGGGCTTACATAGGGTTCTTCCGGTTGATTCTCTGATTCTTCTCTCTCTCCATCGCTTCTCCCTGGTTCTGGTTCTTCATTCCCCACATCCTCCATTTCTGCTTCAGTGCGTGGGGTTTCTGGAGTCTTAAGTCTTTCTTGTCTGCGTTGATACAAAGCTACTCTTTCGAAGTTCCACGCGCGCCCGTCTTCTGTGCGGACGTGATTTGTCCCTTTATGAGTAACTTGTATGGGTTGACTATACCGGGAACCTGTGTCTTGATCTTTTCTTGGTAGTTTGATTTTGACCCAGTCCCCTCTTTCGATGCTGGGCGCTTGCTTCGTTCTCCTTCTTCTGTCACTCCACAATTTCATGCGTGACTTGTTTCTTGTAATGCGCCATACTACGTCTGCCATATCTACCTCTTCATCTATTCTTATTTTAGACAGCCAAGGCGGGATAAGTGTTGATGCCGCACTCCTCCCTCTCAACATTTTGAATGGGGATACATGGGTAATGCCATTCGGAGTGAGTCTATGTGCTGCTATGGCTTCCTTTGTAGTCTTGAGGGGGTCCATGCCCGAGGCCATTGCAAGTTGGATGGCCCCTTTAATGAACCTGTTCGCCCTTTCCACGAGTCCATTTGCTTGAGGGTGATACAGGGCCGCCTTTTTTTGCTTGATGTGGTTCTTTTTGAGAAACTCCTCCATGTCTCTAGAAACTAGTTGCACCCCATTGTCCGTGACTACTTCATTGGGGAGCCCTTCCCTTTGAAAAATTTCGGTAAGCACCTCTATAACCGTTTCTGTAGTTATGTTTGGAACAAACTCTGCTTCCACCCACTTGGATAGGTAGTCGACTAGTACAATTCCGTATTTGTGTTCTGCTGACATCGCTTCCAGGGGTCCGATAAAGTCTATGCCCACTTTGGACCATACTGTTTCCGGTATCTCGGTGGGTATGAGAGGTGCTTGGCGAATCTTCAATCTTTTGTCGCTGTTTAAACACTCGTGGCATCGCTCTATCATGGAGCGAATCTCCTGGTCCATGGATGGCCACCAATATGCTTCCCTGACTCTGCGGCGAGTCATCGTGTTTCCCAAATGCCCCGCATGAGCCCTGCATAGAATTGTGCGTCTCATTCCTGTGGGGGGGACGATTTGATCCGACTTCATGATTATCCCTTGTGTTTCGGACAACTCTTCTTGTACTTTCCAATATGGCCTCATGCCCTCGGGTAGCACCCTTTCATCTGGCCAGCCTTCTTTGATCCATTTACGAATGGCGGACATGGTTGGGTCTTTCCCTTCTTCTTCTTGCCAGTGCTTTTCACTGAGTTCCAGATATTCTGGCATTCTTATGTCCGAGATGGAAGCAACAATGCACTCCCCTTGTAGAAACGGGGCAGCCTTTTCTTTGTTTTCCGGTAATCTCGACATGCAGTCAGCCTGCGAGTTTTTCCAGCCAGATATGTGGTGGATTTCGAATGTATATTCTTGTAATTTCGCGGCAATACGAGCTAGTCTGGGAGTGGAAGCTTTGGTGCCTCCGGGACTGAGCATATGGATGAGTGGTTTGTGATCTGTCACCAGCTTGAACTTGGTGCCCCACACATAAGTCCTGAAGTGCTCCACTGCCCATGCACATGCTAGCATCTCTTTTTCGATGGTGGAGTAGTTCTGCTCTGCTTCAGATAGTGCCTTCGATGCAAAGGCCACCACATGCTCGGTGTCACCCCTCCTCTGCGTAAGTACTGCTCCCAGTCCATACGCACTGGCATCAGTGGTGATGACTGTTTCCCACTTGGGATTGAACGGTTGAAGGCACGGGGCTTCCATAATGTGCTGTTTTATGGTGTCTATCGCCGCCTTTTGGGGTTCCTGCCACAGGAATTCGGACCCTTTCTTGAGAAGATCCCGTAGAGGTGACGTGGTCTCAGAAAATTTGGGTATGAATTTTGCGTAATATTCTGCTAAGCCTAAGAATGATCTCACCTCTTCCTTGTTGGTGGGATTGGGTGCTTTGATGATGGCTTGCATAAGGTTCTGTTTGGGGCTGATGCCCTTTTCTGAAATTTTGTATCCCAGGTACTCGACTTCTTTTACTCCAAAAGAACATTTCTCGTATCGTAGGCGGACTCCCGCTTCTTGTAACTTGTTGAGCACTAGATTGAGAGTGGCATCGTGTGTCGGTTTATCACCTGCATACACCAATATGTCATCTTGGAAGTAGACCACATTTTTGACTTTTCGAAAGAGGGCATCCATCATGCGCTGAAACGCTGAGGCAGCTGATGATAATCCGAAGGGCATTTTGGTAAATTGAAATGTGCCGAACGGGGTGATGAATGCCGTGAGAGATTTTGATTCTTCATGGAGCTGGATTTGGTGATATGCGTTACGCATATCTAGTTTTGAGAAGATATTGGCTTCTTTCATCAAAAGTATGAGTTCATTTATGCTTGGAAGTGGATAATTGTCTGTGACGACTTCCAAGTTTAAGCTGCGCAAGTCTATACATACTCTTAATTCTTGCGATTGTGGTTTCTTTATGAGAACGACTGGGCTCAGCCATTCGGACGCTTCAATCTCTTCTATCACCCCTTCATTCTTCATTTTGTCCAATTGTTGTTTGAGGGTGTCTCTCGCTGTGGCTGGTACTGGCCTCACTCGGTGTTTTACAGGGATGGCATTTCTTTTGAGGACAATTTTGTGTAGAAAACCTTTGATGTGGCCCGGCTCCTCCGAGAACAGTGCTGGGTAATCGCTCTTGACTACGGTTTCAGTCCTCACGCCTATGGATAGGACTTGCTCTTCTGTGCTGGGGTCGAGTCTGATCTTCAATTTGTCTTGGTCATCCCACCCTAGCACTGGAGGCCCTTCGTGGCTGAAGTATATTCTGGTGTAAGTTTCCCTCCCTTTAAATTCGACTTTGGCGTTGATGTAGCCTAGTAGTTCAACTGATGCTCCACCGAAAACCGTCGGCTTGTGTTTCGTGGTGAGTACTTTTACTTTTTCTTTCCCGAGCATATCTTTGTATGTTTGTAGGGGTAGGATGGTAAGGTCCGAGCCGGAGTCTGCCATGACCCTTGTCTCTCTGCCGTCGATCTTGATCATGCAGTGTGGCTTCTCTCTCCTGGCTCTAGTACTGTTCACCATGATTACGGTGGGCCTTCCTTCTTCCTCCGACGAGGAATCCCTTTCTGCCATGCGTTCTGAGGTCAGACTTGTGACTTTCTTATTTCGCCACCTGCACACTATTGAGAAATGTCCTATGCGCTTGCATACTGTGCATTCTTTGTCTCTGGCTGGGCACTCTCTGTCGAACGCTAGGTGCTTTGTGCTGGTGCACCTATGGCACTTGAGGGGTTCTTTCTTGTTGGTTCTCCCTTCTCTTGAATCTGGAATGAACTTTTCCTTTCTAGGACGGAACCCTACTGCTTGTACCTCAGGGGAACTTTGGGTACCTGCAAACTCTTTTCTTCTTCCTGCTGTTTCTTCCACCGCTCTGGCTATTTCCACTGCTTTCTCTAACTGTACTTCTTTTTCCATGATGTATTTGTCTTGAACTTTCCGGCTGTTGGTGTGGACTATTAGCATGTCGCATATCTGATTTTCTGCATTCGTGCCGAAGTTGCATAAAGCTGCCAGTTCTCTCAATTTCGTGATATAATCGTCGACAGGTTCAGACGGTTCTTGTTTCCGCGTATAAAACCGAATCCTGTGGAGCACTGTGTTTTCCTTACTGGCGAACCTCTTTTCTATTCTTCTGACAGCCTCCTTGAACACATCATCATCGTCGTCTTCTACCTCTATCAGCGCCAGGCCCTCGAATATTCTTTGTCCTTCTACCCCAAGGGCGTTTAATAGCATGGCTCTGCGTCTTGCCGCCGTGAATCCTGCTCCCCCCATTGCCTCCACATACGTTGTAAACAGGGGCTGCCATTGTGGCCAGGGAATGGCAGGCCTACCTGGCGTCTGTAAAAAGGGTGGTGGCGGTGTTGCTCCCTGCATGCTTCTGCGCGGTTCCAGGAGGTCCTCGTCGCCAATTTATGTAGTATAATGAATCTCAGGAGGCAGGAAGCTGCGGGTTGTCCAAACAGGCTTTATTGCATAAACATGGGTTGTTCTTACAAATAACCCTAGCAGTGGTGCTCTAACAAAATGCCAACGTGGCCAACAACATATGGGGCTGCGAGTGCAGTGTCGGGTGGTTCGCAAGTCCTCTTGATTTCCCGTGCTCGGAGGAGCCCCGGGGAGACGCTCCTCTTGCGTCCTCCGCTCGTCCCGTAATCGCGCGTAGCGCGCGGGGGCGGGGCTTCGTTACGCTCGAGATCTCGCGAGAGCGGGCGCTCTCGCGACATCTCTACACCAGTATGTCTCAAACAGAAGCAGCAGAGTGAAATGGTCGTGCCCACTGCCTGCACCACTATAATAACAGTGCTTTCAATCCATATCATTGGATTGAAAGCATTATTATTACGGCGGCGGTGCCACGTTCATTTTGCTTACCATAGCACTGAAAATATTTCATTCAATGCTATAGTAAGCAAAATGAAGTCAGCGCCGCAGCTGAAATAATGCTGCTTTCAATGCAATGACATGGATTGAAAGCACTATTATTTTAGCGGCGACGCCGCCTTCATTTTGCTTACTATAGCATTGAATTAATTATTTTCAGTGCTATAGTAAGCAAACTGAAGGCTATAACAACCGAGTTTACCTTTTCGACAGGTGGGCGGGGCATGTGGGCAGAGCCGTGTACAAATGGGTGGAGTCTTGTGTGGCTGTGGGCGGGGCATACATCTCAGGATTTTTGATTTTCAAATGTAGGCAAGTATGAACAGAGCAACGAGGAGAGCTCAGGAGGAGCGCCTACCCCTAGACACCTGCGCCTTCATTGCTCTGTCAGTGGAGGGAGGGAGGAGTGTATAGTCCTCATTATAGAAGTGACAGACCTCCCCCTCTCTCCGGAGATCAGTGTCTGAAGCCTCCTCATGCTGAGGCAGAAGCAGCAGAGCACCGAGCAGAGCTCAGGAGGAGCTCCTACCCCCAGACACCTGCTCCTCAATTGCTCTGTCAGTGGAGGGAGGGGGGAATGTAATGTATAGTACTCATTATAGAAGTGACAGACCTCCCCCCTCTCTCCGGAGATCAGTGTCTGAGGCCTCCTCATGCTCAGGCAGAAGCAGCAGAGAACCGAGCAGAGCTCAGGAGGCAAGTCTACCCCAGACACCTGCTCCTTCATTGCTGTGTCTGTGTCTGTGGAGGGAGGGAGGAGTGTATAGTACTCATTATAGAAGTGACAGACCTCCCCCCTCTCTCCAGAGATCAGTGTCTGAAGCCTCCTCATGCTGAGGCAGAAGCAGCAGAGCACCGAGCAGAGCTCAGGAGGAGCTCCTACCCCCAGACACCTGCTCCTCAATTGCTCTGTCAGTGGAGGGAGGGGGGAATGTAATGTATAGTACTCATAGAAGTGACAGACCTCCCCCCTCTCTCCCGAGATCAGTGTCTGAGGCCTCCTCATGCTCAGGCAGAAGCAGCAGAGCACCGAGCAGAGCTCAGGAGGCAAGTCTACCCCCAGACACCTGCTCCTTCATTGCTGTGTCTGTGTCTGTGAAGGGAGGGAGGAGTGTATAGTACTCATTATAGAAGTTACAGACCCCCCCCTTCTCTGCCGGAGATCAGTGTCTGAGGCCTCCGCATGCTCAGGCTGAAGCAGCAGAGCACTGAGCAGAGCTCAGGAGGAGCTCCTACCTCCAGACACCTGCTCCTTCATTGCTCTGTCAGTGGAGGGAGGGAGGAGTGTATAGTACTCATTATAGAAGTTACATACCCCCCCCCCCTCTCTGCCGGAAATCAGTGTCTGAGGCCTCTGCATGCTCAGGCAGAAGCAGCAGAGCACCGAGCAGAGCTCAGGCGGAGCGCCTAGCCCCAGACACCTGCTCCTTCATTGCCATGTCAGTGGAGGGAGGGAGAGGGGGGAGTATATAGTACTCATTATAGAAGTGACATACCTCCCCCCTCTCTGCTGGAGATCAGTGTCTGAGGCCTCCTCATCATCAGGCAGAAGCAGCAGAGCACCGAGCATAGCTCAGGAGGAGCTCCTACCCCCAGACACCTGCTCCTTCATTGCTATGTCAGTGGAGGGAGGGAGGAGTGTACAGTACTCAATATAGAAGTTACACACCTACCCCCCTCTCTGCCAGAGATCAGTGTCTGAGGCCTCCTCATGCTCAGGCAGAAGCAGCAGAGCTCAGTAGGAGGTGCTACCCCCAGACACTTGCTCCTTCATTGCTATGTCAGTGGAGGGAGGGAGGAGTGTATAATACTCATTATAGAAGTGACAGACCTCCTCCCTCTCTGCCGGAGATTAGTGTCTGAGGCCTCCTCATGCTCAGGCAGAAGCAGCAGAGCACCGAGCAGAGCTCAGGAGGAGCTCCTACCCCCAGACCCTTGCCTCTTCATTGCTATGTCAGTGGAGGGAGGGGGGAGTGTATAGTACTCATTATAGAAGTGACAGACCTCCCCCTCTCTGCCAGAGATCAGTGTCTGAGGCCTCCTCATGCTCAGCCAGAAGCAGCAGAGCACCAAGCAGAGCTCAGGAGGAGCTCCTACCCCCAGATACCTGCTCCTTCATTGCTATGTCAGTGGAGGGAGGGAGGAGTGTATAATACTCATTATAGAAGTGACAGACCTCCTCCCTCTGTTAAATGCAGCACTCCCGGAGGCCCAGCATGAGGGGCGGGCTCCGGTCCAGTAGGCCGCGCGGCCTTGATCGCAGCCTGGGCATGAGCGCTAAATAAAACACACGCACACGCTGGTCTGCCTTCGCCCGGAACTGCCTCCCACTCTAGGGGGCGGGGCTTTTATTTAGCGGCCCTACGTCACCGCGCTGCGGGACGTAGGGCGGATATAACATTCCTCCTTTATTTCAAATTAACCTAACAAACAACACAAACAACATGCTCAACTATAAACTCCTGCCGCTGTTCTTGGCTTAGCATACATAGTCATTCAGCCTCGGAGGCGGTCTCGTGGTCTTCCTCAGACTGTACCGCTTCGCTTGGGGGCTGTCCCCGCTCGGTTCGTAAGTTTGCTCACCTTCGCTGCATGTGTCCTCACGGCTGGGCAGTCTCGGTGATTGCCAGCTGCGATCCCCTGCGGATTCTTCCTCAGGGTCTTGCGCCGGCACGTCGCTGCTTTGTTGGTCGTTGTCATCGTGAGGCCCCTCGCAATCCGTCCAGAGATGCTGGGGCACGGGCTTGAACCAGGAGGCGTTCCTGGTTACTTTCTGACCGCCTCGGGTGACAGTTATCATGGTCCCGCGCCGGTTGCTAATAGTCCATGGCAGTTCTTCGTACCTGGTGTCTAGCGTGGATTTCGTGGGGTTTCGCAACATGATGACTTGGTCACCCACTCTGTGGTTTGAGGGCCTTGCTCTTCTCTTGGCGCTCATGTGAGCATTGGCACGTGTTCTCCTCGTTTCCACGCGTGCATGGTCGGCGTCGTCAGGGGTCCTGCTTGGATGATGGGGAATCGACGAGTTGATGATAGTTCCAAACATAAGGTCAGCAGGTGGTATGCCCGTGGTGCTGTGGGGGGTGACCCGATAGTTCCTTAGGAACCAGAATAGGTCAATCCTCCACGGGCTGGCGTTTGCCTTTGATACTCTGAGTACCTTGTTGATGGTCCTCATGAATCGCTCGACGTCCCCATTAGCTTGTGGCCACCGTGGCATGATGTGGTGGTATTTAATGCCCAGTTCCTGTAGGTATGACCTGAATTCCTCCCCTGTGAACGGGGGTCCATTGTCACTCTTAATGGTCGTGGGCAGACCATGGGTGGCAAACATCTTTTCTATCACCGGGATGACCACTTCCGCGGCGGTGGATTCCAGTATCTCGACCTCTGGATAGCGTGAGTGATCATCGATTGCCACCAGTAGATGTAGACCCTCTCTGATTTTGCAAAAGTCAATGCTGATCGCTTCCCACCGTGCCCGGCCACGCTCGGCCGATAGGATTGGTTCTGGGTCTGGTGGCCCACTCGTTATTTGGCAGGGTAGACATGTGTTCACTCGGTCCTCGACACGATCGTCGATGTGAGGGAACCATACCCTGTGTCTGACCAGGGCCTTTGTTCTTGCGAGCCCTTGGTGTCCTTCATGCGCTAGGGCAACTATCCTGTCTTGTAGCCTTGGGGGTATGATGATGCGGTCACCCCTTAGCAGGAGCCCTCCCTCAGTGATTGAGAGGTCTTGTCGAACCGTGAACATGCCTGCTAGGAACTACTTGGCCCCCTCGGTTCTGTTACGTGTGTGCGACATGAATTCTTTCCAGTTGCCTGACATGATGGCATCTTTTACCAGATCGCAACAGGGGTCATTCTGGGTTTCTGTTGCAATGTCCTCAATGTTTATCGCTTTGGGCCTCATGGTGTGGACTACTTGACAAATGTGTTCCTCCGTTTCTTCGGCGACTAGCACTTCCTGCTGGGTGGCTGGTCGTGGGTGTCTCGACAGGAAGTCCGCGGGGTTGCCGCTGCCCGGTTGGTAGACAAGTTCGAAGTCATATTGCTGGAGGTGTAGCAGCCACTTGGTAATTCTGGCTGGTGGGTGTGCCGATGACCCAATGAAGATTGGTATTAGGGGCTTGTGGTTGGTGATCGCCGTGAACTTGCGCCCATATAGGTACATGTGGAAGTGTCGACACCCCCATAGAACGGCGATTGCCTCCTTTTCTATATGGGAGTACCTTTGTTCCGTTGCTGTGAGCGCCCTGGATGCATATGCAATCAACCTTTTTGTGCCCTCTTTTGTGACCTGCATCAGGATTGCTCCAAATCCGACTGGGCTGGCATACACAAATAGTTCTGTCGGGAGGTCCGTGTCATAGTAGGCCATCTTGGTATCCGTTGATAGGGAGTCTTTTATGCTCTCAAATGCTTCATGGCATTCGGGCCCCCAGTCCCACTTGGTGCTGGCCTTTGTTAGCTCCCGCAGCGGTTCGGATAGGGTTGCTAGGTTCCGAATGAATCTGCCACAGTAGGTGGCCATTCCGAGAAAACTGCCCACCTCGGTGGGAGTCGTTGGGGGACTGGCAGCTTGGATGTCCGCCACTTTCTGGGGATCAGGTGATATGCCGGTGCGGTCGAACCTGTATCCAAAAAAGGTTATTTCTGGTTTTAGGAATTCGCACTTCTCTCGATGAATTGTGAGTCCGGCGTCTTCCAACCTGCCCAGTAGTGTCTTGAGTCTCGTGATGTGTTCCTTGGTGTCCGGTGCATGTATTAGGATGTCATCGCTCACGTTCAATACCCCTGGTATGCCTCTGATGACCTCCTGGATGGTCTGTTGAAAAACCTCCGCGGCCGATGATATGCCGAAACTCAGGCGCTTGTACCTCCTCAGAACTAGGTGGGTTGAGAACGTGGTGATATAGCGCGACTCTCTGTGGAGCTTGAGCTGGTGGTACCCCGCCTTTAGGTCTACCTTCGAGAACACACAAGATCCAGTGAGGTCAGTGATGATTTCATCAATTGTAGGTGTTATGTGTCGCTCTATTTTTATGGCTGCATTGGGCAGGCGCATGTCAATGCAGATCCAAACTTTTCCTGGCTGTTTAGGCTTCCTGGTGACCACCATCGGGGAGACCCATGGTGTTGGTCCCGTGACTTCTTCAATAATGCCAGCGGCTTCGAGTGACCTTAACTCCTTCTCAACCTGTTCCCTCATGTGGAACGGTGTCCTTCGGTGTCTCACCGCACGTGGTTGCACTGATTGATCAATATGTAGTTTGATGGTCTTTCCCTTGAGACAGCCTATCCCCTTCTGTAGCTTGGGGTGTTGCCTGAGGAAGTTCTCGACCTCGGACGTGTCATCAATGTGGCATATGAATTTGACCACGCCCAGGTCTTCAGCCGCATCTCCGCTCAGCAGGCTTTCAATTCCCGCCATGACAACATAGATCTTCGACCACAACTTCTGTTCGCCATGCTCAAGAGTGGTGCGGAACCTCCCGATGACTGGTAAGGGTCTCCGACTGCCGTAGGCAAACAACCGAGTGTCTGTGGATTTTAGCTCGGGTCGTGGTGCGAGGGTTTGGAAAACGGTGGTCGGCATGACGTTTACGGAGGCCCCCGTGTCAATGGTCATCTGTATGTCCTGGCCCTGTATGTTGACCATGCATTTTCGTCGCCTGGCGGTTCTTTTCGACGGTGCTGGCCCTTGGTTTAGTGTCAATACTAAGTATACTTTTCGGCCCTTTCCTTCGTTCTCCATGCCTGCTGTTTGTCTTAGGGCTGAGAGGTCATCGCCTTCTTCTTCCGTCGAGGAGTTGACTACCGCTACCCTCCTCGCGCTGGCTTGTTTCTCTTTTTTCGATGACCCTTTTTCCTGGGAGCCTTACGGAGGCTGTAGTGGCGTGTTCGCTGATCTGCACACTTTCGCGTAGTGATCCTTCCTGCCACATGCTCCGCACGTGGTGCCTTGCGCCGGGCAGTTTCGCCTTTCGTGCCTTTGACCACCATACCATCCACATTCCGTTGGTTCTGGTGCTCGAGGCTGCCACCTGTTCTGGGTGTAACCGCTGCCACTTTCGCTTCTCGTTGATTGTCTGTCCGAGATTTGAGCGACCATCGCTGTGGAGAGTGATGGCTGGAGTTTTTGTAGGGTCGCTTCCATGTTGGCGGCCCTGGAGTGGGCAAGCTCCCTCTGTCGACCCAGTTCCAGGATGCGTTGTAGAGGGATGCCCTTTTCACTGAGCACGAGACGCCTCAGCTTCTCCGAGTGAATTCCATTTATGATTTGCCTCCTAATCTCTCTTTCAGGGTTCGTAAACTCACACGACATGGCCAGCTTCCTCAGCTTCGTGTGGTAGGCGTCGAGAGTCTCATCGGTGGCCTGGATGGTCGTGCAAAAGATAAAGGTTCCATAGTCTGGATTGAGTTGCGGGAGAAAATGTGCTGTTAAAGCGTCCTTTGCACTCAGGTATGCGTCTTGGCCGTCATCCACATCCAGGGAGTTGAAAATGCGCAGCACCTCGTCGCCCACACTGAGGAGTAGGTGAGCTTTCATCTTTCTGGATGATGTGATGTCCTTACATTGTCTGTCCGAGATTTGAGCGACCATCGCTGTGGAGAGTGACGGCTGGAGTTTTTGTAGGGTCGCTTCCATGTTGGCGGCCCTGGAGTGGGCAAGCTCCCTCTGTCGACCCAGTTCCAGGATGCGTTGTAGAGGGATGCCCTTTTCACTGAGCACGAGACGCCTCAGCTTCTCCGAGTGAATTCCATTTATGATTTGCCTCCTAATCTCCCTTTCAGGGTTCGTAAACTCACACGACATGGCCAGCTTCCTCAGCTTCGTGTGGTAGGCGTCGAGAGTCTCATCGGTGGCCTGGATGGTCGTGCAAAAGATAAAGGTTTCATAGTCTGGATTGAGTTGCGGGAGAAAATGTGCTGTTAAAGCGTCCTTTGCACTCAGGTATGCGTCTTGGCCGTCATCCACATCCAGGGAGTTGAAAATGCGCAGCACCTCGTCGCCCACACTGAGGAGTAGGTGAGCTTTCATCTTTCTGGATGACGTGATGTCCTTACATTCCATGGCCATCTCGAACTTTTGTAGCCATAGCTGCCATCTGGGCCCACTGGATGATGGGTCTGTGAATGGGTCGAATGGTTGGATTAACGTCGACGAACTCCCCTGCGTGCGAGGCGGTGGTGACGCCATTGATAGGTTTGCCGCCATCCTGTACGGTGTTGAGGGTCCAGGGGTAGATGACCCAGTCGCCATGGTGTTGCGTTCGCCTGGTCAACAATTCTCCGCCCTCTGGGTTCGTGCGCACCCTGTGGTGTGGCAGTGTCCCACGTGGTGAAAGCTCCTACCGGCACTTGTGCTCCGATTGATTTGCGCTTCGTGGCCTGTGTGCCATGCAGGAGACGTCGTGCAGGTGATGACCGGGATAAGATGAGAAAAAAACTTTCACCCCCTGAGGATGAGGTATTGAGGGGGAGGGGGTCACGTGATCGTGGGGGCCCCCACCGGGTGTCCAAAAATGTGTCCAAAAATTTACACGGAGCGTCCGTGTGGCATCCGCGTGTGAAGTGGTGGTGGAGCGCGTGGATGTTCGCTCACTTCCTCGTCGCCATTGTTAAATGCAGCACTCCCGGAGGCCCAGCACGAGGGGTGGGCTCCGGTCCAGTAGGCCGCACGGCCTTGATCGCAGCCTGGGCATGAGCGCTAAATAAAACACACGCACACGCTGGTCTGCCTTCGCCCGGAACTGCCTCCCACTCTAGGGGGCGGGGCTTTTATTTAGCGGCCCTACGTCACCGCGCTGCAGGACGTAGGGCGGATATAACACCCTCTCTGCCGGAGATTAGTGTCTGAGGCCTCCTCATGCTCAGGCAGAAGCAGCAGAGCACCGAGCAGAGCTCAGGAGGAGCTCCTACCCCCAGACCCTTGCCTCTTCATTGCTATGTCAGTGGAGGGAGGGGGGAGTGTATAGTACTCATTATAGAAGTGACAGACCTCCCCCTCTCTGCCAGAGATCAGTGTCGGAGGCCTCCTCATGCTCAGCCAGAAGCAGCAGAGCACCAAGCAGAGCTCAGGAGGAGCTCCTACCCCCAGATACCTGCTCCTTCATTGCTATGTCAGTGGAGGGAGGAGTGTATAGTACTCATTATAGAAGTGACAGACCTCCCCCCTCTCTGCCAGAGATCACTGTCTGAGGCCTCCTCATGCTCAGGCAGAAGCAGCAGAGCTCAGGAGGAGCTCCTACCCCCATACACCTGCTCCTTCATGGCTATATCAGTGGAAGGAGGGAGGAGTGTATAATACTCATTATAGAAGTGACAGACCTCCTCCCTCTCTGCTGGAGATCAGTGTCTGAGGCCTCCTCATCATCAGGCAGAAGCAGCAGAGCACCAAGCATAGCTCAGGTGGATATACTACCCCCAGACACCTGCTCCTTCATGGCTATGTTAGTGGAGGGATGGAGGAGCGTATAATAGTCATTATAGAAGTGACAGACCTCCCCCCTCTCTGCCGGAGATCAGTGTCTGAGGCCTCCTCATGCTCAGACAGAAACAGCAGAGCACCAAGCAGAGCTCAGGAGGAGCTCCTACCTCCAGACACCTGCTTCTTCATTGCTGTGTCATTGGAGGGAGGGAGGAGTTGATAGTTGTTGTATAATAGTTGTAAGGATGACAGGAGGCGTCTTAGTTGTTGTGATGTCCTTTATTCAGCATACGACATCAGTTGTCACATATAGATGTATATGTGGGGAAATCCAACTGGGCAACATGCCTCTTAACTAATGTGTTGCAGCTGGGAGGCTGTCTTGTCTCTTGTTAGGCTGAGGGCCTAATTCTCGGAGGAGCTGGGAGGACACGTCCTCACGCGTCCTCTGCTGCTCCCGTAATGCCGAGCACGCGGGGGCGGCCCTAGTGGCCGCGGCCGAGATCTCGCGAGAGTTGCGGCTCTCGCGATATCTCTACACACCTCCCCCTGATAATGCAAAGGCAGTTCATTGCAATACATAGTCATTGTATCTCACCGGTCTTCTGTGTTCTCTTCTTGGCCGGTCACTTTTCTCGCTGTGGGCATCCTGATGTTCCAGTTCTCGTTCTGCTGTGGGTGCATCCGGTTCCATCTCTGTTTCTTCCCTTTCTCTGTCATCATTCTCTGGCTCACGTTCTTCTTCTCGCTCGTAGTCTATTCCTCCTTCCGCTTCTGATCTCTCTGGGGTCCTTGCTCTCTCTTGTCTCTTCTGGAATAGGGCTACTCTTTCCAGGTTCCAAGTGCGCCTGTCTTCGGTGCGGACGTGGTTGGTTCCTCTGTGAATCACTTTTATGGGTCTGCTGAACCGAGAGCCTGTGATTTGATCCTTTGTCGGTAGTCGTATTTTGATCCTATCTCCCTCTCTAACGTCTGACGCTTGTTTAGTCCTTCTTCTTCTGTCACTCCATGTTTTCATGCGTGCTTTGCTGTTTTCAATTCTCCACACCACCTCTGACATGTCTACTTCTTCATCTTCTCTTACTTTGGTCAACCATGGTGGTATAAGCGTTGAAGCTGCTCTCCTCCCTCTCAACATTCGAAACGGGGATATTTGAGTGATCCCGTTGGGAGTAACCCTGTGGGCCGCTATGGCCTCTTTAGTTGTTTTGAGCAGGTCCATTCCGGAAGCGGTTGCTAGCTGGATAGCACCTTTTATAAACCTGTTGGCTCTCTCTACCAGCCCATTGGCTTGGGGATGATAGAAAGCTGCTTTCCTCTGGTGTATGTGGTGCTTTCTCAGGAATTGTTCCATGTCCCTTGAAATTAGTTGTACTCCATTGTCCGTTACTACTTCGTTGGGGAGTCCTTCCCTTTGAAAAATTTCGGTGAGGACTTCGATTACCGTCGCGGTGGTGATGTTTGGAACAAACTCAGCCTCAACCCACTTTGATAAGTAGTCTACTAGCACTATGCCATAGCGATGTTCGGGCGCCATCGCCTCCAAGGGTCATATAAAGTCTATACCTACTTTTGACCACACCGCTTCTGGTACTTCTGTGGGAATCAGAGGCGCCTGTCTGACCTTTAAGCGCTTGTCACTGTTGAGGCATTCATTACATCTCTCTATCATGGTGCGAATCTCTTGATCCATGGACGGCCACCAGTAGGCTTCTCTCACTCTGCGACGGGTCACAGTGTTCCCTAGGTGGCCCGCATGGGCTCTGCAGAGAATGGTCTTCCTCATACCTACGGGTAGGATTATCTGGTCCGTTTTCAATATTATTCCATCGGTTTCTGATATCTCATCTGCCACCTTCCAATAGGGCCTCATGCCTTCTGGCATCGCTTTTTCATTCGGCCACCCTTCCTTGATCCACTCTCGTATTCTCGCCATGGTTGGGTCCTTTCCGTCTTCTTCCAACCAGTGCTTCTCACTGAGTTCCAAGTAGTCTGGTGCTTTGAGATCTGTGATGGATGCCACGATGCATTCCTCTTGTAGAAACGTGGTGGCCTTGTCTTTACCCTCTGGCAATCTTGACATGCAGTCTGCCTGCAAATACTTCCATCCTGAGATGTGCTGTACCTCAAATGTGAACTCCTGCAGTTTGGCTGCTATGCGTGCCAATCTGGGTGTTGACACTTTAGTGCCTCCTGGGCTGAGCATGTGGATGAGGGGTTTATGGTCGGTTACAACCTAAATTTTGTGCCCCACACATATGTTCTGAAATGTTCTACCACCCATGCACACACTAACATTTCCTTTTCTATGGTGGAGTAGTTCGGTTCGGCCGAGGATAAAGCTTTCGAGGCAAAGGCTACCACATGTTCCGTGTCACCTTTCTTCTGCGTTAGGACAGCTCCTAATCCGTACGCACTGGCGTCTGTGGTGATGACTGTACCCCATTCGGGATTAAATGGTTGTAGACACGGCGCTTCCATTATGTGGCGTTTTATGCTTTCTACTGCTTTCTTTTGGGGTTCTTGCCACGAGTACTCTGACCCTTTTTTGAGGAGTTCGCGGAGGGGTGCTGAGGTTTCCGAGAACTTGGGGATAAATTTTGCATAGTACTCCGCCAGTCTAAGGAATGACCTTACTTCATCTTGGCTGGTGGGTTCCGGTACTTTAATTATGGCTTGCATTAAATTTTGTTTGGGACTTATCCCTTGCTCGGATATTTTGTACCCTAAGTACTCAACTTCTTTCGCTTTGAATACGCATTTCTCATAGCGTAACCTCACCCCCGCTTCTTGCAGCTTAGTCAGGACTGTTCTCAATGTGGCATCGTGTGTCTGTTCATCCCTTGCATGGACAAGGATGTCATCCTGAAAATAGGCCACGTTTTTGATTTTCCGTATTAGGACATCCATCATTCGTTGAAAAGCCGATGCAGCAGAAGATAAGCTGAATGGCATCTTGGTGAACTGATAGGTGCCAAACGGAGTGATGAATGCTGTGAGGGGTTTGGATTCCTTGTGCAATTGTATTTGATGGTACGCGTTTCTCATATCTAGTTTTGAGAATATTTTGGCTTCTTTCATCATAAGAATCAGTTCATTTATGCTCGGTAGCGGGTAACTGTCCGTAATGACCTCCAAGTTTAAACTGCGAAGGTCAATGCAAACCCTTAGCTCTTGTGAGTTGGGTTTCTTTATGAGCACGACTGGGCTCAGCCACTCCGAAGCTTCAATTTCTTCAATGACGCCATCCATCCTCATTTTGTCCAATTGACTCCTGAGTGTGTCTCTCGCGGTTGCTGGTACTGGTCTCACGCGATGTTTGACTGGGACCGCATTCCTTTTGAGCATTATTTTGTGGACGAAGCCTTTGATATGTCCCGGCTCCTCCGAGAAGAGTTTAGGATAATCACATTTGACTATTGGCACACTCCTCCCGCAGACAGAGAGTACCTGATCTTCTGTGCTGGGGTCCAGTTTGATTTTCAATTTATCTTGATCGTCCCATCCTAATACTGCCGAGCCTTCTTGGCTGAAATATACTCTGGTGGTGGTTTCTCTTCCTTTAAACTCCACCTTCCCATTGATATAGCCCAGTAGGTCAACTGACGCCCCTCCAAAAACCGTGGGTTTGTGCCGTGTGGTGAGCACTCAAACCTTTTCCGTCCCCAACATTTCTTTGTATGTGCGTAGGGGTATTATGGTGAGGTCAGAACCTGAGTCCGCCATGACTTTTGTTTCCACCCCGTCGATTTTGATTATGCAATGGGGTTTTTCTCTTCTGGCCCGTGTACTGTTCACCATGATGACTGTGGGTCTCCCTTGATCTTCCGAGGACGAATCCCTCTCCGTGTTGCGATCCATGTTGACGTTTGCGACTTTCTTGTTTCTCCACCGACACACAATCGAGAAATGGCCAATACGTTTGCAGATAGAGCACTCTTTATCCCTGGCTGGGCACTCCCTGTCAAACGCCAAATGTTTTGTGCTTGTACACCTGTGGCATTTCAGTGGTTCTTTCTTGCTCCATTTTTCTTCTTTCGTGTTCGATACCTGTCTCTCTTTCTTCTGGCGAAACGCCACTGCTTGTATTTCAGTGGAACTATGGCTTCCCGTGAGTTCTTTTCGTCTCCCAGCTGTTTCTTCGACTGCTCTGGCAATCTCAATCGCTTTCTCTAGCAGCAGTTCCTTCTCCATAATGAATTTATCTTGCACTTTCCTGCTGTTGGTGTGAACCACCAGCATGTCGCAGATGAGGCTCTCGGCATTGTTACCAAAGCTGCACAGCGCTGCCAATTCCCGCAGCTTGGTAACATAGTTGTCAACGGGTTCCGAGGCTTCTTGTTTGCGGCTATAGAAACGTATTCTGTGCAGAACCGTGTTCTCTTTACTGGCAAACCTTTTTACAATTCTTCTTACAGCTTCCTTGAAGACGTCATCGTTGTCACCAACCACCGGGCTCGGGGTGAGACTTTCAAACACCCTCTGTCCTTCTACACCTAGGGCGTTAAGTAACATTGCCCTGCGCCGTGCTGCCGAGAATCCTGCACCGCCCACAGCCTCTACGTATGTCGTAAATAAGGGTTGCCATTGCGGCCACGGGATGGCAGGTCTACCTGGAGTTTGTAGGAAGGGCGGTGGTGTTGTCGCGCCTTGCATGGTTCACGTGGGTTGTCGCGGTGATCCTCGTCGCCAATTTATGTTGTACAATAGTTGTAAGGATGACAGGAGGCGTCTTAGTTGTTGTGATGTCCTTTATTCAGCATACGACATCAGTTGTCACATATAGATGTATATGTGGGGAAATCCAACTGGGCAACGTGCCTCTTAACTAATGTGTTGCAGCTGGGAGGCTGTCTTGTCTCTTGTTAGGCTGAGGGCCTAATTCTCGGAGGAGCTGGGAAGACACGTCCTCACGCGTCCTCTGCTGCTCCCGTAATGCGCGCCGAGCGCACGGGGGCGGCCCTAGTGGCCGCGGCCGAGATCTCGCGAGAGTTGCGGCTCTCGCGATATCTCTACAATAGTGCTAATTATAGAAGTGACAGACCTCCCCCCTCTCTGCCGGATAACAGTGTCTGAGGCTTCCTCATGCTCAGGCAGAAACAGCAGAGCACCAAGCAGAGCTCAGGAGGAGCTCCTACCTCCAGACACCTGCTCCTTCATTGCTGTGTCATTGGAGGGAGGGAGGAGTTGATAGTGCTAATTATAGAAGTGACAGACCTCCCCCGTCTCTGTCGGAGATCAGTGTCTGAGGTCTTCTCATGCTCAGGCAGAGGCAGCAGAGCGCCAATCAGTGCCAGGAGGAGCTCCTACCCCCAGACATGAATGTAGAGAGAGGGAGTTCATACTGACTGTACATTTTCAAACTGGAACACTTTATTTTCTCGCGATAGTTTCTTCATAAATTGCAATCCTATACCATTAAAGAAATCGTGAGCATAGAATGTTCCCATTCGATTGAATTGGGGGTTACAAATATTTTAAGAGGGATAAAGTGAAAAAAAGAACACCGTTTTTGATGAAAAAATTATGAGTCTCCTGCCCAAATCGAGAGGGTTGGCATGAATGAAAATACAAACAAGCATATAGTAAATGATGAGGGAGGGGGGTTTCTGTTTCAGGAGAGATTGTGACTCTCCCATATGAACTTCAGAAAGGAATATGCCCCGGCGGCCCTGGGATGTCATGTCCCTCATGCCCCAAGTTAATTTTCCTGAGCAGACGCATTAGATTTCCATTTCCCTCGTTGGCTGATGCTAATACTTGTATATTTATCTTAGTCTTATTTGTAAAGCGCATATGGCCAAAATACATCGAGGCACTAATCCATGAAGGTGAAAAGAGGATGAGAAATTGTATTGAAACAGGTACGTTTTCAGTTTGCGACTAAAAGAAAGAAGCTGTTCTGTGGGAGCACAGGGTCTTTCAGGAGAGTGTTCAAGAGCTTTGATGTTGATCAATTATCTATTCTACTAGGTGAGCTTAGAGCGGCGGTACATGTAGGTAGGTCAGAGACAAATGCTCTGAAGAGGGAGTTAGTGGTCAATAGAAACAAGACTGAAGAATTAGATAGGTGGATAACACAAACCCAAGCGGGTCAAGCTCCTCTACTGGCTGCTATAGCCCCAACCCCTATACCTCCTGTGCCTGCCCCTATTCAGGTAATTTCTCCCACACCTATTACACTCGCTCCACCGGATCGCCTCACTAGGGATCCTCTAAAGTATGCTATTTTCATGAACCAATGCAAGCTACACTTCCTTTGTAGGCCAGGTACCTTCCCTAATGAGCAGGCTAAGGTGGTTTTGGTTTTGTTCTATTTGGGAGGGGGGGGCACACGCAGCCAATTGGTCCATGCCAATTATGAAACGGGATGATCCGTTACTGAGTATTTTCCAGGGCTCCCAAAGGGAATTAGAGAAATAATTTGCTAGGAATTCACAGGCACATGTGCTAGATAATTAATTATTATAGAGGCCTTCATGAGGAATTAAAAGATGTCCTAGTTCAAGTTGTGAACCCTCCAACTTTTTGTGTTCTGACTTCATTGAATTAGTAGTGCAATTAGATCATTGCTTGCAGGAAAGAAGGGCTGTGTGCTCCAGAGTCTATGGGAGACCCATGAATCTTCGGTCAAAATAGAATACCCGCCATGCAGAGGCTGCTCCAGAGCCAATGCAATTGGGAGGAATTAGAGCACCCTTAACCAAAAAAGAAAGGAACCTGAGGCGGCAATTGCAGTTGTGTCTGTATTGTGGTAAAGCATGTCACTTTCTGCGAAATTGTCCATACACCACGCCTCGCACCATGTAGCAGTGATGTGCTCTAACAACAAGACTGGGGGAGAACTAATGAGCACGCAGGTGTAGAGACCCAGCTGTTGAGTGTTGAGAGAGAATCAAAGGTCTCCCATTTTGCTATTCCAATCACCTTAATCTGTTCCAGTGAGCCTCAGAAGATACATGCTTTGGAAGCATATATTGATTGTGGAGCCATTGGTACTTACATGGACCTCAACTGGGCCAATCGCAACAAAAGGAGGTGATGGAGTATGTGGTGGCAGTGGATGGCGCTCCTTTGACTCCTGGTCCAATATTAATAAACACTTTCCTGAGCAGACGCATTAGATTTCCATTTCCCTCGTTGGCTGATGCTAATACTTGTATATTTATCTTAGTCTTATTTGTAAAGCGCATATGGCCAAAATACATCGAGGCACTAATCCATGAAGGTGAAAAGAGGATGAGAAATTGTATTGAAACAGGTACGTTTTCAGTTTGCGACTAAAAGAAAGAAGCTGTTCTGTGGGAGCACCTAAGCTTAATGTGTAAAGAGGGACACCAAGAGTTAATCACCTTTGATCTCATCGACAAACCAGAAATGCAAATAATCCTGGGTTTGCCATGGCTGGAGAAACATAATCCTCAGATTGACCAGAGGAACAAGTGTTTAACATTTCCAAGGAAATGTTTAAAGACATTTTACATTCCACAGTGTGTTCCTGCCATTACTATTTTTGCAATTCCTGTACATGCGGCAGAGAAAGTACTGGGTCTGGTCAGAGAAAGACCAGTTCTTTACAAGGAGTATAAGGATGTCTTTCGGAAGGAGCAAGTTGAAACCTTGCCACCTCATCCTCCATATTTATTTATTTTGGATTTGTAGAGCGTGCTACAGCCAACAGGCATCGAGGCGCTATAAGGATATGTACGATAGCTTGCTTGAGGGTTACAGGGGTGCGGCCCACTGAGAAATGCTTAATACAATTTGAATGGTTACAAAATGCTTGGTTACAGGCTCATAAGTTACTTTACAGAACAAACAGTAAGTGAGCAACAGGAAGAACACAGATACAGGAATGCATAGCATGATGTGAAAGGGCCATTCAGACAAATAGCCTGGTTTTGATCGCCTTCCTGAAGGCTGCATGGGAATCAATCATCCTGGTCGGGACAGGGCGGGTGTTCCAAAATGTTGCGCCCATGGCTGGGAAACTGGAACCACCAGCACGCACTCTACGTGTGGGAGGAACAGTGATACGGTTGGCATATGCAGACCTAGATGGCCCGCAGGAGGTCTGTTTGGTGATCCTGTGTGGTAAACAGGGGGGCGCCAGGCCATGAAGACATTTATGTGTGAGGGCCAGCGTTTTGAAGACAATCCTTTCCTTGACAGGTAGCCAGTGTACCTGCCTCCTGACCTCAGAAATATGGGCCCTGCGTGAGATGCCTGTAGCGGCCCTTAAGGCATTGTTCTGAGATATTTGGAGTTTGGCCAGATTCTTCTGGGAGGTCCTAATAAAGAGGGCATTACAGTAGTCCAACCTTGAACCAATGATGGCCCTAGCGATGGTAATGCAGTTCTGTTGGGAGAGGAATGGCCTAACTGTATTGATCAATTTAGAGTGATAAGCTGCAGAGGATGCAATGGCATTGACCTGCCTATCCATGGTAAGGCTAGGTTCGAGATACACGCCCAGAGTCTTGATTACTTGAGACACTGTGATGGGAATGTTGTCAACAGTAAATGAACAGTATTGCTTATTCAATTGGCTTAAGGTAGAAGGGGAGCCAATTAGAAGAAGTTCAGGTTTTTCACTATTGAGACATAACCAGTTTTCTGCCATCCAGGATTAAATTGTGGAGTCGATGGAGTTGAGGGTGTTCATATCAGTTGGGTAGTCACCCGACAAAGGGATGAGCACCTGGGTGTCATCTGCATAATTGGTATATACGATGCCCAGGGCATCCAGGATTCTGAACAGAGGCCTGGTGAAGAGGTTATAGAGAGTGGGGCCAATGCAGGAGCCCTGGGGGACTCCACATTTGAATGGACTGGGGTTGGCACTAGAGGAGTCAGAAAAAACCTTCATCACTCTTTCCCTAAGGAATGAGGTTATCCACTCACAGGCCTTAGGGGAGATGTTGGCTGTGGAAGAGAGATGTTGGCAAAGGGTTTTATGATCTACCAGATCAAAGGCCGCTGAGAGCTCTAGGACAAGGAGGAGCACAGGTTTGCCTCCGTATTTTAGGTTATCCATTTGATTTTTTAAGTCAAGCAGTTCCTTTTCGGTGCCATGCCATGGCCGGAAGACAGATTGGCATAGTCCAAGAAGGTTGTTATCTTCAAGGAATTTTTGAACTTGCAAGTAGGCTGCTTTGTCCAAAATCTTAAGGAGGAAGGGGACAGTGGTGATGGGTCTGTAGTTCCCTGGGACCAGTGGGTCAAGGGAGTGTTCTTTTTTTATGAGCAGTCAGACTCAAGCCTCCTTGAAGGCAGTCGGGACCTGGGCCAAGTGGAATGACGGATTAATGAAGGCAGTGAGGAATGGGGCGTGGGCTGGGGCACAATCCTTGATGATATGTGCCAGGCAAGCATCCCCTTTACAGTTGGATGGCTTGATAGACTTGA
This sequence comes from Ambystoma mexicanum, assembly GCF_040938575.1. Lineage (NCBI taxonomy): Eukaryota > Metazoa > Chordata > Amphibia > Caudata > Ambystomatidae > Ambystoma > Ambystoma mexicanum. Next base: position 40,101,193 of record NC_090921.1, read on the forward strand.
TGAGGGCAATAACTTCAGCTTTGCTCATGTCAGAGAATTCAAATATCGGAGTCTGCCTGGTAGTAGCTGCTGGGGGGGTTCCGTGTGACAGCTAGCTAGAAGAGAAGATAGAGCCTTTTGGTGAGCTAAAATTTTGGAGTGCAGGGTGTCAAGTTTGTGGAGCATGGCAGTTTGAATTTTGTTGCACCAAGACTCTTCCTTAACGAGAGTGGACGGTGGGGCTGAAGTAGTCTCCAGTTCTCTGAAGATAGCAAAGATTTCCTTCGTCCCAGAGTTAGCATTGCTAATCCTCGTGTTGAATATGATTACCAGATAGATTTAATAGCTTGAGCTCAAGTGCCATCCATCCGAGTTTATGCTCTCACGGAAAAAGAGAATTAACATTTACGAAGCTATCTGGATCAGTATTTGGCTAACAGATTCATGCAACAATCGAAATCTCCTGCAGCATCACCCCTCTTTTTCATTTCTAATGAAAGAGGGGGATCTTCAGACATGCATTAATTACAGAAAGTTAAATGAGGTGACAGTGAAAAACAGATATCCTTTGCCAGTAATTCCAGTGTTGTTGGATCAAGTGAGAGATGCTACGATTTATACAAAGCTAGATCTTCGGGAAGCATACCACCTGGTGTCGCATTAAAAAAGGGGATGAATGGAAGACACCCTTCCATACCAAATATTGACTCTTTGAGTATTTTGATGAGTATTGTGAGGCAAGCATGGTATCAACAGCAGACACAGACACAATGGAAGCAAGTTTCAAAAACCTTTACTTAACTCAAAAGGGTTTTGGAAACGGTCTATCTTGCCCTATCTCTAGAATGGGAGTAATCTCAACCATTAAAACAAACATAGTAGTCCAAGTCAGTCTGGTCAGCATAAATGGCCTACATTAAGAAAACCTAACCTTGCCCTCCTTCTTAGAATAACAAATCTATTAAGGGATTACAAAATGAAAATAGTGTCTAAAAAGGAAATGCCAGAATGGCTTTAACACTAACCACCCCCGCCCGGTTCAACCCCGCAGGGTTTTAGAGAGTCTCTCATAACCAAAGGATTGGTCTATGAGACACTTCTGTCAGTCTTGCACACTTTTATTTACTAGCACAAGTGAACAGTTCACTCTTAGGCTTTCATCTTCTAGTAATTGTGAGAAATCTGAAGGTGTCTCACCCGCTAGTCCCCGGGGGTCTGTCATCCAGGTGCCAGGACAAAGCCATTGCTCTTGGAACCAGTTCCTGGGGGATAACCAGTGCGGGAGGATCACTTTGATGGGGGGGGGTCTTCGAGGAGTGGAAGTGGGACACTGAAGGGTGAGACAGGGTAGCCCCTTCCTTATGACACTTTTTCCCCACCCTACCCAATAGGATATTTAGAAACTCATCCCCTCCTCCCCCCTTTTCCGACACAAACACTTTCTCACACCGTGAGTGACAATGGACTAACACCAGAGCCATTTACATGATATGTAATCCTACGAAAATTGGTAGATAAGACTGGGACTGAATGATCCCTTGGACCCTATTGGACCCTATTTGCAGTAAGGGAAACCCCTCAGGCTCTACAGGATTCTCTCCTTTTGAACTGATTTATGGTAAAGAACCTAGAGATGAGAGACCTGGAAAGAACTAGAAGTGGAACCCATTCCCATTTCGCAAACCGCTACTAGAATGGGAGAGCATATGAGAATCGTTCCAGATCTATTCTGCACTCATATGCCCAGAGCCAACAAAAATTCACTTACGACAGGAAGGTGAGCTTAAGATCATTCTCCATAGGACAGAAAATACTTGTCTCTAAGTGGCATGGACCTTATGAAATATTAGAACGAACAGGAACCTGTACTTATAAAATAGCACAACCGAACAGGAAACAGAAGGTCCATTTATATCACGTAAATCTCTTAAAAGAGTTGAAAGAGAATCCGTCAGGCACCCATGCCGAAGTACTATCCTGTTTGGTTCCAGAATAAATAGACAGTTTTGAATTAATTCCTCCAGAGCTATCTATTCAACAACAAGAAGATCTAAAAGATGTAGTTACATCATTTCACAATGTATTTTCAGAAAAACCAGGAAGAATAAAAGGCACCTACCACTATATTAGAACACGCAAGGGGAAAGTGGTTCATTTAATACTGTATAGACTCCCGGAAGCCTGTAAACAGATAGTGGTTGAGGAAGTAATAAAATGTTGAAAGCAAATATTATCGAGTCTTCTTCGAGCCCATGGTCCTCCCCTATTGTATTGGTTGCTAACCTGACCGTTCCTGGAGGTTTTGCATAGATTTCCATTAGGTTCATGCAATTTCCAACTTAGATGCCTACCCCATGCCACGCATCGATGACCTAAATGATAAACTCAGAGCAGCCACCTTTCTGTCCACCCTAGTACAAAAGGGTACTAGCAACGCCCAGTATATGGGCCAGATAAGGAAAAGCCAGCCTTTTCAATGCCCCTAGGACTGTTTCCATTCAAAGTCCTCCCTTTTGGCTTACACAGCAAGCCAGCCGCTTTCCAACACCTCATGGATAAAATATTGCACCCCTATTCTGATTTCCTTGGAGCTTATATTGACGATATCGTCATTTATAGTAAAACCTGGGAAGACCATCTTTTCCATCTGTATATTATTATGAAAGTCCTCAGGGAGGTCGGCCTAACTGCTAACCCATCTAAATGCAGACTGGCTCAATCAGCTGTGAAATACCTCGGCTTCTTTGTAGGGAATGGGAACGTATAGCCTCAACATGAGAAAGTAAAAGCCATCCTAGATACACCTACACCTAAAACTAAAAGAGATCTTAGAGCCTTTCTAGGGTTAATAGGATATTACCGTAGGTTTATCCCAAACCTTTCGGACAAAACAGCTAGACTGACAGATAAATTCAAGAAACCTCATTGGACAGACAAGGATGATATATTTTATAACACTTTAAAGCAAATCCTGTGCCAGAACCCAATCCTAAAGGTAGTAGATTTCTCTAAAGATTTCATATTGCAAAAGGACGCCTCCCTTACAGGGCTTGGAGCAGTCCTATCTCAAGTTTGCGACTGATTATAACATCTCATCTTGCTCACAAGTCGCAAGCTTTTCCCACGTGAACCAAATTACCCTGTGCTGGAATTAGAGGTCCTGGCTATCAAGTAGGCCACTATCCACCTTAGATATTACCTCTTAGGAAGGAGGTTCACACTTGTCACGGACCATTCTCCCCTAGTTTAGATAAGCCATCGGAGGAGAGCAGGTAAGTGTGTTGCTACTCCTCCCGTTTACTGGCTTAGCATTGCGTTACCTGCCTTCCTCCACGTATGCAGTTTTTGCCTTTTTTTCGTTCCTGTCTTCACTCCAGTCTACCCTGCTTTTCCTCCATTCCCATTCTTATTGCGTTCCTTGTTCTGGGTTTTTGTTCTATCATTCTGTCCTTCCTAATTCTATCATTCCGCAGCCTTTGTTTTCTCTCCGTCATTCCCTTTTGCTTTCTGTGGCCACCGCTTTGCTTTTCTTTAATGCGGCCGCCTCTCCTTCTCCGCGGCAGTCCAGCTCCTCCCCGCAGCTGCCTCTCCTTCTTCCCTGCGGTTGCATTTCCGTGGCTGCCCAGCTCCTTTCCGTGACAGCCTCGCTTCATTCTCGGAGCTCGGCTCTACAGATCCCAGCTGCACAGGCTCCCCACGGCTAGCCACTTCAAAATACCTACCTTGGCCACGGCGTCTTTTACCTTCTGTTGGTGACCGCCGTTCCTCCTCCTATCCGGAGATGATCTGCTTTCCCTGGCCTCTGCCCGGTTCTTCTTCACTAGTCTTGCACTCCCCTAATGTTCCTCTTTGGAAACCTGTGACAACTCCTGGCGACGGCTGTGCCTCCTTCCAGATTCCAATCACTTGACCCCTGGAGTTGGTGCTGATACTTGCAGTGCACATTCAAGAATCCTCGGCCGTCCTTTCAGCCACTTCTCTGCCTACTGGGTTTTTTGCCCCAAGAGGGTTTCCCAAGGGTGCGACCCCCGGGAGGCACAAAGCCCAGTTCTGGCCTCTGGGCATATAGGGGGACATTCCTACAATTCTTCAAGGATCTGTTTCCCAAGAAGAGGAGAACTGTGAGTACTTCATTCATTTGAAAAACTTTTTTAGTGATTGCTAAGACCTTTTCCCCATCCTTCCCAGTAGCACATCTAGAAATTCTACCCCACCTTTTCAACACAAACATTTTCTCACACCGTGAGCTACAACAGACTAACACCAGAGCCGTTTACTTGACATGTCCCAACACAAGAAGGGTCAGGCAGAGTTAGGCAATTGCCGATAACTACACACACCTGACTGCCCTTTCTCTTCCCCATAGGGATAAAAGTTGGAGCACGAAAACACACTCTGAGCAAGGCCAAACGCACACAGAAGCAGCTATTCAGGGACGGAAGTTCAAACGGAGGAGAACGGCGGTGAGACCTGAAAGGATGACAAGGAGGGAATTGTCTTTGATGTTTTCAACCCAGACCCACAAAGCCTCTGAGAAAGGAAACGTAAGATCGGGAATCGCGGCTGGCGAATGGTGTGACGGATGTCAGCGGTACATGGGACCCTCCCGCACTGATAGCTAGGGCGGGGAGAAGCGGTTGCCATCCTAATACCATCCTTGACTCTAGCAGCAAAAGAAACGCAGAGTACAGCACAACCGGTGAGTCGGAGAGAAACTGATAGTGGACCGGACTGTGTCATGCTCAAGGTTACAGTGGTTACATTAAATATGAAGATAAAAGATAATAGACAGAGGTCTTTTGTGAGTGAAAATGGTACAAGAAAGTGGCCCAGAGCCACGTGGGTGCTCATTCAAAGGACTCTGGCTGGTACCCCTCTCCTGAACGAAGAGAATGTATTGAACTAAGATGGTGGAAACTAGAAGTACCATAACTCAATCACTTCTTTAGGCTTTGCTCGCCTTACCATCAATACCCCGTTCATATATTGTCAATTTCTCACAGTCCTGCACAGGCTTCCCTCTGCTGGGTTGGAGCCTGTTCCTCCTTCGTGGGGTTCCCCTCACCACGTGTTTATCTACGAAATTATTTCTCTGTCGAAGTCTTTCGAAACTGCAAAAGAATTTGCATAGATCTCTGCATGACCACTTAGGCCTCTTGCTCAACAATCCTTTGGTTCACAACTTTCTCTGGTAGCACCAATGGCGCTTGGTTCTTGTAGTTCTTATTCTGTAGTTCCTATTCTCTCTCACTTGCCATTCTGGCCTTTCTCCACAATCTTTATAATTGTATGTTGCCTTCTTGGCATATTTCACAGTTCACTTTATTTTGCCCTCTTCACAGTTTCTCCAATATCACTTTACTCTTATTCTGCCTTCTTTCCTTATTGCAGTTTCCTTTGACCTCCGCTTGCAATATGATTCAAATTCCACAAACATTTCACAGAGACTTTCGAATGTGCGACTGTCTCGTAAAACCACTCTGCTACTCGGTATCCTCGTCTTTTACCAATTGTTCTCTTCTTTCGCATTTTATCGGTACACGCGTAACCTTCAACTTTCAAACGATAGTCACTTTCCCCCTTAAAAGCAACCAGACTTTTGTTTCCCTTTGATAACTTACCGGCTATGTTAATTGGATTCTTACGTCTCTTTTCTGCAGCTTAAGGCCGTTACCAACATGTCTTCTGTTCCTCCCCAACTCTGCCATTGACCGGGGAGGGTTCCTCTCCAGCTTGGACTATTGTAACAGCCTCTTTCTAAATCTACCTGTCTCTTCTCTCCGCCCTCTGCAACTAATCCAGAACAGGACTGCGACACTTGTCCTTGGCCCAAGCCCTGGGTTCATATCTCTCCAGCTCTGAAATCTCTCGATTGGCTCCCAGTAGATGCAAGGATTAAATTCAAAACACTCTGCATTGTCCACATGGCTTTCTGGGGCCTGGGTCCAAAATACCTTCAGCAATCCCTCCTTGGCAAATACCTCCCCTCTCGAGCTCTTCGCTCCTCTACCTCCAACTCCCTCAGGGTCAGTCGTTTTTCAAAGAAACAAGCTGGGGGTTGATCTCTGTCTTCGGCTGGGGCCTCCCTCTGGAACAGCTTCCCTGCCACTCTAAAACTTGAGGAGAACCATCTCCGGTCCCGGAAGCACCTCAAGACCTTCCTCTTTCCTTCTGCCTTTGCTCCCCTTCTCCTCTACTGATCTGTTCTCTCTTGGCACCGTGCACCTGGCCACCCTCTGTCCTCCGGGCCCAGGTACCTGCTCACCCTGCCACCCCCACGCACTGCCTCTGGGACACCCCTTGCACTGGGGTCTGTATCTGCACTTATCAGACCTACCCTGTCTGCTGCCTTAAACCTAGCACTTGCAAATTGCTGGCTGCACTAAAACGGTTTGTTGCCTTTATTATTTATTTATTGTTATTTATCTGTTTCTCTTCTGTTTCGCACTTTCCACTTCTTCCGCCTTGCATGCACTTTTCCCCTCCCCCTCTCCCATGCACTTGCGCATTCTCAATGTCACTGGGCCTAGTAAGATCGCTGTTTTGTTCTCCCCTGTTCCCCTCCCTTGCCTTGTCGCGCTCTGAAACACTTGTGTACGAGCGCGATAGAAATACAATATCATATCATATCTTAACTCTGCTGTTCCCCCGGGATGACTTCTTCAACTTTCATATTTTGAACTCCAAGTCCCACAATGCATTACTGTGGTTTAGCTCCCACTTGGCTAGCTCCCCTTGGCTGCATTCTGGCGATCATGATAGCAGAAGGGTTCTTTAAGGGGATGTAACTGAGGTCAGGGTCTCACCACCTGCACCTCAGGCGCCTGGGCTTCAATACCTCACCCAGGGAATGAGCTCTGGCTTAGATGCTGCCAGGAACCTCCAGCTGTCCCTGGTTTGGCTCCCTGGAGACATGGCTCCCTGGCCAAAATGTTGACTCGCCTTTACACACAGGTTCAGTGTCTTGGAAGTCTGTCCTCCTCCAGGTTCTCCAAGTTGCTGTTCTCTCCTCCTGGCCTCCATGCACCATCCAGCATCCCCAGCTCGCTCACTGTGCCTGTATGCTCCACCTTTTATACTTGCTGGGAACGTTAATAGGAGTCAGGTGTGAGTAGTTGCCCAGCCCTGCCTAACTCTGCCTGGCCCTGTTAACAGGGTAACCTAGCGTTAGGTGTAAATAGCCTTTCTTCTGTGTCTCAAGGTGTTCTCCAGAAGTAATCCTCATAGCTCATAGCCGTCTCTTCTTCATCTCAGTGCTTTGCCAGCTAAGTGGGGAAATGGAATTATGGGAGTTGTAGTGTTCCCTAGTGATTGTGGATAAATGGGGTAAATTACTATTTGGAAAGGGGGAATACCATGTCTCTCAGGTGCTTTTTCCGCATTCCCCAAAGACCCCCTGCCCAGGTGATCCTCCCTCGTCTACCCCCAGGGTTGGGATCTGAGAACGGCGGCCCTTCCATGGCCACCTGAATAGGAGATTCTCGGGGTCTACATGGGAGAAAATCCTCAGGTTTCTCACAGTATCAAGGATTATGCAACGCTCCATCTGCCTTTCAATTCTGTATGAATTACTTTTTAAGAGAATTACTGGATGTATGTGCAGTTGTTTACATTGACAACATCTTGGTGTATTCCAGTAATCCAGAGGAGCATGATACACACGTCAAGGCTGTTCTTGAACGCCTTAAGCGGCATAGATTATTTGCTAAGGCTGAAAAATGTTCTTCCCATGAGAGAGAGTTAGAGTATTTAGGATTCATCGTTACTCCACAGTGAGTTCAAATGGATGACCAGAAGGTGGAGACGATTCTACAGTGGTCATCACCTATATCAGTAAAGTCAGTTCAGAACTTTATTAGTTTTGCCAAGTTCTACAACAGTTTTATTCCAGATTCTTCCGAAGTGGTACATCCAATCACGTCATTGATGAGGAAGAATCGAACATTTCAGTGGAGCCTGAGCCAGAACAAGCTTCTCAGGATCCGAAGATGAAATTTACAACTGCTACCATACTTAGACATCCGAACCCAGAGTTACCCCATATTGTGGAAACGGACCCCTCGAATATAGGGATGGGGGCCGTCTTGTCACAGAGAGATCCGCTGTCTGGGGAACTGAATCCAGTAGCGTTTTGGGCAAAGAAATTCAATTCCGCAGACAGGAACTATGCCATCTGTCAAGAGGAGTTCCCCCCTTCTCACCTGGGTCCGGTGTTTGCCAGTGTCTTCGATCGCTGCCTTCTTGCGAACGCTCCTGGTCTTGAACAGTGCTGCTCGAGTCTCGTGTGGTTCCAGGTTGCGTTTAGTTCCGGGATCGCGGAGTCCAGGATTCCCGGAGTCTGGGAAAGGCTAGAAATGCTTGGAACCAGGAAGGGGGAAAGGGACAGGAGTGGGTAATAGCACTGGGACAAAGGAAACAATACCGCAAGCTATGAACACACGTCTGGGCTACTCTGCAATAGCATTGAGACGCGCAGAGCCGCGGAAGGGCTGGTCTATAAATAGATCACGCCGCATTCAGCGCATGGAGCGAGTAAGGGCTTCAGCTCTGGACGGCCATGTTGGAAGTAGTACGGAATGTAAACCCCGTTGAGACAAGGACCAGAAGGTCCAAAAGGGGCGTGATCTGAAGTTCATGACACCATCACTGATAAAGAATCGTTGGTAAGCAATGCAGCATTCAAGGAATGGCAGCATTAACTACTGGGAGCTAAACATCAGATGACAGTGTTTACCGACCATCGGAATCTTCCACCCCCCAGGCACTTTAGAGTAAGGGGAATCCCATAACTATACTTGTGATGTACCAGGGGGAGTGCTAAGAGACCCTGCGCGGGCACAATATTATGTGAAATGTAGCTGTTTGGACTTAGTACGCACATATAAGTAGGCACCATATCTATAGCTATGGTAGAAACATTCGGCCCTGTGTGGCTGTGCGGTAAACACAGACCCAACAAAGGAACCTGAATAGGCCCAAGCGCTGATGAGAGAGAGACCCACGCTACTAGCTCCCATAGAAACTTTGTTATTCCAAGAAGGAATGGGCCCTGCAAGGCCACAAGACAGTACCAGATGCCTCACAAGTGCACGTTTATCGCAGCCAGGCCAAAGCATACCCCCAACCCCACCCAGCCAACCATGAGTTATAACCCCCACAACTGCCCAAAAGGTATCAGGTAATATTGTCCCCATATATATGGTTGGCATACATAATGTCACTCGGAAAAGGTCGTGGTGACATTATGTATAGTGACCATATATATGGGGAGAGGGGCAGCGGGGGTTGCTGGGGACGTCCCCCGACTGAATGAAAAACGTTTTGGGGCTCCATATAATAATGTCTCAGCAAACAACTGGTGTTTTACGGCAAATCCTTTGCAGGGGCATCATCACATGGAACCGCCAAAGACCCTTGAATTTCATGATACTAGGTGACCACAGACCACCAACCATAAACTTGCTGGCCATAAAAGATCTAAAAGATACCACCACTGTGCCAAAATGTGTAATGCGAGATACAGGGTGGAATACATTATAGCCCAAAACGAGGGTGTAAACCTTGGGTGCGGATAGTGTGATACTGAATGAGTGAAGAATGTGTGGGTCAACTCGATCGTAAGCCTCCCCATGTGCCAGTATGATACAGTAACTAATTGCAAACTCGACCATGATCCCCCTGGAGGTGTTGAGCCCAGCCGACCACACGTGATGGAAGACGGATGGATGGGGCTGGGACCAATAGCAGCCTGGTATCCCCTATGGAGCAGGGTGCCAATGTATAGGGTCTCACCAACCAGTGTAAGGAACTCATGGTGGCAACAATAAAGACAGACACAAGTGATCACAATTCCAGGGTGTTTACTAAACTGTAAAGGTAGGTTGGAAAAACACCTAATTTAAACCTAAATCTAAGATCGGAGCAAGCTTCGACCATCAAATAATAATAAGGCAGTCCTTGTTGTGTCTTGTCAAAATCAAAAAAGGCCTATACTTAGAAGCCTATTGCCAAATCCTTACTCTAAATACAAAAGAGGTGTGGGATAATGTTCGTAAATAGAGGGAACTGTTCACAAAGAATATGTCAGTATGCGGTAGTTGGAATCTCCCTTCCCCATGTTTTTTAGCACTGGACAAGGTAGGATTCTGGAGCACAGCACACGCCCAAGCTTTCCCAGCAAGAGCCGTCAGTTCCTCTCTCAGCGATTAGGGCCTTCAGCGGTTAAGTCTCTTTTCTACAAAAAGTCTTTAACCTCTGAGGACCTGATTGGTGCCAACAATAATAAACAAAAGTTCAAAGTTCCTTTCTACTTGCACTTTTGGGTGATATCTTTTCCACCCCTGCATTTCCCTCTTTTTGACTCAGACCACTCTGGTATTCACAATTCTTAATGTCTTTTTCAACAGTTCACTGTGGACATCCCTCTGCCAGGTTCACTCCTGTCAACACACTGTATATTGGGACTTTAGACTTCGCCCCCTTTTATCGGCCTCCCCCGTTCGGGTTCACCCTTGCCACCTTCATCAATTGCACATCTTTTCATTCACCTTCTACGATGCAGGATTCACTTTTCCCCAGCTTTACAATCATCTGCTGGTCTAAGACCTTCGACTATACAGAGGATTTTTACAAGACCCCTATATGACCACTTTGACCCCGTTCGTGCCTAAGTCCTTCTGGTTCAGCAGGCAATGGTACGTTCCTCCTGATGCACATATTATGCAGCTTCACACACACAAGGACTATCTTCCCAACCTTCTCTGGACTGTACATAAGTGCCCCTCTAGTCAGATGGAGGCACCGGAAGCGACCTTTCAAGAATCTAAGTGTGCGTTCTATGCATACTCTGCTCCTTTTTGTTTAATGTGTTCTCCCAGGGTTCCTTATTGGGGTCATGAGCCATGGTACTTGCATGTAGCCAGAGTCACCTACATGTGGAATGAAACTGTGTCACTTACAAATAGTAAATGTTCATACTTCCCTGTCCTGACTAAGTGGAGTTCGCTTTTCACTTCCATCCAGTTATTTGGGTACACTCTAGTGCCATCAGGCTGCATTTCCCTTGCATTTGTGCCCATCGTGCTCTGAATCTTATGTATGTACCCCAAAGTCTGGATACCCCAACCGTTCACGCACATCCCAATTATTACTTTGCACGGTGTGGCCGGTGTTGCCTTTTTCTTTCCCTTTGTTGTGTGTCTGCTTTGTGTTTTGTATGTCTCCAGACTGTTGTGAGCTACAGGGAATGGTGGGGTGCTTTCCATGGGTGGCCACCTGGGCCCAGCATCATATCTGAGGGGTAGGGCAGGGGGGCACTGTACCACAAAAATGCATTTTCAGTTATAGTGTCCTATGCCTTCTGGGACTTGTGGTCCCTTCAACCCAACTGCTTTAGTGCGGAGAGGGCATGGCATGGGGTGTTTTCGAGGCCATGTGCATCATGCCCCAGGACACTTTGTGCTACATGTGCTTGTTAGCTCTTTAGCCCCTCCACCCCCTTCACTTTCACATTCACCCTGTGTATACATTCCTAGGATCCAAGTGTGCTTACACGGCGGGTCTTCTTGTACGCAGGAAGGGTGCTGCTCTGTAGAACCGTGGCGTCATGAATTGAACCTGGGAAGTGGGCACAGTAGTGGGGCACAGTGAGATCTGCATTGCATGTGCATTGCACATTCATGCTCTGATACAGGGGGTGCTGCCCCAATGGCACATGCGTGCAGTCCAGAGCTGCTACTACATTGGGCAAGTGGGCAGTGGCGTAACATCTGGCCTTTACGACATGGACCTCTGCAGGTGTGCTGGGCAGAGAGATGTGCTGGTGCACATGTACCAGTAGTGCATCCAGCACTTGTGAAAGTTTTGGTTGTGACAAACCAACAGTCTGTTGCTATGTGTCAGTGGCAGAGAAGTGCAGGACTGATGCCAGCTTCAACAGCAGTGGTATCGCTGTTCGTATAGTGATGGTACTCTTAATGGCAGGCTGGATAAGGGTGAGGAGGTCTGCTGCAATACAGTGTCCTCAACTGTGCATGTGTCAGTGGCCCGAGTGATGGTCTGACTCTAGGGATAGGCACCCTCGTTCCCACACATCTCATCCACCTTGGCCCTCATAGGTTCCTTTGCTATCCTCTGTAGGTCAATATATAGTAGGAGTCCCTGGTCATCATAGCTGCCATGGGCTACCTGGTGCTTGGAAATAAGTTTGGGGAAAGTGTGTCCTTTACATACCCTGGTTGAGTCAGTTGGGTGGCTCCATTTTCTTCACCTGGTGTCATAATCCCAGTCAGTGAGCATAGTCCTCATTCAGGCAGTCAGGCTAGGCAGGGAACATTATATCAATCAGCAGGTCAAAGGTGGGTGTTAGCCCGGCACATATGGCATTTACACCATTCACTGTATCTACTTCCATAGACTCCAGTGATGTTCAATAGTAATTTCATACACTTAACATGGCCGCCACAAAACCCATTTACAAGTAGCAGCACAGTTCTATTCATATTTGCAGAGGAGCTACTTAAGCCCGGCCTCCGCTGGAACGTGCGCTTCGCGTCTGCTCCGCTGACAGTGGGTAACGCTACTGGTGTTACTCCTCACATAACCTGTAAAGAGGAGATAATAGAGACATTAGTTTTACGAAAAGCTACAGAGTACCATAGTTCACAGAAGAGACTTACCCGACAGAAGTTATCTCTGACGCTGTTATCTTCAGTTAAGAACTTTTGCTTGTTCGTAGTCGCAGACTCTTCAGTCAGAAGTTTCACTCACAGTACCTCCTCACGGCCCACCAGGTCAGCTGTAACTCATTACTTAAATGTCCCTAGATTTAAGCTCCAAAGAGCAGGCGGCACAAGCTTCCCAGTGCTTGCCACGAAACTCTGGAACTCCCTACCACTTGCTCTCAGAACTTGAACCATCCCTCCACAGATTCAGACAAAATGCCAAAATGTGGCTACTCGCAAAAGAAGCCTAAGTCGCACCTACCGCTCACCTGTGACACATGTATATAGATATATAGCCACAACAACCCTGTAAACATTATCTTCTTCAAAGCTGCATGTCTTTTATATACACCTTATTTTCCCTGACTATTTCTGGCCACAATAGCTTGTATATATGTTGTATATCCTGTATAATGATAATTATGCAAATGTCATAAAATGTCTGTAACCATGTCAAGCGCCCAGATGCCCCAGGGCCAGGCCGTGCTATATAAATAATAAACAAACAAACAAGCCGCAGCATCTTCAGTCTGAAGTTTCTTCTGCAGTCACTGCATCTTCCGAAGGTCTATTCCTCAGCTTTCCGAAAACCTGCAGACAACACAAGAGGTATTTAATTAAAAAAACGAACTTAACAGTTTAACAGAGAAGTTTTTATAAGCGTTTACGTACCTGAAGGTTCTTCAAGTTTTCACCTCACAGTAGTTACGGCGTGCCACCTTGAAGGCTGCAGTTACTCCGCATTGGCGAACTTACGTTTTAAGAACGTTTTCTCATCCTGAGTATCTCCGCAGCCATCCGCAGCCATAATTCTTTCCCTGAATTCCTAGAACCTACGAAAAGGAGAAAAAGAACAAAAGTAATTAGAAAGAGAGATCTCCTCAAGGTAGGAATCAATTCAAGCCCTTAAAGATTACAGTATCTTCACCTGCTTACTAACCCAAAGACTCATTCTAAAAAGAATAGACATTTCCAAGCAAGAAGCTATAGAGTTCATCAGCAACCCAAGTTCCCATTGTTTTTCCATCTCAACACATCCCTGTAGAAAAGCAGGATGGAGAGCTCCACAATAATAAAACACAGGTGAGAAGGGATTTCAGCCCTACAGTTAGAAGGGAGTGATTTAAGGGAATACGCATCTCATGCAGTATAATTTCAGTTAATAGATGTTATAGCATTTCTATTGTTGTCATTTGTTTGTTCAAACAGAAAAATAATCCTGAAGGCTATATGGTATCAGGTCCACAGGCTGGGAAGGTATTACGCTCCCGAGGAGTCCAGGTAAGCGTTACACCTGGATGTATTTACCTCCTCCTGTTTGGAGGAGGTAACTGCAACCATTTTTCTATGGAATTCCTGGCCAATTATGCTGGTAATTCCACTTTTAATATGTGTGAGGGGTCAGCAATGCGAGGCAGACAACTGTTTGATGATTGATTAACATGTGCCATTTTATTAAAGAATAATTCAAGAGAAACACCTCATATATATGGTTGCCGTAAATAATATCGCCGGGAAAAGGTTGTGGCGATATTATATGGGTGACCATATATATGGGGACAGGGGCAAAAAAAATACAAATAAATGTAAAATAAAAAAAAACAAAATTGGGGATTGCGGGGGTGTCCCCCGCATGTTCCATGCAATAATGTCGCCACAAAAAACGGGCATTTTTCGGCGATATTTTTGCATGGTGAGATTTTTGTGGCAACATTATTACATGGAACCCTCTGCTGAGGATTTCCCTGCCCAACCAAAGCTAAAGGAAAACACCCTAACACAGGATGTACGGCCCTCACAATAAACAACAAATACACAAAGAAAATACACGGTAATTCAAAATACATCAACAGTTTTCACTGTTTCTTGATAACCATTCAATAGCCTGGGTGAATTCCCTTTAAAAGGATGCAAAGGGAATTTTGTTCCAATGTTCAAATAAGGATCTCCTTGTTTGTCAGATAGTCTCAAATCAGTTTTGTTAAGCAAAGTTCCAGCAATAGCAAAAGTTTTCTCCTTGGTCCAATATGGATTGGCAACTTCCTCAGAACAGCACCAATGGTATTCCCAGCCACGATGCTTTGCCACCACTTCCAGCATTCCAAGAAGACTTTCCACAGTTCAAAAGAAATACAACTTCCCTGACTATCAGTGAAACACAGTTCTTGGTTAACAGTTCAAATGCCATTTGTTATAAGATCAGGATTCACAGTAAATATATTTGTCGTGATGACTACACAGTGCTGCTGCTTCTACTTCAACAACACACTTCTACTCAGGTTTACCATGAGAACAATCCCCTTTGCCTCATAGTACTCCACTTTTTTTTAAGTCACTGACTACTACCATAGTTTCAGAACTTTGGACTTCAAGACAGTTTTGACAAGATTAATTCTCAGTATTTCAACACCTTCAAGTAGGCAAGGCACTCTTCCTCTGATTGTCTCTCTTCAAAAGGGGCACCCTCTTTGCCTCTTGTTTGTCTGCCACAACTGCAAATAATGTTCAGCAACTGCAAGTTTTCCAACCCCAACTTTGCCTTCACCTTTCTGCCAACTGTTAGCCCAGTAATTACCCAGTAGCCTTGGTGCCACTCTCTTGGCCTTAGGTAATGCTTGCGCACTTGTATCGCAGGCAATGTTGAACTGTTATTGGGTTTACAGTAATAGATAGACTGCTGTTTGGCTCAGAGGAAAGGCTGCTTTCAATATTAGTATGGGGAGAAGTTTGGCGTGGGCAATGCTTGCTCTTCTCTTCAAATGTGGATACAGTGTTTAACCGTGTAACTTCTTGTATAGGAAATGTATGCCTGCATGAAAGTAAAGGATAGAGTTCAGTCTTCCTTCCAAAAACACAGTTGGGCACACATAACCACTTCTTTAGGTAGTTTTCAAAGGATATTGGTTTTAACAGTATTCTTGTCAGTGTTCGATCTTCAGCAATGGCCTTCTCAACGTTTACTCTCCTTAACGAGAGACACGCAACCACTTCTTGCTAAATACTTACAGTCTTAAGGGTTTAACAATGCTCCTTCGCAGAGTTTGCTCTTCACGCGAGTAAAAGGAATTACCCAATACATGTGAGTTCTACTTTTCCATTGTTCCCTTATTAAACGTAAGAGAATAACTTCTGCTCACTTATGACTATACGTGAGTGAAGAGAAAAGTAGATACTGTTGCCAGCAGTGCTCGTGCAAGGAATCAGAAGGCCAGGTTTCATTCACTGGCTTCTGTGAACCTTGCTATGCAGATTACACTACTTCCACAACTTCTGCCACAACATCTACTGCTTCTAGCTTCACAGGGACCCACACCCTGCCGCACTGAAGCTGTCTCCAGTTTGGCCACTCGCTTAAGTAGCGCCCTTGGTCATGAGACACACTGCTTGACAACAGCTCCTTGCCTCAGTCTCCAACACATTCTCTGCATGGCAACCATGGCAATCAGGCTCACATGGGGAAAGACAGCATTCCTGCACAGCCTCCGCTGTGCAGCCTCTGCACTTCAGAGTTTGAGGGAACAGGACCCTAGTACAACAAGCTGGTGACCTCTGATGCATCCATGTTCCGGCGTCCCTATGATTCTCCCACTTCTGCTTGGTTTGCCAGCTTCATGCCTTCTTCTTTCTGCTCCACTACAACACTCACTCCAGTCACAGTTCCAGCTTCTTCTGATTGCCTGCACCCGAGGGGGTCTTTTATGCCTCACAGATTCCTTCAGGTGTGGGCTGTCAGGCTTAATTGCTTGACTACTGCTAGTACATGCCTCTTCAGCCCTCTTCCTTTTACCAGTACTTGTGGGCTTTTGGGGCTTGTAGCCACAACAACAAAGTTAGTTCTTTTAACTTCTGCTATTTGGCAAACAGCCATCATAAATGTGGGATTAGAGGAAAGTAAAAAAGGAGGTTTTCCCAGTCGTCCTGGTCTGGATTCCCGCCCCCATGTGATCCACCCATGTTAGGGAGAATTCTCATAAATGGCTAATTTACCTTACCTAATGAGTCCCTCAGCAGCTTTGCTGGATTTCTAGGATTTATTTGTTCCCCTGGTAAGAGTGTGAGCCTTTTTCTCACTCTTACATGTGTTTTGCTGTGTGTATTTACACTTTTTGTGTGATTTTGGGCACTGGAGCCTCACCTACTCCTGTCATGACTTCAGTCGGGCGGCGTTTCTTTTCTTTATGGAGACGCCATTAACAGTTCCACCACGTCTGACGGCCGTTCTGGGAGCACCGCTCTAGTGTTTTTTCCAAGATGGCCGCCGGCGTTTACTACTGCCGGCTCAGTGTGGCGTTCCTCGCGTTGCACCTTCACTGTACTCTGCGTCTTGAAGGTAACGCTAGTGTATCCTTCCTCCGTGTGTATTCTCCTGTATTCCTTCCCTTGTTTCCCCGTCTCCCTCTGGTCTCCCGTTGGTTTCCCTTTTGCTGACTCGATCTGTACGTCTCGTACTAGTCTCTCGCTCTCTCTCTCCGTTCCCTTGCCCTTCTGACTTTCAGCCTGCCTTTCCTTGCCCTTGCCCTTGCTGCTAAGCACTTACCTCCTGGTCGCTGGTAGTTCCAAACTATCTGGAGTCATTCGTGCGCCCTTCCGGCTTCCTAAGGTGCACATATCACAGCTGGTTCTCTGGCGTCTCCCCAAGTCTACTGGTGAATCTCCGTTTAGCCACCCTTTTGAGCCGCCTTCTGCTGAAAGATCATTCTACCGGACTTCGCATTTCCACTCACTCCTTCATCAGAACAACTCCTGCAGGGTTTTTTCTGCCCCTTCGGGCTTTTTCCCTGCTCAGAGGCCGGCTCCCAGGAGTCCCCGCTGTTCGTGTTCTCTAGTTACCCGACAGTGTGGCATCCCAGGGAGCTCGCCCCTACTTACGTCAAAAGAAAGAAGCAAGGAAGACTGACAAGACTCAGACCCGAAGACGTCCTGGAAAGAGGCCGGAGCTACAAGAGAGGTTCACAGACGATTCAGGTGAGGAGGAAGGAGGGGAACGTTCAGTCATTCCTGACAGAGTGCAACGCCAAACTACCTCCATGGCTTCTCTCGAACAGTACCAAGAATTGGTGGCAGCCATTCAGGGGCTTACCGTAGAAGTGCAATCACTCCGGTCCGAAAATCAGTCTCTGCGACAACAGGTAGCAGCTCGTGAGGACGCCCGTGGAGATCTACCACCCCTTCCTTTACCTTGCGGGAAATTCAACGGAGATCCTAAGACTTTAAAGGTATTCTTGGATGCCTGCCAGTTATATTTCACCTTCCGCCCTCGTACTTATGAGACCACCAGGGCTAAGGTGGGTTTCCTAGTGTCTAACTTAACGGGAAGTGCCTTGGCATGGGCTTCACCGTTGGTATTACAGGCTGATCCAGCTATTGCTCATTATGATCAGTTTGTGCAACTCTTTAAGTCGCGCTTTGACCGACCCGAGGTACAGTATGCCTCCTATGAAGCAATCATCGATATCAGACAGGGTACGCACGACGTACAGTCTTATGTTACCTCCTTTATGCAGCTTGCCGCCGATGCCGGATGGCATGAGACTGCTCAACAGACTTTGTTTCGTCGCGGCTTGCAAGAAGATATAAAGGATGAATTGGCACGTATTGCACGACCTCAGACGTTTCAGGAACTAGTGTCCCTCGCTCTTCAGATCGAGTATAGGTTGAGAGAAAGAAGACAAGAAAGGAGACGTTCACGACCTTCTCCCTCAACCTTCTTCCCAAATCCTTCCCGGGAACATTCAACCTCATCCGCTGGGGAAGAACTGATGCAAATAGGCACCACCCGAGGACCTTTAACAGCCGAAGAGAAGAAAAGAAGAAGAGAGCTAGGTCTCTGCATGTATTGCGGTTCTAGCAAACATCTGCTCCGTAATTGCCCTGAGGTTCCTCCACGCCGCCAGGGAAACGATTCACCCCGAACCTAAACAGGGATAGGTTCGGGGTTGTTGGGATGAATCCCTGTACCAACACTTTGACTTCTCTTCCCCGTGAAGATAATCGTCTGATGGTATTTCAGGTTAAACTGTCCCGAGATTCTTCTACCTTCTGGGAGGCTTTAGCCATGCTGGACTGTGGGGCAGCAGGGAATTTCATCGATGTATCCTGGGCTCAGGAGAATGATGTGCCTATTGTCTCAAAGAATCTACCCATTCCGGTGGAAGGGGTGGATGGCCAGCCTCTGTCCTCAGGACCTGTTACTCAAGAGACTCTGCCACTTCGGGTCGAATTGTTCCAACATCGGGAGGAAATGGCATTCGATCTCATTAAAGCAGCGCATTTCCCGGTTATCCTGGGGATCTCGTGGCTGCGTAAACATAACCCAAAGATCGATTGGTCAAACAATACTATTCAGTTTCAGTCGCAACTTTGTCTTAATGAATGTCTAAACTATAAATACTCTCTAGACTCCATGCATACGTGTGATTCCATGCTGGCGGCTTCACTCCATCAAGTACCGGAACATTATCAGGAGTATGCAGAGGTCTTCATGGACAAGCAACCCCATTCCCTTCCTCCTCACAGAAGAGAAGACTGCACCATTGAGATCCTACCAGATGCGTCCGTTCCCTTTGGAAGGATGTTCCCTTGTCCTTACCCGAGCGGAAAGCTCTTAAGGAATACCTAGACTGTAATCTACAGAACGGGCTCATCCAGGAGTCCAGATCACCCGCTGGAGCATCACTATTCTTCATCCCGAAGAAGGGGTCTTCGGAACTCCGTCCATGTATCGACTACCGGGGCCTAAATCGCCTTACCATAAAAGACCGTTACCCTATGCCGCTCATCAAAGAGATAATAGAAGCTGTCCAAGGCGCGTCTGTCTTCACAAAATTGGATCTTAGGGGTGCGTACCACCTGCCCCGTATAAGACAGGGTGATGAATGGAAGACAGCATTTAGGACTCCACTAGGGCATTTCGAATATCGGGTTATGCCTTTCGGTCTGGTAAACGCCCCTGCTATATTCCAGCGCTTTATGGATAAATTGTTTGCCGACCTCCTATTCTCTTCAGTGGTGGTATACTTGGATGACATCCTCATTTACTCTTCCTCTCTTCCTGAACATAGAAGACTGGTACGACAAGTGCTGGAACGTCTACGGGAAAACAAACTACTGGTAAAACCTGAGAAGTGTGTCTTTGAGGCCTGTTCGGTGTCTTATTTGGGTTTTATCCTCTCCCATGAGGGTATTCGTATGGATCCCTGCAAGATACAAGCAATCACCCATTGGTCTACTCCAAGAAACGTTAAGGAAGTACAGCGTTTTCTCGGTCTGGCCAATTTTTATCGCCAATTTATTTCAGGTTTCTCCAATAGGGTTCTTCCTATCACATCACTCTTGAAGAAGGGTGTTCTCTTCACTTGGACACAGGAAGCAGATTCTGCTTTTCAAGCTTTAAAGGAGGTATTTACCTCGGCTCCCATATTGGTACAACCGGATCAACTTTTCCCCTTCATTGTGGAAACGGATGCCTCAGGTGGAGCCATAGGAGCTGCTCTCTTGCAAAAGGGGAAGGACGGACTCGAACATCCGGTGGCTTATTATTGAAAGACTCTGACACCCAGTGAAAGGAATTACTCTGTCATCGAAAGGGAGTTGCTAGCCATCAAACACGCCTTTGAAGAATGGCGTCATCTTCTTCAAGGAGCCATGCATAAGTTTACAGTCCGTACCGACCACAGTAACCTTCGCATACTTCAGCAGATGGAATGTCGCAATGCTAGACATGCCCGTTGGGCATACTTTTTCTCTCAGTTTGACTTTGTGATTACCTATCTGCCAGGCAATCTGAATATTTTAGCTGATGCTCTGTCACGCAATCATGGTTTGGACTATGAGGCGAGTTCTAGCCACGAATTATTGTTAGCTGGCAAAGAGATCCGGACTTTTACGCGAAGTCCAGTGTGAACAGTACAGTGTACCGATGAAGACGGAAGTAGCCTCTAAATTGGAAGAAAGAAAGGGGATTCTTTTCAAAGGTCAAGCCTTGTATCTGTCCAACAAAAGACACCAAAGACTGGCCCTTTCATGGTGTCATGATTCACCCATGGCCGGTCATAAGGGCATTCGTGCCACCAAGGATCTGGTGTCCAGACTGTTTTGGTGGCCAGGCTGGAACCAAGATGTACAATCTTATGTATCTACCTGTGCTATATGTGCGACCAGTAAGTATCTTGCATCCAAACCCTTAGGTCTTCTGCAACAGGAACCTGCTCCCAAACAACCATGGACCCACGTTTCTACAGACTTTATTGTGGACCTACCTAATTCTGAAGGGAACACCGTAATCATGGTGACTGTGGATTCTCTAAGCAAACTGGCTCACTTCACTCCCTTGAAAGGATTACCTACTGCCCCTGAAACAGCCAAAACCTTTCTGAAAGAGATAGTGCGACTTCATGGTCTCCCAGAGACCGTGGTGTCAGATCGGGGTCCTCAATTCACTTCCCAATTTTGGGGTACCCTCTGCAAACAAATAGGGATTCAACGAGCCCTTTCATCTGGGTTCCATCCACAGAGTAACGGACAAACGGAAAGGCTCAATCATACGCTTGAGCAATATCTCCGATGTTTTTGTAGCAGAAAGAAAGATGACTGGAATGTCTTTCTCCCTATGGCTGAGTTTACTTATAACAATACCAAACATTCAGCCATCAATATGTCTCCTTTTTTTTGCACCTTTGGTTATCATCCAAAACATCTGCCATTAGCTGAGATCCAACCCTCAAAATCTCCCGCTCTTGACCACCTCCTGACGGAACTCAATGACACTCATGCACTAGCCAGTAAAACCTTGGCCGCTAGCCGTCATGATTATAAGGTAAGGGCTGACAAGAAGAGGAAGGCTGCACCTTCTTGGTCGGAAGGGGATAAGGTTTGGTTAGCCACTAAATTTCTACCTCGCTGGACACACATAGGGAAATTCGCACCAAGATATATCGGACCTTTTCAGATCATAAAGAAGGTAAACCCTGTTGCTTTTCGCCTTCAGCTACCTCCCTCCCTTAAACAGGTGCATCCCGTGTTCCATGCCTCCCTATTGAAGCCCTACCTTCTGGATCCATATAAGAGAAGATCCAAGAGACGACCCCATGATGTGCCGTCTGTACCAGCTGAATATGAGGTGTCACATCTGGTAGATTCCCGCTACCATCACGGTATTCTACAATATTTGGTTCACTGGAAAGGTTATCCCATCGAAGAACGGACATGGGAGCCTGTGAGGCACATTCACGCTCCTCGACTCATTAGAAAGTTTCACAGATTATATCCAGGCAAGCCCGGGGGCCCCCCGTGTAGAAGAGGGCATACTGTCATGACTTCAGTCGGGCGGCGTTTCTTTTCTTTATGGAGACGCCATTAACAGTTCCACCACGTCCGACGGCCGTTCTGGGAGCACCGCTCTAGTGTTTTTTCCAAGATGGCCGCCGGCGTTTACTACTGCCGGCTCAGTGTGGCGTTCCTCGCGTTGCACCTTCACTGTACTCTGCGTCTTGAAGGTAACGCTAGTGTATCCTTCCTCCGTGTGTATTCTCCTGTATTCCTTCCCTTGTTTCCCCGTCTCCCTCTGGTCTCCCGTTGGTTTCCCTTTTGCTGACTCGATCCGTACGTCTCGTACTGGTCTCTCGCTCTCTCTCTCTCCGTTCCCTTGCCCTTCTGACTTTCAGCCTGCCTTTCCTTGACCTTGCTAAGCACTTACCTCCTGGTCGCTGGTAGTTCCAAACTATCTGGAGTCATTTGTGCGCCCTTCCGGCTTCCTAAGGTGCACATATCACAGCTGGTTCTCTGGCGTCTCCCCAAGTCTACTGGTGAATCTCCGTTTAGCCACCCTTTTGAGCCGCCTTCTGCTGAAAGATCATTCTACCGGACTTCGCATTTCCACTCACTCCTTCATCAGAACAACTCCTGCAGGGTTTTTTCTGCCCCTTCGGGCTTTTTCCCTGCTCAGAGGCCGGCTCCCAGGAGTCCCCGCTGTTCGTGTGCTCTAGTTACCCGACAGTGTGGCATCCCAGGGCGCTCGCCCCTACTTACGTCAAAAGAAAGAAGCAAGGAAGACTGACAAGACTCAGACCCGAAGACGTCCTGGAAAGAGGCCGGAGCTACAAGAGAGGTTCACAGACGATTCAGGTGAGGAGGAAGGAGGGGAACGTTCAGTCATTCCTGACAACTCCATGGCCTCATATTTATCATGTGTGTTACACAGCACCTTCAGTGCAGTGACATAGTGTTGTCTTTGAGACTCCCCACTGACTCCATTTTCTGGGGCTGACTACTGTCCCCCAGAAAAGATAAAGTTGCCATTAACTTTATGATAGTCACTTTAAACCACAGAACCAATACACCCCATCTTACATGGAGTATTAGAAAGGGTTAATTCTTATGCCTTTTTGTCTGTGTCTCTTGGAGCATTGTTTCGCTCCCTTTATATCAAGACTTGGTGTCATGATGCCTGCCTCCAAGGAGCCAAACCAGGCCCGGCACCCTCAGAGACAGACACCATGCATTCAAGGGAAGTCCCCAGCAGCCCCAGATGGGGGCCCTTTGGACTCAGTCCTGGCGCCGTTGGCGTCAGGCTCATAGGGGACATCAGTCCTGGCGCCATCGGCGCCAGGCTCATACAGAAGTAGGTTGGGAGTAGTGCTTGGTGTAAACTTACCTGTGCAGACCATGCTGCAACTTCCAAGACTGGAAGGAACTATTTTTCTAGGGACTACTTGATCTCTAGGGTGTGACCGGTGGAGGAATACATATTTCTGGGGGAAGAATACATACCTAGAACTACTTGAAAGGCTATTTAAGCCACACCCAAGCCGCAGACCACGCTTCGCGTTGTTCTGCACTTAGCAGCTGGACGCTCACCGTGCCTGCTCCTGCCTTGGTCCTCCATCATGCCTGCCAGCATCCTGGAAACACCTAAAGAAGAAAAGGGACGAGAACAGGTGAAAACAAGAACCTTACCTGATACATCTGCACTCCGGATTCTGCACGCCGACGATCCTGCAAAGAAGGCAAACATTTCAAACGCGTATCGCGTCGCGCGCAGCACGCTGCATTTCACTCACCTGCACGTGGCGTTTTCGAGTCCTGCGACGTCCATCCAGAGCTTCCACCGCCATCCAGCACCTATTGGAAGGAAGGAGAAAGAGAGGTGAGAAGGGAAACACGAATCTAAGTAGAACTTACCTGTGGTTCAATTCCCTCTCCGCCTTCGGGTTTGTGCCATACCTTCGGCATCTCAGCACCCCGGCCCCTAAGGGGAAAAGAAACAGACATTGTATTAGTGAGAGCATGTGAGAACATTAGCAATACGCCCACTCAAGACTTACCCATTTGCAAGAGAGACACAGCAGCTCTTTTCGGGTCGGCGCCTTACCTCCGGCATTGCCGTACCCCGGCCCCTATGGGGAAAAAGACATTGGACATTAAAGGAGATACTTAAAACTGCAAAGAAATCTCTCATCGGAATTCTTACCAGAATTTGGCTTCTTCCAAATCGCCTGCAGCCCGGAATCTTCTCCAGCACCTGCGAAAGAAAAGAACAGATGAGTGAATATAAACCCAAACTTGCCATAAACATTTGCGGTACGACGGGAATGGACAAACTAGTTTAAACTCATCAATCCAGTGAAGTAACTGGAATCACAACGCGCCCCTGCATCAGAAGCAGGATGGAGAGCTCGTCATTTTGGTCCCTAAGGTGAGTCTTCGCAGGGAATCCCAAAAGGGTTTCACGGAGGGAGAGAAGGGAAGTGGGAGGTCGGAACATCACCCGCAGACTATTAACCCTTCCTTTTCACACACAGTGGGATATTCCTCTGAGCCAGAAAAGCCAGGTTGGGGAATCCAGTCCAGTCCATCTTCCGGGTCTTACGCATCTCTGCAGAAGAGGTCACAGCAGTCCCAGCCACGCCCGCGCCTCCGTGGGAGCCAGGTGAGCGTCACAGAACGCGAAGCCTACCCATAATTTCCCACCCAGGCGCCATGGAGACTTCCGAGACAAACCAACTGGCCCAATTATTGGGGGAATTACAGGCAGAAGTGCATGCCGCCCGCCAGGAAACTAACGCCCTTAGAAGGGAACTAATCTTATCCAAAGAACGAATTGATGATTTGGCTAAACAGCTTTTGCAGAGTCAGGCAGGACAAACGCCTTTACCCGGCTCCGGGATGAATTCCACTCCGATGGTTTCAACCAACCCGGTGCAAATTAACCTGCCAGGAAATATGCCTCTGGCCCCCCTGAGCGTTTTACTGGGGATCCCAAGAAATACGCCGTTTTCATGAATCAGTATCATTTACATTTCATTTGCAGACCTGGGGCCTTCCCTAATGACCAAACCAAGGTGGCTTTTGTGCTATCTTATCTCAACGGCAGTGCTGCCGATTGGTCGATTCCGTTGGTAAATCAAGACGACCCAATCCTTTAGGACTTTCAAGGCTTCCAGGCAAGCATGGAAAGATTATTCGCTCGACACGCTCAGGGTGAGGCCTTGGATAACGAACTTCTGTCCTTGCGGCAAGGAAACCAAGATCTCCCATCTTATATAGCCACATTTAACAGATTGGTCGTAGTGACTGGGTGGCCTGAGAATAAAAGAATTACATTATTCCACCGAGGTCTGCGTGGAGAACTAAAAGACGTTCTTGCTCAAATAGTGAACCCGCCTCAACTCTGCGCAGAATACATTGACTTAGTGGTCCAACTTGATCATGGACTCCAGAATAGAAAAGCGGATCGGTCCAGATTTGAAACCCGAGTTCTGATCAAAACCCACACAAGCCCCAAGGGTACCGACGCTTCAGAGCCAATGCAAATTGGGGGAGTTAAAGGACCACTAACTCAGAAAGAACGAGAAAAAAGAAGACAAAAACAATTATGTCTTTACTGTGGAGCTTCTGGACACTTCCTGCGGGATTGCCCGGTAAAACCACCTAAGAAGGTGGTTGGAGCCACAGACAGTAATCTTCCAGAACCTGATTCGGGTAACGACCAAGCCCGACAAGCGTAGAGGTCCGCTTGCCGAGCGTGAAGACAGACTCTTTGACCTCGCATTTCATCATGCCTATGGTCCTCATAGATCCAAAACAGCCTCAACGGTTGCACGGTATAAAAGCCTACCTCGACAGTGGGGCTATTGGAAATTATGTTGACCTTGAATTGGCTTCCAGGACTGGTCTCCCTCTCCGTCCAAAAACCACCAAGGATGTCATTACCACGGTTGATGGAACCGAAATTGCCTCCGGGCCGGTAACACACTCTACCACGGAAATGACACTGGTTGGCCAAGATGGCCATCGGGAAACCATAGTGTTTGACGTAATCAAGGCTCCACAATTTCAGGTAATCTTAGGGATCCCTTGGTTAGAAACACATAATCCTCGAATTGACTGGCGAGCAAAGAGCATAACCTTCCCTGATTGTGCACAAAAGTGTTATCCAGGAAATCCACAGATGGGTCTAGCCTCAGTAACCTCCACAACAGTACCATTACCTTTTGAGTATCAAGACTTTCAAGACGTCTTCCAAAAGGAACAGGCCAACACCTTACCTCCTCACCGGCCATATGATTGTCAGATCAACCTGGTACCCAATGCTCAACCGCCTTGTAGTAGAATCTATGCCCTTACTGAACCGGAGAACCTTCATTTGCGACAGTATTTGGATCAGTAACTTGCCAATGGTTTTATTCGCCCGTCAAAGTCACCTGCTTCCTCAGCTCTATTCTTCGTACCGAAAAAAGAAGGCGACCTTAGAACTTGCATTGACTACCGCGCCTTAAATCAGATAACGGTCAAGAATCGTTATCCTCTGCCCTTGATCCCTGAGCTCCTTGACCAGGTAAAAGATGCTTGTATCTATACTAAGTTAGATTTAAGGGGAGCTTACCACATGGTGCGCGTCAGAGAAGGCGACGAATGGAAAACTGCCTTCCGCACCAAATATGGACTCTTTGAGTACCAGGTAATGCCTTTCGGGTTGTGCAACGCACCTGCTGCCTTTCAATATTTTATGAATGACGTTTTTCGAGAACTCATCGATGTTTGTGTCATTGTATATATTGACGACATCCTGGTGTACTCCTCCTCGGAATCCGATCACCGAAAACATGTTAGAACTGTCTTGGAGAAACTGCGCCAGCACAAACTGTTTGCAAAACCTGAAAAATGCCTTTTTCATGTTTTTCGGAAGTTGAGTTTCTCGGATTCGTCCTAACACCTAAAGGAGTCCGAATGGACTCACGGAAAGTGGATGCGATCCTCAAATGGCCGTCTCCTAGTTCTGTGAAAGGAGTTCAAAGTATGCTAGATTTTGCCAATTTTTACAGAAGGTTTATCCCGGAATTTTCTCGAGTGGTTCAACTCATCATGGCGCTCCTATGAAAAAACAGACGCTTTGAGTGGTCTAAGGAGGCAGAACAAGCCTTTCAGGAACTAAAAACCAAATTCACCTCCGCACCTGTGTTAAAACATCCTCGTCCGGACCTCCCTTACATTGTGGAAACCGACGCTTCTAGTTTAGCCATGGGGGCTGTCCTTTCTCAAAGGGATCCAGTTTCAAATCAACTACATCCCGTAGCCTTTTGGTCCAGGAAATTCTCGGCTCCTGAAGTGAACTACGGAATCACAGACAAGGAACTGATGGCTATTAAGTGAGCTTTCAAAGCTTGGCATCACTACCTGCTCGGCGCAAGACACACCGTTACAGTGATTACAGATCACAGGAACTTGCAATACTTGAAAACGGCCAAAGCTCAATCTTCTCGTCAACTCCGTTGGGCTCTGTTCTTTGCAGAATTTGACTCTAATCACATATCGCCCGGGTTGCAAGAATGGCAAGACAGACGCTCTATCTCGAATTGGAATGGGTGACATTGCCTCAAGTCTAGAGCCAGTTCCGATTATTCCCGAACAGAGGATTTTGGGTGTAATCTCTTCTCAAACTATTGAGGATGTTCAAGGTAGAGTTAAATTGCTTTTCGACGCTACAGCTTTACAAGAATGGAGCCAGAAAGGCTCAAACGATTCCATTAATAATAATTTACCCTATTTCCAAGGGCGGTTATTTCTGCCTCACAAGGAATTGCAAGAACTCGTTATAGCACATTATCATGATACACTAATGGAAGGACACCCGGGCATCGCTAAAACAGAGGAAAAGATCAAACGGCATTTCTGGTGGCCATCCTGGCGAAAGGATATTAAATCCTTTGTGATGACCTGCGGAGTGTGCGCCCAAAATAAAAGTCAGAAGCAAAAACCAGCCGGTCCTTTACGGCCTCTGGACATCCCTCCGGCACTGTGGCACACCTTATCAATGGACTTTATAACTGACCTGCCTCCTAGTCATGGGTATAATACTATCCTGGTGATTGTAGACCTCTTCTCCAAGATGGCTCATTTTATCCCATTGAAGGGGTTGCCTTCAGCCCCCACCTTAGCAAAGGAATTTCTTGAAAATGTTGTTTGTTTACATGGCTTCCCATCCATATTGGTCTCTGATCGGGGAAGTCAATTTATTTCTCATTTCTGGAAAAGGTGTTGCCAAATGGCCCAAGTTGATGTGCGACTATCCACCAGCCACCATCCTCAAACCGATGGTCAAACCGAGAGAACAAACCAGACCCTGGAACAGTATCTGCGGTGTATGTTACCTCAATCTGAGGGTAATTGGAAGGACATTCTATGGATTGCCGAGTACCCGTTCAACAATTCTGTGCATTCTGGAACGGGTCAGACTCCTTTCTATACCCTATTCGGCCATCATCCCAGGACTTCGGACCTTGAATCCCCTCAAAGCCTTGAAATGCCCGCCGTGGATCATTTACATGCCACAATAACCCGAGCCTTCAAGGAAGCAAAGACCATTTACAACAAGCCAAAGAAAGGTACAAGGAAAATGCTGATTTACATCGAAGTAAAGTACCTCCTTACAAAGTAGGAGACCAAGTGTGGCTTGCAACTAGACATTTACTGCTTAAAGGTCCACAAACTTTTAACCCAAGATATATAGGGTCTTATCCAATCAAAGCTATCATTAACCCGGAAGCCTTCAAACTCGATCTGCCACCTATTATGCAAATCCATCCCGTTTTTCACGTAACACTGTTGAAACCAGTACCACCCGGAGCCAGGTTATGCAAACCACCAGAACCAATTCCAATAGATGGGGAATTGGAATTCGAAGTTAAGGACATATTGGATTCTAAGATGTCCAAGTCAAAACTCTTTTATCTGATTGATTGGAAAGGATATGGACCTCAGGAAAGATCTTGGGAACCAAGTGAGAATGTACATGGACCTCGACTAATACGGAATTTTCACCGGAAGTTCCCAAATAAACCGAGGCCTCCAGGTTGGACACCCTTTGGGAGGGGCCTTGGGGGGAGGTACTGTCATGATGCCTGCCTCCAAGGAGCCAAACCAGGCCCGGCACCCTCAGAGACAGACACCATGCATTCAAGGGAAGTCCCAGCAGCCCCAGATGGGGGCCCTTTGGACTCAGTCCTGGCGCCGTTGGTGTCAGGCTCATAGGGGACATCAGTCCTGGCGCCATCGTCGCCAGGCTCATACAGAAGTATATATAAGTATATATTTTTGCATGGTGAGATTTTTGTGGCAACATTATTACATGGAACCCTCTGCTGAGGATTTCCCTGCCCAACCAAAGCTAAAGGAAAACACCCTAACACAGGATGTACGGCCCTCACAATAAACAACAAATACACAAAGAAAATACACGGTAATTCAAAATACATCAACAGTTTTCACTGTTTCTTGATAACCATTCAATAGCCTGGGTGAATTCCCTTTAAAAGGATGCAAAGGGAATTTTGTTCCAATGTTCAAATAAGGATCTCCTTGTTTGTCAGATAGTCTCAGGTTGGGAGTAGTGCTTGGTGTAAACTTACCTGTGCAGACCATGCTGCAACTTCCAAGACTGGAAGGAACTATTTTTCTAGGGACTACTTGATCTCTAGGGTGTGACCGGTGGAGGAATACATATTTCTCGGGGAAGAATACATACCTGGAACTACTTGAAAGGCTATTTAAGGCACACCCAAGCAGCAGACCACGCTTCGCGTTGTTCTGCACTTATCAGCTGGACGCTCACAGTGCCTGCTCCTGCCTTGGTCCTCCATCACGCCTGCCAGCATCCTGGAAACACCTAAAGAAGAAAAGGGAAGAGAACAGGTGAAAACAAGAACCTTACCTGATACATCTGCACTCCGGATTCTGCACGCCGACGATCCTGCAAAGAAGGCAAACATTTTAAATGCGCATTGCGTCGCGCGCAGCACGCTGCATTTCACTCACCTGCACGTGGCGTTTTCGAGTCCTGCGACGTCCATCCGGAGCTTCCACCGCCATCCAGCACCTATTGGAAGGAAGGAGAAAGAGAGGTGAGAAGGGAAACACGAATCTAAGTAGAACTTACCTGTGGTTCAATTCCCTCTCCGCCTTCGGGTTTGTGCCATACCTTCGGCATCTCAGCACCCCGGCCCCTAAGGGGAAAAGAAACAGACATTGTATTAGTGAGAGCATGTGAGAACATTAGCAATACGCTCACTCAAGACTTACCCATTTGCAAGAGAGTCACAGCAGCTCTTTTCGGGTCGGCGCCTTACCTCCGGCATTGCCGTACCCCGGCCCCTATGGGGAAAAAGACATTGGACATTAAAGGAGATACTTAAAACTGTAAAGGAATCTCTCATCGGAATTCTTACCAGAATTTGGCTTCATCCAAATCGCCTGCAGCCCGGAATCTTCTCCAGCACCTGCGAAAGAAAAGAACAGATGAGTGAATATAAACCCAAACTTGCCATAAACATTTGCGGTACGACGGGAATGGACAAACTAGTTTAAACTCATCAATCCAGTGAAGTAACTGGAATCACAACGCGCCCCTGCATCAGAAGCAGGATGGAGAGCTCGTCATTTTGGTCCCTAAGGTGAGTCTTCGCAGGGAATCCCAAAAGGGTTTCACGGAGGGAGAGAAGGGAAGTGGGAGGTCGGAACATCACCCGCGGACTATTAACCCTTCCTTTTCACACACAGTGGGATATTCCTCTGAGCCAGAAAAGCCAGGTTGGGGAATCCAGTCCAGTCCATCTTCCGGGTCTTACGCATCTCTGCAGAAGAGGTCACAGCAGTCCCAGCCACGCCCGCGCCTCCGTGGGAGCCAGGTGAGCGTCACACTTGGCTGGTGGCAGTGGTACCTACCCTAACTTTTCTACCGCGATTATCTTACATAAACGTGGTAATGTTTTAGGCTATTATATTAGCCTCGAACATAAACTCGCTTGACCAAATACATTTTATTTTGGCTCCGGCTGGGTTTATTCGCCATTTCTTTTTGTAAAAGTCTTTCTCATGTTTTTCTCTATGCACCAAACCGGGGATGATTCCTTTGTTCGCTGTCTTTTCGCGGGCTTCTGCACAGAAGCCCTCTTTAAGGCACCTGAAAGTCTAGGTAGACAGGATGTGAGGGAGGAATCGTCGGACCCCTGCCATGGGTTCCCTTGGTAACCCAAGTCGCACTCCTGTTTGATTGGCAGAGGGGACTGTCCTTACCAGGACAGCCTCCCTGTTGTGTGATTGACAGCCAGGCTGTATGAATGAGGGAAAACTGCATAAAAAGCAGGTCTTTGGGAATGGAAAGGCAGAGTCGCCACTGGAACAAAAGAACCTACGAGGAACTGATGGAAGAGGACCCCTCCAATGAATGAACTACCCGGTGAAGCCCTGCTGCAGGTCCGAATCTTCAGAATCCGACGACAGAGAAGATCCTCCAGGAAACTTCTTCCCTTGAGCTGGTGGGTCCAACCAGTTCGCCCAAACTGCAAGCCAGGACCCCTCCTCTGGTAGAATTCACTGTACAGAGCTACAGTGGGCCGGATAGCCAGGAAGGTCAGACCCTGCTTTGGTTTTAAGGAGCGCACCTTTTATTTGTTGCTTTGCTCTGCTGCTGGTTACTTTCCTGGGTGGTGCAGGACCCTCCAGTCTTCCTACTTCGTGTCAGTCTGACACTCGCTTCAGGAACCGTGAGCCTGCAGGAACTACCAGGAACGTCCACCTCAGCTACAGCTCCCTCTCCGTTTTAAGGCACTGTGCAAATGCGGTTGCTCGTTTCGTTCAACCGCGGTGAAAGTGTTTGAAATCTTTCTCCAATCCGAGGGCTTGTCCTTCTCTTCTCTTTGAACTAACTTTTCTTTCAACCAACCTTGTCCGGAAACCGTGTGTTACGCTCACCTGGCTCCCACAGGGGCGTCGGTCGGACCCGGACAGCTGCGTTCTCCACCCACGTGATGCGTAGTGCAGCGATGACTGACTGGATCTGCCCTCCTAATCTTGTCTGCTTAACCCGTAGAAATATTCTCCTGCAAGTGGAGAGATGGATTTAGCCACATGTGGATTCAAGTGATGGCACCCCCACAGTCCTCCCCAACTAATCACCTCCGAAATGCCCTCACAGCAATCTCACCTTATATTCTTGAAAGATGAGCTCTCCATCCTGCGTGGATTTGCAGGGGCGCGTCGATTCCAGTACACTGGTTTGAAGGCTCGGGAGAGTTCCGGAGAGTATTGACTCTGAGGTTACTGGTGAGGACCAGTAAGTATTAAGTTCATAGAGTTCAATATGTCCGATGTTCACTCTTGTTCCCCCCTTCCGTTCTTGTCGTGGAGCTGTCTCGTGAAAAGATGCTCTTGTGGCAGCTGGTGGCGCTCAGGTAAGAGTCTTTATTACCTGGCGCTGTCCGGTAAATGTTGCACGAGGAAAACGTGTTGTTTTGTCTCTCTTTACAGATGCGGCACGTGAAAATATGGAGAGTCACAAAAGGATGCCTCCGGTGGTAAATCAAGTAAGTCTATGGTGGTAAGAATTATATTTGTTGGTTCCCTCGGCTCACCTTGTGGTTTTCTTTTGTCTCCTAGGTGCCGAAGTTTGGCAAAGAAATGATGGAGGCAGCGCCGACCCGAAGGATGCTGGGAAGACTGGTGAGTATGGCGCGGCGCTGCAGCTGGAGGTGCGGCGCATGCAGAAATGATTTTCTTTACAGGTCCGGAGACGAGATGGATCCAGAATCAGGTGTGGAATAGAAATAAGTTTGTTTTGTAGCCTTGTCCCTTTCTTTCCTCTTTGTTTTAGGAGCTCCGGATTCGAGGCGGGCGTGGCAGAAGACTGGTTGCAAGCTGCAGGCACGGTGAGTGTTACGCTGCTGGATGCAGAATAACGCGAAGCGTGTGTTGCTGGTCAGGTGTGGTTTAAATAGCCTCAAAAGTAGTCCCAGGTAAGAAGTCCCTAGAACCACACCCGAGTAAAAAATAGTCCCTGTAGAAAAATAGTCCCTTTCAGGCTTCATGTTGGATTGGAGTCATTTGCAGCATGGTCTGCCTGAGGTAAGTAATGACTATGAGCCTGGCGCCTTAGGCGCCAGGACTGATTCCTAATATGAGCCTGGCACCTAAGGCGCCAGGACTGAACCCAGATAGCCCCTAGCCGGGGCTGCTGAGGTTTTACTAAATGTCTAGATGCCTGCTCCCGGGGCTGATGGGCTTGGTCCGGATGCCTGGGGGTAGGCATCATGACAGCGTGCCACGAACGTTACCGCAAACTACCCTGAACTGTGTGATCTTGAGCAAAAGACTTTGGACCCATTGACTTTGGCCTTAAGCCTTTTCTATCTGATCTTCTCACTGTCGTTCCTCTTGTTCAACTGACAAGTTTTGCAAGCACACTGCGCAACAACACTTAATTAAAGCCAAAATGGTATAATGATTTTTAATGAAAGCTAGAGTAGCCTGACACGTGTTTCGGGCACTTGCCCTTCCACTGAGGCTACAAGGTTTTTTGTACATGCAAAGTAATGTAGTACAAGGCATTTGAACAATGTACATATATAAACCCAAGGTAACAGGGCAACCAAAGAGAAGGACCACAAAACAATTGTTTTGGTCATTCATGGCACGATATTGTACATTTCAATTCATGGTGCCAAAGCAGAAAATTATTAAAAGCAATTTCGAAATAAAAAAGACATCCAAGTATCACATAATTGCAAAGAAGTCCATACCAATTGTGTATTCGGAATTCATCAGGTAAATTAGGGAGAGAAGAGCGGAAAATAAACAAAGTTTGTTAGCTAGGGGTTCTTAGTGGGCCATACAAGTTGTAAGGGCTAAAATTAAATTTAAAACCATTACCTGTGGTTTGATTCTGTTGAGAACTGTAATTAGGGGAAAAGAAATTGTTAAGCCAATTGCGGGACATCAAATAAAACATGATGCAGTTTAAGCAAGAAAATTTAAGCTTTCCACTTACCCAGGATATGGTAAGTGATTAATTAACGATTTGTCACGGGCTCCGCTGTAAATTTAATTTGATGGGCATATTAGGCATATGTTCCAATGCATATAAGGAGTAATTGGACATTTATTGGACAATGGCAAGTGCCAAACCAGTACCTGTCACTTGCAGTTGCAACAAACTATAAGGTGGCGTTTCCGCGTTTACAGCTTTGAAGAACGGGAGGATTCCATAAACAATCGTATGTAGTAAGCCCAGCAGTGAGGTGAAGGAAGGGGGGAAGGGAAAGACATAAACAGACAGCATAATTAGCACAAGCTGCATGTCTGTCAGATTATTTAAGATGCGGGTAGACCCTACATACTACATACGATTGTTTATGGAATCCTCCCGTTCTTCAAACCCTGTAGCCTCAGTGGAAGGGCAAGTGCCCGAAACACGTGTCAGGCTACTCTAGCTTTCATTAAAAATCATTATACCATTTTGGCTTTAATTAAGTGTTGTTGCGCAGTGTGCTTGCAAAACTTGTTTTTTGTTTACTTACCTGGTGGTAGATTTGGCAAATCCCGCCCCCCGCATCCACCTGCAGCACCTCTCACCACACCTAATCCAACAGCGCCTTGCGCTGAACCTCGTTTTTTCCCCTCTTGCCAACCCAGTTTCTCTTGTTCAACTGCCCTGAGTACTTACCTGTTGGTTTGATTTAATGTCTAATAACTTTGTCTCTCCCTCCCTTTTAAATTGCTGGAGTGCCATTTTGCTCCCACTTCATTTTGTGAGCTTAACTTGTCTGGAATTTAAGGGATGTGGTGTGGTGTATTAATATTTTGATTTTTAACTTGCTTATAATAGTGTAATGTTATACAACTGAAGAGTGAAATAAATGTATAGTCTTTTACTTGAAAACCTTAAGTCAGTGTTTGCCTGAATCACAGTAATTGCTGTCCTTTGTGTAACTATTGATACTGCTCACTTACTCTTGAGATAAGTCTGGCTGCTCCGCTACTGCTACCACTCTAACTGTGTAGTACAGGCTTGTACCAAAGGTGAATTTGTACTGTCACTTGTAGTCTTAATTGTGTGTGTTGTTCTGCTCCCAAGGGTACTGCATATAATTCTGCCTAACAACCCACGGTACACCACCCCCAGGGTCGGGATCAGGAAGTGTCTTCCTTTCTTTGGCCACATGAGAAAGGTCCCAGACCAGTTTTCTGGAATAAATCATATCTGATTCATGACATATGGTAGAATTACCATTTTTATTCCTGGCATTAATTCCACTGGCGGAATTAGCACTGCGGCTAATTTCACCAGATTACAGCAGTAATTGCACAGATGCTAATGCCACAGCGGGTTTAGCGCCCATTTCCTCGACTGCTTAATTTGGCAGGATGGTTAAAGTGTAACAGAATTCCCACTACTTTTCCCACTTACTGCTGTACTTGTAATGAGGCCCTGTGTCTTTTTTCTAGATTTATAAAGGGAGATTCCAAAACGACTTAATTTTACTGGTCTTTACTCAAGCACAGTTTCTCAGCCCAGTGTTCATTGCACTGCAAGGCGGTGTGCTCAACCACTGAGTCTGCATAACAGGCTGGGAATGGGAATGCTCTTCAGGTACAGAAATGTTGATTATCTGGGTGAATGGAAAGGAGAGGGCCATTATTGGGGCAGAGGGGTGTAGTAAAGGTGTTAATGCTGTGG
Source organism: Ambystoma mexicanum (assembly GCF_040938575.1). Lineage (NCBI taxonomy): Eukaryota > Metazoa > Chordata > Amphibia > Caudata > Ambystomatidae > Ambystoma > Ambystoma mexicanum. The sequence continues at coordinate 40,136,899 of NC_090921.1, forward strand.
TTCAGTGCACAGTGGACTGATGTGTCTTTCCCTGGGGTGTGGGGAGTTTGTGCTAGAACCGGTGGTGCTGTCATGTTCCTGAGGTGAGCCATATAGATTTAGTTGAAAGGAAGACATACCACTACCACACATGAGGTTTTGGGGTGTTCAGGGCGATTCTCTCTGGGACCGGGTTCATAATTCGTAAAACTATCTGTATTTGGAGTTGTGTCACATTTGAAGCGTCAGAGGAGTGTTTCCCGACTCCATAAAAGTTAAAGATTCGGGGGCGTGGCCTGGAGCTCCAACAATGCGGTCACTCCTCTAATGGCCTCCGTGGGATGCCCGCTGCTTCCATTCGTAAATGCGGTTGTAGCTCTTCGCCGCAGGAAGAAAACCCCTGAGGTGATGCATAACACCTAGGGGCATCCGCCAGCTAACTCTCCGGTGCCTCAGACCTGCTGGGGGCGGAATTCAGGCGGGTTTCCCCCCGATCCCCTCCGCCCACCGCCTCAAGGGTTTCAAGATGGCGGACGGGACTGTAGCATTGAAGAGCATTCGGAGGGGGGGAGAGTGAGGAGTGAGTGCCTGCTCTGAGCCCCTCGGCAGCATCCTGTATGTTGGGAGCCCCTCATCCGCGGCTTTGGGCACCCGGACTAGCAGACTACTCTGCATCCTTACTGGGGGAAGTGCCGCAGTGCTCCCCCGCCCCCCTTGCACAGCTTTGCCTTCGCTGGAGGTGCTTACCTGTGATGCTGGAGTTGGGAGCCTGCCGGCTGGCGCAAGGAGAAGAAGAAGGAGGTTGAATCAGCGCCAGCGGAGGGAGGCCGGACCCTGGCGCCCCCCTCCTACCGGCATACCTGTGTCCTCGCAGAGATCCCGGCTGACACAGCGCGGAGGCTGCCGGTGATCTTCCCGCACACGAGGCTGCTCCTGAATCCTGCTGGGGGGCGCTGAGGCAGGCGTCCTCTGCCCCTGACCCTCTTTCTGTGGAGGAGTCTGTGGGGACTGGGGCTGGTGCTGCGCCTGGATCGGATCCCTCTGTGGGTGCCCTGCCTGGCCTCCACCTCCCCCCCATCCATCTGGGGACATCTCGTAATAAGTCCTTACGGTCGCGCCAAACCTGGTGGTCCGTGGGACCCCCCCTTGCAACTGAACCTGACGGGGAGAGAACTGGAGGCTGCGCTGGGGTGGGGGCGAGAGGCCCACACTTATTCAGCGATCTCAACGCAGGCTCCGCTTGAAGGATGGCCCAATGAGCTCCTCGCTTCCTCACTATATGGGGTGACCCATCCGGCTTTCCACCAAGGGAACCTACGCCTTCCCAGTGGGACCCCTAGCCTGGGACAAGAAGAGGTAAGCCCCAGTTGGCACCAATATCGCTCCCCCGGATTGACTGCGCAGTTCCCCCCACCTCTTTGAACACCTCCTGGGGTGCCCCGGCCCACGTCTTGACCACTCTTCTGCCCCCCCCTTGGACCCGGAAAGATCTTCTTACCGTTACCTACCTACTGGGGGAATGGAAAGCCCTCCTTTCAAGTAACCTTAGCATCCACACCGGCAGTGCGTCTCCACCCAGTCGAAGGTCCCAGGGTGGCCGCAAAGCAACCTACCAGTGACAGAGGAGGTTTTTTTCATCACCACTTTTCCCCCAAAGGGCGCAGAGCCATCCCTCTGCCTACGAACGGCACGATGGCCAAACAATCAAAGTCCGGCAAGAACCCAGATATTGCAGCAATGTTAATGTCATCCGACAAATCAAAGAAACAGGACCCCCCCCCCTACCTCCTTGCGGGAATCCCTAGATAACAAGGGATCTCTCGCAACTAAGGATGACATTTGAGAATTCATGGCCGACATTAAGTCTGAAGTTAGGTCCTGCATGACTGAACTTACCACCAAACTAGAAATCACTGTTAAAAGGGTAACGGAGGCTGAGCAAAGACTGGGAGAAGTCGAAGATAGCACCCAAGATCATACATCCACCCTGATGGAAGTACAGCGCTCAATCAGACTCCTCCAAGACAAATGCGAAATCTTGGAATTCAAACAGGAGGACTTGGAAAACAGGGCCCGACGTAATAATCTCCGGATTTGTGGAATCCCAGCCTCGGTCCCAGACAAAAACTTGGCAGAATATGTGGGCGACTTTTTTCAATCCCTCCTTCCACAATTAGAAAAGTCACAACTCCTCCTAGACTGCACGTATAGGCTGCGCCCTCGCCACGGGGTGGAATCAGACGCTCCAACTGACGTTATTACCAGGGCACACTACTTCACTACAAAGGAAGCCATCTCAGCAATTGGCTGCACCAGAGACAAAATAACCTTCCAAGGCTCTCCTCTTCAAATTTATCAAGACCTATCTCTTCTCACCCTCCAGAAAAGATCCCTCCATCCGCTGACCACCTTCCTTGAGGACCAACAAATCCGCTACAGATTGCTCTTTCCCACAGCCCTACAATTCTCCTACAAGGGCACCCTGAGGAGGATCAGCCACCTGGAAGACACCAAAGATTATGCACCTGGATTCGCCTGGATGCCCGTCGCCACCAACCACAGAAACTGTTACCGACTCGGACCTCACGGCCTTGCCAAAATCTAAGCAAAACTCATGGTCAAAAGTCCCGAGGTTTAGAAGAAAGAAATGATCGCACACAGAGACACAACAGATTAATCGAAATATCGGTGCTCGGTGCCCCGAAAATGTTACCCACCTACGAAAAAGCAGATGAACCCTGACCGCCGGAGCAGCGGGCCCTACCCCACGAACCATGCCCATTTCCAAGGCACAATCCACCTATGAGTCCTTGGAATGATCCACTAAGCCTACTCTTAGTTCCGCCATGTTGGCTGAAAACTGTTCCATGGCCCCGTTGGCCAGGGGGGAAATCCAGGTCCACATAAGGGCCTCCCCCCAGTTAAATCTTGGACCACCCGTTGGAGGTCTGAGCAAAAACTTCAAAGGCAGGTTAATGAGTGGCTGCAGACCCTACGACATGCTGACTGACCCTTCCTCGTCTCCCCCCCCCTCAGAGCCCACCAGACTTTGGGTGTTTACACTCCCAGTGCTTTCCAAAACAACTCCTCGCATCCGCATCAGGAATTACCAAAAAAGGTGGCACAGCGATCCTCTTCAGGAAAGGGTTAAACCCCCAGATATTGCACACTATACTCAGCCTGATGGCTGTTTCATAGTCGTAAAGTGCCTATTGCTGGGACAGTTATATTCCTTTGCTTCAGTATATGCCCCAAATGCAGGCCAAGCTGCCTTCTATGACTCTCTGAGCTCCACACTCTCCCCCTTCTTAGAGGGCCAGATAGTAATCAGTGGCGATTTTGATGGAGTTCCGGATCCCACAAAGGATAAATCACATCCACCCTCCTCTGGAGACTTCCCTTCAGCACTGGCACTCTTGCAGCTATTCAGGACCCTAGAGGTGGTGGACTCATGAAGGATACTTCACCCCTCGGAAAAAAAAGACTTCTCCTTTTATTCCTATGTTCATAGGACCGTCTCCAGAATAGACCTCCTCCTGGTATCCCCACAAATACTCACATTCGCCAATGACGTCACCATAGGCTCAAGGATCCTGTATGATCATGCCCCGGTATCCCTAGAAAATCGAGTACATGAGCCATCCCCCGCTGTGCAACGCAGATGGACACTATGTGACCCAATACTCAATGAGATGTCGCTCAGGGACTCAATTGCGACAGCAATTAAGAGCTTCATCAAGGAAAAGCCCAGCGAAGACACCTCCCCTGCTAACAACTGGGACACTAGGAAAGCAGTAATACGTGGGGAATTGATCGCCCAGGGAGTGGCCTTCCATAAGAAAAGGCGACAAACCCGTCTGATCCATGAGGAGGACCTCCGGAAAGCAGAGAAGACCCACAAGGAAAAAGGTTGGTCCCCAAAAACACAACAAGCTATTTGCATGGCACGAAAGAAGATCGAGGCCCACTACGCCGAACACACCGTGCATCAACTGGCGAAGGCTAAGCAATTTTATTATGCTAAGAATAATAAGGCGATCAAACTATTGGTGGCCAAATTCGCCAAAGCAAAAGACACAACTCGATCATTGGTCGGCGGGACTCGCAAGGCAGAATACAAAACGCCGACCAGGACAAACAACGCCTGGCAACAGACCACTTGACACAGGTGATGACCGCCCCAATACAGGATGTAGAGGAACAGAAGGAATATCTACGAAAGGCTGCACTCCCCCGACTAAAAGACCTAACCCGAGACACTTTGGATGCTCTGATCTCCTGCGAGGAAGTAGACGAGGCGATAAAGTCTCTTAAATCGTAAGCCCCTGGCCCTGATGGCTACTCAACCAGATTCTATAAGATCTTCAAGCCCCAACTACTCGCACCATTGGTACAATTGTTCAATTCATTCAGAACCACGGGAGTCATAACCCCCTCCATGCAAGAATCAATCACGGTCCTCCTAACGAAGCCCGGAGGCGATCCGAGGGACCCTGCCTCTTACAGACCGATTGCCCTACTCAATATTGACATCAACATCTACTCTAAGATTCTAGCGACATGCCCATCCCATATCTTGCCGGACATAATTCACACCAATCAGAGTGGATTTCTCAAGCACCAATCCACGTCTGACAACATTCGTAGAGCCCTGGACCTGTTAGATCTTGCTTCCCGGGACTCTCAAGGACTAGTACTCATGGCACTTGATCTGACCAAAGCATTTGATAAGGTAGATTGGACCTTCATGAGGCTCACCCTCGAAGCATTTGGGTTTGGACTGGAATTTCGTACTATGGTCTTGGCTAACTATAAATCGCCCAAAACCCTTCTTAGAATCAATGGCACCTTCTCCACCCCTATCGCCTTGACTTGTGGAACCAGACAGGGATGTCCACTGTCCCCACTCCTATTTGCCCTGATTATGGAGCCATTTGCCCAACAGATCAGGCTGAACTCCCTGGTCAAGGGCCTCCGGACTGGAACCTCGCACCACAAACTAGCTCTCTATGCGGATGACATCCTACTGACCATCATGGAGCCCCGCTCTTCCCTCGACGCATGCTAATGAAAGCGGAGACACTCATCCTCCATCCTGTAAAGAGCAAGAGAGCCAAGGAGACTACACAAGACAAGGCCGGAGGGCTGCTGTGTCATCCTCACACCGAACTCTGCGAGGATCAGCCGGAGAGCGAGCTCCTCTCATAAATAAGCGGTGCAGACAGTGCAAAGGCTTGCACCTCCTCCACATCAGCGGGACAACACAGCGCAAGGTCCAGAGAAGGTGGAGTGTGTCAGCCTGCGCTTTGGGCTGAGCCAGCAAAGGGGAGAACACCGTCCCCCAGAACAGAGGTGAGACCACCCCCTGACAACCCCTTCTACAAGGGCAAGAAATTGGCTTGGCTGTCTCACAGCAATGCACCCTCCTCCCATTGCCCCGCTGCATGCAACGAGAGACCTGCAGCGGCGACCGACTCAGAGATATTGGGGGCGGACCAGGGGTTCTTCTACCCCACATGTGCCATCAGGGTTCCCCCAATGGACCCAAGCGCCCGGCATCCCCCGAGGTCGGGTGCCCCTGTTCCTATATCCTCTGCAAACCACCATTGCATTGGGTGACCCGAAGGGTCTACTGATCCAGGCCCACAAAGAATCCTAATAAGGAGGAGCCGGGACGGCCCAGTGCACACTTGGAGTACAGTGGGGCGTGTGGGGACAAGCAGGACTCGGCCTGGGGAGAAGAAGTGAGCATTCCCTCAAGGACTCCCCGCCACAAATATTCAGGCCTGCCTTATACTCCTGCTGGTGGGCGACCTCCAAGGCTATACACAACAAAGGCTAGTCCAGTGGGCACCTAGCCCCCTATGATGCTGCTGGTCCCGTGCAACTATGCTGGTGGTAGGCAGACTTTCCTGATCGACACCTCACTGGGCCAGCGGTCTCGCCCTGAGTAGAAATACATCCCCCGGAAAGAAGGGAAGAGGTGACCCTGACAACAGACACCCTATGAATCTACAATTCAAAACTCCACCAGAGTCCTTGGTGGGGACAGCACAGCATTACAAGCAGAGTCACCCCAAGACAACATGTGCCCCCCTGCCCTAGACAAACTGAAATCCTACAACCCCGGTGGCTCTTATCCGGAGAACACTAAGCAAAAGGCATCCAGGAAGCAGTGTTATAATGGTCAACCCCAAGAAACAAGCAAAAATTGACCACTTTTCACAAGCCGACCAAACTCAACCGGCACCTACCCTTATGCAGAGCCAGACCTCAACACACATTGATAACACTGCCCTGAACCAGACTGTCCTTACCCTGAAGAGCAGCACGGAAAACCTGGGGGCAAAGATAGACGCCCTCACGTGCAAGGTGGATATCTCAGCCATACAGATTGACAAACTGTGCGGCTGCATGGCGGAAGCAGAGTAAAGAATAGGAGATGGATTTACAGCAATCGATCACAAAAGTACTGGCTAAAAATGAAGACTTAGAAGGCCGATCAAGGTGAAATAACATTTGCATCTTGGGCGTACCCGAGTCAACCGCGATCGACAATATGGAGACACTTGTGGCAGACCTACTGGTTGAGATTCTAGATGCCCCCCGTTGACAAACATGTATATGGTGGAACGTGCACATCACTCACTCGCACCGAGACGGCCACCAGACACACTTGAACGCCCTGTTATAGCGAGAAGCTTCAGTTGTAGGGACAGGGACATCATTTGTTGTTCAGCTACAGAAAAGAAAAATCTCAGGTGGGGATCCTCCATGATAAGGCTCTTCCCGGACTTCAGCCCGACAGTACAGGAGCAACGCAAAAGTTGTCAAGCAGTCAAAATCACCCTATGGAAGAAAGGCATACAGTAGGCAATGATGTACCCAGCCAAAATAAGGGTGCAATACAACGGAACAACCACCTTATTCACCTCGCCAGAAGCAGCAGAAAGATTTGCAGCTAACCTCCCAGACCCGGCAGGATCGCCACAATGCTCACCTAAACGCATGCTCCATGACCAACTACAATTAGGAGCAACAAAAATAGATCCTCCAAATTCTGAATATGCAACCCATGGGAGGGAAATCGGAGCCAGAGGGCAATATACAGTGGCCGTCACCAATAGGAGTGAAATGCCGCCCAAAGCGCTCTGTAACCCGCAGTCACTGTGGCATTTTTCAGTTTATAGCCAAGTTGGGGATTGAGGGGAGGGGGTGATGAAAAACATGTTATTGCGGGATGTTGTTGAAGGGGCGGTGGGAAGGGAGCCGGTAGTTTATGGTTTCTGGCGTGGGTGGGGCGGGGTGGGAGAAGGGGCCGAGAGAAGATGGTATTCGCACAAATGGGAGGTAATGTGCATCATAACTGCAGATTCACGGACGCCAACACGAAAAAGACACCCGACGAAAGCAATGCTAGATGGCAATGTACGGATGAGTACGTTAGATACCCAGATAAACCGTAAACATGACTTGAGTAGAAGCTGAGCACATGATTATGTACAATGGGAACACCCACCACGGAGGAGAAGCTGAATAGCAGGTTCGCAATAATGTCCTGGAATATACAGGGCCTCACAAACCAGAAAAAGAACAGACTCATAGCTAATTACAGTAAGAAACACTGGGTAAATATATTGTGCTTACTAGAAACACATCTAGCCCACACAGCACCCTTACCCCAGCTGCCCGGCTGGGGCATGCATAGATCTGGCTCCTCGTACACAACACATTCTAGAGGGGTGGCGATCTAATACATAGCTCTCTTGACTTCAGGCTGCATGACCAGATAAAGGATGAGGAGGGATGGTATATAATGCAGCCAGGGAGGCCCTGGGACTTAAACTCCTTTTGATAAATATATACACAGCCAATACTGACTCCCCTGAGTTTGATCACAAATGCGCAGGTCATATACATAGATTGCCGGGGTACGGCATAATCTTGATAGGTCCACCACGACACAACCAGCCCTACCGCGAGCAGCAAAGACCTGTCCCAAAATCGCAACATATAACGGCCTACATAACATTTACCACCCAACAGACAGGGAGTACACCTTCTCCGGGGTACATGGAAGCTCATCCAGAATAGACTATATTATGACCAAGTATAGTGTGGCTAGACATGTCTCTGATTCAAGAATACTCCCCGTACCCTGTCCGATCCCTCGCCCGTGCTGATTCGCATAACAAGCCCAGTGGCGACCTGAAGCAATTATGTTGGAGGTTCAGAGCCTCAGCCCTGGAAGATGGGGCCTTCCGAGAAGAGATCAGCACAGATATACAGACTTATTTCACTACCAATACAGACTCGGGCCCAGACCCTGGCATAATTTGGGAAGCCTTTAAGGTATATGCAAGGGGATGTTGTATGTTGAAAGAGGGGGGATGATGAAGGTCATTCGGGTGTTCATGCAATGGCTAGAGGGTTCCATCGAAGATCTAGAGAATGCACAGGAAGAACGGGACTCTTGAGATATACAATATAGCCGTAGAGAAGAAAGGGAGGAACTGCGCCAATTAGCAGAGAGGGAGGAAAGATTTATGGGGGACCCGATTGCAGCAAGGGGGTACGGAGAAGTGGATCGGCCTAGTAAGATACTAGCTTGGGCCATTAAAAAAGAACGGCAAAACACACCCATTATGGAGTGGAGGACCAGTCCTGAAACCTTATCAAAGACACTGCAGGGATAAATGGGGTATTCCGAGAACATTACAACCAGCAGAACACGACACGATGAAACAATACTTAGACAAAGTGGTCCTGGGATGGTTGGTCCCCGAATATGGAGGAGCCCTGAACACTCTGTTATCGGTGGAGATCCACAAGGTAATACTCTCCCTCCCGAATGGTAAGGACCCAGGTAATGATGGGATAACAGCGGAATTCTATAAAGCGTACATGGACTTACTACTTCCTGGCCTATGCAATATTTATGAAAATGCACTATCATTAGGAGTGTTGCCCGAATCTAGCAGAATAGCCCTAGTCATGGTCCTCCTCAAGCCTGACAAGGACCCCAGAAATTGCATGTCCTACAGACCATTATCATTAGTCAATATTGACAATAAAATCCTTGCAAAGGTTCTGGTGGATAGAATACTCCCACATATGGCGGCCCGGGTTCTCCCGGACCGGGTGGGATTCATACCCGGACGTTCCACACAACATAATTTGCAACAACTATTTATGCTCATGCACAACATAGATCCGAATTCCCTATGGTAGTGGCGGCATTGGATGGGGAAAAGGCCTTCGACTCTGTCGAATGGCCTTTCCTCTTTGAGGTTCTTCATCGCTCCGGACTGGGTATGACTTTCATATAGTGGATCCGACTCTTATACACAGAGCCTAGAGCGGCAGTGTATACGAGCGGGATAATGGCATACTATATCTACCCGACGAGAGGCAACCGCCAAATGTGCCCATTCTCACCAATATTGTTCGTTTTAGTAATGGAACGGCTAGCCTGTCAAATTAGGGAAATGCATGCACATAGGGGCGTGAGGCTACAATCGTAACTCTAAACAAAAAGTGTCTAAACTTAAAGACACTCCCGTCCCCTGCACACCTTACAAGCTGAAATAAATCAGTCAAATTTCATAACATTTGCACTTTTATATATAGAAAGAATTGTCAATTTAGAACATAGGTAACAAAATAACTTCATAAAAGTACAGAAAAAAGGTATCAACTGACTTCCAATATGGCCAGCATGAAAAACAAATCAAACCAGACAAAGAAATAAGCTCCCAATTTTGAACTGCAGTTTCAAGCTCTACGCTTTTCGGGGACTATCCCCTTCTTCAGGAGCAAAAATATCTGCAAGTATAGATATATATACAATTAGAGGACATCTCACATATCATTAAGAGTTTGGACAAACTAAACACATTAAATAAAGAGGATACATTAAATAATTATGTACACATAAATCCAACCACAATTCTACATAACATACACCAGTGGTTGTATATTCACAGTGGTACAACTGGTATGGCTCCAAATGTAAATCTCAAAATGCATTAAAACCTAAAACACTTATTCGTATGTACCTCACAGTGGGAATGTTGTCAAAGAAAATAGAGTCTCTGTCTGTGCATCTGTCTGTGCACGACGTACACAGAACCAGGATCCCTGCGAATACTCCTGCCGTCCTCAACAAGTGAAATGTGATTGCCGAACTCTGGAATACCAAAGCATATCTATCAGCTCCAATTACACGTAGTTAAATCACCAAACCTTAATGACTAAACAACTAGTTCAAAAAACATGAAAACACAGGGAACTTTTTGAAACGAATCACTCTTGGACCTCCGCGACTGAAGTTCTAATCACCATTCAGGTGGTGTCGCAATGGTGCGTGCAGGAAGACCGGAGACACTGAGTTCCCCCACTCCGATTGTGACAATAATCCAAAAGGCTGCACGCATCAACTTACTGCGCCACAACAAAATTTGAGAGAACTTGAGTTGTTGCCAAGAATTACAAGGTTTATTTATTAATAGCCCCTTATTTGATGACACGTGTTTCGGCACAATCCATGTGCCTTCCTCAGATCAGGGCAATATCTATTTGATGCCATGAAAATATAAGAAGTACAAAAAGTCATGACATGACAATACAGCAGAAAACCCCCTTGGGGTGAAACAAAAAAACAAAATTATTAAGAATATTGTGAAATCATAGGTTTTACACCATTAACAAAAACACAAAACAACACAAATGGAACATTCATTATATAATAATATGTATTATATCCCGTAACATTACGTAACAGTCATATAAGATTCCAAAACAGCAAATCAATTAAAATTAGAACATACCATTCGGTCGTCGAGTTTTCATACGAAGAGGGTGAAAAATGGGGGTGGTGAATAATTAAGATTATGGGGAGGAGAAGAGGATGGGAGAGAAAAGAGAGGAAAGACATCCCGATTAGACAGTGTACACTAAATAATACTACGAGGATATGTTCGGTGGGGTAAAACCCAAGTGGGTACAAATAGCTTACCCATCAACTTATTTCTCAGCTATACATTAACGTAGTTTTCAAATGAGTCCCATCAGACTCTATTCGTCTTCTGAAAGAGGAGGCAAGAGGTAGAGGTCTATTTTGTGTATCAGTGTACTTTGACATTACAGCCATTTGATTTGAAAAAATATAGTGCGCCCAGTTCATAAGTATGATTACATGCTAGTATCGGTTAGTTTAAATGCCACAATGTTTGCCTCTAATCACCAATGTATTCATTTTCGCAGTGCTTAAGCACAATTATTTGAAGGTGTATTGAATTACCTGACGTATGTACATGTTCTTGAACTCATTGTAACCATGCTCTATCTTGGCTGGCGTGTGTGCCGCTGAACGGGTGCGAGAAAGATAATGTGGTTGCACCCGTGTAGGGGGGGGGGATCTGTTTTTCACCCGTAATGCGGACCCTGTGCTCATTGGCGTAGTAAGGGGTTGGCTTGAGAGCCCCATTAGGGCTTACCTGAAAGTATCAGAATTCCCGCATCACGCGTCGGAGTATCAGAATAGAAGTCGCCATACTGTTTCCTTTGTATAAAAAAAGTTGCTGTAGTAATCTTAATGGTCCTACCTCTATTTTCATCCTGTCACAGCTATCGGCCATGTTTTAAGAGTAAAACATACTATTTCCTTTGTATATAAAATATTGCTATGGTAATCTTAATGGTCCCACCTCTATTGTCTTCCTGTCACAGCTATCGGCCATATTTAGAAGTAAAAAACATTGTTGTTGCCCATAAGTACGTATGTTATCGCAAAGGTAATTTGGGTCCTTCGAGATTGCGTTCCTCTAATACATTGAGAAATCATCTACCTTGTTACCCGATTTAATTTAAGTGCCTGAATTTATATTCCTATAACGGCGGTAGTCAAAGTACACGTTATCCAGATGGGCTCACAGAGGAGTGTTCACTCCTCCCGAGGCATTATGGTAGATGTAGTCATGTACAGCTCTGGAATCAGGGCAGTCATGTAAAGTGCCTTGCAAACTAATTCATAATACTAGGTCTGGTGTTCCTCGTGAGACCTGTTCCTATGGTACAATGAAAAATCATCTATCTAATTACCTATTTAGTTACAATACCACAATTTATATTCCTATAACGGCGGTGGTCAAAGAATGCACGTTATCAAAAAACACCTATTACTCATTGGCAACTAATCTGTGCAGCTCAACGATCACCAAAATCCACAACCTTGTGCCAACACCTCATCTTTGTGCCAACACATCAACTTAACACAGAAAGTTAAAAAGCCCAAATCCTCAAAGAAAACCCAAAATTTAAATTGTGCAACTCTGCCAACATATATTATTTACCTAAGGCAAATAAATAGCCAATCCATTCCAAATTCAGGACTTCCAGTACCCCGCATCCAATGTAAAGCATCCTGCTGATTGTAGAAATGTATAATGCAACTAAAAAACAAACACAAAATATACCATTTACAAACTAACACCACCTTTCCAATACAAACATAAATAAATATAAACACATCCACACAGCTTAAACTTACTTCCAGAAGCGCACCTCTTCACCTCAGATTCAACGGCTCCTCTCCAATTCGCACTTAACAGATCCCAACCCACAACACACTTCCTGGCTCATTTTATACTGTTTCCTGGTAGTCACATGATAAAGTCACGTGACCCGCCAGCACTAAATACTAAAAGAATGCACAAAGCTCCCTGCAACCTGCCAAATGCACAGGTACTGAGTGAGTAAATCAAACAAAATAAAAAAGACACCAAAGATAAATGTGTGTGTATTTAAAAAGGAGATAGACATAGAAGAAAGACTGCATTTTTGAAAAAATTAAAAAAAATAATAAATAAGTGCCTTAAAACAATTGCTGTCCATCAACCATACCTAACTATGCGGCAAATTCAGAAATAACCAAGTAAACTAGTTATGTACTAAAGATAAATGTATGTGTATTTAAAAAGAAAATAGACATAGAAGAAAGACTACATTTTTGAAAAAATTGAAAAAATAATGAATAAGTGCCTTAAAACAATTGCTGTCCATCAACCATACCTAACTACGCGGCAAATTCAGAAATAACCAAGTAAACTAGTTATGTACTAATTACCCAAACCCAATAACTACTATTCCATACACCTCTAATGGAACAACCAGTATGTAACACCCGGAAAACACAAATCCCTCCATGTGACCTCAAACTCATATCAATTTATGCATTGTGGACTACGCGGCAAATTCAGAAATAACCAAGTAAACTAGTTATGTACTCATTACACAAACCCAATAACTACTCTTCCATACACCTCTAATGGAACAACCAGTATGTAACACCCGGAAAACACAAATCACTCCATGTGACCAGAGTTCGGCAATCACATTTCACTTGTTGAGGACGGCAGGAGTATTCGCAGGGATCCTGGTTCTGTGTACGTCGTGCACAGACAGATGCACAGACAGAGACTCTATTTTCTTTGACAACATTCCCACTGTGAGGTACATACGAATAAGTGTTTTAGGTTTTAATGCATTTTGAGATTTACATTTGGAGCCATACCAGTTGTACCACTGTGAATATACAACCACTTGTGTATGTTATGTAGAATTGTGGTTGGATTTATGTGTACATAATTATTTAATGTATCCTCTTTATTTAATGTGTTTAGTTTGTCCAAACTCTTAATGATATGTGAGATGTCCTCTAATTGTATATATATCTATACTTGCAGATATTTTTGCTCCTGAAGAAGGGGATAGTCCCCGAAACACGTAGAGCTTCAAACTGCAGTTCAAAATTGGGAGCTTATTTCTTTGTCTGGTTTGATTTGTTTTTCATGCTGGCCATATTGGAAGTCAGTTGATACCTTTTTCTGTACTTTTATGAAGTTATTTTGTTACCTATGTTCTAAATTGACAATTCTTTCTATATATAAAAGTGCAAATGTTATGAAATTTGACTGATTTATTTCAGCTTGTAAGGTGTGCAGGGGACGGGAGTGTCTTTAAGTTTAGACACTTTTTGTTTTATGTTTAACACATGCTCCAGTGTCAGGGCGTGTATTTCTCCCCAGCACCCAGAATTGTAATAAAATCTCTCTAAATAGTTATTTAGTTTTTGAGTAATTAGGTGTGCTCTGATAGATACTTCTTTTTACAATCGTAACTCAACGTCATATCGCTTTATGCAGATGATATATTACTTTATGTTAAGCACCCTAGAATAAACCTTCCCCCATTAACGCAGGAGGTTGTTAAATTTGGGGAACTCTCAGAGCTAAGACTGACCTGGAGCAAATCTGAAGTACTACCCTTGACACTGGAGTGACACAAGCAGATGTCGGAGCTGAATTCCGCAGGTGCCGATAAGGAATACGTTATTTGGGGATATTCGTGTCAACTGGTGTGGGAGATCTCTATGCTTACAATTACATGAAGACGCTAGAACATTTGGAACAAAGAGTAGATTCCTGGATACTCACAGGCGGCGTGCATTTCTCTTGCAAAAATTGTTATTCTCCCCAAGTTACTCTATATTTTTAACAACGTACCAATCTGACCCCCCCCCCCAACGATTCTGGACACGCACTAACAATTTAATGACGCAATTGATATGGGCAGGTAAACATGTTAGGTTGGCCTATGATACTCTTACACTCCCATATGATCAGTGCGGACTAGAATTCCCAGATCTAAAACTGTATTACCTGGCAGCACAGGTTCAATATATGAACGGGTGGGGTCCTCTTGTCCCAAACCTTCCCCACACTTTCTTGGAAACAAAAAGCAGCAAAACCGGATAATCTATTGGGAGTGACGTGGGGTACTCCGGAGGAGGTGCCGCGCGCCGAGGTTCAACCCACGATGGTGACATGTAAGGCATGGGAACAGATAACACGTCTGACAGACTCACAGAATCATGACTCACCCAGCCTTGCGATATACAACGTACACGGCATACCGCTCATACATGAGAAATCCTTCCGGATTCACCTACAAAAGCTAGGGATTCAAGAACTCGGGATCTGATCCGCGAAGGCTGGTTTATCAAAGGGGAAAACCTGCGAGCAAAGGGACAGTGGTCAGCAATAACCCTACTCATGTACTACAGGATCAGGGAGGTCCTCAGGTTCATATGTTCAGAATTCCCTCTAATGCCCGCCCCACACCACATAATGCAATATGTACTTAACGCTTTGTCAACAAAGAAACTGGTATCAACCATATATAGGATGGCAAGAGGGAGTGGGGTGCAGCGGGGAGAGAAGTACAAAGAAACCTGGGAAAGCACATTGGGAAAGACAATAGAGGTGGAATGCTGGAAGACCACCTGCATGCAAACCCGCTCCATATCCATAAATAACCAGGTCAGATGAATCAACTATAAATTCCTTCATCAGGTTTACTACTCACCGGCCAGACTAAATAGGATTTACCCTGCTAGTTCCTCTACCTGTAGGAGATGCAATATTGAAGGGCTGACTTTTACCATGTGGCTTGGGCATGTGTTCAGCTGAGGCCCAACTAGGGGAGGGTTCAGGAGGCAATGTCAGAAATTTTACCACCGATCCGGAACTATCCACCGGAAGTATGGCTCCTAACACTAATTGAGAGAGGCCCCCATAGCGAGACCAAGCTACTGGGGATGGCCACAGTGGTTGCCAGGTACCTGATAGCCAAGTCCTGGGGAAAGCGCACAGCCCCGAGATTTTGGGGATGGATGGAAGCTATGCATATGTGCAAACAGGAGGTGGCTAGATATGCGCTAACACTCCCAACCAACAGCAGATCGATTAGTGGTCCACCCTCCGACAATACTACACTGAGTGGAAACGAGGGGAACTGTCATGGCCACTAGGCAAGAGCCCAGCCTTCCACTACATACAGCATCTCAATGGACCCAGTCTTGGTGCCTATGGCACCAAACTCTTTTCAAAGTGTGCTCAGCACACAGAATACCAGGGGCATGTGAAGCAAGGCCGGGCGGTGCCCGACGCAGCCTACAGGGAGTGGCGTGGGCCAGGCTATATAAGCCGGCCCCACCCAAACTCTGGCGCTTCGCGTTAGTTTGCTATCTACAACGTAACGCTTACCGCCGACCAGACGACTCTTACCTGATCCAGCACGTGTGCTTCCAGTCTCCGGAACCCTTCGCCACCTACCTGATTCAACACGCGCACCTCCAGCCACCTCGACCATCTTAGCTGGAAAGCATCTTCGCCGGAGGCATTGTTACTCGCTTCCCTCTTTACAATCGCTGCACATGTTTTACCTGAGACCACACCACCGTCGGAAGATCAGTCATCTACTTTCACTCTGCAGTCGCTGAAGCCTTACCTGTGATCGCTTTGTCGCTGGAAGCCTCACCATCAGCTCCCGACTCGGCCGCAGTCATACTCACCTTCCCGGAGTCCTCGACAGGCACAGCCCAACAACCTTACCAGTTCTGCATTCTATCAACTCAGGACCTTCTTCATGTGCTGCCTCCACGTGAATCTTCGCCTCCAACCACCATCAGGAGCCAGATACCATCCTCCAGCCATCGCCAACCGGCTGCACCTGCAAATAGAGTAAGAGACAAAAGGTGAGCGATCACACACACTTTAACCCGTTAAGGCGGCTTCATTTACGAACTTGGTGCAGTTTTAGAAATCACCAGCTTACCTACCAGTGGTCGAAACTCCTGGAGCTGTTTCCCTCTGCCATCACGCGCTCCTAGGTCATCTTCATTGCTACAGAGGAGAAAGAGCAACATACCCTTACGAACAATAAGTGACATTACAAGGACATGGACAATACGAAACTCATAAACACTTACCTTCAAGACGGAATAGTCGCAGTCGGTCTGGACCTCCGCAATCAGGACCAGTCACGTAACTAGGTCCATCCACAGCGCCCCTGCTGAAGGAAAGCAGGACGGAGAGCTCACCCTTACATACTATCAGGTGAGCTGCATGGGTATACTTCTGCGCACCACATTCTGGCACAAAAGGGCGGAAGGGAACCGCGACTCCACCACGCTAGCCTCATTGTCTCTCACCCTCTCGCTGGAACAGGTCCAGCCTTCCAGGCACAAGAAGAGGCAGCTATTGGGGGAAAGAAGCGATCTGAGGGAGTCAACTCCAGGGAGGGCTCCAACCATGCCCCAACACCCCCTCAGAGACCAGGTGAGCATAACAGGAACCCAGAGAAGGTATGCGCTCACAAGAACAGAACCCCTGGGCATGAGAAGTGATGCCCCCGGCAAGTAACAGTGTCAGATGAGGACAGCGAATGCTGTATGAACGCTGGCTACTTAACAAAAATCGCCATACACCCTGGAAATAGCATCCAGTGAATGTGCAGAACCACTATGATGCCACTAACGGAGGTTACCCCGATAAGCTACAAGTTATGATTTCAGACACTAATGACTCGGGAGTTAGGGAAGGGGTTGAGGGAGGAACATGGGAAATGTGATTTCAACCCGGCACATCACCTAAGTCAATGCCTAGTGTGTGATGCACAGCTGAAACCCTTAATTATTTATTTATGTCTATAAACTCTTTTATTTCTGAACGATGTACCACTTATATCACCCCCCGGTCACACTGAACCAGGAAGCAGGCTGGTTTGTAAAGCTAAAAGACTTATTTATGGATTTTACAATATCTATATCACACTATTATAATGGTTATACAATAATCACCAATGGGGTGATGCCACACTAACAATCTCTTTAATCACAAGGAGCGAAGATGGGAAAAATAATGCAGCACAGAAATAATACTTTTAAGTGGGTTCAATCAAATGCAATGTGATTATTTCCCCCTGCACACTACTCAATCCTCCCCAATATGCAAGATAAAGAGATAGAAAGAGAGAGAACAGGTTTCAGGAATGCAGAAATCAATACAATATATCAATCCCAATTTCCCCCCAGGAAACACCAGAGAAAAACAGGAATGATTGGCAGACTTGTCAAAAACGGTTTTAAAGTTGGCTTGAAGGAAATGGTAAAACACTGAAACTGGTTTTAATTCACTGAAATTATTCAAATACTAATGGGAGCCACTTGGTGTGGTATGAGACAAACACTAGCAATGATTTAAGAGTAATATGCAAGTTAAAAACTTAATTTTGAGGTCAGGTGCAATGAACAGTTTCTTTACACTAGGGATAGACTATGAAGAAACAAACTACACGCAAGCACAGCCACCAGCCTAGGACGTCACTGGATTGTTTTTGCCTGCCGAGAGGCTCGCCTTCTTCAGAAAATATATATCAGCCAAAGATGATTTTAACAATATTTTTACAGAAGGACTATAGGATAAGAGAAAGAGTTCAGGTAAGACAAAAAGGATTTCTAGCAATACAGTTCTGGATATGAGGTAGATTTGAGTTGGATTTGGATGACTATGGGCAGGACACAAGCTAGTGACAATCCTATGTTATGGATTCTCACTACCATTGTTTGAATGGAACCGTCAGGAATTCTGGTGAAGGATTTCTGGGACGGACTGCTGGGTACACCGGACTGGATGGGTCAGCGATCAGCAAGGCCCTCTGGACACCGCACAGCAGGACTGGACTGGATCTGGAAAGGCTCTCTGGTCTGTACAGCACAGCATGGCACAGTACCAGATCAGGGTTTTAATCTGCCCTTCTAGTTATGAAGATGTTCTTTGGCAGGCAAGCAGTTACAGCACAGCCTGGCTGCTTCTTGGTTTCCCCTTTAAGTTGTGGGATGGGTTCTGAAAGTTAGGCCCAGCTGAAAGTGGATCAGCTAGGCTCTGAGCCTTTCTGCTTGAAAGGTTTCAGGAGTCTGGAACAAGGAATATGGATGGACCTCCTTCAGAGTGCCTTGCCGAATTCGGGATGGTGGGTGGATCAGTGTCTTTTTCTAGGCCCTAAGGTGTCTCTATTTATGTGTTTGATAAAGGGGTGGGTAAGCTGAATTATCCTAGGTGCAGCCCATAGGTAGTCCATTGGTTAAAGTCTGCTCTCTCCCTTGGTTGGAGGAGAAAACAGTGTGTCATCATAATGATGTGGTTTATGAGACAGGGAAACGCTCCCCTTTGCCTTTTGCACATAAAATCTATTTTTGATATAATACATCTTTACATGTGTGCAATCTTTATACCAATGACATACATAGATCACAT
This sequence comes from Ambystoma mexicanum, assembly GCF_040938575.1. Taxonomy (NCBI): domain Eukaryota; kingdom Metazoa; phylum Chordata; class Amphibia; order Caudata; family Ambystomatidae; genus Ambystoma; species Ambystoma mexicanum. The sequence goes on from NC_090921.1 coordinate 40,156,035, forward strand.
ATTTTGTGGAGCAAGTATTCTTCCAAGCCCCGTTGCTGTGAGAGCTTGGGTCTGGATTTGGCAAAATTTCGCACTTTTGGTCCGGGACACAATGTCTGATTGGACCACAATTTTGTACATATGTGCGCATGATATCTGGGCATAGTCATATGAAGTTTCATGCTTCTGACATGACTACAATTGCTACAAAAGCAGAATTGTCACTACGCCTTCTCAGAAATCGCACAGAGTTCTGAGTCCTTTTAAAATGTGCACAAAAAAATCACATTAACAATACTGTCATTTTACAATTTTTATAAATCCGCACAGTCCTTTGTCAGTCTTTTTCAAACATATGCTTTTCTGTGCTTCAAGAATCAACAAAAATGTCTGTTCCCGCCTCCATCGCCATCTTGTAGCTCAAGAGCAATCCCCGCCTTCTTCCTCTGGCAGAGGCTACCGTTGACACTTGCATCCTTGCACTTGCATATCCTTTCAGGCAACGAAGGTCCTTTGTCTCTCCCAGGAGCAGCAGCCCAAATCTCCTCCCCTCTTCATCAACACCTGAATGTGATTTCCTGGCCTTTGGTGGGAAGCAGGAGAGATGCCTTTTGTTGGGGCAAGCTGGGGAATTTGCTTTGTAGTTTTGGCTTGCATCAGGTTATTTTAAAACTCACTTTGTTACATTTTTCTTTGATGAAATTAAACTTGTAATTTTAAAACAGGCAAACAGAACTGTAATTCCAGTCTCTAAAACATGGAGATTAAATAGTTGCAACCTATATTACTTTTGATAGCAGGTCACTTAATTCCAACCATTTGATTTTAACTACACAAGTTTAAGCTTCTAATGCAATTACTGACTGCAGTCACACAGGCGCCCATATTTTGACAGATTTTCACAGACAAGCACACTTTTTACTGTGGATATTCTGATGATGGATTCTGCTTTTCCTGACATTGTGGGTTCATATTGATTCCTTAAATGAAGTGACGGGTAACACCCAGCAGGGATGTTGGATATTTTCTGATGTTTTGGACCAGCATTTTGTATTTAAGCAACCAAGAAGAAAGGGATTTAAGAGCAATAAAGCACTGCCTTTCATGCAGTTTCCATTTTCACTCAGTGGGCAGCCCAGTGACAGGCTTCAGCAGTGTGGTCTCCTTCCACTACTGACAACAGGCAAAGAAGATCTGGCAGCCATTTTTCCGGTTTCACAGCGCAATTTTCATAGGTTTAGCGCGCATGGGGTTTTTGCGGTCATTTTGCTGATTCTGGTGCCACCAGAACACAGGGATGTCGCAGGGCAGAGCCTAGTGGGTTAAAACATCCCACAGAAAGTACAGTTCTTTGCTGAACTGTTGTAAAAGGAAAGCCAATAAAGAAAGTTAAAAAAAAAAGGGAGTGTGGGAAGATGGCGAAGGGAGTGAGACAAGACAGGAAAGGGGGAGGGAGACCGTAGAATAGAGAGATAAGTAGGATCAGGGGGAGGAGTAAAATAAGTGCCTGAGGGGGTGAACAGACCAGGGTGTCTGTTATTGGCACAAGAATAATCACCATTTTCTATTGAGAAATCTGGGAAGCGTTAGGTTAGGTAACCACTGAAACATCTCCAGAGAGCCAGATAGATAGGGTGTTGTACCTTTCGTCCCTCACACCAGAGGTTTAGGGATGCATGGGTTAGGGTGTAGAGAGCCCACTGGAGGATGAGAGCAGGAAGCCCATACATATACCCTGTTTACTTCATGACCAGAATAAACATTGTGATTTTTGACACCGTAAAAATAAAAAATCTTGAACCATCTTTTGAAGCCTGACAGTTATTGACGCTATCTGTAACACACGACAGGCGAGGAACACTGCAAGGTGCAGACCTGCCTCATCAAAACAAACAATATAAGTATTATTTTAGTGGTTTTTTTTCATACAATGACAACCACTGGCATAGATGTTTTGCAGCACCCCCCGAACAGAGGGAGAGGGAATCTGATCTTTAAAAGGCTTGAGGGACATTCATAACAATAATATGCAAAATGCAAGGGGTGGGGAGAAGTGCTACTTGCATTATAATTGTTAGCAGTACATCAAACATGCTTGGGATGAGGGAAATGACAGACACTTCACTGAACAGACCAAGAGCACTAAGAGACATGCATACAACTAAGAACAGTGCAAGAGTGAACATACCATGAGTACTAAGAGACAGGCCCACAGTTGACAGTGCACGGGTGAACAGAGGAAGAGTACTAAGATACATGCACACAACTAAGGACAGTGGAAGTGTATGACATGGCTTACAAGAGGAGCCCAGTGCAAGAACATACATGTACATGCACCAGGAAGATGGAGCTAGCCTACCAGCACAAGACACCACCAAGCAGGAAACGATGTGGACAAAGATGAGACTAGCTAGCCAGAGAAGGTCCCCAGTCCTATAATTGCCCAGGAAGATTGAGCTAGCCTACCAGCACAAGACACCACCAAGCAGGACAAGACGTGGGCAAAGATGAGACTAACTAGACAGAGAAGGTACCCTGTCCTATAATTGCCCAGGAAGATCGAGCTAGCCTACCAGCACAAGACACCACCAAGCAGGACAAGATGTGGACAAAGATGAGACGAGCTAGACAGAGAAGGTACCCAGTCCTATAATTGCCCAGGAAGATTGAGCTAACCTACCAGCACAAGACACCACCAAGCAGGACACGATGTGGACAAAGATGAGACTAGCTAGACAGAGAAGGTACACAGTTTAATCAACTCTTAATTGATGGAGATTTTAGGGTTTGAAGCAGAGTTGAGAGTAAGGGAAATTTCGCCAGGGCTTTGTGGAGGAGGTGTGCAAGAGGTTGAGAGCTGCCTCATTTAGGGGAACACGAGAGGATGGCTCCAACATATCATATTGGTGGAATTCACATGGAGGTGGATATTGCATTGGTTATAGGAACGTGGCAGGGAAGAGTGGGGATGGGAAATGATAGAACAGGAAAATAAGCAAGACTTTTGTTTATTGTTTGTGTGAGGGGGTTGGCTCAGTAAAGGCTTGCAACTGAGAGACAAACTTTAAGAGGGTTTCTGGTTGGACAAACGTTCAGATAGAGCTCAGGCCATAATTTGGGGGCGCATCTCACATTTGCTGATTCAGAGCTGGAAGAATTACATCTCTCAGGATTTCTCGGCATGGGGCTTCCAAGATGGGAAATGCAAGGGATGCACCAGAAATTGTGAGTTTGTTCACTCAGTGCAGTGGGTGGAGAGATTGTGCATCTGGGGTGGCATTGTGGTTGTTAACTTTATCAACATCAAGCAATGGTTCTTGGTGTCACTCACTGCCCTTCGTGCTACTTGGCAGCAAGAGAAGAGAAATGGGCAATCGTGGAAACAGGCCACACCGATAGTTCAGCCTGTATAATGGCTGAATATACAGGTGGACCCAACAGCAATGTTGCAGAAGGAAAAGGCACAGAGCAGAAATATCCCTTTTAAGTTCAGTTGATGGAAGTTCCCTGGAGTATCGACAACAGGGTGCCAAGGCTAAAGATCAGTGAATGCAAGGAGGGAAGGCAGCAGAGGAACAAAAGCAACGAGAACGAGTACTACAGCCAAGAACGCAAGCAGCCATAATTGAGCGAGTACTGAAGTAGGAACACAAGAATGACAAGGGGAGCATCAACAGGTGGAATACCGAACTTGCAATGGGTGATGCTGGAAATGCATTAGAGGGACAGGGATGTCCTGTAGTCCTTTTTCATTGTGTTCTGTATTATTTTCTGCCCAAGAGTCCATGTGGGACTCCTGGCAGGCAGCTCTTCCTGTTTTTGGTTTGGTGTACAGACCCTTGGAATACCCTTATGGCACCCATGGGTGGGGGTACAACTCTGTACCCCTAGGGTATGTTTTTGGGCACCTGTGTGTGGCCCACATAGCAGGGTATGGGCTGGTGGCAGCTCCATGCTGAATCTGACAGCTGCTCTGAATATCCTCCATTTTGGGGTACCCAGACCCTGCCATTGGAATCAGTGATTCCTGATAGGAAACAAGATGGCCCCTGTAGCCTCTTGGGTTCTATTACCTATTACTTTGTTTTCCCGAAGTCCCGGGAAGCCCTGACTCTGTTCCTTCCCCTGACTAGCTGCTCAGTGCAAGATCCATATATGGTATTGGGGGGAAGTCCAGGCCAGACTGGCTGGAGCCTTCCCAGTGACTGTATGTTGTGGGTACACCCTTTGGGTGGGACCTGGGTGAATGGAGTGTGTGACCAATATGCACCTCATGTTGTGGGTGTCTAACATCTGTGCATGTGACACAAATAATGAGACATGCCCTTCCCGAAACTGGTATGAATGCACTGTGGTGTGCTGAAAGGCTGGGTGCTTGCCCCAGTCCACATTCCTTGTTGTGAGTGTCTGGATGGAAGAATGGCCTGAATGCACTGTGAGCCTGATTGGCTGCCTGAATGAATGCCCTTCTGAATGATTGGCTAGCTGAGCATGGCTCAGAAGTGTAAATGAGAGACAGAACATTATATAGGAGGAACTCTCACTTACCAGAATTGTTTAGAAGCTGAAGTAAAAACTTGCTGCTTTCCTTCACCAATCTGAAAGCTCATAGACATTGTTCATATTTACCATATTAGAATTGCCGGAGTACAAAGTGTGTTATTGATTGTGTGTATAACTTGAACCTTATTTATATAAAGAACTGTGTTATCACATAACATAGTGTATGGACATTACTTTGTGGGTGCTTGGGGACTACACTGTACTTAAGAACCTGCCCACATCAGCTCCTGAGACCTTAAGCCTTGGTTGCTCGTCCATTGCTACCCCATAGAGAATCTTGGCTGGGGTGCTCTTTGCTCCTACTATGCCATTTAGAGGGATGGAATGCAGAAACCCCCCTCTGGTCTTTACACAATACCAGCCGATGCTGCAGCTGGCTTGACTTTACCTTCTGCGGTCGGATGCAGTGCGTGGCAACATCTTGAAATAAGAACTAGACCATGTTAGGTAGAGCAGCTTGGAACATGATGGCATTACGATGCGTTGCTGCAGCAGCTCCAGAGGAACCAGGACCTCCTCCGGATCCTGACAGTAGATTAATGAGAATCGTGACAATGGGGGAATAATAAAGTGTGCCACAAAGCACCAATGACCAAGCAATTGTATTGTAATCCTTGCCATGAGGGAATTCCTGTAACCTATTAAGGTAATGCCCCATCAGCTGCTGCCACCATTTGGTTTTCGATCAATTCTCTTCATGGAGCCATTCAAGTAGACATGATTACTAGCATGCAGCTTCTGGGTTCCCTTCTGCATTTTCATGTAACTTCCCTCATCTCATGAAGATAGTTTTGAGCACCTCCATATCCAAGTCTATCCCCAATCAGAAGCTAGCTCAACATCATCACTGTTTACCAACTACCAGTTTAACCTAAACACCACTCTCACTCCCATCAATTCTGCCATCCAGTGCCATCCTTACATTAGCAGATGTCAATAGACTGAAGATCCACCCGCCATCAACACCAAAGAATTCACAGACCTTTAGCACTGCCTACATTTGAAAAGAGATTAAGCAACAACAAAGCATACAGCTTTACAAGCCTCCAATTCATCTCTCATCCAGATCAATCCAAATATTTGCAATCAGCAACCCCAGAATACAGCACACACCTGCACCCGACTCACTTCTATGCACAGCCTCTTCCCTTCAGAGCTCAAGAATACTCTCATGTTTAAAATCCTGATCCTCTCCAAGTAGTCTGCAGTGGCCACTTTCCGTAATAACCTTAAACCATGATCCATGTCCACCAAGACCTCATCCAAACAGCTATGGCCAGATAGACCCACTCAATCTTCTGTATCCAGAACTTAGCTTTCCATAGAACCCATGTTCCAAGGCGTGGGAGAAAGAACTTCATGACAGCTATGGTGGCAAGAGCAAAAGCAAAGGGGGTGTTTACAGCATGGTACAGATGGAACGGACTACATGGAAGACATGGCTATTTACCCATTGCAGTACTTTCTATGTATCCTTTGCAATCCCAACCTGTAACTGGGCACTATTTAAAAGAAAAGAAAGGGAATTGTTTTCACCATTGACACCATACCTGCAATAAGGTCCTAAGCAGTGCAAGGGAACGCATCCTCAAACTATTCAATGATTTCCAGTGAGAAAAGGATGTTTTTTGGATTTAATAGCAACTTGATCTGGGATTTCCGGGCCACTTGAAACTTGTCAAAAAGTATTTCTTTAATGTAATAAAACAACAGATATGTCAGTCAAAAATCATTGACTCCTTCAACCAACCAAAAGGGATGATCATTGCCAACATCCGATAAAAGAAGCCACGTGACAGAGGCCAGAAGATCACTCCATTGGCTCAGAGTAGAGGATAGAATCATTTTTAAGTCCATGACTCTGGTTCACAGGTGTCTATATGGAGTGGCCCCATCCTATCTCAGAGCCAAATTTATCAGATATATCCCTAGCCGGGCTCTGAGATCTCAAACACAAAGCAAGCTGCAGATACCTCAGCCATCCCGAGCGACTGGCGCGGGGAAATCGTTCCCGACTCGTGCTGCCCAGCAGTGGAACAACCTCCCAGCTTCCATGAGGGCAGAGCCAAATCTGCTAATCTTCAGAAAAAATATGAAGACTTATCTTTTTAAATAATGTGCTATCTCCCTGCTGATCTTATACCTACGGCCTAACTTGAATCTGTCTCTCTGCGCCCTGATGCCTGCGGGCTATCGACGCATTACAAATAAACAAATCAAATCAAATCATCCTGCCCTTCATCACCAGTGTCTAACATTGTCAACAATGTCCTGGAATTGTATTCTAAAGACCTGTCCCTGACCCTCAGCTTTATCACCCCTAAACCTGCTTTTCCTCAATGCAGTGTTCCCAGAAGGATCTTGCCTGAAACATTAACAGTTTACCTGTGTAGACAGCCCTATGATCCATGCAATTGTCATAAATCACCAAGGTATCTTATGAAAAGGTTACAGTAACCAAAAGGATACAATTGGTATGGCTCCCAGATCCTTGATAATTCACACGGCTTGACAGTAGTGAAGTCAAATTAGACCTTCCAAATGATACAACTCTCTGACTAGTAAAACAGGCAGAGAGAGGGATCACTGGAAAGGGCATGGGAGCATTGTAGGAAGTCAGCCTAGGGTAAAATAAAGTATCATGAGAAAGTGTCCCAACTAAACTCTCACTAATAGCACAGCAATAGCACTAGTACAACACTAACCTATAGGTTTAGAACTGGAATCTCCACCAACAAGTCACTGAAGAAATCCAGGAGTTGAAACAACGACAAAGGAGGGAAGGTTAGTAAGGGAGACTTATCTCGAACGGCACAAGGCTCACGCTAGATACCGGGTTGGTGCACCACAGGATAGAGTCCAAAGTACTGTGCACAATCACCTTCAAATAAACAGTTGTTGGTAATACTTCCTTTCCCACGTAGAACAGAAAATGGATGAAATGAGTCCACCTGTTATCTCATCACAGGTGCCAGGGATTCAATCCAAAGCGAAGCACAATTGCGTGTGAAATTACATGTTTCAAAGAGTTCAAAAACCGTGTGCAGTTTTACACGCGACAAAAGTTCACGCCGCCTGGACAGCCGCGCTTGAAAGTACAGTAGACAGCGTGGTGTTTTACACGCAACAAAAGTGTGAGGATACACGCAACTGAAGAACATGCAGACAGTGCCGTGTGAAAGAAAGCCCTCTGTTGGTCTTCTCATGGACGCAGATCAAGGATTCAGCTACCAAATGCCATGTTGGTTTAATCAGAAGCAGCGAGCAACGCCTCCACGCTGCTTATGAAAGTAATGCATAAACACACGTGAATACCCTGAATCACGTGAATTCAACGACGTGAATAATGCAAACGTCGTTTTCCCGGCAGGACATCAAACAACCTCCATTTAGAATAGAAAGGTCTAGCAGTTCTATGAGCATAACCCGTTCTGCGTGAAGACGATGTTCCAGGTCCAGAGGTAATATGTCCACCATGCATGACAGTGCCACCGCCCAAAGGAGCAGCCAATCCCCTTTCCAAGTGAACTTTTCTTAATAAATCGGGAGCATGGATATTGGAAAGAGGTTCCCAGGACCTATCTTCTGGACCATAGCCTTTCCAGTCCACCAGATATTAAGGCCTACCAGAATGCAGTCTCATATCCAGTATTTCTTGTACTTCAAATTCATCTGAACCTTTCACAGAAACAGCAACAGGCCGTATAGGCAATCTAGTAGCATCAGAGCATGGCTTGATGAGTGACACGTGAAATACTGGATGCACCCGCCATCGTTGTGGCAATGCCAGACAGACAGCAGCCGGGTTAATCACGTTGAGCACCTCATATGGCCCAATGTACTTACGCAACAGTTTCTTTTTACCAGGTATCCTCAAGTTTTTAGTAGACAGCCATACTTTCATTCCAGTTTTGTAGACTGGTGCAGGTACTCTACAAGCATCAGCATAGGTCTTATCCCATCTTTTTGCCTGCTCCATTTGCTGTTTCACCTTCGTCTGTAAATTCTTTAGATCTCTGATATTACGAACTGCTGCAGGAGTATCCAAAGACAAACCGGAATCCAAAGGAATGGATCTGGGATGTTGCCCATGCAGAGCATAGAAAGGAGAGGTACCTATGGCACTATGGTCAGAATTATTGTAGGCAAATTCTGCTGCCAGTAGGGCATTGACCCAGTCTGACTGGAACTGAAGACACAAACACCGCAGATATTTTTCCATAGTGCTATTGACCCTCTCAGTCTGTCCGTCCATTTGTGGGTGATTAGTACTAGACATCCTGTCATCAATAAGCAATGCAGAAGTTAGGGCTCTCCAAAAATGAGATGCAAATTGTGAACCCCTGTCGGTAACTATCACTGAAGGTAGACCGAAAAAACGGAATACATGCCGGATGAATAATTCAGCCAGAACTGCAGCTGTTGGTAACCCATTACAGGGAACAAAGAGAGCCAATTTCGTAAAGTAGTCCACCACAACCCATATGGTATTGTAACCATTATTTCTTGGGAGTTCTACCACAAAATCCATCGATATCATATACCATGGTTTGTGAGGAACAGGTAAAGATTGTAGTAAACCCACTGGTTTGCCAGGAGTGTTCTTGCATTGGATGCATACAGAACATGTAGAAACATAATCTATTACATCTCGTGTAATGGAAGGCCACCAACACCATCTCTTTAACAGCTCTAGAGGTTTTTTTTGTCCAGGATGGACTGCCACAATGGAGTCGTGTCCCCAGCTGAGAGCCTTGTTCCAAGTGGTATCTGTGGGTAGATAAAGCGCCCCTTGTGTGAAAGGCAAACCGTTGTGTATGTCTAGATTAAATTCCTGAACCAATCGTGGATTTTGTTCAACCCATTCCTGCAATTCTTGTTTTAGGGAAGACTGTGCAGAACAACTACATATCACGTGGTCTGCCAACAACGTACTTTGAAGCGGAGGTTCTTCCTTCACCTCCTCACCGATGCGGGATAAAGCATCCGATTTGACATGTTGTCTGGCAGGGCGATATGTAATTTGGAAATCAAATTGCGCAAAAAACACATGCCATCTGGCCGGTCGAGCCGTAAGACATGTCATAGTTTTGAACGCTTGAAGATTCCGATGATCAGAGTACACCAACACCTGATGTTTATCCCCAAGAAGATGATGTCGCCATTCTCGGAAAGCATCCTTGATCGCAAGCAAATCCCGCGCAGTAACAGTATAGCTCTGTTCGTATGGGGTTAGCTTACGAGAAAAGAAAGCGACTGGATGCTCCTCCTTGGTTTCTGCACAAACTTGCGAAAGTACAGCTCCTGTAGCGACACTGGAAGCATCCGCTTCTACAATAAACTGACAATCAGGATCTGGATGTTGTAGGACAGGTGCAGTGGTAAACGCTTCCTTTAACGTCTCAAAGGATGCTTGGGCATTCTGATTCCAACAGAATGGAACTTTTGAACTAGTTAAAGCGGTCAATGGGGCCACTGTTTTGGAAAAGGAACAAATAAATCTGCGATAAAAGTTTGCAAAACCTAGGAATGACTGTAGAGATTTGACATTATGTGGAATGGGCCAATTCAATATAGTCTTCACTTGGAACGGCTCATTCGGACACCATGATTGGTAATGTCATAACCCAGGAATTCAACTTCTTGTGTATGAAAGACACATTTCTCGGCTTTAACAAAAGAGTTTGTTCTCACGGAGCCTTTGTAGGACAGCGTAAACATGTTTTACATGTTCTGGGAATGACGATGAATATATCAATTTGTCATCCAAATAGATCACCACGAATTGATCCATCATGTCTCTGAAGATGTCGTTCATGAAGAACTGAAACCTGGCGGGAGCGTTACAAAGGCCAAAAGGCATCACAAGATATTCATAAAGGCCGTACCGCATCTTGAAAGCGGTCTTCCACTCATCGCCCTCACGAATGCGAACCAGATTGTATGCTCCTCGTAAATCCAATTTAGAAAAGTACATGGAAGTACCTAGCTGATCTAACAACACATTTATCAATGGTAATGGATACTGGTTCTTTATGGTGATGTCATTAAGAGCCCTATAATCTATGCAGGGCCTAAGATCTCCCTCTTTTTTCGGAAAAAAAAATAAGGGTGATGCAGCAGGCGATTGGGATGGCCGTATGAACCCCATATCAAGAGCTTTATCAATGTATTCTTTCAGGACAACATCTTCTTTGGGAGTTAAAGAGTAGACACGACCAGTAGGGATTTTGGCCCCAGGAATTAGTTCAATCGGACAGTCATACTGTCTATGTGGAGGCAGCAGTTCTGCCTGGCCTTTGTCAAAAACATCTGCATATTCCGTATACTTACATGGTATATGTGTACCGCTCTGATGTACAACACTGATAGATGAACCTCCTTCCATAGGGGCCAAAATATGTGATTTGGTTGACACCCCCTGGCTAGTAAAGCAATGTTTGTTGCAATAAACAGAAGGATATTGGATCAATCCCGTAACCCAGTCAATGGTTGGATTATGGAGAGTCAGCCAGGCAAGACCAAGCAATAGTTTGTAATGAGGAGCCGCAATGACATCAAAAATCATTTCCTCTGAATGCCCATTTGATAACATCATTCAAATAGGTACAGTCTCCTGGGTTACCATACCCAAAGTCAAAACAAACTGACCCATCCACAGTGCTCACTGTTTCAGGTCTATTCTTGGTTATAAGAGGTATAGAACATTTCTTAGCATATGTGATGTCAATGTAACTATTTGTGGCTCCGGAATCAACCATAGCCCTGGAAACTAATTCTTGATCAGCAAAATGTAACGTCACCTCCACAGCTATAGGTGCGTATGCCGGAATGGTATGGGAGTCCGATGTAACACTCGACACAGGGGCACCTGCTAATGTCGAGTTTTGGTGTTTCCCGAACGCTTAACTAGTTTCTTGGGACATGCCGCCAGTTAATGCTCAGATGAACCGCAACACATGCATAAATTGTTTTTTCTTTGGTTCTCTCTTTCTGCATTAGATAACCGGCCTCTCACGGCACCAATCTGCATTGGTTCAGGGTAATTTGAGACGGCTGCCGGTACCTCCGGACGAACAGGTGCTTGCAAGAAAGGTTTCTTCTCTCCTTTGTGAGCATTTCGTCGAGCATCAATTGGCAGAATTAGATCAAGCATTTCTGTGAACCCTGTAGGGACCACAGGAACCGTAGACAAGGCGTTTTTTAGCTCTTCTGAAAGACCCTTGGACATAACAGCCGTTTTCTTGTCTTCAGGCCATTGAGTCTCGGCTGCTAATTGATTGAATCTGGCTATGTAAGCCAATATGGTTTGACTACCTTGTTGTAGACTTAGCAACTCCAAATCTGTGGCTTGAGTGGCATAGCGCATATCAAAGACCTTACTCATGGCGGCCAGAAGATCGTCACAATCGTACAACAAGGGACTGTTTGTCTCCAACAAAGGATTAGCCCAAGCAGTAGCAGTGCCCCCCAAATAAGAAAGCACAAATGCTGCCTTTGTAGTTAAATCGGGAAACGAATTAGGCCGGCACAGGAAATGGAGTCGGCACTGATTGACAAAGGTTCTATAGGTTTTAGGATCACCTGTGAACCTTTCCGGGGGAGCCAGAGGAAACTGTGTTGGCATAACCACTTTAAGGATTTCTTGTTGTGGTGCCGGTGTTCCGGATCCCGATGCAGTGGCCGCTGAAGCCTGCGCTCCATGAGGAGCAGCTTGAATGGCGTCTTGCATAACATCCATGCGATGACGCAATGTGTCCTGTGCCGTAATCATTTAGTTTCTCAAATCATTGATTATCTGAGTCAAGACCGTTAAAGGATCCGTACCCTCCATGGCTTCTGATTCTGTCATAAATCACCAAGGTATCTTATGAAAAGGATATGGTAACCAAAAGGATACAATTGGTAGGGCTCTTCCGAAACCTTGATAATTCACACGGCTTGACAGTAGTGAAGTCAAATTAGACCTTCCAAATGATACAACTCTCTGACTAGTAAAACAAGCAGAGAGAGGGATCACTGGAAAGGGCGTGGGAGCATCATAGGAAGTCAGCCTAGGGTAAAATAAAGTATCATGAGAAAGTGTCCCAACTAAACTCTCACTAATAGCACAGCAATAGCACTAGTACAACACTAACCTATAGGCTTAGAACTGGAATCTCCACCAACAAGTCTCTGAAGAAATCCAAGAGTTGAAACAACAACAAAGGAGGTAAGGTTAGTAAGAGAGACTTATCCCAAACAGCATGAGGCTCACGCTAGATACCAGGTTGGTGCACCACAGGATAGCGTCCAAAGTACTGTGCACAATCACCTTCAAATAAACAGTTGCTGGTAATACTTCCTTTCCCACGTAGAACAGAAAATTGATGAAATGAGTCCACCTGTTATCTCATCACAGGTGCCAGGGTTTCAATCCAAAGCGAAGCACAATTCCGTGTGGAATTACACGTTTCAAACAGTTCAAAAACCACGTGCAGTTTTACGCGCAACAAAAGTTCACGCAGCCTGGACAGCCACGCTTGAAAGTACAGTAGACAGCGTGGTGTTTTACATGCAACAAAAGTACAAGCAACCAGGACTGCAGCGTATAAAGAGTATAACAGACAGTGTGTGATTTTACACGCAACAGAAATATACGCAGCCAGGACAGCCGCACTTTTTTTTTTAAAACTCTTTTTATTAGTTGTCACAGAGATACACAACACCATAACAACTTCATATTTCAGGCAAAGATGAACAAAAGAAAGAGGAAAAAGAAAAAAAACAATTCACATGGTATATATCCCCAAGAGGTGGTATGCCTACACAATTTCATCATCATCGGAAAGCATGTCACACAAGTACGTTCTGAATGGTCCCCAAATATCTTTAGGTCTGCACGCCACTGGGCTAGTGAGGACAAACTGTTCTTCAGCCTCGTTGACGTATGTCAATTCCCTAAGGAAATGTTTCACAGTGGGTGGCGCCGTACTCTTCCATTGTTGTAAGATGCATTTTTTGGCCACTGCACACGACACATTAAATAATCTCCTGGTCTTTTCAGAGCACTTGCCTAGGTCCCCAAATAAATATTTCTGCGGGGTTAATGTAGGGGGAATTTGTGTAATTTCTTCCAGGATGTCCGCCACCTCCCGCCAGAACCTAGCCACCATAGGATATCCCCAGTACATGTGGAACAAACCAGTCTGATCCATCTTGCATTTGGGACATTCACCGGGACTATCCGGCACAAACCTGGCTATTTTGGTTGGGGTGTAGTGTAATCTATTTAGAATTTTTAATTGGATAAGGCGTAGGCGAAATCCAGCGTTCAGGGAGACACTCTTTGTTAGGGAGCAGTATCTATCCCAGGTCCTATCATCTATGGGGATTTGAAGATCTTTTTCCCATTTACTTTTTACTAGGTTAGTCGTGGGGGAACGCGTTTGCACCGCAGTGTACAGACTGGAAATCCTCAGACGGTCTCCAGACATTATCATCTGTATACAAGGGTGTGTAGGGTGTTCGTCAGGAAAGGACGGCCAGTGTTTCTGAAAGGCAGATCTCATGCGATAGTACTGCAATGTCCTGTGCGGGCCCCTACCGAATGCCCCCGTGATCGCCTGAAGGGTGGCAAATTTCCCATCAATAAACATGTCACCCAGTTTCATCTCTCCATTGGGATCCCAGGACTCACGTAGGATGCTGTCATGTGTTGGTGGCATGTCAGGGTAGCTCCAGAGGGGAACATCAAAGTTGTATGGGGACAGCACTTCCAGTCTTCTAAATATAGCACTCCACGCACCAACCATGCAGCTCACCGGGTTAAAGTCACACGTGTCTTTGTAGTGTGTGTAAAAAATTACGGACTGTATATTCGTGGGGGAAGTGGCGAGTTCTTCTATATTCACATGGGGGGGGCCCTTGTCTTTATACTACCAATATTTCGAGAATTGGGCTTCAGTCATTTTCCCCCATCCTATTCTTGGAGTCTTCCCATTCCAAAGAAAGGTCGTTACCATTGACCTAAGTTTATTAAAGAACGGTTGTCCCGGCCATATTGGGATATTCACAAATAAATATAATAATTTGGGCAGGACTATCATTTTTAGAACCGCTATCCTACCATGTAATGATATCGGCAGGCGATACCACAATAGTAGCTTCGTAGTCAAGGCTTGTAAAGTGTTATCGTAATTATCTGTGTACAGCATGCATTTTTCTCGTGAGACAAGTATCCCTAGATATCAAATAGTTTTCTCAGACCACTTCAGACCACATAGAGAACCGGGGCATCCGGTAGCCGATGTAAGGGAGAAGATTTCCGATTTTGCTGTATTTATGGAGTGTCCGGAGTGTGCAATACATTTCTGGATCTCTGCCATAATAGGTGCAATGTTGTTTTCCGGCTCGCTGACATATAAAAGTGTTATCGTCCGCATATAGGGAGATTAGCTGAGTAGCACCCTTCAGATTAATACCCCTGTTTGAGTGAAGCCTAATTGCAATCGCCATGGGCTCTATTGTCAGGGCAAACAATAAGGGTGAGAAAGGGCAACCCTGCCTGGTACCCCTACCCAGCAGGAATAGATCAGATATGGATTGATTGGTTAATACTCGAGCCCCAGGACCCGTGTAAAGCAGTTCCACATATCTAATGAAATTAGGGCCAACACCAAATGCCTCCAATACCGCTAGCAAGTAAGCCTATGACACAGAATCAAAGGCCTTCTCAGCATCTAATGATATGGCAACTGCGCTCCTACCCGGGTCTATCTGGGCCACGATACCGAAAAGTCTACGAAGATTGAGGGCCGTGGATCTAGTGGGGATAAAGCCATTCTGGTCAGGGTGAACAAGTGTAGGGACTGCCGGCAAAAGCCTATTGGCCAACACTTTGGCAAATATCTTAGCATCTGTGTTGGTAAGAGAAAGTGGCCTGTAGGATGACATGTCCTGGGGTGGGCGGCGCGGGTTAGGGAGCAGTTATCAAAGCCTCTCTCATTGATGAGGGCAATATTTTACACTGGAGGGCTTCCTCCCAAACCTGTAACAAGAGTGGGACTAGTTCTTCGCGGAACTCCTTGTAGAATTCTGTGCCCAAACCGTCTGACCCTGGGGCTTTATTAGATGCCAAGTCCTTAATTGCTTCGGTAATTTCCTCAGCAGTGATAGCCTGGTCCATTGCCGGGTCTCCTCAGAGAGATGCAGCATCGTCAGCGTCTCCAGGTACGCCTTAATTTCAGTGACTGACTTAGCGTCCCTGTTACTATATAGCTGTTGGTAGAATTTGGCAAATTCATCACTGATCTCCGGTTCACTCAGCAGAATCTCACCACTCGATGATTGTATACTAGAAATGCAATAGGGGTGCCTGTCTTGTTTCAATAAATTGGATAGTGTTCTGCCAGCTTTATTGCCTTCACCATATCTACGGGCGCAGACAGGAACCGCCATATACTGAATTTCCCTTGAAGCTAGCCTGCCGAATTCTTGGAGATGTACCTGTATCTCAGCTACTGCAGCCCTATCGTGGGTGCGTGCATAAGCCTCCTATAGCTTCCTTAGTTCACCGTCAGTACGGGTTAGGTCAGCTCTGACCCCTTTCAGTAGCCCCACAGATTTAGATAGCAGAGTCCCCCTTGACCAGACCTTAAGGGATTCCCAGACCGTAGAGCATCTATCAACTGAACCCATGTTATTCTCAAGGAACTCTGCAATTTCCACATGTAAGCCTTCCACCACTCCAGAATCGCCCAGCAACCCCCCGGGCATTCATCTTCTAAGCGGTCTGGGGCATCTATGAAATGCAACCTCAAGCATTACCGGGGAATGGTCGGACAGTGTGCGAGATAGTATGTCACACGACTTCCACGCAGTAATCATAGCGGGGGATGCTAACCAGTAGTCAATTCTGGATTCAGAGTCATGAACCGAGGAATAGTATGTGTAGCCCTTTTCATTTGGGTGCAGGACCCGCCAGGCATCCTCCAGGGAGAGCTGAGGCAGGATGTGTTTCAAGGTAAGAGCAGCCCTGCTAGGTGCCCTGGTGATAGTGCTGGATCTGTCTAATCCAGGGTCCATAGCTACGTTGAAATCCCCACCCCACAGTATATTAAGAACATCAATGGAAGTAATTAACTGGTATATATTAGTATAGAAGGCTGGGTCGTCAATGTTTGGGCCATACGTATTCACCAACAGGGTCTGTTGTCCTGCAATCGAGCTCCACACCAGAACATATCTACCAAGGGGGTCAGTTTTGTGGCCTTCAGGCAGAAATCCCAATGACCCCTCTAGACTGAGAGGAGTAAGTTGTATAAAACCTTGACTTGCCCCAGCCCGGTAATATGTATTCATTACAAGTATCTACAGCATGCGTCTCCTGCAGCATAACAATTTGAGCACCATGTCTGACAATGTAGTTGCCCACTTTCTTAGTTTTCAAACGATTGTTCAACCCCCTTACGTTCCATGTCAGCAATTTAACCATCAATATGTGGGCAAAGTCTTACATAGAAATGTTCGAATATCCTCACCAACTTCTCCAGCGCATCCTGCATGTACCATAGATCGTGTCAGAAGACCACTTGTTTAACCAGTAACCAATAACCAATTCCCCCACACAACTACCTCAGCACAACACGTCCCGAGGTGTGGGCCTTGTCCCACTCCAAACCACGTGTTGTTATAACAGCAAATACCCATTTCGTACCCCTTAACCAGCCCACCTCCCTCACCGTCACCCCCAACTTGACGATGTCTGACCCATAACTTGTGGAGTATTCCAGGGGTAGTCATGTTGCCTCACATGACCGCCAACCCCGACTCCTAGCAACCACCAAATCACAAACAATGGCCGTATGCAGTATCAGCCATTCTCAGAACATAGAAACAAGGCCCTCGTTCACTTCAATTTGCAGAGATTGTATATTTCAGTCTGCCGGACGAGATCTGTTGTTAGGCGCCGGCCTGTCCCCTCTAGGAGGAAGGGATATGGAGGACTCAATGTAAGATAAGGCTTCAGCCGGATTTTCAAAGAAGTGAGCCCTCCCTGCATGTTGAATCCTCATTTTGGCTGGAAACATCAGGGCATATGTGATCTGTCGCGCTTTAAGGAGCTTCTTGACTGGTTCGTAAGAGTGTCTACTTGCTTGGACAGAAGTGGAGAAATCCGGATATATATGTATTCGACTACCCTGATAATGGAGTGTACCAGCCTCCCTTGCCAAACAAAGGATTGTGTCCCTGTCCCTATAGTTCAGGAGGCGAGCAATAATTGTACATGGAGGGGCTCCTGGCTTGGGCGCCAGTGCTAGGGTGCGGTGCGCCCTTTCTACCAGGAAATGTTCCGAGAGCGATTCCGGTCCAAATAAGGATTTAAACAGCTCCTCCATATGCTTTTCCATTTGGCCCTTTCCAAAGGATTCTGCCACTCCGACCACGCGGACATTGTTTCTTCTCGACCTGGAGTCGAGGTCCTCACACTTGCTTTGTAGCTTGTTCATCGTGTCTTTTATGCAGGCGATGTCTCGGCTGTGGTGGGCAATAGTATCCACATTTGCGCTTATCCTGGTCTCAGTCTCTGTGACACGTGCACTTTCTTTGTCTATTCTGGCCCTCAAGGAGCCGATGGTGGCAACTATTTCGTCCAGCTTGGTGTTTACAGCCAAAAACCCATTTTGGACTAGCGCAGCCAGTTTATCTTCTCGGTCCAACTCCTCCATTTCGCCAGGCACATTTGCCTCAGGATGTAAGTCCGCCGTCATAGTATGATTTGACGTGCTGGTAAACGTGTCCATAGGGCCCTTCTTCTTACCACCAGGAGTTTTGGACGCCCTGCCTGACTTGTTTGGTTCGCCCATGCTACCGCCGAATCTGGTGTGTGTATTGAGTGAATTTCAGAGGTACCGTATGGTTGTAGCCTCAAGGGGTGGGTAGGGCTAGGTGACAACAGCCCCAACGCTGCAGGTCAACAGTGCGAGTACGCTGCACACAAATGTATCGTGCCCTCCACATGCACAATGTTAAGTGATTCACAGAGCACTCCCAGGCGCTTCCCCTGGTTTTGCAGCGCAGCCAGGTGTATCAGAATAGGGAGGGCGCCCAGAGACAGGCCGCAAGCAGCCACGCGATGGCCAGGCTACCTCCACAGTCCGCACAGAGAGCAACCCGGCAGGTTATATAATGTGCCTAATTTGATCGTGTGCAGCATTCTGCAGGTCTCAAACGGTGGCCAAGAGCCCAGGATATCTGTAGCCACAAAGCAGCAGGTGACCAGTGTAGATCCATATTACACGAATGTACTGTGTCCTCCCACGTGTACAGCATTAGGTGAGCCCCACAGTCTTCCCAGGTGCTCCAATCAGCGTGGAGTGTCACCGGGTGTATCTAAGCCTGCAGGGCCCTCAGGGCAAGGCTGCAGGGAAGTCACATGGCGGTTATGCAACACCCCCAACTCAGCAGGTGTAATCCGACGGGACATCAGGCACGGCTCCCTCGATCATACAAATTGTTCATAGACGTGGCAGAAGTCATGTGCACTACACGGGAAAGACAATCCCACTCAGCCACCACAATGTGTAGCACATCCAAAATGAATCGCGAACCAGCTGACCACCTCCAGGGCAAGCGCGTATCTCCTTTAATGGATTGAAGCATTCAGTTCAAGCGTATACGAATGACGTGTCAGACTGGGTGTCCAGTGCGCATAAGTGCCTCAATAATGGGGCACCGTCAGGAACCGACCCTGCGGTCAATCCACACGCCTCACCCCCCAATCCCAAGATAAGCGGCCGCTTACTTGATCCACGAGGTGTCCTCCTCAGGCCCACGAGCGCCGGAGATTCGCCAACCACTCTCGGGGTGGGGGGGGGGCAGTGCGAACCCAGCCGGTAGGCACCCAGGGGCTCAGGAGAGGCCAGGCATCCGACGAATGCCCCAGGCACCCCCAAACACCAGCATACAAAGCGAGCAGGTCGCGCAGCAGGGCAAGCAGGAATCCTCAGCGCAAGCCCCGCCCAGCTGCAGCCCGCAGATCACTGCAGCCGCGGCTCCCGGGTGAAACCTCCTGGTGTCGCGAGTCAGCCAGACCCGGCAGCGTGCATCGGCAGATTTTTGCACGCCGAAATCTCTGCGCTCCGATACAGCCAAAGCCCCAGACCTCATCCAGCCGTGGACGGGACAACAGACAGCCGTTCACTCAAGTTTGTAGTGCTTTAGATGGCCTGAGAGCGGATCTCTGGCACAGGATATTGTGGTGTTGCAGGAGCGACGGGACTAGGCAGCCATTTTCTCCATGCGCAACAGCGCCCCCCAGGACAGCCGCACTTTAAGAGTTAATGAAACCGCATGGGCTTTTACACGTGACAAACTTGCACGCAGTCAGGAAAGCAGCATACGCAGAGACCATGAACCCGCATGTGTGGATACACGAGACTTAAGAACATGCAGAAAGTGTTGCCAAAACTTGCGTGTGAAAGAAAGCCGCCTGTTGGTCTTCTCATGGACGACTGCCGAAAATAGCGTGTAGTAGTTCACGTGAACAGGAAACTGCCGTAACTTCTAGAGAGCGGCTCCAGGAATTCACGTGTGGAAGAAACACGCCGAAGAGAGCCAAAGAAGTAACTGAAGAGATGCGCGAACGCAGATCAAAGATTCAGCTACCAAACGCCATGTTGGTTTAATCAGAAGCAGCGAGCAACGCCTCCACGCTGCTTTTGAACCTAATGCAGTAACACACGTGACAACCCTGAATAACATGAATTCAACGACGTCGTTCTCCCGGCAGGACATCAAACAACCTCCATTTAGAATAGAAAGGTCTAGCAGTTCTATGAGCATAACCCGTTCTGCGTGAAGACGATGTTCCAGGTCCAGAGGTAATATGTCCACCATGTATGACGGCAATGGACTTTGGAACGGGTAGAAGTTGGGAATTGAAAGCAGTTTCAGGAAAGGAGAAGGCATCTTTAATTGGCCATATTTTGGCCCTTGGGCACTTGCAAACTACTGCACCAGGGGTGGTCTCCTCCAGATTGCCCACATTTCCTAATACCTTGTCACTAAAAAGATGGTTGTGGTTTGGTCCCAAATGCAACCGGCTAGAAATTATAAACCAACACTGATTGGTTTAAATCCATACATTCTCTTGGCTGTTATGGGGCATCTCTTCCCCGCTCACCCACTGGGTTTTCATTTTCTTCACCCTCACCCCACTATTCTAACCCTCTTACCAGAGTGTTAAATGCCTTATTTGATAGAAAACAGTTCTCCTTTCTTTTATCTGTTAGGGGCATACACCCTACTGAATAACGTAATACTTACAGATACATCTAAATAAGATGCAAGACCCAAACGTGGTACCAAACCCACACTGGTCAATGGTTGGGACAATATTCTGCCCTGAGCTGATGAAAGCACTCTCTCTCCATGCTCATTCTCCTTGGTAGATCCCCTGACTTTGCCATGGGTTAACTCCACTAATCCCCTAGAGCGCCTACAATAGTTAGCTGGGGTAACAAGCAGACCTTGAGATCGTTTCCAAGCCTTTCTGACTGACCGTCAACACCTTATGAACTCCTGCAGGGCTCTTCACTCTCCCCACTGCAGCTTAACCAGTATATACACTTGACACCACTCAACAATTCCTCTGTAACCCTCAATCAAATTTCATTCTTAAAACAAAATCACTCCGATCTTCCTACGAGTTACCAGTGAAGAAGATCTATTCTTTCAAACATTAAGAGGTTTGGCAAGACTGGTTGTGCATAAGGCATAAAGTTCCAACATGACGAAATGTCAAACATGTACTAATCGTGATGCCATTTTGTTTGGGTCTCCCATCACCATATCCAAAAATCCCAAGAGTTGTGGTGTCCTAAGGAATGCTGACCTGAGAATTAACTCCCTAACTGGAGTGGCAGTGAAATTGTGCTTCTTGCAACTTCAGTCTCTTATCAAAAGAACCATGCAGCAATTGAGGATGCTGACAAACTGATGTTGACTGGGCCAAACACCTCCTCGTCAGTCTTCCCGGTGCCTAATCAAAAAGATTCAAGTGGTTCAAAACCGAGTGAGCAGTCTAACTGCTGGCATTTGGAAACTGCTTTTCATCTCCCCTCTCTTGAGAAACTGCCAATGGCTCAGAGTAAAAAAATGGATCTCATTTAAACTCTTATGTGGGACTTAAAATACCTTCACAAATCTGTCACTGCTTAACCTGCCCAAAGGCCTGCATACAAATTAATCTAATTAACCACCAAAATCTCTGGTCTAATGAACCTATCGCCCAGGTTGCTTGCCCCCACCCCATGTTCGGTCTGTCCAGCCATGCCCATCTAGCCTACCCGCATCACATCACTTCCCAAGACCTGCATATTAATCAGTCTAATGAATCTATTGCCCAGGTCGCTTGCCCCTGCCCCAGTGTTCTGTCTGTCCAGCCATGTCCATCGAGGATAACAGCATCACATCACTTCCCAAGACCTGCATATTAATCAGCCTAATGAACTGGATCTATTTGCCCAGACCGCACACTCCTGCGCCTGTGTTCTGTGTTTCCATGCTGCTCCATGGCCCTAATAGCACCTAGTAAAAAGTTAGTGTGTTACCTACAAACATGCAAATTCAATAAAACACATGTGTTCTATGATCTTACTGACTATCAAAAATTGTGTGGGATCGCTATAAAACTGTGTGCGCTTGTTCCCACTCAAAAAACTTGTGATGAACAGGTTGGCTGCAGGTTATATCCTACCCTCAAGCTTCCCACAAAGCTTGTAAAAGTGAAAATTAGAATACAAGGTTCGGGCAGATATCTTGCGCTCTAACCATATGTTTTTTAACTTTAGTTTCAGAAATTATTATTTTTACAAGTCCATCCTTTTTATCCATAGATTACTTCCAAGTCAATTAAAAAAACCGCGGGCATAATATATCTCCAAAATGAGTGAATTTATTCTTCGAGCAAACACACAGCCGACACGTGTTTCGACCTCAGGTCGTTTTCAAGGCCTAAATGTTCTCCCTATATCTTTTTGATTTCGGTTGTCAGTACCCGACAATTTCATTTGACAATTCCTTTCAAGCCTGGGCGGATGATTATGTTCGAATATTATATCGGTAAGTTATTTTTAGTGCTCCAAAGTTCGTGGACCAACTCGCCCCGGGCTCAATCCCAGATCCAATTCTTTAATGAGTGCTCCAAAGAACCTTGTATTCTAATGTTCTATGATGTTCTTTATTTATTGAATATCTGTATGGCGACTCTACACAAGTGTTTCCAAGCACGACAAGACAAGATGGTGGCGGGAACAAGGGAACAGCAAAAGTAACAACAAAAAACGGTCATATTGGCCTTGTGACAATCCTACTGTGCAAGTGCATGACAAAGGTGGTTAAGTGCAAGGTGGGGTCAGAGGGAGAAGTGCAGGAGTGGGGTGCCCCGATGGGGTGGGGGCAGGAATGTGCTAGGTGGGCCAAGGCGGCAAGTGCAAGGGGAAGAGGGGGAAGGGAGGAGCAGGTTGAGCTAGTCATGGTAAAGGAGCCTGAAGGCAAGTTCGGGGGGGACTGTTAGGGGGTGGTCGGGCCCCGGCATGATTCTGAAGTGACCAGGCCTCAGTCGTAGAGGGAGAGTTAGCACGGGAAGAGGAGAAGGAAGGAAGAGGAGAAAAGGAGAGTCTTTAGAAGTTTCTGGAACTTAAGAAGATCTAGCTAGTCTGAGGGGGACAGGGAGACCATTCTAGCGGGAGGAATCAGCAAGGAAAGGGATCTACCTGCCACTCTGTGCTTGGATTAACGTTTGACCTGCAGAGAGTTGGAGCCAGAGGACCAAAGCACTCTGGCCAGGAGGTATTTAGGGAGGGAAAGCTGGATGTAGAGACGTTGCAGGGCCTAGAAAGCCTTGTGGATGATGCAAAGGGTCTTGAATTTGAACCTTGTGGTCTCCAGGAGCTGGTGGTGAGATTTTAAGACTGAAGAGATGTCCCTGCACTTGAGGCCAAGGAGAAGTCTCACAGTCCTCTTCCGGATTAGTTGAAGGGGCGAAGGGAGGAAAGAGAAAGATTGAGGAACAGGCTGTTGTAGTCTAGTGAGAACCAGAGCTCTGGAGACATTGAGCTTCTGGGGGAAGGTGAGGAAAGGTAGAATGTCCCTGAGGAGGTGGAGCTGAAAGTTGGACTTCTTGGCAAGGTCTGGGATGTGTGGAGAGAAAAGAGAGGAGTCAAAGATAATCCCAAGGTTTTGTGCCGCACAGGTGGTTGAGGCGAGGGTAGGAGCCCCAGGGAGCCAGGCCAGAGTGTGGGGAGGAAACAAGAAGCAGGCGTCCCCATGAAAAGGATCTCTGTCTTACTGGCATTAAGCCAGAGATCATGGACAGAGCCTGAATGGCAGTCAGGTATGAGGGAGGAGGCAGAGGGGATACAGGATGGCAGCTTGAAAGTGAGCTGTGTCTCGTCTGCATTACACTGGAAATGAGGGGAGAAGGTAGAGATCAGGTGGGCCAAAGCAGCCAAGTAGATGTTGAGGAGCCATGGAGATAGGATGAGCCCTGAGGGATGCCACAGGTAGAGAGTGAGGTGGATGAGAGAAAAGAACCCATTTGTACTTGGGATGGTCTGTTTGAAAGGAAGAAGGTAAGCCACGCCAGTGCCCTGTCCATGATGCCTAGTCTATCATGGAGACAGTTTATGAGGATGGAGTGGTTGACTGTGTCGAAGGCAGAGGAAAGATCAGGGATGAACAGAACAGAGGGAGTGTTAGACTCCAGATTAGAGAGCAGGTCCTCATGGGTGTTCATGAGAGCAGTTTTCGTGCCTCTGGATGCCCTGAAACCGGACAGTGGTCAAGGAGGCAGCGAGCCACTTCACTGTGGAGGGTCAGTTGGGAGATCACCAGCTTCTCCATGTGTTCGCCCAAAAAGTGACTGGTGATAGTTAGCTGGACAAGAAGGGTCAGCAGACAACCTTTTTAGGCGAGGGAGCACAAGAGAGTGCTTAAAGGGTTGTGGGAAGAAGCCAGTGGCAAATGAGTGATTGCCGAGGTCTTTCCTTATGTGCCTGGTTTCTTAATGTTTTGTTTGTTCTGAGGCTTAACATTTTACAAGTTGTATCGTTTTGTACGCACCTGAGGACATGGACAGCATTTGTTGATTAGCCTTGTCCCTCGAGGAGAGCACTCCGCACAGCAGCACCACTCTCCCCAACCATTATATGCTCAGCACAGTCTTCAAACCTTCATACTTTGATTATGCAAACCAAGTTCTTTATTAGCATTCTTATTTACATTAGAAGCAACAAAGGTCCATTAGCAATATAAGCCCTCTCACCTGTAATGTAAAACAAATATAAGGCTAGGATCAAGGAAGGATCCCCAGACGAGGGAATATCCAATCCTTGAGGTCAACAGCAGACGCTCAGCATACACCCACTCCAATTCAATTACTGTTCAGTTCCCTCAATCTCCAGTCAGAGAATATCCAAGAAGTGGTCAAGATTCCATGTTTGGTCAATGGATTGCACACATTACCGGAAAGAGAAAAGCAAAAGAGAATAATACCATCTGTATTCTGCCAATAGGTGGGTGCAATTTCAAGGGGAAAGACCATTTTGGATGGTAAGGTTAGCTACACCCCAGGATAAGGTCAATCTTCTCAGGGCTCTTCTTCAATTGGGGACCAATGAATACAATGGACTAACATCGGAGAAGGTATTGTTTATCTATAAACCTTATACCCTATTATAACCAACTCTGGCCAAACCCCTCCCAATTCCCAGCAACTCCAACGTGGGTTTTCTGCCATCTTATAAAACACGGCAAACAAGTAAAAATATTCACCTATTCTTTGAATAAACGTGTAAGACATCTCCTCATCAGAACAAATTATTCTATCATTGCATAGATTATATATAAAGCTTTTACATATGGCACGCCCCCGGAAGTGTCAGCAAGTGCTGTTTTGCTGCGTCGGAATCCGTTGCTGCTCCTGTGCTCCAGCGTTATTGGGACTTCTAAAACCTGCTGCTATCTCACAAAGACTCAAAGACCGAGTCGGCAAGAGGGAGTTTGTCTGTATCATTGACCCCGTAACGTGCAGGATTGTGACTTTGACTGGTAATTGCAGTTATACACTTTACCTGCACCTCGCTACCCGTTCCATTATATGGACCCACGTTGTCTTGTGTACGCTCCTGGTAGATGCCTGATCAGGCTCTTTTCTCTGTCTCCCTTCTCCGATAGGGAATTGCTAATCCCGCTCCCTTTACTGACGTGAGGACTACATAACCAATGAGCGCGCGCACCCCCGGAAGTGCCAGCAAGTGCCGTTTTGCTGTTTGGCTGCATGGCGAGTGCGCTGTGCCCATTTAAGTTTATAAGTTTATATGTTATAATTCCTCCAAATAACAAATACTTCGAAACACGGAAGTGCGTGATAAGAGTAAATCTCCCTTGAAAGTTGAATAACGTTATTGTCTAATACAAACAAAGGTGGAATATATTCTAGGCTGCTTCATTCCTACTTCTGTGGCATGATCGCACAAAGGTAAGAGATGCTAAGATGTTCTAACAGCATTTGTAACAATGTGTGAAATGTACATTTCCATCTGAACGCGCTATTGAGAAAACTTAGCAGTTAACTGAGGTGGGACGTATTGTTTACTAGCCGCCAAACTTGTGAATAAATATTCACCATGGTAAACGGGCTGAGAAGTGGTACGAAGCTCATTGGCTCACAGATTCATGATGAAATGTCGAATGATATACCAGTGATTGAAGAGGAGGCTACTGGGAGCCTGTCACCCTTGCAGGATGAGGTGGGGTTTCTGAGTGTAATAACTCTTGCCCTACTCCTGCCCCCGAGAGGGCACAACTTAATTCTAATGTGGATGAAATGAAACCTATGAAAATGATTTGCAAAAAGATGCATTGCGTTATGATTTGGAACCTCCCACATTAAGTATAATATTAGGAGGTCAATGATTTGGTATTGGAAGTCAAACCCATAGTGGTAAATTGTGTAGATTGCTCCAAGATTTTGAATGAGATGTCAACAAAGGGCAACTCTAATTCAACCCGAAAAGGTCTGGATGATTGTTCAATACTAGAACCGGCCATTGAGGCGGAGGTTGGGAAGCATATGAGGTTCTCTTTAGGACCTTCCACCCCTGTCACAAAAAGATGTATGGGCATACATGATGTCCACATGTTTAGTCTACCTGCACATAACAAACCAAACTATTACTGGCAGGGTATGGATGGCAGAGCCATGGATGGTACTGGCATAGGTGATGGTGAATGGCAAAGAGAATTGGTGAATGGGGAGGGGCATTATTCACAGAAAGTCAGTTCACCTATGCCCAGAAATCCATTCATTGACCCAAATGTACAAATGAACCTATTTGAACAGGATTCAGGAATCATTCCAAGAGAAAAAAGAAAGGCGCGCTTGACTCAGAAAGAGAAGATAGATTTACGTGCTCAGGATGCTCCAAACTTTGGTGCGGATTTCCCGCTCCTATCCAGAATTTTAGATCTTCTGGGTTTTTTTTAGAGCAACTATGAATGACCGTTTATGTAAAATGAATAGAGTTGAAGGTCTGTTATTTACTTGTGAAGCAGTGTCAGCACTTACTGCCGACCCAAAGAAAGGGGTTGCAATGATTGATAACGAGACACAAACGCCAGGTGACGCAAGGATGGTGGATGTTGAATTAAAATCCTTTGCTGAAATGACTGCTTGCTCGACGGATATATAAACCAGGGTAAGGATGTTGTAGTTGGCACCACAACTACTGCCATTCAGCGTATAGGTACGGATATTGCATCTATAAAAGATTGCCTTCTATCTGAGCGAGGTCGTCAGGTCATGACCCCAACCCCGCCCATACAGGAGATTAATCCTAAGGTTCTACTTTATTTCGTCAACCACTTTTTCATCGTGGGACTTTTCATCGCCGACCCTTTCATCGCCAACATTTTTATTTTTTTATTTTTTTTATTTATGGGGGGGCTGCGCCCCCCCCAAATCCCCCCTTACTTAAATAATCATACCCCAACCCGCACAAACACCCCCCCCTAAAAAAAAAAAATGTAAACAAAAATGTTGGCGATGAAAGGGTCGGCGATGAAAAGTCCCACGATGAAAAAGTGGTTGACGAAATGTGTGTATACCAATCCTAATAGGGAAGGGCTGGATAGTCCGACTGTTTTGACAGACCTGATCGATCTTTCAGATAATTGTGTGAATGAGAAGGTATTAAATTCTGACCTGTCTCTAGAGGAGGGTATAGAAAAATCTATAGTGGTTCTGACACGCAGAGAAAAGAGATTTGCTGCGAGAGCTCAAAAAAGAAAGGCAAAAGCAAACAAAGCTAAGAAGGGAAATACAAATAAATGTAAAGAGAAGGCCCTAACGGAAACGTATCTAAAAGAGGTTGCTGGTACCACAGAAAAGGATTTTGGTATAGATCTACATGAACTAGATGAGGAATCGAAGGTGCACTTGAACATGAATCCAGTGGGGCAGATAGTGGATGTAAAGGCTCTGAGGGGAAAAAAAAACAGAAGTGAAACATATGTGTGAGGAGGTGACTGCTAAGGAGGTCAATTCCTCACAGAAGCTACAGAGACACTCATTAAATAATGGACAGAAGGCGAACGCTTGCCCATCTGTAGCACAAACAGCTCTCTCACAATTCTATCCTGTCATCAATAAAAAAATAGTGGTAAAGAAAAACACTGGGCCTTTGATTAATTTAGGAACTGACAACCCTACTATAAATTTGAAGGAAAGTAATGGTGAGCCCTGGATGATGGCTATGTTGGGCAGGGATATACAAGCAGGAGACACAAATAAAGAGAAGTGTAATGATTCTGAAGGGGGATCTCAAGATCGTGAAAACACAATGGCTGGAATCACCAATAAAAACACTCACTACTCAGAGGAGAGTGCAAATGAAACAAAGGGACACAAACCAGGGACACAAACAAGGCAGTTCTGTAAATTGGATGGGTGAAGAGGAAAAAAAATCAAGAGTGATAGCAATCCTGAGTAGGTTCTGCACCATAAAATGCCGACGATAATGGGATGGGAATATAATATGGCGACAAATAGCAAATCTAGTTTGAATAAAACGTCTATCCTTAAGGCGCAAAGGAAGGAGAATTGCTGCTACATGGCCCACTTCCTAAAATAAACGAAGACACTATGAGACAGATTCTGGCATTGCAGCAGCTATTAGTGAAATTACCACTAAATCAAAAACCGCAGACGTTCCATCTTCCAGTGGCAATACCAAAAGTTTAGCGTAATGTAGTACCTTTTGTTTTGCTATCATGGAATAGCTGTGGGCTAGCTAATTTTCTCAGATGGATTGAAAAGTTGGAATTGGAAAAACGTCCTGATGTGATCCTGCTGCAAGAAACCATGCAGATGTCGCATTTTGATGTTGCTGGATTTGTATGCTTTACTCAATTTGCAACTAGGGGCCCCAAGGGTAGGCCATCTGCAGGGCTAGCCATTCTTATTAACAATTCTTGTAGGTTTGCCTCAGTGTTACTTTACAAGGATGCCGTGATTATGGCTGTCGAATTTACTGTACAGGGTTCGACTAGTAACTCAATGGTGATCATATGTATATATTGGAATAAATTGTGTATCTCTTTGGAGAAATTAATGGAAACTATTGATACAATACTTGAAAGTGCAATAGTATGAAATGATCAGGTGGGGATTGTGGTGAGTGGTGATTTTAACTCTACTTGCTACCAGCCACAAATGAAAAATGTTTCACAATCCATCAATTTAGCCCCAAGTACTGTTAGAAATGGACAGAAATGGGTGATTTCTTTTTTTATTCGAGCTGGGACATATAATTGGTACCCCCCAAAATAACTACTAGCCCCTACACTTGGAATCATGGTTGTCTACGATCCTATATATATCATTTCTTTTTTTTTTTTTTTTTTTTTTTTTTATTTGTGTTTAATCTAAATAAGATTTTTTAACAAAGAAAGAGGTTGAAAACGCGTTTGATGCGGTTGTGACGTTTAACGTTCCTACTGGTTAAGTCGAGAACTGCCTCACGTGTTTGTTAGTGGAAGGAGGAAGAGGAACTCATTGAGTCGGTGGAACGTTGTTTTGAGAGAACGGTGAAAGGAGAACGTTAAAAAAATGTACTTCATGATGTTTGTTGTTGCCAGCTGCCATGTTTGTTTATCACCGTCTATCAATTTGTTCCAACACGATTCTTCGTCCTGCAAGATGAAGTTTGAGAAGGTGTCTTTCAAATAAATTCGACGGATGTCTGTCGTCGCAGGACAAGTCAAGAGTAGATGTCTTATGGATTCTTTAGTCTCTGGCGATTTGCAGAGCCGACAATTACTGGTCGTAGATATGCGTCTAATCGCCAAGATCTCATTTGTTTCTAATAGGTTGAGTCGGATTTTTTAAGAAGAAGTTTCTAGTTGATCTGTTAGGGAATAATTTTAAGTATGGTTGCACAGAGTCTAATTTTTTTTACAGAACGGAGGGAGATGGTTGGTAAGTTTGTATCGAGTGGCTATTTCAAGGGTGTTAATCCAGTCCATTTCTTTGATTTTTTTTTTTAATTACTCTGACTGGGTTGCTGATGAGATCCTCCTTTTTGCAGGCGACTGAGTCTAACATGGACAGGATTTTAGTTTCCCATCGGATAAGCATTTGACATGTCCCGAGGCGGATTTCTTCACTTATCAGCTTGTAAGCGTATGGGGCGTCTTGCAAAATACATTTCCGGTATAGTAACACACTGTTACTGTCCGTGATGGATTTTAAGGAAGAGAGAGTAAGTTCCCGTCTGATTAATGTTATCGGGGTAGACTTTGGGAGGCCAAGGACTGATCTCCAAAAGATTGCTTCCAGGCTTTGCCACAATTCTTGTGGGAGGTTCGGCATTGCGTCGCAGCCGTAGGTCAGAGATGGTATGACTTTCTTCTTATAGAAGTCTCGTACCGGAATGATTGAGAATCTGCCGAATTTTATGTCGATGGCTTTCCCTTGTGCGGCTAGTTTTATGGTTTTTGCGTGCAGTTCTTCCTTCATCGCGTTCTCTCTGTGCGAACTATCTAGGATAACACCCAAGTATTTAAAGCTGGAAACTTTCTCGATGATGGTCGAACCTAATTTTAAAGGTTGGATGGCTTTCCTTTTTGCATATTTCTCGATGATCATCATTTTAGTTTTTGTTTGGTTAATTTCCAAGTTGTTTGTCAGCATATATTGCTGTAAGTTTGAGAGTTGGCGTTGTAAGCCTATTGGAGTGTTGTCCAAAAGGATAAGATCATCCGCGTAAAGGAGGCGACTAATTTGGTTACCTCCTAGGTTAGGAGGGAAGGCTCTGACCAATTTTTCTGTTTCCTGAAGATCTCCTAGGTATGTCCAAAACAGGGCCGGGGCTAGGGGGCAGCCTTGCTTAACCCCTCTAGCCGTTGTTATTTCTTCGGTAAGGAGGCCTTGTTGGTTGAGGCGTACTCGCATCGAAGTGTTGGAATAAAGGGCTCTGATTGGGGTGAGGATGCCAGGAGGGCATTTCCATCGTGCAAGTTTCTCCCACAATCTGTCGCGATCCACCTTGTCAAACCACCTTGTCAAACGCCTGTGTCAGGTCGACGAATACAATAAACAGACTTGGACGTCCCTCCAAAATTTTGCTTTTCAGGGCACTTAATATTAGTATATTAGCGTTGGTCCCTAGGTTCTTTTTAAAGCCGGTTTGAAGGTTATCTTGGCAGGGAGCGTCGTTGGCCCAGGTGGTGAAATGGTTCAGTAAAAGGGATCCAAACAGTTTTCCTATTGGATCTAAAAGGGCAATAGGTCGATAGCTGCTAGGGTCTGCCCTGTTGCCCTTTTTATAGATGGGTACCACGTTAGCACTCTTCCACGATGGAGGGATGGATTTTGTGGTGGCACATCGTCTGAAGATTTGGCTTAAAAGAGGCGCCCAGGCTTCAGGGTGGGCCTTTAGGTCAAAGTTAGTGATGCCGTCCGGACCTGGTGCGCGTGAAGGTTTTAATTTTTTAATTAAAGTTTTGATTTCTTCGATGTTATCTACACGGGTCCAGGCGGCGTCGTTGTTTTCCGTCACAGTCCGTACGATCATAGTGTTCTTAAAGAGGTTTCTGAAGTGGGTTTCCCATTCTAACTGGCCTATTCCGTTCAGTTGACAAGGTCTAGCACCAGGAGTTGTTGAATGGAGTAGGGTCCAGAAATCTCTTGCGTGATTTCCTGTGATAGCTTTCAGGATATCTTCTGCGTCTTGTTGGTAAAGCTTATATCGATAGCTTTTAAGCCAAGTTTTATAATTTTTAACTGCGTCTTTGACTATAATGATTGACTGTGGGGGGACGAATTTACGAGCTTGTCTTTTTATTTTTCTCAGCTCCCTTTTTCTTTCAGCGACTTGTGTGTCATACTTGTGTTTTTGGTCTGAGGCGGTTGGTTTCTTGTTTCGTTTTGAAGTTCTAAATGCTGTCAACAGCGGGGTATAGTCTACTTCATTTGTGCTTATGATGGTTTTGTGCTCGCTGTAAAGCAGTGAAATGGATATTATAGCCTTTTCTGTGATCCTTAGTCTGGTCCCCTGGGAGTTGGGTTCAATGTCTGCACTCATCGTATGGTTAATCGGAGCCTTTGTTGTCCAGGTGGTTTCGAGAAGGTTATGGTCGCTTTCTTTAGTTTTGATGACTTTAAAGGAGTTGATATGTAGTAACAAAGGACGTGAAACTAAGATATAGTCAATTGTTGAGTTCGATTTAGCTCCTTCCCATGTTGGTAATCTGTTTAAGTCAGGGAAGACTTCGTCTAGATTGTCGTAAGATCTAGACTTCATTAGATTTTGCCACTTAATCGATCTTTGGTCAATTTGGCGTTTTTTCAGTTTAGGTCCTTTTGTGGTCTCGTAGGGTTGTCTAATGATGTTAAGATCACCGCATAGGACTACATAGTCGGGGTGGTGAGTTACTTGAGCCCAGTCTAGGTCTTGTTCGATTGTATTGATGAATTTTGTACATTCGATGGTTGCTGGGTTCCAGTATATGTTGATAATTATTAATTTCTTTATCATTTTTTTGTTTGTTTTTTCCTCTGTTAAGGTCCAGTTTAGTTTTACCATCATCATGAAATGGTTATCCTTTAATTTTTGTATATCGGTTAGGCCACGCCCACTGCGAATTGCTATAAGGAGACCTGCAGTTGGACGGCCTAAATGGCCCTTCTTGGCCAACACTGTATGGGTCTCGTAACCGTCAAAGATTGGAGGTTGGAGCAACCACGTCTCTTGCAAACAGATGATATCATATGCTGTGAGGGTCACGGACCCCGGGGCTGTTAAATGAAGAAAGCCTCGAGTGTTCCACGAGCACATTTTTAGTTGGTCTTGAAGGTTGGAATTCTGGTAAGCAGTAGCGTTGCTGTAGATCCTTCTCTCGGGTTGCTATTTTTGTGAAGTTAGCTTCAAGGCTTTTGGCAGCCAGGACCAGAGGGAATGCAACGACGAAGTTTGAGATTGTGGTGGGTCTGCTAAAGAAGACTTGTTTCGGACAGTCCTTTGAAGCTTTAGGTTTGCAGTCAGGTGGTTGGTTTTGACCGGAATCTTGGTAGGTTTTGTTTCTTTGACAGTTAAAGTTGAGCTAACTGGACCTTTTGGTGACCAGGTAGATTCTTGTTGATAAGATACTTGATTAGAGTTTAGTTTTTGGGCTTTGACATTTGTTTTAGCTGTCTTTTTCGATGTCGGGTGAGAATTTTGAAAGGACGGTCGATGATACTCCGTTGCTCTTTTACGCTCTTGGGGTTCTCTTGTTTCTCGGTAATTGAGAGGTTTGATTTCTCTCTTGGAGTCCGTAAGGTCGTAGCCCATTATTAAGAGTTCTTCCAGGGCGGATTTGAGAGCGTTTTTTGTTGTTTGTGACGCAATATATAGATGTGAGATTGCTCTGTGGCCTTGGTGGCTTGGGTCAACGATCTGAAGATCGTCTGATTTGATTGATCGTAATTTCGGAATAAAACTAAACAGATCCATGACTGCTCTTCTGTTTAGAGTTACTTCATCGAAATTCCCAGGAATCTGCTCTAGTTTCAGTATCCATCTTGGTTGAGGTTTTGTATGATATTTAGCAGTCTTTGATTTGAAAGTTCTTTTTGGGGTCTCCTTTAGATATGGTCTTGATGTGGGATTCTTTGATTGGCCTATTGAACGATGACGAGAGTGACTGTTGTTCGATCTTTGGGTGTGCCTTGCTGATCGTCGATGTAGTTGTTTTTCCCGTTTCTCGTTTTCTAGCTTTTGGAGTTTAGGGTTGGGAACTGTCTCCAGTTTTCCCAATGGGGATTCTTTTGGGTTATTGATATCCCTGGACAGCCACTGTCTTCGTTCTTCGAGAGTGTAAAAAGGAGATTCTGTAGCCTCTTTTTCTTTATTACGGTATTCTGGGGACGTTGTATGGTTTGATAAGAAGTCGTTTGCACTTTGCGCTTCTTGAATTGAAGTTATAGATTGGTCTGAAAAGTGTTGACTGATATTCATCAGATCTTCGTCGTTTGGAGAGGCGTCCGCCTCTCTAGAGGTGTAATTGTGTGTTACATGAGCTTCCGTATTTACTTCCTTGCGGTCTGTAGCTTCCCCTTTTCCTTTAGGTTTAATTATAGGGCTTTTTAGTGAAGCTGTTGTTTTTGAGTTAGTTGAGGCCTGTCGATGGAAGATCGGTTCTAGTAATACTGTTTTTTTCTTTTTGTAGTTATGTTCTATCGCACCTTTTGTCGACTTGCAATTGGATGTCGGGAGAGATGAGGGCACCGTTAAGTCGATGAATGGGAGCGTTTGAGTACCCAAAGACTTTGTTTGCGGTCTTTCTTCACGAACAGGGCACGTGGGTTGAAGTAGTTGCTGAGGCGGAAGCGTCGCCTGTTCTTGAGTAGGGTTGTTTCCAGTCGGTGCTATCTTTGCATCTAGGGCCATGATATAGCCCTCCAAACAAGTTAGTTTATTTAGCATTGCAGTTTGAAGTGATGTATGGTCCTTCATTGTGTCTCCGATTGTTTCATATAGCTTGACAAAAGGATTTAAAGCTATAGATAAGGCTGACATCAGGGTGCAAGTATCCAGTTTTTTTGACTGTAGGTCATTTGATGGTGAGGGGCTATATGGTATCGATTTGCCTCTGGTAGGCGATAGCATCCGTGTAGCTGATGTAGTGACTGCAGATGACCTTCTAGGAACTTGATCTAAGGAATATCTTCTTTGGTTATTGTAGCTATCCAAGTTTGAGTAGAAGTTATCTAAAGTTTTCTCAAACTGGATTCTGTTTTTAGATTTTGCCGGGTGGTTTCTTTCACTGTCTCTTTCCCGGATTTGTGGAATAGGTATATCTGCCTCTCTCAAAGGCCGTGGTGGGGTCTCAAGTAGGGGTTCTTTATCGCTGTTGTTTGGTTGAGGTGAGGCCTCCCTGCCGCTTGAGATATCTTTTGGTGTAGGTTGAGTATTGTTTGTCGAAGAAGAGACTACTTGCTTTGGCGGGGTCAAGTTGTGTCGAGGAGGTATGGGTCTGTCACCATCCTGTGTCTCTTGACTGTAGGATTGCAATTGGGTCTGTGTTTTATGGTCGCTGTTCTTTTGGCTTTGTTGGAGGGCCAAAGGCGATGGTGCTATTTGCACTGTTGTGTTACCGGAATAGGGTAGCGCCGGTTTGCAAGTGGGAGCTGCGGGTAAGGTCGGTTTAGGAGCGATTTGCACCCCCAGCTCGTCTGTCGTTATTTGTGGTATTGTTGAAGTAACTTGGCCCGAAAAGTGCCATTTTGTCGGGTCTATGATGGTTGCTGGTCTGTGGTCTTCTTTTGATAGAGAAAAAGGTACTTTACGTTGGGCTTGTATTACCCTACGATGTTTTCGAGGGGGAGTGCTTGCGTCTGCTACCTCCAAGATTTCTGCATCCGTCAGTTCTTTGCACTTTTGCTGGATGGCTTTAGAGTGCTTTTGGAAAAAGTCCGATAATAGTTTCAAGGGACGTTGGGGTTTTTTCAAGTTCTTTCTTGAATCTTTAGTGGCCACACGAAGTGACTTGATAGTAGTCGTATGTTTTGGTAGTTGTTTGGTAGAACTGCCTGTGTTCCTTTGTTTGCTTGCTATTTCCTCCTCATAGACTTTTTTTTTTATTTTTGTTGGGTCGTCAAGTGACCGAAGTCTCTTTTTTTTTGTGGAATTTGAGACAGAACCCTTTTCTTTGTTGAGTGATGGTCGGGTTGAAGCGATCTCCACGATGGTTTCATCGTCGAGGTTAGCTAATGGTATGCTTGTTGGAGCATCATAAGGTAATATTGTGGATTTTTGGAGTTGGTCAGTAGGTGGCGCTGAAGCGGAATCGCTTTCGGGTGTTCTCGCAGGCGGTTTTCCCTCAGATGTTTTTCCACTCTGGCGCTCCGACTCTTTGTTCTCGGGAGACGATTCTCCCACGGGGTCAGGCGATACCTCTTCTCTCCCCCACAGATGGGGTTGAGGTTGGGAAGATGAGGTTTCTTTCAACCTCACTCTTTAAAAATTGTGAGCCTGTTTCAATTATCAACCTGGGATATGGTGACCACTTGGCAGTTTCTATTAGGTTGCAGGTTCCCAATTGGCGATATAATGCTAATCTATGTTTTGCACTAATTCAGATGGATAGACCTGGGCTCTCCATTCGATGGAGTCCATCAGTCTGTTACCAGCTTATGTGTCTTATTAGAGCTGACCCAATTTTCTGTGTGAAGGGGATGCTTGACTCTTCCTCCAATGAAGACCTTGAGTCACAGATGATGATTGATATACAAAGGCACTTGAAACATTTATCTCTAGATTTAAAACTGGCACAGAAAACCAAATTACATAGGCATGCTTTCAATTTAGCGATCCACCAGCTAAAAATTGAAAAAATGCCAAAGTTTGCTAACTGGGAACCCTACACTTTATTGTTGAAGTATATGTTCTTGAATTAAAACGTATAATTCTTAATTATAAAAATAAAATCAAGAGACTAAAATGGGACCTTACGCTGAAGGACAATCAATATCACTTCTGCAAATATGACTCACGACAGATTTAGGCGATTCCAAGGACAATTAATGGTAACAATGTGGGGATGAAAGAACCTGCAATTTTGGCCTCGGTATGGGAGGGTTACATTAGCCACAAATTTAAACTGCCACAGAACTTTGAGATAAAGGTACCTCAGAAATATGCTGAGCTTATATTAGAACACTCTCCATGGTCATTTGAAGATATTGTGAATGCTATTGAGAAACTCAAAGACTCAAAAGCTGCTGGTCCGGATGGGACCTCCCCGTGTTTATTGAAAGCTGATCCTGAGGTCTGGGCGAGGATTCTCAAAAATAAGTTTGATAACATATTTCTGAAAAAAAGATTCCTGTAACTTGGTGTTCTGCCATTATAATTCCGGTTTATAAAAAAGCAATAGCAAGTGAACCGTCAAATTTTAGACCAATTGCCCTAAATGATGCATCTTCTAAAGTTTTTATGCAACTGATTTTGAAAGAATTACAAATTTATATGAACAAGCATAATACTCTGCCTAAATTTCAGATCAAGTTTACAAAACTGATAGGTTGTCTCTTGAACGCAACAATTATCGCCCATCTTCAGTGCCAAACAAAGCACCCTCACGTAGGGGCTGTATATCTGGCGGCTTTAGATCTAAGCGCAGCATTTGACACAGTGATTAGAGAAGTTCTGTGGGCAGAAATGATATACTTAGGGTTCCCTCCTCATTTGGTAGCACTTATCACACTTTTAAACTCCTCTCCTACCTATAGAGTACGTTTAAACGCAGAGGGGGCACTCACAGACAAAATCTCGACAGAAGTTGGGTTGAAACAAGGCTGTTAATTGGCAGCGGTTCTATTCAATTTGTATATTTTAGACCTTGAGAAATGATGCAATTATTTTTCCAGTCCAACTTGGGC
Organism: Ambystoma mexicanum; assembly: GCF_040938575.1. Taxonomy (NCBI): domain Eukaryota; kingdom Metazoa; phylum Chordata; class Amphibia; order Caudata; family Ambystomatidae; genus Ambystoma; species Ambystoma mexicanum. The sequence continues at coordinate 40,193,545 of NC_090921.1, forward strand.
ATCTGAAACTGAATTATATCGGGTTCGCGTATGAATTTATGATATTTGATAAAAACGCATTTTGGGCTCCAGACCAAACTTAATCTTTTGCAAAAATCTGCAGAATCTCACAATTAATCATAAATCAATCAAAATCTCAAATTGTTATTTTTTCAGATCGGAAGATAAAGGTGCTAAAATTTGAGTGGAGTATTGGAAATGTAATTCTTGAAACTGTGAAAACCATAAGGTACTTGGGATACACCTTATCTGATAAATGCTCTAAGAAATGGTGGAAGGAGCGTATGAATGAAAAACTTAAACCATTGACAGCTCAAATGTGTATTTACTGCAAATATTGTAATTTCTCAATGATGCCAATTATCCAATTTTATCTGCTCAAAATTGAAGCAGCGATTACCTCATTCTAGACATTTGCACTACTGAGATAGATGATATTCTGGACATAATGCAAGGGAAAATGTGGAAAAAGGTGTTGGGTTTGGCGCACACAATACCAAATGATATAGTATGCCACGAATTCGGTCTATTACCTGTATCAGTAAAATGGCATTGGAGAATGCTGAACAATTATGTAAAAATGTTATCTCCCCCTAGTAATTCAGTAATAGATCTTAAAGCAATGATAGCAGCAGGGTCGCTGCCATCTCTGACCAAATTCGTAACAAAAATGAATGTAATATTAGACTTGATCGCAGTATCAAAGGAAGAGTTGGTTGCAGGACTCCCCTGCTGCTAAAGGAATTTTCAATCTTTTTTTGGTATATGCAGTCGGAACGGGAGATATAAGACATATTTGAAATGTGCTACTTTTAGAAGGAAATGGGTTGATCGGCCAAAGTATTTATTACAATTTCCATGTGTAATTGCCAGGAAAATGTATTTGCGTTCCAAATTAAATCAATTTTACACAAATGAACACATACAATTCTGGGAAAAGAGAGCCAAAAGATACCAGTGTACAGTTGGGGAAATGTTTCTGCAAAAATGAAAATGAGGTTGAAAGTCTCAAACACCTGGTGATGTTCTGTGAGTATTTTGAGGATCTAAGAGTTTACATAATTTGGACACCATTTGAGTACAGGATCTGTTTGATCTAGGAATTCATTATGGATGAACTGCATGTGGGGTAATAGCACCGATCTCATTATCAAATTAACTAGAATCCTAGTAGTGGTTGATGAAATTTTATTGTCATGTGTAAGTGAGGTATAGATTATTTAGTTTTGGTATGATAATATTAAGTCATGGTGTGGTATATTTAAATGTTTATTGTCTCGTTATAATGATGTATGTACTGAAAGAGAAATGTTCTGTTTTTGTGGAAAATGTTAATTTGAGTATGTCCATTGTAAAAGAAAAAATGTGATAAGAGATTTGTTGACATTTTAAATTTGTGAATATGGTATTTTATGAATGAATTGATGAAATATTGTTCTTAGGTATCATCATTTAATCATTGTAAAGGTTTTCTATGTAACCAAACACAATAAAAAAAAAAGCTTTGAACACACCCTATATGCTATTACGGGCTCTCCTAAGTATGAATCCTTGTGTGTTTGTATAGACTGGATTTATGAGTGAAGCTTTTCTCACATGCAGTGCATTGGAATGGCCTCTCACCAGTATGGATCCTCTGATGTGTTTCTAGAGTGTATTTCTGAGTGAAGCTTTTCTCACATGCAGTGCACTGGTATCTCTCCCCAGTATGTATTCTCTGATGTTTGTGTAAAGTGGATTTATGAGCAAAGCCTTTCTCACATGCAGTGCACTGGTATGGCCTCTCACCAGTATGGATCCTCTGATGTGTGTCTAGAGTGTATTTCTGAGTGAAGCTTTTCTCACATGCAGTGCACTGGAATGGCCTCTCCCCAGTATGGATTCTTTTATGTTGGTCTAGAGTGGATTTCAGAGTAAAGCTTTTCTCACATGCAGTGCACTGGTATGGCCTCTCCCCAGTATGGATTCTGTGATGTTTGTCTAGGTTTGATTTATTAGTAAAGCTTTTCTCACATGCAGTGCATTGGTATGGCCTCTCCCCACTATGGAGTCTCTGATGTTGGTCTAGAGTTGATTTCAGAGTAAAGCTTTTCTCAGATGCAGTGCATTGGAATGGCCTCTCCCCAGTATGGATTATCTGATGTTGGTCTAGAGTGGTTTTCAGAGTAAAGCTTTTCTCACATGCAGTGCATTGGTATGGTCTCTCCCCAGTATGGATTCTCTGATGTTGGTCTAGAGTGGATTTCAGAGTAAAGCTTTTCTCACATACAGTGCACTGGTATGGTCTCTCCCCAGTATGGATTCTCTGATGTTTGTCTAGAGTGGATTTATGAGTGAAGCTTTTCTTACATGCAGTGCACTGGAATGGCCTCTCACCAGTATGGATTCTTTGATGTTGGTCTAGGTTGGATTTATGAGTAAAGCTTTTCTCACATGCAGTGCACTGGTATGGCCTCTCCCCAGTATGGATTTTCTGATGTTGGTCTAGAGTGGATTTCAGAGCAAAGCTTTTCTCACATGCAGTGCACTGGAATGGCCTCTCCCCAGTATGGATTCTTTGATGTTTGTCTAGATTGGATTTATGAGTAAAGCTTTTCTCACATGCTGTGCACTGGTATGGCCTCTCCCCAGTATGGATTCTCTGATGTTGGTCTAGAGTGGATTTCTGAGCAAAGCTTTTCTCACATGCAGTGCACTGGTATGGTCTCTCCCCAGTATGGATTCTCTGATGTTTGTCTAGTTTGGCTTTCAGAGGTAAGCTTTTATCACATATAGTGCAATGGTATGGCCTGTCTCCTGTATGCATCCTCTGATGTGTGGACAGATTGGAGCGCAGAGGGAAGCATTTTTCACACTCTATACACTTATAAAGTCTTTCTCCCCTGTGGGATCGCTTCTGCAGGAGAAGGCTGGACCGGTTAGGGAAGCACTTTCCAATTACCCTGCCTGGAAAAGCTTGCTCCTTGAAGCAGTTCCTCAAATGCATCTTAAGTTGTGAATGCTGGGTAAACCGATTTCCACAGAACATGCATTTTGGGGGTTTCCCTTTAATAGGGCATCCACGATGCCCTGCGATGTTGGATGGATCTGTAAAGCTTTCCCCACGTTCGGTACATGCGCTGGGTGTTTGACTATCCTGCAAGCTTGTTGATTTCTTGTCCCGTGCAGTGGATTGGCCATGTCCTTCTTCTGCAACATTTCTCTTCTTCCTCTGGACAGCACTCCTTCTTGGGTCAGCTCCTCGCAACCTCTTGGTCTTAGTAATGGCCCAACTTTCTGTTGAAATAAGGAAAGATTACAGTATTTATTTTATTCCACTTCACAGCACCAAGGTTCTTTTGTATTCAGTCACTACAACAGATAGAAAAGTACAACCTCTATTTACGCAACTATCATGATTAATAGAGGTGACAAAGAGAGACAATTTTGATTGGCATTTATAATGCAATAAGTAACACGTAAAAGGACACCACTTCTTTGGGTGAGCTAAGGGTGACGCCAACATGGCATCAGGTCAATTTTTGGTTTTATTAAACCGCATCAGCACACACATTTAGTTTGTGGGTGCAAATAGTTTTTTCCTTGTTGTGTGGGACCTGGATCAGCTGTCAGGCTGCTCAGACTGTGGTCTCTGAGCAGTCAACAATGCCAGATTGTGTGCTAAAAGGTGGAGAATGTCTACATAACATGAAAATATGACCTAGAAATCAACAAAGATTTTAGTGTTATGTCCTCACCAATCACCTAAGCCACAATCAGAGCCTGGTTTGTAACAGTTTTATTCATACAAATAGGTATGATGGAACTCCCATTGTAGAGGCCCTTTGATAACACGTGTTTTGGCACAACTGGTGCCTTTCTCAAATCAGGGCATTTGTAACAACCAGAACTATTATTTCTGCATAAGGTTTGAAATAAATCAAAACGTATTCACAGTTAGAGATATAGGAGTGGTGAAGGGGAGGAGTGTATAGGGTCAGAGACAAAGTAATAAACAAAAAAGCAGAAAACCAAAAAATATGAAAATAAAGAGAGAAAAGAACAAATAAAACAGGCATTGGACCATAGTTAGATGCTCCTGTGTATATCAGAGTTAATGTTTCATTTCAGCAGTTATATATTCTTTGTACCACAATCTATTTTCCTGATACGGCGTGGTTTGATTAAAAATATTTCAGTCAATCTCTATTTGTATTCTTGCGGTCTCAACAAACAAAAAGGCTGCATCGTCCTTGTAAAACAGTACATCCCTATGAGTCAAAGTGACTGCGTAATTGAGGTCCTTTTTGATTTCATGAGCTAAAGAACGAAGAAGAAACCGGTATCCTTTTACAATCAAAGATTCACTCTTACATTGAGATCAAAGAAAAGAAGTCTTGTCTTACCACCTGTATGTATGATAAGTATTCCCTGGAAGTTTTAGTGAAGGTATTACGGGTTAAATCCCACCTGTAATATAATGTAACATTTTATTGCTATGCTAATAGTGGTGAATGTGTATAAAATGGAGTTATTTGTCTTGCGGTATCACATCTGCATGAACCTGATGTGTTACTGCATTCTCATTTGCGTTTGTTCAAATTTAGGATCCCAATATCGCGAATGTGGTTGCCCGCCTAAGTTATTGTAAAATATCATATATTGGGTTGTGCTTTTAGCTATGCTATACTTAAGCGTAACTGTAGAGAAAAATGCCTGAAAATTAGTTGCTTGCTTACCGAGTTAGTGGCTTACTTGTAATACGGTGTCTGGAGACAACCACGTTAATGCTGATCTCTACCATATGCATTACATTTTGTGAAAATGGTCGTCAGCGTTGATTATAGATCCTCGCATATTGGAAGTATTAAATTTCGTGCTTACCGTTCGATCGGTTGGTCCCCGCGCAGCGTCAGCTCTCTGAGGCACAGGAGAAAAGCCACGTAGCTCTGCAATTGTTAGTGTTGCCATGGTTAGGAAGCAGTGGGTGTCCTCTCTTTCTAACCTGTGCTGTCTCCGGCCGCTGTCTTTTGGGATTTCTTAAGCATTGTAATCAGTGTAAGGGTTGGATTTCCTTATAGACTTGATATGTATAATACTATGATGTCTGAGAACCCTAATGATACCAATCCTTATATCAAGCTTGCTGGCTGTGACAACATTCCCTCGCATTCGTTACATTGGCTGACCAAATAAAATCGAGTGTTGCGCTGCGCCACTGATGTTTATGGACATTGCCATTGTTACATATTAGGTCCCTATTGCTATTTGGAGATCGCCGATTACGGCTCTCAAATTGCAAGTGTCAAGTACCATATTTATATTTCCAACTTCAATTGCCCATGAATCAATTAAGGAACCATTCTAATATTGATTTGTTTCCGGTTCTCAATACGGTTTACTGGGTTTGTAAGATCATAATCAGTACCTAATCATGTGCCTAAAAGCGATCAATATCCAATTAGTTGCCTGAAAGTGAGGTGTCCTGTCTCACACTAGGAAATAAATGTGTCGAAATAGTGCCTTGTTATTTGCGCACATACATTTATCCTATGGAATTGTCCTCATTGCTATATTTGAATATATCCCATTTATACCAGTGTAGCATTTACAACCCCTATGTGCCGTCCATTACAAGTTTGCTAGTATGATATTTATAATGTCGGTATTCTGTAGTTACATATTGCTCCAAGAGACAGGTTGTCTTGCTCCACACTGAAAGGTATGTGTTTAAGTTTGTTCCTATCGTATGTCAATTGTTACGTTTATTGTGATGGTATGGTCCGTTGCATGTAGAATCTTGCCTCAGTTTGTTGGAGTGCATTCTCTCGATTTCCGCCCCTTCTACCAAGGGTGACCTTTTGTAGTCCAATTAATTTGATGTCTTGTTTGCAGTCCATCTGGGGTTCTTTTTGCCAATAGTTTGCAAGAGGCAACATGGGTTTTGGCTTCCAATTGTAGATAAATGTTCTCTTTTTTGTGTTCGACTTTCCCTTATCGTACTTCCTATGCATATAAACTCTCACACACAGATTATGGCGTAAATCACAAATTTTGTCCTACAATTTATGTGTTCTTTTAGCCTCATTTTGGTGCCTTGCTTGACTTGGAAAAAGTTGGTGTTCTCATGAGCATGTTTGCATTGTGTGCAAGTCCCACATTTTCTGAAGCCTGAGATGTCTGGTTTAAGCCAGGTCGGCGTTGGAATAGTTTAGACTTGTGGGAGTAGTGATGGGCTCAGGTTATTTCTTAAAGTCTTAGCCTTTTTGAAGATTATTTTAGGACCTTCGTCCACATATCTCGAAATATGTGGGCCCAGTTTCAAAAGGTGACAATTTTGGCATAGGATTTTCCTTATATTGTAGTTGACTTGACAACATTTAGTTATAAAAGACGGTGTCCCTAATTAGTTTTTTGAGATTAGTGTTTGTTTTTGTGTTAGGTGGCTCGCTTTTTTTCAGGCTTTTTTGAAGTGTTTCCATTGGTATCGAATCATGTGGATAATAGTTCACATTTATCCTCAAATTTGGAATGGTATTGGCAGTTCCTGCATGCCCGTATGAATTCACCAGTAGGTATAATGCGTTTGACTGGCTTGTAGTGGCAACTTGTCGCATATAGGGTAGAGTTCACGTCAGTTTCTTTGCGGTATGTTTTGGTGAAGAGTTGATTTTCCACTACATATATATTAAGATCCAAAAAGTGATATTACTTTGACTTGTGTGAACAATAAATTAAATTCCCGCATTATTGTGGTTCAATCTCTCCGTGAATTCTTCAAGTTATTGTGCACTGCCTTTCCAAATCATTATTATTATTGATGTAGCAAGCCCATAAAACCACCTGGTCTCTGAATGCCTTGTCTGTATAAACCACTTTATCCTCAAGCACCCCCATAAAGAGATTTGCTCGAGCTGGAGCATATTTCGTACCCACCGCCACCCCTTGCTGTTGGCGATAGTAGTTGATTTTAGTTGCACTGTACTGAAGTTTGGGAGAGTAGCAGCAAAAAAATAACACACGTGACTAAAACTATATATTTTTAGAGCTTGTAGAGCTCAATCAGACAGGTAAAATGGCAAATGTGTGCAGGTGAAGTAGAGCAAACATAATTTGTTAATGTCCAACAGTGACCTCTGCCTAAGAGGATTCCTGGTCCCTCACTTGTGTTTGAACGCATTTCTCAGCCCAAACTAAACATGATAAAACGGAAATATGATATAATTGCTACCAAACATCCTCCAATCCTATCTTAATTTGTTTGAATCCCCCATCACCATCGTTACAAATGCAAAAAACTGTGTTGCCAGCAGGGACGCTGCCCTGTGACAGACCTTCTGTGATGCTGGGAATGCATTGGAGGGACAGGGCCTCCCTGTCCTTGTCCTGTAGTCCTTTTTCATTTGTGCTGTATTGTTTTCTGCCCAGGAGTCCATGTGGGACTCCTGGCAGTGCAGCTCTCTCTCCTTTGGTTTGGTGAATGGACCCGTGGGATACCCTTATGGCACCCATGGGTGGGGTAAGAGCCCTGTGCCCCTAGTGTATGTTTTTGGGCACCTGTGTGTGACCCACAGAACAAGGTACGGGCTGGTGGCAGCTCCGTGCTGAAATGACTGGTGCCCTGAGGGTCCTCCATTTTGGGATGCCCAGGCCCTGTCATTGGAATCGGTAGTTTCCTGATGGAGACAAAATGGCCCCCATGGCCTCTTGCCTTCCATCACCTGTTACCCTGATCTTCCCAAAGTCCCGGGAAGCCCTGCCTCTGTCCCTTCCCCCTGAATGGCTGCTAGGTGGAAGTTCTGTATATGGTAGTGTGGGGAAGTGCCGACCAGACTGGCTGGAGCCTTCCCAACGACCGTATGTTGTGGGTACGCCTGTGGGTTGGACCTGGGTGAATGGAGTGTGTGACGAATATACATTCTATGTTGTGGTAGTCTAGTATCTGGTTGACAAAATGGTTGAGACAGCCCTGCCCGAAACCGTATTCTTGGAGTGTTGAATGGCTCGGTACTTGTCCCAATACACATAACTTGTTGTGAGTGTCTGGAGAAAAGTGAATGGCCTGAATACCTTGTGTGCCTGATTGGCTGCCTGCATGAATGCCCGTAGTCGTGATTGGATGCTTGAGTGTGACCCAGCGGAATGAATGGGAGATCAACAGTATACCTGGGGACCTCTCACTGCTAGGAATCGTGTTGAGAAGCTGAAGTCCACTACGACGAGTAACTGGAGTAACTGAAGCTTGATCCTGAAGCCCTGCTGGACGAGAAGAATTGCTGTTGCTCTCCTTCGCAATCAGAAAGCTGCTGTGCTTCAAGAACTGACCCAGAGAGGACCTGGTAAGGCGCCCTCTTCCCGAGCTACGAGGGACCATCGTGCACAGCTGATCTTTGCCTAAGCTCCCTGGTAGACAGACCTTCGACAGGCTGTCGATCCGATACGGGGACTGCTGCGGAACTCCAAGGAGAAGCACCCAGACTGTCAACGACCGCCATCGCCAACTGGAGCCGCTGTGCTCCCGTTGCTTAAGAAATTCATTGATCCAAGGACGCTCTCATCTGCATCGTCGCCGCCGTATCCTACTGGAGAAGGCCTGACCGTCGACGTGCCGAGGAGCATCCACCGGTGGGTTTCCCGCCACCCAAAGACCACAGAGACACCAACGACTCAACGCCCTTTCTGGGCCACAGTTCTTCAACTGTTTGCGGTCCAGAACTAATGACACGAGGTGCCCCGCACACCTCTTCCTGGCAAGACGTTTACGCTTCCCCGTCAAGGAGCACCGCTAGGACCGACGCGGCCACTTCACCATCGTAGCTCAATCTGTTCTCCGTCGGATGTTTGACGACCCGTGACTCCTGCCTGAAAGGAAGGACACTCAAGAAGGGTTGTCGATTTCCCCGACGCGGAACGCTACAACGCCAAGGTACTTTGGGGTTGCCGAACTATTGGAAAGTCTAGTGTGAACAATATATGGACTGGGCTTGTATCTTTCTTCTACAGGTTGCCCAGGTGGGGGGGATCTCCACACAGAGCAGTGTTTAATGGTAGTTACCAGTATTCTGCCTATTGCTCAACCATCTTGCTTTCCTTCCTCTCTCTATTGCTGGTTTCCTCTTTATCTTGATCTCTGTGTCATTCTGACCGTATGCACTTTAATAAGATCGAGTAACGTTAGTGGCGCCACTTTAGAATTGTACATATTTACCATTGTTGATTTTCGGAGTACAAAGTGAGTTATCGTGATTATGTATATGACCTTAAATATTAATTATATAAAGACTGCGTTTTAACCGATACAGTGTGTGGAAATTCCTTCGTGGGTGCTCGGGGACTACGAAGGAAGAACCAGCTTGCATCACCTCCTGAGAAGCTAGGCCTTGATTGCTCGACCACATACCAATAATAGAGAATCTTGGCAGGGGTCTCTGTGCCTCCCCTCTACCATATAGAGAGCGTAAGTGCAGACCCCCCCCCTCTGGTCTTTACACCCTAGTGTATGTTTTTGGGCACCTGTGTGTGGACCACACAGCAAGGTATGGGCTGGTGGCAGCTCCATGCTGGATTTGACAGGTGCTCTGAGTATCCTCCATTTTGGGATACCCAGTCCCTGCCATTGGAATCAGTGGACTCCTGATAGAAAACAAGATGGCCCCCGTGGCCTCTTGCTTTCTATTGCCGGTTAACTTGTTTTCCCAAAGTCCTGGGAGGCCCTGACTCTGTCCCTTCCCCCTGACTGGCTGCTGGGTGGAAGTTCCATATATGGTGTTGTTGTGAAGTCCAGGCGGGACTGGCTGTAGCCTTCTCGGTGACTGCTTGTGGGTACTTGCTGTGGGTGGGTCCTGGGTGAATGGAGTGTGTGACCAATATGCACTTCTTGTTGTGGATGTCTGGTTTCTGGTGTTTGACACAATTACCGAGACAGCCTTGCCGAAACTGGTATGAATGCAGTGTGTAGTGTTGAATGGCTGGGTACTTGTCCCAATACACAATCCTTGTTGTGAGTGTCTGAGAGGGAGGAGAATGGCCTGAATGCACTGTATGCCTAATTGGCTGACTGACTGCTGACTGCCCTTCCGAGTTATTGGTTGCCCGAGTGTGACCCAGCAGAATGAATGGGAGATCAACTAGTATATCTGGGGGCCTTTCACTGCTAGAAACCGTTCAGAAGCTGGAGTTGAAACTAACATTGAAACTGAAGCTGAATCTCAAAGCCGAGCCTGAATAAGAAGGTTGACTGCAGTCTCCCTTCGCCGAAAGCCGTCGAGACTGATCCAAGAGAGGACCTGATAAGGCGTCCTCTTCCTGTGCTCCGAGGCACCATCAAGCACCGCTAACCTTTGCTGAAGCTCCCTGGAAGTCAGACCCTCGAAAAGCTGCCGACCGGAGACAGGGGCCGCCGAGGAGAACGAAGATAAGCACCGGACATTCTGTCAACAGTCGTCGACCAGGGTTCGCAGGTTTGCTATAACCGATGGAGACCCATCGAAGCCGTGTTGACCAGAAGAGGGGACTGCTTGATGACGTGCCATCGACGACCGCTGCCGCAATGCTCCTCTGCCTAAGACTTTTTGATTCACTGACGCGCTCGCCCGCACCGCCGCTCACCTTTTCCCACCGGAGAAGACCAGGCCGTCGACGCGCCAAGGAGCATCCGCCGGTGGGTTTCCCACCACCCAATGACCGTAGAGACGCCGGACGACTCGACGCTCTTGCTGGGCCACAGTTCTTCACAAACTCTTTGCGATCCTGAACTATCGGCATCGAGCTGCCCCGCATGCCTTTTCCTTGTAGGATGCCTTTGCTCCGTCGTCGACGAGCACCGCTGGGACCGAAGCTGCCGCCTCAATGCCATGTTCACTTCCTTTGAGGGATCTCGGCAATCCGTGGCTCCTGCTTTAAAGGGAGCGCTCAAGAAGGATCTGTCGACGACTCGTCGTCAAACTCTGCTATTCCAGGTACATTGGGGTGGTAGAAACATTATAGAAGGCAATACGACGTATAGGACAATATATGGACTGGGCTTGTGATATATCTTTACTTTACAGGTTGCCCAGGTGGGGGTGGATCTCCACACAGAACTGTGTCTAGTGGTAGAGGGCAGTATCCTGCCAATTATTCTAACCAACTGCTTTCCTCCTATGTCTATTGTTGGTTACCTTTATTTGATTTCTGTGACATTTAACCAGAGTACAGTTGATGCACTTTAATGAAATCTGATAATTGTGGTACCACTTAGAACTGTATATATTTGCCATTGTAGATTTACTGAGCACAAAATGAGTTATTGTGATTGTGTACATAACCTTGAACTTAATTATATAAAGACTGTGTTTTAACTAATACAGTGTGTGGACATTCCTTTGTGGGGACTTGGGGACTACATTGTACTTAAGAACCAGCCTGCATCACCTCCTGAGAAGCTAGGCCTTGATTGCTCGTCCATTGCTACCCCAATAGAGAATCTTGGCTGGGGTCCTCTGTGCCTCTCCTCTACCATATAGAGAGCAGAAGTACAGACCCCCTCTCCAGTCTTTACAATAAGGGAAGCTGAACTAAGAACAAACTCCTCAACCTGGAGTGTTCGTGAAATCGTGCTTCATGCCCCTCAAATCTCTTAGTGCTTGCTGAAAAGAACACAACAGCATCTGAGGACTTACCGATAAACTCTGCTCTTGGGAATGTTCTTGCTAATTATTTCTTCACAAGTGTGCTCCAAGATTGGACAAAGTGTGACCGTTAAAGAGTGCTTCAGGAGTAATCTCCCTCATTGTATCTGAAAGGAAGAGTGCATCGGGTGTAATATCCCTCGAATCACTACTTGGAATCAATCTGAACACAGTCTGATAAATGTTGTGGGAGTGAGTTCCCTCAGAAAAAGGAGTGTATTATTTTTTCAAGTACTTTAAAAGAAGCTTGGAACAAGTTGCAAGGTCTCATAAAAACAATAAAAGGTAGAGTGATTGAATCAGGAGAAGGAGGCAGTCTCATAGTACATCTCGTTGTTGATTCGGTCAAGAGTGTTTGTCAGTTGAGAAGGATTGACTGTTTGTTGGCCAAGAAAGGATCATCTGTGGAATTGACTTGTGAGCTATCCATAGGAATTGGAACTTTGTGAACCAGGCGAAGGGAGTCATTCTCATAGTTGAGTCTTCCACTAGAAAACCAAACTGTTTGATGAACTATATAACTACGCCCAGCAAGACCACTTTTGTTATTGCCAGGAGAAGGGAGTCATTCTCCTGGTATATTTCAGGTTTAGGTTTTTTTTATTAGTGGCAGGGCTAGTTTAGGAGTTTGGGAACGAGGACGGTTATCTTGTTTTTGACTATCATCCTGATGACTAACATCCCTTTATTTCCTTGGGTAGGTAGGGAAAATGCCATAGCAGAAAGGAGTGATGGGCCTTTTTCTATCTGTTAAATAAATCTGTTCAAATGTCACCTGTGTGTAGGACGCCTCACTCCAGTACACCTTTTTTCTTCCATCTGCATCCACCTTGGGTGAGTTTGTTTTCCAACGGCTGCTTTATTTATTTGAATGATTATCCATGGGCCATTTAACATTATTGGTTGAATCCTGAACCCTTGCTACACCGGACGCCTTGAAGCATCAGTGCCTGTCACTCTTCCTGTCCTTGCCACCCTCCCTCGCTCCCTCCCTCTGTCAACCCCTCCCCCGCCCCGGATTGGGCATACTGCCCTACTTTAGCAATTCCCTCAGGGAAGCCACACGGCCTGTGGCAGCCCCTGCGGCAAAGGACCCCTAGGCAAAGGACAGCTCCCGCAGAGACCGCTCCAGATGGTGTCAGCTGAGGAGGCAAGAAGCCTGCAGCCGTCAACCGGATGCGACATTTCAGGAAAGTTTAATCTGGGTGGTTTACATTGTTGCTGTTTTTTAAAAACTAGGCCCCCCCCCCCTTTCTGGGAACATTGAATCTGGGTGTTT